>NC_088378.1:157447954-158089545 GCF_037993035.2 Macaca fascicularis | reverse complement strand
ACCACTGAGGAGGACCCAGTGAGGAGAAAGCCCTTCCTTTTTGCCTCCAGCCTTATATCTTTCCTTTGAAATCCCTGGGTCTTTCTTTCATTCGGCTGGCTGCTACTCATCACACTTAAATTAGAAAACCAAAGGAGAAGGGAGGGTATGGAACTTTTGTGCAGAAGGACCTACAACACTTGGGGGACAGATGGATGTTGGAAGAAAATAATCACATGCCTTTTTTTTTTTCTTCTTGAAATCAAGTCTCGCTTGGCCGCCCAGGCTGGAGTGGAGTGGTGCAACCACAGCTCACTGCAGCCTTGACCTCCAAGGTACAGGTGATCCTCCCTGAGTAGCTGGGGATACAGGCGTGCACAACCACACCCAACTAATTTTTGCATTTTTCATTAAGATGTAGTTTTGCCATGTTGCCCAGGCTGGTCTGGAACTGAGGATGGGGAAAGAAGACTCAGGGACCATACTCAGGAACAGTAGTCTTAGCTCTTTGGAAATTGCCAGAGCTGATTTGCTTACTTGCACAATCCAAAGAGAAGCATTTGATGCGTTTATATCCCCATCTCCTCTGACATGACTGTGAGAAGTTACATAAAGACTTCTGAGATGACTGGACACCGATTACGGTGCTACCAATGTTTTCCACAAAAGCATTGGGTTTGGCCGTAGTTATTCTGATAGAAAAGCTGAGACATGGAGAAATATCACCACTGTACAAAAGGTCATTTTATCCTTGACGTCCCCAGTCTTCCCAGTGAGAAAGAACAGCAGTAATCATTCATAGTGAGTCTCGTTTTTACTCAGCTACATCTTACCAGGCCTTCTTGAAACTGACGTGGACTCTCAGCATGGAAAGTTCCAGACTCAGGGTTTGTTTTCAAAAGAAACCAGATCTGCAGGCTAAGTAATGAAGTGTTAGGCCACAAAATACATTACCTCCCAGGAAAGCCCCTTAAACTCGGGCAAAATTCTCTCTTTTTTTACTCACAGTATTTCACCAGAAATTGAAATTGTTAAAAAGTCTGTAACCAGTGACACCACAGGAATGGCCCTTGGTCCAGTTCTTGGTCAACCTCGGACAAACACCAGTGTGGACAGAAAAGAAAAAAAAAATGCACAAACCTATCTGCCAGGCCAGGTGAATAATGGGGTTTTTGTCATCGTTTCCATGTATTTGGCAGATGGTTATACCGTCATTTCTTTTCCTTTTAAAAGCTAATTCCAAGTTTTATCTCTCTAGCATCCTGTCACCTAAGGAAGCATGAAGACTTAAGGTGGAAGAGGAATTCAGCACCGATTGGTTTTCCTTTCCAATTGGTTTATTTTAATGCAATTGATAATAACCAAAGACTTAAAAAGCCAAAAAGAAACTAATTTCTAAATGATCTCATCTTTCCACCTTGAAGACATATAACTTAATTGGAGACTCTCCAACAGCACCACACATTTGTTAACATTCCTGCATTTCCTCTATTGATTACCATAGGTCTTCCATTAATAGGAAATGGGTGAGCCAGGACATCACACTTTAATTTTTATATCATAATAGCTTGTGGTGAGGATTAAGAGGAGGCCCATTTAGGAAAGGAATCACCCTAGGAAGGGACAATTAGGAAAAGAGCAAAAAAAAGAATTCTCTTGCTGACCTTATCCCTATTAATTGCAGGAAGTTCTCTCTTTCTCTTTCTCTCTCTCTTTTCATTTTTTTTTATTTTTTATTTTTTTTAGGGAGATGGGATCTTGCTATGTTGCTCAGCTGGTCTTGAACTCCTGGGCTCAAGCAATCCTCCTGCCTCAGCCTCCTAAAGTGCTGAGATTACAGGCATGAGCCACCACGGCCAGCTTCTTTCTCTGTCTCCCCCAGCCTCTCTCTCTCACTCTCTCTCTCCTCAAGAGCTAACAAAACTAGTAAACAGAAAAGCTAAAGAAACTTAAGCTGCTTGTGAATATTCACTGAGGAAGGCTCCTGTCAACAAGGCACATGACAAGAGCTGGAGGTTTCCCCTCTTCACCTAGGTTGACCAAGGGGGACATGAAGGAGCCCATGCAAGCTCAGCCTGAGCACCTACCCATGGAAGGACAGCAGCCTCCAGGGCAAGGTCAGGCAGGAGAGGCCCCAGTCAGATTTCGATATTGAGAAGTACAACCATTTTGTGCTGTTTAAAAATACGGATGTGTAAAACCAGAGCATAGTCATTCTTTGACATGCTGTGTGATTTTTTTCTACACAAATCAGAGCTTTAAAAGCCTTGGAGGGGATAAATGGAATCACAGGGCGAGTACAACAGGATACGGTGAGTCATTTCAACTTCCTGCTAAACATGAACCCTACAAAAGCTTGATGTGTCTCAGATTTTTGCTGGGGGGTTTCCTCCTCGATTCAACCTCAGATTTCTATGGCTTGCTCCTTCCTTCATTTTATTTCTTTCTATGCATCACATTTGTCCTAGATCCTTCTAGGTCTATAAATAACGTCATTGTGTCATGCTGGACACTGGGTTTTAAATGTCAGCATTCTGCGCACAGCCTTACCCCATGAGATAACATAGTTTTTCTAACTGCATTCCTATAGCACTGAACTAACTGAGGTGTTCAGCTGCTAAAAATTTTCTTAAATGGTGACATTTTCATAACCCCAGGGTTAGGGGATGGGATTAAGTTAATGGATATAATTTTCTCAATGTTAGGCTTTTCTCCAGTAGACTTTTTTTTTTCTTCCAGGTTTGTAGTTCTTGTGACTTCTTAGATTAAACAATGAACAAAAAGAAAAATGAAAAAGGAATGTTTGTTTGTCTGTGACACAAAGAGGCAAGAATAGGATTTTTTATAGTTCTGAATTAAATTTATTCTGCTTCTGATCCCCACCTGCCTGGCTGGTAGGAAATTCAGTCTCAATCATTATTGAGGCTTCTTTTTCCCGCCATGCCACTGTGAGTGCTATGTGGTACCAGGACTTGAATAAGCAAGGAGGGAAGGAATGTACCAGAAGGTTGAGCTGTGGGGGCTGCCACTGTGGCCAACACTCCCTCTCTCTCTGCTTCTGTTGAGCACTGGTTGTCTGGCAAGATCTGGACATCCTACTCTGAAAGAATTCAGGGAGCCCCCATGTAGTCACTGTCCACAGATACACCCATGGGACCCTCACCCTAACCTTATAGGCAACCTGCCACAATCCTCAGGAGGCACTTAGCACAAGAGGGACTTTCTGGGAGGAAAAACTTTTCCTCTACCCTCTTAGGTTCGGTGATTGGGGATGTGCAAACTAAACTGGCAAAAGATAGATTAGGACAAGAAAAAAAAACCATTATAATTGTATATGTACACACTGGAATTCACAAAGACTCAAGGAGTCTCAAGGAGACAGTTAGAATTCGGGGCTTATACGCTATCCTGTTAGGGGAAGGGGAGGGGCAGAGGGGCACTTCTGGGAAAACAAATGACTTCTTAGAAGCGGAGAAGAAATGGCACTTAGAGAAAAGCAAATGACTTTTTAGAAAGATAAATGTGCCCATAGGAGAATAAAAGGGAAATATGATCTTTTTGTAACAATATCTGTTTGATTGTGGTACCAATTTCTCATTTCTAAGAAGAGAAGATTAGAATTGCTTCCAAAGAGGGGATTTATAACAACTGAGTTCTTTTGGGAGGCTCTGCTTTTAGGTAGATAAGAGATTTCATGAACTCAAATGCCTTCAGCTCAAAATAATTTTTTTATGCCACTTGGCTTATTCTAGACCCCTTCAGGGCCCAGGACCTCCCATGTTTAGAAATCCCAAAGCCAGTCCTGCCCTTAATTTCATGGACTCTCCCACTCCTCACCCACCAACCCAATTCAGTTTCTCAACTGTAAACATTTTATTTCATCCCCCTCCTTTCCTAGAAGGCCCAGTGTAATCCTACTCAAAGGGCCTTTACAACAAATATCAGGTGGAATTGTCTTCTGGGTACCAACAAGTCATGCTTTGGTCTTATAAGACAAGACTTGGTTTCTCAGGAATGGAGAAGGTGAAAATACAACAGGGAGAACAAAAATACATATCTCAATAAACTGCCTCTCAAAAATACCAATGGAATGACTTAAAAACATAATGATTCTACTTTGGATGTATGTATTTTTCTATTGTCATGTTTCATTGCATGCCCGCACATCCCTTTCAGTCTCAACCATTGTTGAGGCTTCTTTCCCACCTCCATGGCTTTGCTAGAATTGCTGGTAAAATTATTTTACATTTATGGCCAGGCACGGTGGCTCACGCCTGTAATCCCAGCACTTTGGGAGGCCAAGGCAGGCGGATCACCTGAGGTCAGGAGTTTGAGACCAGCCTGGCCAACACGGTGAAACCCCTGCCTCTACTAAAAATACAAAAATTAGCTGGGCGTGATGATGCATGCCTGTAATCCCAGCTACTCAGGAGACTGAGGGAGGAGAATTGGGAGGCAGAGGTTGCAGTGAGCCGAGATCATGCCACTGCACTCCAGCCTAGGCAACACAGTGAGACTCTGTCAAAAAAAAAAAAAAAAAAATTTACGTCTGTGATAGTCTGCCAAGAACACCTGATTTTCAAGTTCTATCCCCTGAACAAGTTGCAAACTCTGATATTGTATATGTGAAAATACCTAGGGCCCCGCCAAGCACATGGTGGGTGTAGAACAATGGCCTGTTGATTCTGAATAATACCATCTTATTCAATGGGGGGGAAGGAAAAGAGAGATTGAAATGTGCCTTGGGGAAGAGGGACCACATGCCAAGAAAAGGTGTGATCATGGCCCCCTTAAAACTGAGGTCAGAAGATTTATCAGAGGATAGAAAGATTGCCAGATGAAAAATAAGATGTCCAGTTAAATTGGAATTTCAGAGAAATAATCACATTTTAAAATATAAGTATATATTATATGATATTTGGGACATACTTACACTAAAAAACTTTCATGGTTTATTTGGTCAAATCTAACTGAGTAGCCTATATTTTCATTTGCTAAATCTGGCAACCCTAATTACAGGACCCTTCTACAGTATCAGCTTAAACCATTGATAACGTGGATACTGCGCCTGACAGACAGCACCAGATTTGAAAGGGTGCCCTCAAGTAGACACGAAAGTGGGTATGTCAAATAACATAGCACATCACGTCAATATTGCTGCTGGCTTCCAGCCCTGCATCGCTTCTCTCTGCAGCAAGCTGGAGCTGGCACTGTTTTGGTAGCAATGGTTGCCGTGCGCTGGGCAGCAGGCGGCAAGGCATCCTGCAGGACCAGGGAGTCCTTGGCTGGGAACATTCTGTTTCCTTCACAGGTTCCTCTTCAACCTCCAGTCCAAGGCCCAATCCTGGGCCCCTGCTCTCCTTTCTTCACACTTTCTCTAAGAGAACATTTTTCCAGGCTCACACTTTCTTTCAATCATCACCTCTAAGCGGGTTTAGTCTCCAGGGGTTCAGGCAGCAGCCCCACTGTTGAGCTCCACTTGGGTTTCTCATCATGTTCTTAAACTCAAACAGGCAAAAGTAAACTCACAACCCTCCCTCCAGACCAGCAGCCCCTCCTCGTGTCTTTGGGTAGCCCTAGTCTCTATTAGCCCAACCCCTGGTGGCACCTTTGACATCACTTTCTCTTCCCATAACAAATCAGTCTCCATAGTCTCAGCAGTTTTTGTTGTTATTGTTTTATTTTCATGATATTGAAAATAAACAACGCCCTCAAATCCAGGCTTTATCTCTCCAAATCTGTCTTGTTATTGTCATTCCCCTGCTGAAAAGTTTCCATGGCTTCCAGCTTCCTGCAAGGGTAAATAGAAACTTTTTTTCCTGTCTCTCATGGCCCTCCATAATAAAGGCCTGCTCTGCCTAGAAACTTCGGTTCCTACTATTTCCCAACACATTTCCTCTTCCATAGCAAAGCTCCCGACCTCTGTCTCAGGAATCCATGAATCCCATGAATTCCATTTCCATCTCCACTGCCCCTTTCCCCATGGAGAATGTGCTTGCCTCCAGCTGTCTAAATCCTTCCCATCCTTTAGAGACAAGGGCAATTTCCTTTTATATTGTGGAGATTTCCTTGTCTAATCCAGCCTGCTGGGATCTCTTTCTACAGCATTTACCTTACAACAAAGGACTGTAAGGATACAACGACGAAATTTTCTTTGTTTGATTAAGAGGATGGAAGAGGCTGCCCCCTTCACCAAGATCCTGACTTTCCTCCCTTTGCACAATATTTTTGGTATCTTCTTGGAGTGGAGCAACTGAGTCAGGAGGAAGACTTTCCAGCTCCACAGGCAAAGTCCGCTCTAGACACAGACTTCCAGTATCTCCCAGCATCTGGGTCTCCAAATGCAGTGACACATATACTCAGCAAAAGGCTTCGAGGAGCTCACGTTTCTCTCCAAAATGAAAACAATGAGAAAAATCTAAATTGTATTGCATTATGATAAAAATGTTCCCCGGTGTTAATTTAATGCATAGGCAGTGCTTACAGTTCTTCTTGACCTTAGTGAAACTTTTTTTTTTTTTTTTTTTAAGGCTACTATTGTTGTAGTAGATCTTTGGCACTGGTCAATGCTATGAGTCAACCCTTTGAGGAAGTTGTGGCATCTTGGTTTGTGATTTATCCGGTGCTGCCTAGTTAATATCCTGACTTCTCCCAGCTTCCACCTCTGTTTGTCCAGTGGTTTCTATCAGCTCAGAAACATGAGGCACCAGGGCAGGACCGCATTCTCCAGTGAATCCATTTCAGATACCATCATTAAAGCCCATCGTGAATAAAGCCATGGTTGGCCTAAATCCAGTCTTCATTTCTGAAATTTGGTAAGGACCATCTTCTTCATAAGAGTTCTAATGCTTTCAAATTGCATAAATATCCAGATGGAACAAATAAAGACATTGATTCTAAATGGCCATTTCCCCCTTGATATTGATGGGCTAGGAATAACAAGAATGATTCATGGAATCAGATGAAATCAAATTCTGTTTGGAAGGTGGGTAAGGTAAAAACTGTATATATAAAAAATATATAAGAGGCCAATCGCCAGCAATGTCATTTTAATCATATCCTGGGACCTTGCTCTAATTAGCAAGGTAATTTCTGTATAAGGCAAACTCAGAACAGACCCTTTCCAAGGATGGTCATTGATTGAAGTAACTCCGGGTACAGGGTGGAAGGAAGCAGAGACCAGAGGAAGGAAAGCCAATTAGAAAACTATGGCAACAGTTCAGGTGAGGTCGTGAGGACCTGAAATAAAATGGTGAGAGCAGGAAGAAAAGGACATCCTTAAGAAGCATTAAGTCTGAGCATGTCTAATGAACTGAACAGTGGCTGGCAGAAGCCATTTGTTTAAGGAGATGATGCACGGCAGAAGGAAGAGAAAGAGAGGTATGCACTTACTCAATGGGGGTGATGTCTGCAAGAAGGTGCTTATTGTGTTTGTACGAGATGTTGGACCCTGACCTGGCCCCATGGATTTATGTCCAAGTTCTGCTGAAACTTGGCTGAAAGAGGAGCTGTGAGACACAGGAGCCCAGACATGCTGCTTTGTGCCCAGTGATGAAATGTAACCCAGGCCGGGCGCGGTGGCTCAAGCCTGTAATCCCAACACTTTGGGAGGCCGAGACGGGCGGATCACGAGGTCAGGAGTTCGAGACCATCCTGGCTAACACGGTGAAACCCCGTCTCTACTAAAAAATACAAAAAACTAGCCAGGCGAGGTGGCGGGCGCCTGTAGTCCCGGCTACTCGGGAGGCTGAGGCAGGAGAATGGCGTAAAAACCCAGGAGGCAGAGCTTGCAGTGAGCTGAGATCCGGCCACTGCACTCCAGCCTGGGTGACACAGCGAGACTCCGTCTCAAAAAAAAAAAAAAAAAGAAATGTAACCCAAAAGAGAGGCGAGCCATGTTCTCCCCTCTCTTCTTGCCCAGGACCGAGTGTGGCTCAGTTCAGGGATGTGAGTGAGGACTGAGGCATCAAGTGGGCCTGGGAAGCAGGAGCCAGCAGGCTTTTGGCAGAAGCCCAAGGGTCATCCCAGGGAATACAAGCAGCAGAGGAGCCCAGCAGTGGATCTGGAGGGCAGGGACAGCACAGGGGCCCGAGCCAAAGAACAGGAGCAAGACCCCAGGGACTCACAGCGATAAATGGCTGAGGTTCTGAGTGATGGGGGAGGGGCCTGGCCAGTGAAATGTGAGTTCTGACAGTGCATTTGACCTCATCTGTACCCACAAGCTGGCAATGCCTGGAAGCATTTGTGTTGCAAATAGACACACACCTGCACTGATCACATTACATTACAATCCGCAGTTTACATAACTTTCTTCCTCGCTACTCCCTGAGCCTCGCAAGCACTAAAGACACACGCCATTCATCTCTGTGTCTCAGAACAGAGCACAGGGCAGGTAGTAGGTGCTCAGTCAGTGGTGGCCTGTAAACAGATGAAATACCAAAAGGAAACTCATCACCCAGTCCCCTAATACTAAAAAGACAGCATTACTATGAAACTCCAGCATGAGAAGCAAAAATCAATAGCATGCTTCCTGTGGAAACCAGGCTTCCCAGAGTAACACTACGGCCCAGAAGACCCTGGTCTCTTCAGGTACTGCTGGCAAGTTGCTCTATTTCTCCACTCCTGGCAAAACAGAGATGCTTTTAAACTTAATAAAATAGACTTTCGGCCAAAAATAGCAAGCAAAATCAGAGAAGCCAAAAAATTAAAAATAAAACATTATTTTCCTTTCTCTAAGCAGGGGATGGCAGAGGGGGAGGGGAAGCATGTTAATTAGCTATTCTGGTGACCACATATTTAAGTAACAGCCAAACTTACATACGCGTCCAACCAGCTTCAATTCCGTGATCTGAGAGGTGCTGCTCTCCAGAACCTCTTGGGCCAGGAAGAGGTGACTAGAGATTTGATCAAAACACAGGCACTGGCCGGGCATGGTGCTCACACCTATAATCTCAGCCTTTGGGAGGCCAAGGGATCACTTGAGGTCAGGAGTTCGACACCAGCCTGGCCAACATGGTGAAACCCCATCTGTACTAAAAATACAAACATTAGCAGGGCGTGGTGGTGTGCACCTGTAATCCCAGCTGCTCGGGAGTCTGAGGCAGGAAAATTGCTTGAACCTGGGAGGCGAAGGTTGCAGTGAGCCAAAATGGTGCCACTGTTCTCCAGCCTAAGCAACAGAGCAAGATTCCATCTCAAAAAAACTAAACTAAAATAAAACGCGAGTCCTAGAGGCCGAGGAAGGAGCTCCGATGGAAGTGCTGCTACAGAAAAGTCACCTGGAAGTCCACAGAGCCACCAATTAGATTTGCTGCCCAAACTCCACAAAAGCAAAGTTTGATGAGACAGCGAGGAGGAAATAGCCCAAAGAGGCCACTCCTTCCTGCAGAGGTCAACCAGCCGCTCTGAATTAAGAACTCTGGAGTCAGTGACACAACGCAATATGACACCTTTCCAGCTGATGGAGTGCAGAGCAATTTTAGTGTGGATTCAGAGGCTTCTCCCTGGTCGGGTTGCCCGGCAGGAGTCACAACGTAGAATAATCCCATTAAGTTCCAGCGGCTGCACCCCATCCCCTGTGATTTATGGTCATGCCGGGGCCTTACCCTTACCAGTGCAACCAAATTTAAACCCACTCTTGTTGATGATTCTGCAATTCTGCATGAGTGCAACCTGGGAGTGGGAGGAAGGAAGGAGCAGCGACTTAAAGAGATGCTTGGATTTATGATCCAAGATCTGAGTTGTCCTTCCCCCTACCCTTTTTCTTCTGCCAGAGCCATTGATTTTTTTTTTTTTTTCTTTTGAGACGGAGTCTCACTCTGTCACCCAGGCTGGAATGCAGTGGCCGGATCTTAGCTCACTGCAAGCTCCACCTCCCGGGTTTACGCCATTCTCCTGCCTCAGCCTCCCGAGTAGCTGGGACTACAGGCGCCCGCCACCACACCCGCCTAGTTTTTTTTGAATTTTTTTAGTAAAGACGGGGTTTCACCGTGTTAGCCAGGATGGTCTCGATCTCCTGACCTCGTGATCCGCCCATCTCGGCCTCCCAAAGTGCTGGGATTACAGGCTTGAGCCACCACGCCCGGCCTTAACTGCTCTAAAAGACGCCCACACTTTAGAGCTCAATCCTCTTTGGTTCCTCCCACTACTGATGAGAAAGAACAGAACCACTCCCAGACCGAGGCAGGCAACTTTTCCAGCATCGCGGCCTCAGCCGCTGGCCAGGATCGGAGGGAGCTCTTTATAGCTCTGGAGAGAATTGTTTCCAAAGCCAAACATAAGGAATATCTATTATAATGTTTAAAAGAATTTCAAAACAAGTGTTTGGCATTCCAGCTTACTTTTCTAGTCTCCGCACTTGAGGAAAAAGAAAAAAAAAAATCTTGTATTTCCAAACACTAAATTATGTGGCTTTTGACTTTGAAAATGGCCTGGTGATATTTTTTCCTAGAATCTATGTGGTACAGCAAATGGTCTATCTGCCCATCACAACTACTCTAAAACATTCAAGAGTTGCTCAATATTAAGCTGAGATGAGACAAAGATAAGACATGAAAATCAATTTCAGGTCTAACTGAGACGGGCTTAATAAGACTGATATGGTATAAAAGCGTACGAATTTTTCACTCCCCTACTGAGAACATATTTTCCAACACGAATCCTGCCTTCCAGGACAATCCAGCCCAGTCTGAGATAATGCATGTGTAAAAAAGAATGGAATAGGAAACAGAGACAAGTGAAGGTGGCTATAGAAGTTGAGAATACAGGCCGGGCGCGGTGGCTCATGCCTGTAATCCCAGCACTTTCGGAGGCCGAGGGGTGGGGGCGTATCACCTGAGGTCAGAAGTTCGAGACCATCCTGACCAACATGGTGAAACCCGGTCTCTACTAAAAATACAAAAAAAAATTTGTGGTTGTGGATGCCTTTAATCCCAGCTACTTGGGAGGCTGAGGTAAGAAAATCGCTTGAACCCGAGAGGTGGAGATTACAGTGAGCCGAGATGGCGCCATTGCACTCCAGCCTGGTTGACAAGAGAGAGACTTCATCTCAAAAAGAAAAAAAAAAAAAAAAAAACCCAGTTCAGAAGACAGACATGCTTCTTGATGGAGAGAGGGAGATGGACAGGAAGCTGCTCTATTTGCAAGAACAACTGAGAAGCTTCATGGGAAAGGGAAATGGAGCTGTCTATTTGGATACTTAGAACAACTGATGCCTTTACGAAGCTCCTCAGACAGCTGTACAGGGTCAACACCAACAGCCAGCAGAGCCCCGGATGAGAAACTTCCCAGCTAACTCCTTCTGGACCACAGCCATCTTCCTAAGAAGGGGGAGATGAGCTAAAAACCGGGTCAGTCAAAGCTCTGTCACTGTCCCAGTGCAGGCTGTGACCTGGTGTGGGGGGAAAGAATTGCAATCCCCACCCACTCACTCTAATCCACAGTCTGATGGAGAGGAACAGGATAAAAGTCACACAGGTTCCTCATTCATGAGGCCTTCTCGAGGCAGACAGAATCCCAACTATAGTAGCCAGACCAACAGTGTGGCGTCTGTTGTGGGGAGCTGTGGTGGTGCCTCCATGGCCATCACAGCCATTTTCAAACACTAAGGGACTCCCTATTGGTCCTCACCCAGAGGGAAAGCCTGGCAGGACTAGAGAGATCCAGCAGGGCTGGGGGAGAGTCAGGGGGCTGCTACGGTTCCTGCGACTGGGACAGTTTGACACAGTGGGACCAGGACGGCTTGGAGAAACCCACTACTCTACTAAGGGCTGTAAGAGGACATGGCATTCAGGCTGGGCCTCAAGGAGGAGAATGTGGACATCTGGATGAAAGAGAGGCATGCACCAAAAGGTTTCACACAAAGGCACTCAGTGACAAAAATAAAATACAGAAGAAAAGGTGCATTTCCAGGAATGAAAACTGGATAGAGCACAGATCCACATAAGCATCCACATTGTTTTTCGCCTTCCCTCTTGCAACTTTTCCATATCTTATATCAGCTCAGGGACAGAGCCATGAGCTCCCTCCAAATTTTTTCCACATCCCAGCTCTCTGTGGTTCATTCATCGTATGTTTTTTTAAGCCATGATGTGCTTAAGATTTTAGGAATGAATGGAGCTGCACTCACCCAGCCATGCTGACTGCTTGTTATTGCCTCTATCCTGTTCAGTGTTCTAATTCTATTTATTTTCACTTTTATTTTATTTTATTTTATTTTTTTTGAGACGGAGTCTCGCTCTGTCGCCCAGGCTGGAGTGCAGTGGCCGGATCTCAGCTCACTGCAAGCTCCGCCTCCCGGGTTCATGCCATTCTCCTGCCTCAGCCTCCCGAGTAGCTGGGACTACAGGCGCCCGCCACCTCGCCCGGCTAGCTTTTTGTATTTTTTAGTAGAGACGGGGTTTCACCCTGTTAGCCAGGATGGTCTTGATCTCCTGACCTTGTGATCCGC
Source organism: Macaca fascicularis (assembly GCF_037993035.2). Classification (NCBI taxonomy): domain Eukaryota; kingdom Metazoa; phylum Chordata; class Mammalia; order Primates; family Cercopithecidae; genus Macaca; species Macaca fascicularis. The sequence continues at coordinate 158,077,118 of NC_088378.1, read as the reverse complement.
CCGTCTCGGCCTCCCAAAGGGCTGGGATTACAGGCTTGAGCCACCGCGCCCGGCCTCACTTTTATTTTTTTGAGACAGAGTCTCACTTTGTCACCCAGGCTGGAGTGCAGTAAGGTTCCCTGCAACCCCTGCCTCCCAGGTTCAAGTGATTCTCCTGCCTCAGCCTCCTGAGTAGCTGGGATCACAGGTGCCTGCCACCATGCCTGGCTAACTTTTTTTTTTGTATTTTCAGTATAGAAACGGGGTTTTGCCACGTTTGCTAGGCTGGTCTCGAACTCCTGACCTCAAGTGATCTGCTCACCTTGATTGTTCTAATTTTAAATTCCCCGCCACACACACTCACGTTTCATTTCTCCCTCCTCTGACATTAGTTCGCCTGAGTTATGGAAGTCAGGGGACTTATCTCCTGACAAGGCTGGGTGGTGAGTTAGGAGAAGGAAGATCATGGGTCTTTGGCCTGAAGTAAGGGCTTCCCTCTGGGATAAGGCAGGAGTTGGAGGCCGCAGGTGCAAGGAAGGAAGCCAAGGTCAATGTCACATCTCACTATTCAGAGTGTGGTCTGGGGCCAGCAGCATCGGCATCATCTGGGGGTTTGTTAAAATGCAGCATCTCAGGCCCAGCTCTAGAGCAACCAAATAAGAATATGCATTTGAAGAACATCCTAGCAAACAGGTCTCATTGGTATTAGCTGATATCTACGATATTATCTATATTATCTAAGAGATAACCGACACGCGCTGCACACTGGGGTGTCTCTCTATCTATGTCACCTCTTTTAATCCTCAGAACAACCTGACACAGACAGTCTGATCCTCCTTTTTACAGAAAAGCAACTGTGGCTCAGAGAGGTTAACTATTTGCCCAAGACCACACAGCTACCTTTCAGCAAAGCATAGAGTTTAGCCGAATCTGGCTGATTCCAAAGTCACTGTCGTTTCCACCACATGTCTGAAGTCCTGTGCTCAGTGGAGAAAAGAAAATTCTAGCAATAAGCCCTCACCACCCAGCAAGTCAGTGACGTCAGTCAGTATCCTGACTGAACATATGCATGCAGATAGGCAGTTACTTGAATATTTTTCAGCAGGTTACAAGCCCAGTGGGTTGGGAACCAGCAGTGAGGATCCATTTCTGAGGGCCACAGGAGGACTGCCATGAACCAGGCTGTACCCCTGTCCTAGGACATCTGTAACACTCAGCAGGGACCCTAGGGACAGGCAGACCTGGCCAGCCCCACACTGGGAGAAAGGCTCCAGCCCAGCAGCCAGTTCTGAACCCAATGCAGTGCACAAGTCTGGGGCTGCATGCCAGATGGCAGAGCATCAAATTGCAGTTTCTTTTTTTTTTTTTTTTTTTTTTTTTTAGAGGGAGATGGGGTCTTACTATGTTGCCCAGCCTGGTCTTGGAATTCCTGGGCTCAAGCAATCATCCTACCTCAACCTCTCAATGTGCTGGGTTTACATGTGTGAGCCACCACACCTGGCCTAAGTTAAAGTTGTTTTTCTTTTGAAACGGAGTCTGTCTCTGTCACCCAAGCTAGAGTGCAGTGGAACCCAAGCTCCGCCTCCTGGGTTCATGCCATTCTCCTGCCTCAGCCTCCTGAGTAGCTGGGACTACAGGCACCCGCCACCGGGCCCGGCTAATTTTTTGTATTTTTAGTAGAGATGGGGTTTCACTGTGTTAGCCAGGATGGTCTTGATCTCCTGACCTTATGATCTGCCTGCCTCAGCCTCCCAAAGTGCTGGGAATACAGGCGTGAGCCACCGCGCCCAGCCTAGTTAAAGTTTCTTAAATCCTTCCCACCTAAGGGGCCTGGGAGAAAGAAGCTGCTGTTGAGAAGACCCTCCTGAGGACAGGACACTGACTGAAGTCATTGCCTTGCTGGGTAGTGAGGGGTTTGCGATGTCATGAGTAGCTTTTGCTGTGTGGCGAGGAACTGTCCCAGCATCTGCTGTCACGGGCTGGGAAGACCAGGTAAGAGTTGACATGCCCTGCTAGGGATGAACCCAAGGTGCTGTGGGTGACCCCACCCAATATCTTCTCCATGGAATCCAAGAGCCTTGTCAAGTTCCTGCAAATACACAGTCTTAGTTTCCAATCGAGGCCTTCCATCCATATCTGCTTGTTTCAAGGAAAGGTTGCTGCCCAACTATTTCTTCATTTCTAATAGGCACCTAGAAAGCAACAGAGGGATGGTAGAAAGCCACATGACAGCCATTTGGCAAAGCTTTTCAGAATTGCTTTTCTATTTTTCTGTTTTGTAGGCTCTGGGGTTCCATTGAGACTTCCACAATCAAGCAAGGATCCCATTTCTTAACATTTTGCAAGTCTTTTTTACGAATGCCAAAAAAACACGCCTAGGGCAGAGCCACTGACTTTCTGAGCTCTGTTTACTAAAGCACAGATTGTGACAGCCCCGGAGCTGGTTGTTCCCGTCCAATCTGTCCTTCACATTGTTACCAAATCTGGCTTCTTAAATCAGGCCTGTCACCCTGTTGTTCCCTTGCTGAAGGGTTTCTATCACTGGTGGGAGCAAGTCCAACCTCGGGTTTGCATTGGCACCCCTTCATCAGGGGGCCTGCTTCACCCCTGGAGCTTGGGATGTGCTGTCCATCCCCCAGGGCAGGGAGTAGCCAAGCCCAGTTCCTTCGTGCCACTGGGCCTTCCTACCGCAGTTGTTTCCACCAACTGTGCTCCCTTAGGCAGCACGGTGGTGAAACCAAGCCAAGGCCAAAGTTATATGGCAACAGTCCCACGAGCTGTGTGTCCTCTGCCCAGCTGCAGGTGTTGCATAGAGGTTAGGTGAGGTGGTGTGCTGGTAAATGTTTAACAAGTGGCTCTCTGGGAGAGAAAATGTGTACATAAGTAGATATAAACACATAGGTTTAGTCTAAACTTTACTGCTATATAATACACACAATCTGGTAAATTCTACACAGCCAATTGATTCTCATGTATGCTTTCATTGATTTTTATTTATTTTTATTTTTAAATATTATAATAACCAGAGACAGGGTCTCACTATGTTGCCCAGGCTGGTCTCGAACTCCTGACCCATCCTCCTGCCTTGGCCTCTCAGAGTGCTTTGATTACAGGCATGAGTCACCATACCCAGCTACTTCCATTGATTTTTGACAAACTCTCTTCTCTGTAGTCAACCAATGTGGCAATTGATGACCAAGTATAGTTCCGGGATGGCTGTTGGTTGCTATTTTCATTTATGCAAACAAAAGGAAAGTGAAACAACTGAGATCTGTGTCGGAATTCCACTCATTCGTCAATGATAGGAACAACTCCTTTACAGAATCAGATACCGTTGTCAAAGACTGGAGGAAGATTTTCTCAATTTTTTTTGTGTCATTCACAAGGTAATGGCTATTGATAGGCAGACTTTAAAGTTTTATCTCTATGTTTAATATTATCTCCCTCACTTCCTTAAGTCTAGACCAAGGGTTCCGTAAAATTTGACTCTTACGAGCCAGATAGTAAATACTGTTAACATTGTGAGCCATTCGGTCTCTGTCACAACTACTCAACGGGACCATTGTAGTGCCAAATCAGCCGTGGACAACACGAACACAAAAGAGTGTCCCTGCTATGTCCCAATAAAACTTTTTATGAAAGCAAGTGGGGGCCCAGATTTGGCCCACAAGCTGTAGTTCCCAACCCCTTGTCTAGACAACGGATGAGACAATAAATCCAGCCCTGATTTGTAGCGTTTGTTTACAAATCAGTTGCTGTGGTTATTTCAAGCTAACAATGCAAAGTCACTGGACGAGGAGTATGGGGAGATGATGTTCACCAGCTTGTAGATACCTAATGTCATATTTCCACCGGGGTGAGTTTCCTAGGGCTGCCATCACAAGGTGCCACAAACCAAGTGCCTTAAACAACAGAAATTCATTGTTCCATGGTTCAGGAGCCTGCAAGTCCAAGACGAAGGTGTGGGCAAGGGGGGCTCCTTCTGTGAACCTCGAGGGAAAATCTGTTCCCTGCGTCTCTCCTAGCTCCTGATGGTTTGCTGCCATGTTGGGCGATTCTTGGCTTCTGCTGCATCGCCCCAATCTCCGCCTTCATCTTCACATGACATCCTCCCTGTGTGCGTATTTCTCTGTGCCCAAACTTCCTCTTTTTATAAGGACACCAGTAATATTGGACTAGGGCCCCACCCTAATGACCTCATCTAAACTAAACTAATTACATCTTCAACAATCCTCTTTCCAGATAAGGTCACGTTCTGAGATACTGGGGGTGAGGACTTCAACATATGAATTTGTGGAGGGAGGGGACACAAGTCAACCTATAAGATCACCATACAGTGACAACAGTCATAAAGAGCTTCTAGAGCATAGATAATAAAAAACAGCAAAACAGGCCGGGTGCGGTGGCTCACGCCTGTAATCCCAGCACTTTGGGAGGCTGAGGCGGGAGGCTCATGAGGTCAGGAGTTTGATACCAGCCTGGCCAACATGGTGAAATGCTGTCTGTACTAAAAATACAAAAATTAGCTGGGCATGGTGGCGGGCACCTGTAATTCCAGCTACTTGGGGAGGCTGAGGCAGGAGAATCATTTGCATCTGGAAAGCAGAGGTTGCAGTGAGTTGAGATTGCACCACTGCACTCCAGCCTGGGCAACAGGTAAGACTCTGTCTCAAAGAAAAAAAACAAAAAAGAAAGAAAGAAAAGTAAAGAAAAAAATAGCAAAACACCTGAGAAGTGATGACTTTTGAGTATTTATTATATTTATTTTAATCTAATTTATTTAGTTATAAGTTCACTTATTTAGTTTTATTATTTATTTAGTTATAAGTTCATGTTAGGCATATATATATATATATTTGTTTGTTTTTTGAGATGTGTTCTCACTCTGTCACCCAGGCAGGAGTGCAGTGGTGCAGTTTTGGCACACTGCAACTTCTGCCTCCGCCTCCACCTCCCAGGGTCAAGTGATCCTCCCATCTCAGTCTCTCCAGTAGCTAGAACCACAGGCACATGTCACCAGGGCAGGCTAATTTTTGTATTTTTAGTAGAGATGGAGTTTCATCGTGTTGCTCAGGCTCATCTCAAACTCCTGACCTCAAGTGATCCATCTGCCTCAGCCTCCCAGAGTGCTGGGATTACAAGCATGAGCCACCACACCCAGGCTATAGTTTAATTTATAATAATAGGTGTGTTTAACAACTGGCTCACAAAATTCTAATCAACTGTCTTAAGCCAAAATGCATTGCCTTCAGCACACTCCTGGTTTAAGAGGATATGCGCTATCGCAGAGCTCCCCAGGGAAGTAGGGTCCTGATATAGTTTGGTTGTGCCCCCACCCAAATCTCAACTTGAATTGTATCTCCCAGAATCCCCACAAGTTGTGGGAAGGACCAAGGGGGAGGTCATTGAATCGTGGGGGCTGGCCTTTCCCGTGCTGTTCTTGTGATAGTGAATAAGTTTCACGAAATCTGATGGGTTGATCAGGGGTTTTCTCTTTTGCTTCTTCCTCATTTTATCTTGCTGCTGCCATATATATAAGAGGTGCCTTTCACGTCCCATCATGATTCTGAGGCCTCCCCAGCCATGTGGAACTGTAAGTCCAATTAAACCTCTTTTTCTTCCCAGTATTGGGTGTGTCTTTATCAGCAGCATGAAAACAAACTAATACACGTCCCTTCCAGGGGTCGGAGACAAGAGGAATCAACCCATGGTCCTGAATTCCTCCCCTCCTGTGGGATCCCTGTGAGGCAAGATGTGTCCATCTCACCCAGTTTCCCCACCCTTCTGGCCCGCTGCAGTTACCTGAGAGCCTCCATCTCACTGGGCCAAACCTAATTCCTCTGCTCCAAAGAAAAGGGGACAATTTCTTTTTGTGCTAAGCAGGAGGATATCAGGCTTCACACTAGAGCCCATCCTTACTCATTGTTCTGTGGTTCTCAGTCTCCCTCCAAGGCCAAGTAGAACCCTTCGATCTCCTAGTATCTTCTTCAATAAAGCCAATCCACACAAGTCTATGCCTTCACTGAATGCCTATAGAATCTATTCCCATATGGCATCATATTATCCTCTAGCTGACTTCTGCATGAATCTCCTCCTTCTCTACTAAATTTATAAAATATTTGGAAAGAGAGACTGTGTTCTTTGCTATCTGTCTCTGTCCAGCCCAAAACTAGCCAGATAAAACCACGGGTTTAATAAATGCTTGTTGTTTGCATAGAGAATAGCAGATAGTAATCAAAAGCAATTTCATCCTAGGCCCAGGTTAGAAAGAATCAGGCTTTGTTCCAGAGGAGGGCTCTGGAAAACTCAAGTAAAACTCAAGTATAGTAATCATTTCTGCTCACGAGTTTTAGCATGTCTGAAGAGGAAAGAACAGCTCAGACCAAGGAGAGGGCTCACCAAGGATGGCTTCTCCGTGTCCCCTAACTGTGCCTCATGGGGATATGTCCAAGGTGGGGACAATGGCCAGGAACCCATGAAGAATAAGGAATCCCCTGTGTGTTACTTAGGCTAATGCTGTCTGTCATAATGAGCACACTCCAAATTCTTAGGGGCTTCACAAGATACAGAGTTATTTAGTTTCGCTCACATCAATGGTAGAAACTGGTGGTTGGGGACAGAGGGAAGGAGGAGAATGGGGAAGGGAAACTCAGTTCACACAACCATGGTGAACAGAGCTGACAGAAGCTCTGCCATCTTCTACACATAGTCCCCATGCCCTGGCCCTGGGGGCTGAGGTCATTTGGCATTCCTGGAAAGAGAAAACATGTAGGCAGGTTCTGGGGCCAGGACTAGAGGTGGCATCATCATTTCTGCCCACATTCCATTGACTAGAACTCGCTTTCATGGCCCTACCTCGATCTAGATGGGCTGAGAAAGCAACAACTTTATTGTGGGAAGGGAGCACAAATCACCAATGGCAGCTGCCCTCTCTGCCACTTCTCAGGTCCAAGAAAAAACCCAACAATGGGACTTCCTGGCTTTGATCCTCCCTCTTCTCCTCAGGAAGGTCCATGCCTGCATGCCAAAACAACCTATGCCACCATGCAAAGCAAAGATTTTGTCACTCAGTAAGCCCTGCTTCCCATGCCTAACATCCAGATTCCAGACCTTAAAATCCTTGCTATCCCTTCTCTTGTAAAGGTTCCCTTTTCTGCATCTAAGCTCCAAGCTATGTAACCTTCCTTTATCTGCACCTTCATCACAGAGCCTAGGTATTCCATATAAATGAGTCTGGCCAGGACTTCCCACAATCCCCAACAAGGTGTCTTAGTCCCTTTCCATCACTATACAGGAATATTGAGGCTGGGTAATTTAGAAAGAAAAGAGGTTTATTTGCCTCACGGTTCTGCAGACTGCACAAGAAGCATGGTGCCAGCCTCTGCTTCTGGTGAGGACCTCAGGAAGTTTCCATTCATGGCAGAAGACAAAGGGGGACTAGCAACACATGGCAAGAGACAAAGGAAGAGAGAAGGGAGGAAATGCCAGGCTTAATTTCTAACAACCAGATCTCCTGGGAACTAATAGAGCAAAAACTCACTCAATACCAGGAGGACAGCATCAAGCCATTCATGAGGGATTTGCCCCCACGACCCAACACCTTCTACCAGGCCCCATCTCCAACATCACACGTCACATTTTAACTTGAGATTTGGAGGGGACAAACATCCAGATTATATTACAAGGATAAACCAAGTCAGAAGCTTAATCCACCTGCTGTGTAGAATTTGGCTTGGGCATCCAAAAAGGGTGGATAGTTAAACCCTAGCAGAGCTGTAAATCATTCACAAGAATTGTTCTAAGCCAGGGAAGAATATCACTTGGCTGGAAAAGGTCAGTCAATACATGAAAATGGACCTGATATCTCAAATTCCTTTCAGCTCCGAGGGAGTCCAGTTCCAGTTGCTAGGTCCTAGTTCTGTGTGGCTGGAACACCCTTCAGTTGCTCTGTCCAAGTGAAATGGCTGAAGTCCTACTTGTCCTGTGGTCTTCTACCTTCAAATGGTTTTCAGTTTTACTGAGCGGGAAGCAAACATCACTAAGGTTGGCAGTCATTTTTGTGTTTCAGTAGGCTCAGTCTCTAAAGAACGCTCAGGAACGGCCAGGCACAGTGGCTCATGCCTGTAATCCTAGCAGTTTGGGAGGTCAAGGTGGGTGAATCACCTGAGGTCAGGAGTTTGAGATCAGCCTGGCCAACATGTTGAAACTCAGTATCTCCTAAAAATACAAAAATTAGCCAAACATGGTGGTTGGCGCCTGTAATCCCAGCTACTTGGGAGGCTGAGGCAGGAGAATCGCTTGAACCCAGGAGGTGGAGGTTGCAGTGAAATGAGATCACGCTGTTGCACTCTAGCCTGGGCAACAAGAGCAAAACTCCATCAAAAAACAAACAACAAAAAAGAGAATACTCAGGAAACCCGTTCTACAGACTCAGAAATGCCAAAAGCTATAAGATATTTAAGGGCATTCTCCAAGCTTCTGTATCTCAGAAAGGGACGCAGGGACACCCAGTTTCCATTTTCTAGACTCGGGTAGAAATTTGACTGTTTTCAGTCTGGAAATCTACCGGAAGTAGCCATTGTTTGACTGCAAAACATGTCCCACTACGAGTTACCAGAAATGCCACACTCTGAAATTTTTTATTTGTTTATGAGCCATGAAATGAGAGTTAGAAAAACAGCTAAAATGGGTGGGCACATCAATTGAGTAAGTTCCCCAAAAAATGCCAAGTTAGAAGATAAAAGACCCAGAACATAACTCAGACTGATACGTGAAATGAGAGGAGAGATAATAAAATACTAAACTTAAAGACAACATTCATATGTGGAAAGAGGTGGAGCTAAATTGAGACAACTATTGTATCATGGCCCTTGAAGGAAAACAGCAAATAAAAAGAAATATTCTCACACCACCTCAAACAAATTTACATGATGTTAAGAATGTTGGGCCCCTGTAGCCCCAGCTACTCCGGAAGCTGAGGCAGGAGAATGATGTGAACCTGGGAGGTGGAGCTTGCAGTGAGCCGAGATCGCACCACTGCACTCCGGCCTGGGCGACAAGAGCCAGACTCCATCTCAAAAAAAGAAAAGCCGGGCACAGTGGCTCACACCTGTAATCCCAGCACTTTGGGAGGCCAAGGTGGGGGATCATGAGGTCAGGAGATCGAGACAATCCTGGCTAACATGGTGAAATCCCGTCTCTACCAAAAAATACAAAAAACTAGCCGGGCGTGGTGGCAGGCGCCTGTAGTCCCAGCTACTTGGGAGGCTGAGAGAATGGCGTGAACCCGGGAGGCAGAGCTTGCAGTGAGCCGAGATCGTGCCACTGCACGCCAGCCTGGGCCACAGGCAAGACTCCATCTCAAAAAAAAAAAAAAAAAAAAAAAGAATGTTGGGCTTGACAAATTTTAACCCTGGGATTTAGAAACTTTAATATATTTCAACTAATTTTATAGTAGAAGGGGAAAAAGAAAATAATGGAATGAGGAAGATTTATAAGAAAAACATACCAATTTTAAAGATGTTCTATTTAGCAAAAGAAGTGACGGAATACTAACAACCAATAAAAAGTGGATGGATCATCCAGGTCCTTGGGAAAGCAGAGATGAAACATTTATTAGCTGAACAGCACGCAACAGCCTTAGATGCACTGCATGGGAGACAAATGGCCTCCCTTCTGGTAGACTCTCCTCTTTCTTCCCAGGAGAATACCCAAAGTAAAACGTATGCCTCGGGCATCTGAAATGCCTCCTACTATGGCTTTAATCATGTAAAGCTCTCAAAATAAAACCTAAAGGGAAAAACACACGTCAAGCAACTTAACATTCAGCCTATGTTTAAGAAATAAAACCAAATAAAATAAGAAGTAAAACTCCATACTCCAAAGTGTGCATCTGGGACAATCTATATTGTGAAAGCGAGGTTGTAATGGAAACTGCAAATATCATTAGCTGCAGAGCTGCCAGCAGACTCTTCCCCAGCAATGGCCATGCAGCCACAACCCAGCAAGGGTCCCCTGATGGCCCATTGATGGGATTCTCACAAGACACTGAACCCTTGATTGAACTAACTAGGAATAGTTGTTCCCTTCGAAGAGGGGAGTTTAAAAAAAGATGTTTCTGCAAGCTCCGCCTCCCAGGTTCACGCCATTCTCCTGCCTAAGCATCCTGAGTAGCTGGGACTACAGGCGCCTGCCACCACGCCCAGCTAATTTTTTGTATTTTTAGTAGAGATGGGTTTTCACCATGTTAGCCAGGATGGTCTCAATCTCCTGACCTCGTGATCCGCCTGCCTCGGCCTCCTAAAGTGCTGGGATTACAGGTGTGAGCCACCGCGCCTGGCCTAGAATCTTTTCTATATTGGAGAAGGAGAGCAAGAGCACACTGCCATGGTGGTCACCCTGGATGGACTCCAATAACCTACTTCTTTTTATATTCACCACCTTGTGTAGATCCCTCCCACATTGACTCTGGACTTGGCCACATGACTTGCCTTGGCCAGTGAAACTTGACAAGAATGACACAAGAAGAGGCTTATCCTTCTGGAATGCTTGTTTTAGAGGCCTGGGCCACCAAGTGAAGAGGTCTCTCTATCCTACTGGTAAGTTCACGTGGAGTGATAAACACATAATAGCAGCTCTTCCAGCATCCTGGAGGAGGCACCAGACATTTGCTGAGTGAAACCCGTGGAACATAATAGCTAATCAGCTGTGCTCAGCCCAGATAGCAGAACTGGGAGAAATCGTAATTTGTGACTGTTAAGCTACCATGTTTGAGGTAGTGTATGATGCCGAAATCGATAACAGGTTTTGTATTTACCAATAAGAGGACTTCTTGTCAAATGCTTTGACCGTGGAGATCAGTTGGACTTTAGCGCAAAACTCATAATCACTATTGACTAGGAGTGTGATTTGGGGTGGTTTATTTAACCTCTCTTCATCTTTTTAGTGATAAAGTGGGTTCCTTTCGGTTGCTCCTTCACCTTAGCATTCATGCTTTTTCCTTCTAGGGATGCCAGTTGTACCATAGCTCCAGAGGTTGGACCAAGGAACCTTAGAAAAGCCATTGTGTGTTCTATCACCTGGCCACACACACACACACACACACACATAATGGTTTAGGGCTAGTCTTTTTTTGGGGGGGACGGAGTTTCACTCGTTGCTCAGGCTGGAGTGCAATGGTGCCATCTCAGCTCACCGCAGCCTCCACCTCGCAGGTTCAAGTGATTCTCCTGCCTCAGCCTCCTGAGTAGCTGGGATTACAGGCATGCACCACCACGGCGAGCTAATTTTGTTTCTGGGGTTTCTCCATGTTGGTCAAGCTGGTCTTGAACTCCTTACCTCAGGTGATCCGCCCGCCTCGGCCTCCCAAAGTGCTGGGATTACAGGCGTGAGCCACCGCGCCCAGCCATGGCTAGTCTTACGACCTAACCCAGTCTGATCAGAATGAATCTCAGGACTTCAGCTGAAACTGTAAAAGAGATTTCTTATTCTAGAAGCCAGCCTGAGGATGAAGCCAACACACACCACAAGGAATATTCAATAGAAAGAAATCAAAGGAAAAAGAACCTGAACCCGGATCCAAATGCTCCTAAGTGAGGACCTACCTTGAACTCTTTCAGTTATGTGAGCCAACAAATTGTCTTTATTGTTTAAATTAGTTCAAGGCAAGATTTGTTACCTACAACCTAAAGTATCTGAACTGAGATCAGCCTGGCCAACATGGGAAAACCCTGTCTCTACTAAAAATACAAAAAAATTAGCTGGGTGTGGTGGCATGCACCTGTAATCCCAGTTACTTGGGAGGCTGAGGCAGGAGAATCACTTGAACCCACGAGGTGGAGGCTGCGGTGAGCTGAGATGGCGCCACTGCACTCCAGCCTGGACAACAAGAGTGAAACTCCATCTCAAAAAAAATAAATAAAAAATAAAGTGAAGAGGTTGGATGAAACTTTGTCTGGAGTCCTCCCCTGGCTCTTTTCTGGGCCTGCAGCCCTCCCAGACTGCTGCTATGGTCTGAGTATTCATGTCCCCCTGAAATTCATATGTTGAAATCTTAACCCCCAAGGTGATGGTACTTTGAGGTGACACCTTTGGGAGGTGATTAGGTCAGGAGGGTAGAACCCTCATGAATGGAATTACTGCCCTTATAAAAGAGACCCAAGGGAACCCATTTGTTTCTTCTACCATGTGAGGACAAAGCAAGACGGTACCATCTATGAACCAGGAAATCGTCCCTTACCAGACACTAAATCTGCCAGCACATTGATCATGGAATTCTCAGCCTCCAGAACTGTGAGAAATACATTTCTATTATTTATAGGCAGTTTATGATATTTTGTTACAGCAGCCTGAATGAAGTAAGACAAGCCTCTGTAGCCTCCGGCAAGAATGACCGCAGCACCCACTTGGTCTACATATAACTTTGCACACCTTTCTCTTCCTTGTTATCATGCCCCATTTTTGTTAAACATAAAGATTGATTCATAAAGTTAACATCAGCTATCAGCACATGCCTAACAATATCAACATCTTCCATTTATTGGGTGCCTACTCGGTGCCAAGTTAGGTGTTTCATATATTGTTTCCAATCCTCACAACCCACATGTACCAAATGGTAGTAAAAACAAAGGCAAAGTTTCAATATCGTACTAAATGGGAAAAAGCTGAAAGCATTCTCCTTGAAAACCAGCACAATACAAGGATGCCTTCTCTTACCACTCCCATTCAACAAAGTATTCAAAGTTCTGGCCAGGGCAATCAGGCAAGAAAAAGAAATAAATGATATTCAAACAGGAAGAGAGGAGGTCAAATGGTCTCTGTTTGCAGATGACATTATCCTATATCTAGAAAACCCCATCATCTCAGCTCAAAGATTTCTTAAGCTGATAAGGAATTGTGGCAAAATCTCAGGGTACAAAATCAATGTGCAAAAATCACAAGCATTCCTATACACCAACGATAGACAAGCAGAGAGTCAAATCATGAATAAACTCCTATTCACAATTGATACAAAGAGAACAAAATAAATAGGATTACAGTTAACAAGGAATGTGAAGGATCTCTTCAAGGAGAACTACAAACCACAGCTCAAGGAAGTCAGAGAAGACACAAACAAATGGAAAAACATTCCACGCTCAAGGATAGGAAGAATCAATATCATGAAACTGGCCATACTGCCCAAAGTAATTTATGGATTCAATGCTATTCCCATTAAACTACCATTGACATTTTTCACTGAATTAGAAAAAAAACTACTTTAAAATTCATATGGAGCCATAAAAGAGCCTATATAGCCAAGACAATCCTAAGCAAAAAGAACAAAACTAAAGACATCACACTACCCTACTTCAAACTATACTACAAGGCTACAGTAACCAAAACAGCAGGGTACTGGTACAAAAACAGATATGCAGACCAATGGAACAGAATAGAGATCTCAGAAACAATATCACACACTACAACCATCTGATTTTCGACAAGCCTGACAAAAACAAGCATTGGGGAAAAGATTCCTTATTTAGCAAGTGGTGCTGGGAGAACTGGCTACCCATATGCAGAGAATTGAAACTGGACCCCTCCCTTACACCTTATACAAAAATTAACTCAAGATGGCTTAAAGACTTAAATGCAAAACCCAAAACTATAAAAATCCTAGAATAATATCTAGGCAATACCATTCAGGATGTAGGCATGGGCAAAGATTTCATGAGGAAAATGTCAAAAGCAATTGCAACAAAAGCAAAAATTGACAAATGGGATCTAATTAAAGAGCTTCTGCACAGCAAACTATCATCAGAGTGAACAGACAACCTACAGAATGGGAGAAATTTTTGCAATCTATCCATCTGACAAAGGTCTACTATCCAGAGTTTACAAGGAACTTAAACAAATTTATAAGAAAAAAACAACCCCATTAAAAAGTGAGCAAAGGGCTGGGCACAGTGGCTCACGCCTGTAATCCCAGCACTTTGGGAGGCTGAGGCAGGCAGATCACCTGAGGTCAGGAGTCCAAGACCAACCTGGCCAACATGGTGAAACCCCATCTCTACAAAAATACAAAAATTAGCTGGGTGTGGTGGCGGGTGCCTAAAATCCCAGCTACTCAGTAGGCTGAGGTGGGAGAATCGCTTGAACCCAGGAGGCAGAGGTTGCAGTGAGCCAAGATCACACCATTGCACTCCAGCCTGGGCAACAGAGCAAGACTTCATCTCAGAAAAAAAAAAAAAAGTGGGCAAAGGACATGAACAGACACTTCTCAAAAGATGACATGTATGTGGCCAAAAAACATGAAAAAAACAACATCACTGGTCATTAGAGAAATGCAAATCAAAACCACAATGAGGACCCTCTCGTGCCAGTCAGAATGGCAATTATTAAACAGTCAAGAAACAACAGATGCTGGTGAGGCTGTGGAGAAATAGGAACACTTTCACACTATTGGTGGGAATGCAAATTAGTTCAATAATTGTGGAAGACAGTGTGGCAATTCCTCAAAGACCTAGAACCGGAAATACCATTTGACCCAGTAATTATTATAAGTGAGAACCTGCAGTGTTTGGTTCCCATTACTGCTATTTCCATTATTGGATAATATACCTAAAGGAATATAAATCATTCTATTATAAAGATATATGCATGTGTATGTTCATTGCAGCACTATTCACAATAGTAAACACATGGAATCAACCCAAATATTCATCAATGATAGACTGGATAAAGAAAATGTGGTACATATACACCATGGAATACTATGCAGCCATGAAAAGGAATGAGATCATGTCCTTTGCAGGGACATGGATGAAGCTTGAAGCCATCATCCACAGCAAACTCACACAGGAACAGAAAACCGAACACCACGGGTTCTCACTTATAAGTGGGAGCTGAACAATGAGAGCACATGGACACAGGGATGGAACAAAACACACTGGGGCCTGTGGGTGAGGAGCTGGGGGAGTGAGAGCTTCAAGATAAATAGCTAGTGCATGCTGGGCTTAATACCTAAGTGATGGGTTGATAGGTGCAGTAAACCACCGTGACACACGTTTACCTATGTAACAAACCTGCATATCCTGCACATATATCCTGGAACTTAAAATTAAATTAAATTAAATTAAATTAAGTAATAATAAAGGCAAATTTTGAGCCACCCCCTCCCTTTTCAGTCCTCCAGATCCTTGCCTCTGTTTTCCAGTAGTCCTCCTCTCCAAACATCTCTGAGAATCTCATGTTGTGCCTCCTAAGGCATTATGGTAAGAATTTGTTCCTAGTTCCACCGATGTGAGATTCTCAATCCTTCTCCTCTTGTGGCTTTCTATGATTCCTCAAAACTCCCAAACTGGAAACTACTCCCAATGCCCGTCAGCAATAGAATACATGAAAATATTGTGGGATATTTACTCAATGGAATCCTGCGCTGCAATGAGAGTGAATGAATGATACCTACCCACAGCCACATTTGCAAAAGAAGTAAGATGCAAAAGAAAGTACAGGAATGATTCCACTTGTATAAAGATCAAAATCTGGTAAAATGGGTAAAATGTACCCAAAGCTTTTTAGATGTTAAGAAAGGGGCGACCTTGGGGAGGAATGACAGGGAGGAGGCAAAAGTAGTACTTCTGGGGTGCTGGTCACAGTTCGATACTTAACCCTGGTCAGGGATTAGGTTCAGTTTATAAATGTTTATTGAACTGGACACTTAGGGCTTGTGAGTTTTCCTGTTCTTTCTCATATTCCAATACAGAAGTCTTAAAAGGAGTAAAGGAGATGTGCCATCCTGATGTCTGGGCTGCAGTGCTTGGCTGCTGCTATCCTGAGTTCTTCTGCAGGCCCACCAGTGTCAGAATCTACAGAGCTTTCATTCCAGGGCCAACACTGCATGTGGGGGACCTATCAACCTATGTCCACAGCGGTTCTGGTATCCTGTGCCGTCTCTGCTGCTGCTACTTTCAGGAAGCCTCATGTTCCGTGCTGCTTATCTCCTGGCCTTATCTCTTTCCATCCAGTACGGAGAAGCCCTTTTTCTTTTTCCTTTTCTTTTTTTCTTTTTTTTTTTTTTTTGAGACGGAGTCTCGCTCTGTCGCCCAGGCTGGAGTGCAGTGGCGCAATCTCGGCTCACTGCAAGCTCTGCCTCCCGGGTTCACACCATTTTCCTGCCTCAGCCTCCCGAGTAGCTGGGACTATAGGCACCCGCCACCACGCCCGGCTAATCTTTTTTTTTTTTTTTTGTATTTTTAGTAGAGACGGGATTTCACCGTGTTAGCCAGGATGGTCTCCATCTCCTGACCTCGTGATCTGCCCGACTTGGCCTCCCAAAGTGCTGGGATTACAGGCGTGAGCCACGGCACCCGGCAGGTGTGCCTTTTAATCTCAGAGGCCTTTTTAATCTCAGAGGCCCAGCTCTTTTGATACAAGGGTTGGGTGAGGGTGGGGCACCTCTCACGCTACTGTAACTTCAGTTTTACTGCCCAGCTCTCTGAGAACGTATTTCCCAGGAGAGTTTATTATATTTCCAGTAATAAAGAGCTCTGTTTTCATCAGGCTTCTCCTGCCTGGGATGTGTTAGCACTCTGGCAGGGAGTTAGTTCAATGAGGGCCATATGGTATTATGGTTAGGGGCATGGCTCTGGATCACTGCCTCTCAGTCCTTGCTCTGCCACTTCCTGGCTGTGGGTGAGTTCATTAAATTCTCTGTGTCTAAGTTTCCTAATTCAAAAAAAAAAAAGAGGCCTTCTTTATAGGGATTGGAAAGATTGGGAGTATATTACATGTTAATTGCTTAGAACAGAGTCTGGCATATGGTCAGGTTTCAACCAATCTTAGCAACAGTGATTATTTGTCCCTACCTGTAACCTGCTTTTATCTCTTGTCCTGCCCTGAAGCCCATTAGCCGTGCCTGTTCATTCCCGAACCCTGGTTAAGGGCAGAGTTCGTGTTCTCGTCCAATATTCCATGCCTGTTAGAGAGGTTTTATCTATGCAAAGCACACAACCCCCATAAGTGGGCCACCTAACTCTAAATACTGGCATAGTCACGTCTTAAGTCTGAGCTGGCCAGGATACCATCAAACCCCCGGAAGCCCTGTGAAATAGGAAATGTGAGGCCCATGTTGCAAATGTGGAAACTGAAGCTCAGAGAGGTGGAGCAACTTGCCCAGACTGATGTGGCAGGTACATAGCTGAGCTGGATTCAAGGTCAGCTTTCGCTGACTCTAAAACCCAGGTCCTTCCCATTAGGCCACAGCATCCTCTCAGGCACCAGGCACTGTGGATGACAAGGAAAGAAGAGGCACTATTCACTTGACATAAATTGTAACCTAGCACAGGAGGGAAGACATAGACATAAATCAAGAGTTAAACATCGGCAAGGCCACAGATTATTAGGCCTACACAGGCCAAAGCTTTGAAGAGAGCTGCCTTCAACCAAACGACTGAGGTTAGATATTTTATTCTTTAAAATGAAGTTACCAGAGAACAATTCTTAGAGGAAACAGAATGAGCAAAGTTAGTCAATGGGTCCAAAGGGTCACCATTGGGATTACGGGGCTAGAAAGGATGGACAAGCCAAGGATCAGAAGTCAGGCAAAAGCAGAGCCAAATAGACTCTGCCAGGCACTGAGCAAAGCACTTTACACATCCATGTCTGTGGAGTCCCCACAACTACCCTCAGATTCAATGATTTGCTGCAAGGACTCACAGAACTCAAAAAAGCTGTAGTAAATGTTACCATTTACTCCAGAGAAAGGACGCAGATTTAAATCATCAAAGGTAAAAGGTATAGGCCAGGTGTGGTGGCTCACACCTGTAATCCCAGCACTCTGGAAGGCCGAGGTGGGTGGATCACCTGAGGTCAGGAGTTCGAGACCAGCCTGGCCAACATGGTGAAATGGTGAAAACCCATCTCTACTAAAAATACAAAATTAGTCGGACGTGGTGGCACAATCTTGTAATCCCAGCTACCCAGGAGGCTGAGGCAGGAGAATCGCTTGAGCCTGGGAGGTGGAGGTTGCAGTGAGCCGAGATCATGCCATTGCACTCCAGTCTGGCAACAAGAGTGAAACTCCATCTCAAAAAAAAACAGAAAGAAAGAGAGAGGGAGAGAGAGAAGGGAAGGAAGGAAGGAAGGAAGGAAGGAAGGAAGGAAGGAAGGAAGGAAGGAAGGAAGGAAGGAAGGAAGGAAGGGAGGGAGGGAGGGAGGGAGGGAGGGAAGGAAAGTAAAGCAGGGAAGGAGGGAAGGAGGAAAAGAGAAGGAAAAAAAAGTTATACCAAAGTAAGTTTAGAGTTAGAGATCAAGCTGGTTAATGACCTACAGGACAATAAAACTATAAGCATTGAGGTTATCTTTTCTACCAATAAAAAACCATTTGTGTCTCTAATAAACAAAAATCCTGTAAGTTAACATGTAACTTCACAGCATCTGAGCCCTAATCAACAGTAAACAGAATTCAGTGAAAAGTACATTCTCTTGAAAATCAAATAATCTGTGAATGAGTTTGTTAGACAAGACCCCAGGGTGACATCAAAAGTTTTAGATAATTTTTCTTGATAATTGTTATGGTTTGAATGTCCCCCAAAATTCGTGTGTTCAAACTAATCACCAACGTGATAGTATTAAGAGGTAGGCTGATTTAGGAGATGATTAAGCCATGAGGGTACAACATTCACGAGTGAGATTAGCAACCTTATAAAACGGCTGGAGGAACTAGCTGGGCCCTTTTTGTTCTTCCATTCCTTTCACCAGGTGAGGACACAGCATTCATCGCCTCCAGAGGTTGCAGCAACAAGGTGCTATCTTAGAAGCAGAAATTGGGTCCTCACAGGACAATGAAACTGTCCAGGACTTGATCTTGGACTTCCCAGCCTCCAGAACTATGAGACATACATTGCTGTTGTTATAAATTGCCCGGTCTCAGGTATTTTGTTATAACAGCAAATAGACTAAGACAATAATAGATAAGGTTTTTTTAATGTAAAAATAGTTGAGAGTCTTACATCAACAAATCACAATTCAATTGATATCTTCAGATTGTCCACTTTAGGTCTAAAGCAATTTGCAAGCAACTATTTTGTCATTTCCCTAGCTTACCTGATAGATTTTTGCATTACAAACAGAATTGCATATTCTGTACTATAAGAATATTGTTAAAATGCAACATATCTAAAAGGCTATTTCCAAAGCAAATAGAGGCATCAACTGCCAGGGAAAAACAAGGATTATCAAAGAATATCAGTTAAAGCTCTACCAAAAATAGAGCTCTTCAAAAATACTAATCCCCTAGTATTACAGTTAACTATTTGTTTAAACACACTTAATCCATCAAAGATACTGTTTTGATTGAGTCACTTGTCTTTATGAATAAATGGTAATGGGCTTGAATTTCCACAATACTTTTTACTCTTTAATTTAGAGTCCAATAATTGAGGTTTTTTGAAAATCCTGCAGAGGCTGTTCTGAAGTTTGTTTTTGCACTGTGCATGAAAAAAAAAAATAGTTTGATAAGAATCTCAGTAGTGGCAATCAAGTTTGGAGAGCAGGCTTAGGAAAGAGTATTTTAACTACTTATTAACTTTTAAAATATTGTGAACACTTTAGAAGCATCTATTTACATAAAATCAATGCAGTAATTAGAGATTATTCTTATCTCTTCATTAAGATAAGTCTCCTGAGAATCTCTATTCATCACTTAGTGCAAGTCCCTCATCTGACTTCATCTGAAACACCTGGAAGATGCTTTAAAAATAGATTGGGATAACTCAGCCCACCCCTGAGATTCTGATGCAGCAGAGAGAGCCCAGGAACATCTACTGAAAAGCTGCCAAAGACTATGATGCACGCCAGATATGAGGACCCCTAACCAGGAGGGACACTTTCTTCTGCTGGACTATCTCATATGACAGTGCATCCTCAGGATCACTGGCTCCCAGGTCTGAAAAATAACTTCGCAAACATGTAGCTTGATATAGAAGTTCTATATGTCCTATAATTCTGACTTTTAAGTAAAGTGGACTGGACTTAGCCCCCAGATCGTTCTAACTAATGAACAATGTATTTTAACCTTGCAATTCACAGCAGGAACCCAGGTTCAGTCAACCCTGTCCAGTGCTAGAAACTGAAGCCAAAGCTAAGGGTTGGCAAGCCTTGGACAACAGGTCAAATCTATCTTTCTGCCTGTTCTTGTAAATAAAGTTTTATTGGAACACAGACATGCTTATTCATTTTGAGATTATCTATGACTGCTTATACACTACAAGGGCAAAGTTAGGTAGTTCGAAGAGAGACAATATGGCCCACAGAGCCTAAAATATTATCTGGCCGTGGCCTAAATCTTCACTTAAATGAATGAATACATTATTTTTCTTTACAATTAAATATAAAGAACTTCAATCCAAAATGCAGCTCTTACAGTTCAATAAAAAGACAGTGCAATTTTTCAAATGAGCAAAAAATTTGAAGCCAATCTTCATCAGAGAAGATATATGAATGGCAAATAAGGACATGAAAAGAAGCTCAACATCATGAGTTATCAAGAAAACATGCATCAAGACTGGGCACAGTGGCTCATGCCTGTAATTCCAGCACTTTGGGAAGCCAAGGCAGGTAGATCACCTGAGATCAGGAGTTCGAGACCAGGCTGGCCAACACGGCAAAACCCCATCTCTACTAAAAATACAAAACAAAAAATAAAAATTCGCTGGATGTGGTGGCATGTGCCTATAATCCCAGCTACTTACGAGGCTGAGGCAGGAGAATTGCTTGAATCCAGGAGGCGGAGGTTGCAATGAGCCAAGATCATGCCATTCCACTCCAGTCTGGGCAACAGAGTGAGACTCTGTCTCAAAAAAAAAAAAAAAAAAAAAGGAAGAAAATGTGCATTAAAACTACATGCTTACTAGAATGGCCAAAAGTAAAAAGATGATCATGCCAAACACTGAGAAGGGTGCAGGGCAACCAGGACTCCCATATATTGGTGAAGGGATTACACAATGGTACAACCACTTTTTTGTTTTTTGTGTTTTTTGAGACAGAGTCTCGCTCTGTCACCCAGGCCGGAGTGCAGTGGTATGATCTCCGCTCACTGCAACCTCTGCCTCCAGGGTTCAAGAGATTCTCCTGCCTCAGCCTCGAGTAGCTGGGATTACAGGTATGTGCCACCATGCCTGGCTAATTTTTGTATTTTTAGTAGAGAAGAGATTGAAACCATGTTGGCCAGGCTGGTCCCATACTCCTGACCTCAAATGATCTGCCCACTTCAGCCTCCCAGAGTTCTGGGACTCCTGGCGTGAGCCACCATGCCCAGCCAGTACAACCACTTTGGAAAACAGGTTATTTCTTAAAAAGTTAAACATAAATCTACTATACAACCCTGCCACTCACCATGAAATATTTACCTGTAAGAAATGAAAGTGTATGTCTATACAATGGCTTGTACACAAACATTCATAGCAGTTTTTTGTTGTTTTGTTTTATGGGTTTTTGTTTTTGTTTGTTTTCCTGTAGAGATGGGATCTCACTATGTTGCCCAGGCTGGTCTCCATACTCCTGGGCTCAAGTGATCCTCCCACCTCAGCTTCCCAAAGTACTAGGATTATAGGCATGAGCCACCATGCCCATCCACAGCTTTATTTTTAATAAAAACTGAGAACAACCCAATGTTCATCAATAGAAGAATGGATAAACTGTGGAATATCCACACCATGGCATACTATGTGTAATAAAAATGAATGAACTATTGTATATGCAACAACATGGGTGAATCTCAAAATGATTATGCTAAGCAGAACAAGAAAATATAAAGTACATTCTAAAAAGGCAAAACTATGGAGACAAGAATCAAAGCAGCGATAGCCAGAAACTGGGAGTAGAAGAAGGAGACTGACAGTTCAGTATCAGATAACTTTCTGGGGCCATGTGTGGTGGCTCACGCCTGTAATCCCAGCACTTTGGGAGGCTGAGGTGGGTGAAACACTTGAGGTCAGGAGTTCGAGACCAGCCTGACCAACATGGTGAAATCCCGCCTCTACTAAAAATACAAAAATTAGCCAGGTGTGGTGGCACATGCCTGTAATCCCAGGTACTTGGCAGGCTGGGGCAGGAAAGCTGCTTGAACCTAGGAGGTAGAGGTTGCAGTGAGCCGAAATCACACCACTGCACTCCAGCCTGGGCAACAGAGTGAGATTGTCTCAAAAAAAAGAACTTTCTGGAGTGACAAAAATGTTCTATACCTTAACAGTGGTGGTGCTTACACAGCTGTATGTTTGTCAAAATTTATCCAACTCTTCTCTTGAAAGGGATGGATTTTTCTGTATGTAAATTATACCAAAATACACCTGATTTATAAAAGCACACAAAAGCCGGTTGGAAAGGACTCCCATCAGCCAAATCTAGGACAATTTAAACATCAAAATAAATAATAACAGTAATGAATAATAAGCCACTGAGTGAAAAAAGATTCTCTGAGTCCATGCTGATATAAATACAGAAAGAAAGAAAGGAGAGGAGAAAGTTCATGTTAACAGGAAATGCCAGCTGATAAATGTGAATAATAAAATTAGAAAAACAAGCATTTGGTTATTACTGTAATAATGATTAACTCATTCAAGAATCATCAAGCCAGGGCCCGGCATGGTGGCTCCCAAAGCTTTGGGAGGCCAAGGTAGGAGGATTACTTGAGCCCAGGAACTAGAGACCAGCCTGGATAACAAAGTGAGACACCATCTCTACAAAAAATATGTTTAAAAATTAGTCAGGCATGGTCGTGCACACCTGTAGTCTCAGCTACTCAAGAGGCCGATGTGAGAGGATCATCTTGTAGCTTGAGTTCAAGGCTGCAGTGAACTACAGTGAGCCACGTTCACGCCACTGAATTCTGCTAGGTGACAGTAACAACAACAAAATATAAATGGATGCTAAAAATAATGGATAATAGTTTGCTGAGAAACAGAATACTTGCATAGTCTCAAATTATCTCCCCGCATGGTACTTATTAACTGCGAAGGGAAAAATAACTTTACAATAGAGAAACCTGGTAGACGAATATTTAACAAAGTGATCAAAATCTATCCTCTATAATGAGACAAACAGACATCATAAGTCTTCTGTATAAAACACTGAGAAGTGCTTTAAATCTTTGATATAAAACATGACCCTGGCAGGGCATAGTGGCTCATGCCTATAATCCCAGCACTCTGGAAGGCTGAGGGGGACGGATCACCTGAGGTCAGGAGTTCAAGACCAGCCTGGCCAACACAGTGAAACACTGGCTCTACTAAAAATACAAAAATTAGCTGGGTGTAGTGGCAGGTGCCTGTAATCCCAGCTACTCAGGGGGCTGAGACAGGAGAATCACCTGAACCTGGGAGGCGGAAGCTGCAGTGAACGGAGATCACGCTGCTACACTCCAGCCTAGGTAACAGAGCGAGATATCATCTCAAAAAAATAAAAGAGAATGATGATGGAGCACATGTGGTAAATTTTAATATTAGGCAATCTGAATAGAGGGTAGATAGAAATTCTTTCTACTGTTCCTACAACTGTTCTATAAACCTGAAATTAGTTCAAAATATAGATGTTTAGGAAATAAATTAACTGAACCTGATTCATGGATGTATTATGATTTTATCCTTGTATAGACCTGACACAAATTAGGTACATTCTATGGCACAGCTAATTTAGGGAAATTAAAGGGAAAAAAGTACATTCAGGAAAAGGTGAGCACAGGGATGAAGACGCCATCTCCACATCCCTCGGCTGCTTCATTAACAGCCCGTTATTTTACAGCGAGGCCAGTGACACCTTGTCTATGCTTAAGTTTTCCCCACAACACAAGCAAAGTATGATGAACAGTATGATGAGGTACTAGTTCCACAGTACCATGGGAATTAGCTAGAGATTTCTTACCTGTTCCTTCATGTAACCTTTTGGCTTTTTGTTCCTGTCCTCTATTTATGAAAGAAGTAAAATGATAAGAAAGCATGCACACTCTGTGATAGTGGATTAGCAGGTCACAAGCAGGCCTGGCTGCCCTCCTTCCAGGACATCCAAGTTTCACCTTGGAAATTACAATGATGGATCTGTCCCCTTCCCGATCTAACATTTTAATATCCTTATCTAGACTTTAGACATCAGTGTCCAGACATCCTATGAGTGGAGTCTCCAGCACCTACAGAAGTGGCTCCCTGTGTCCTTGTGGCTCCCCAAATGTCACTGCTCTTCCCCAGCAAGAATTTGGCCATGGCTTGATCCGAAGCAGCTGCTGCATGGCGCAACAGTGCAGAACAGTTTGGGACAGGAAGTGAAAGATACCACATCCTCTTGAAACTGTGGGGAAATTTTATTAGGCCTCGTATCATGGCTTCACATTGTTAGGAAGTGGCAGTTGGACTCTCCTCTTCCTCAGGAGTTTGGATGAGGCATTGGTCACTGTAGTGTCTGCCTCTTGACTTTCATCTGGAGAAGAATGCCAATGCCTACCCCAGTGATTGACCAGAAAACTCCTTAGACAATCACTCTGAAGGCTTCTAGAAAGTGATAATCGTGAACATGTATTGAAGGCTTGCTATGCCTTCTGTCTGTGCACTTAAAACACTTAGAATTTGAGAATCCTGGAGCTACTTAAAAGTGGCCTTGGAGCCTGATATGGTTTGGCTCTGCGTCTCCACCCAAATCTCACGTCGAACTATAATATCCAGTGTTGGAGGAGGGGCCTGGTGGGAGGTGACTGGATCATGGGGGTGGATTTCCCCTTTGCTGTTCTTGTGATGGTGAATTAGTTCTCACGAGGTCTGGTTGTTTAAGCATGTAGCATCTCTCCTTCTCTCTCTTCCTCCTGCTCTGGCTGTAGAAGACGTGCCTGCTTCCCTTTCCCCTTCTGCCATGACTGCAAGTTTCCTGAGGCCTCCCCAGTCATGCTCTCTGTACAACCTATGGAACCATGAGCCAATTAAACCTCTTTTCTTTATAAATTACCCAGTTTTAGGTATTTCTTCATAGCAGTGCAAGAACAGACTAATAAAGAGCCCATTTCACCCAATCAGACAATGTAGTTGCAGACAAAACATACACACTAGCAAATATCCTTGCAGTTCAAGGCCATGAATTTAAGAAGTCAGATGTACGGTAGTGATCGTAAGTGCAGGAGGCACAGGAAAAGCTGTGATTATGGAAATCTTAGGACTGCCCTCCTATACCCAAAGATAGAGGAAGCTGAGGAACCCTGTCCCCAAAACCTTAATTTCCAGAACAAGCCCTCCACCTGAAGAAACAGGAATTAACAGGCAACAAAGATAAAAGGGGAGATGGGTTCAGCGTCTTAGGGCTAGGGAAGGAGAGGAGCAGGTGGCAAGTTGAGAGGGAAGGTTTAATAACATGAGATTGCCTCGGTTCAACAAAGAAGCTCCTAATCTCGTGGCTGAGTCTCTACACATGTGAGTTTTTAATCAGAGGCCCCAAAACAGTAATCAATCTGTAGCTTCCACCAACACAAATGAGATGCATGGGAAGGAAGGAAGTAGGAAAGAAGTGTTGCTTTGTTTTTGGTTTGTTTGGGGCTTTTTTCTTTTCTCCTCTGGTCCACCTACATCTGTTTGTGTGCTTAGCCCATTGCCTGAGGTATTGTTTGCACTGTCTTTCTCCTCTAGCCTCCCCAGCTACCATTCCCTTCATCTCACATCCAGAGCTCTGGCTTTGGGTTCGATAGGAAGATGGCAACCAACATCATGTACCCTAGATCAGACATAAGGAGTAGAGCCTGTTTGGCAAGCCACCAAGTTTGGCTCTCTTGGAGGTTCTGCAAAGGGAGATAAAAGGTGCCTTTTGCAGTGAAATGTTTGTGGACTTTGTATCAAATCCATGGTGCAGACATCTCTGCGGAGCAGCCGGACACAAAGCAGAATCCCCAGTCCAGCTTGCTGCCAAGCCCCACCTCCCACAGTGCAGCCCAGGACGGTGCAGCCCTGGCCTTCGGTACTCACCAGAGCAGAAGAGAGCTGCCAGGGGGTCGGGACATGGGGGCTGTTACCTCCCCACACACAGTGGTCAGGCAGGTGGTATGTAACAGAGGTCCACAGGCATGGCCTGCCACCATTGCCTGCAGGCCTTCCGCTTTACATTAGCCCACATGCTGGTGATTGGCCAGTCCACGCAGTTTGGGGGTCCCCTGGTTTTTAGCCTGCATTGACTTATAAAATAATCTTCCTCATTTCTGAAGTTAACAGACTCCCTCTGGAATGCCCACAGGTTCCTGCAACCACACAGTCTGGGGGTAAACCCTTCCCAAGACCAAGTCTGTAAGAAGTTCTAAGGTTAGAAGTGGGTCACTGAGAGAAAACATCAATTTCAATTACAGCTCTAGGCTCCCTGAGACCTTGTGACAAGCCACTTAAGGCAGGACTGAGTTTGACTCTGAGGCACCTCCAGTAGTGAAGCTCCTTTGCCTCAAAGACCAGCACAACATCACGCTTCCCAGTCATCTGACACTGGCTTCTCTGTCCCCTCCTGTTTCCACCCACTAACAGATCAGGCCAGGTCTAGGCAAACCCCAAAATCATTTTCCTTCCCAGTCTGTGGGTTCCTGAAGTCACCAAGATTAGACTAACTCATTCATCTTGCTCAGATGAAGACACTGTCACCCTGTTAAATTGCAAAGACTTTACCCGTTCTTGTTTTGCAAGAGTTAATTTTTCAGGAAGAGTTTACTTTTGCCCAGCAAAAACCTGAGGAAATGACAATGGGATAGGTACATTTGTTAAGGAAGCAGAGGAAAGGGAACTTTGGAAAGAGGAGTGAGGCAGGGTGATGACAGGATAACAGGGAAACAGGATAAAAGAAGAGGAAGATCAAAGCTGAATTGGGGTGAGGAGATGACACAGCTAAGGATACACTGTTTGCCTCTTACAATTTTTGCTGGAGTCAAACTTTAAAAGTTGAATAGCCTCCCGACAGCTGCTATATTTCTCTTCCCTTTGCTTGAAGTAGGATTTGGAAGGAAGTTATTCGTCTTTGTGCTCTGAATAAAGCATATTAAATAATATGTCTGTGAGTCTCAAAGACCTTGAACAACCTCAGATGGACTCTAAAGCAGCCCTTATTCCTTCCTTCTGCAGGTTCAGAATTGCAGTCACTTCCCAGGGCAAAGGTGACCCTCTGGGTGGCCTCCACCCTCATTCTAATTAGTATCAGCCAGCCTTTCGGAAGGGGAAGGTGGAATAGAGAGATAAGAACCGTGGTGTATGGCAAAACCATCTGCCTTGATTAAGAAAACAATTCTATTTACAATAGCATCGAAAAGAACTGAATACTTAACCAAAGGGGCAAAAGGTTTACATACTGAAAGCTACAAAATGTTGCTGAAAGAAACTAAAGAAGACAAAAATAAATGAAAAAACAACCCTTGTTAATGATTGTAAGATTTAATACTGTTAAGATGTCAATACTACCCAAAGTGATCTGTAGATTTAATGCAATCCCAATCAAAATCCCAATGGCATTTTTTGCAAACACAGAAAATTTCATCCTAAAATTTATATGGAATCTCAGGGGACCACCAATAGCCAAAACAATCTTGAAAAAGAACAAAGTTGGAGGTCTCACAAATCCTGATTTCAAAACGTATTACAATACCATAATAATAAAAAGCAGCATGCTACTGGCAAAGGGACAGACCAGTAGAATAGAACAGAGAATTCAGAAATAAACCTTTGCATATACAGTTAAGTGATTTTTTGGGAAGACTGTCCAATAGGGAAAGGACAACAATGGGCACTGGGAAAACTGAATATACACGTACCATATACAAAAAAAATTAACTCAAAATGGGTCAAAGGCCTACATGTATGACCTAAAGCTGTAAAACTCTTAGAAGAAAACAAACAAAAAACCTTCAGAGTTGGATTTGGCAATGATTTCCTGAATATGACACCAACGGCAAAGGCAACAAAAGAAAAAACATACAAATAGAACTTCATCAAAATTAAGAATTTTTTTCAATCAGAAACCACTATCAACAAAGTAAAATGGTCACCCACAGAATGGGAGAAAATATTTGCAAATCACATACTGCATAAGTGTTTAATACATATCTAAAATATAGAGAGAATGCCTAAAACGCAACAATCCCAAAAAAATCTATTAAAAATGGGCAAAGGACTTGAACATTTTCCCAAAGTAGATATACAAATGTGGTCATCTCTTTATATGTTTCTGAGCTTCTGAAAAGATGCTCAACATCGTTAGTCATTAAGGAAATGCAAATCAAAACCACAATTAAATATCATCCTATACCAATTAAGATGTCTACTATAAAAGAGAAAAAAAATAAAATAAAACAGAAAATAAGTATTGGTGAGGATGTGGAGAAATTAGAACCCTAGTGTCTTGCTAGTGGGAATGTAAAATGACCAGCCTGGGCAACATGGCAAAACCCTGTCTCTACAAAAGTCACAAAAAAATTAGCCAAGGCTTGTGCCTGTAATCCCAGCACTGTGGGAGGCCAAGGCAGGCAGATCATCTGAGGTCAGGAGTTTGAGACCAGCCTGGCCAACATGGTGAAAACCCATCTCTACTAAAAATACAAAAATTAGCTGGGCATGGTGGTGGGCGCCTGTAATCCCAGCTACTCAGGAGGCTGAGGTGGAAGGATCGCTTGAGCTCAGGAGGCAGAGGTTGTAGTGAGCCGAGATTGTGCCACTGCACTCCAGCCTAGGTGACCCTGTCTCAAACAAAAAAAAAAAGAGAGAAAGAAATTTACTATAAGCAAACCCTCCAAACCTATAATAGCTCCCTTTATAGTTTTATCAACTTGACTTAATCCAAATCTCAACTCTAACTGATTTTCAACCCCTTCTACAATTCATCTCATTTTATCTTTTACTGGTCCTTAGTCAGTGCATACCCTCTGGTCCAACCAAGATGCTGTTCCCTGGGTCATTCCTCTGACTCTTCCAATTACCAGTGACACCCTCTCAACCCATTCAACCTTTCTACTCTTCCTTCGAGACCTAGCTCGTGTCCCCACCTTCTGCACACAGACTACACCAACTATTGGAACCTACGTTCTCTCCCAGTTCTCTGAGGTCCAACCATGCTATTGCCTGAACACTGTAATTTAGTGCTTTCTTTGTTGGGCTAACATCACCTGAACCCTCTTTACATGCAGAGCACCAGGCTAGAGACTAGATTAGATCCATCAAACACTGCTCTTCAGCTGACTCATTCATAAATCCTGCTCTGACTACCAGATGGTCAGTTTCTTAAGGATGAGACCGGGAATATCTTTTCATGCCTCTGCACAAGACATAGTGCTAGGGCCAATATAAAGGATTCATTGCTTTCCTTGCAAATTTAGTAACAGGGTAGATATAACAGGGGAAAAAAAAAACTTTAAAATCTTAGAATTTGAACAAAAGTTCAAGAGTTCAAGAGTTTGAGCAAAAGCATTTATTTATGCAAAATTCTTCCTGGTACTCCTCCCTCCTCCCCACCAAAAATCCCTTAAAGTAGGTAATATAAGGGGAGAAGTATGAAATTAAGATAGGTGCTTTGGAGAAAATAGTGCTTTGGAGTTTGTCATATTCCATTTGACAGTCTATCTGTAGGCAGAATGTTGACAGTTTTGGCAAAGGAAGACAGTTTGAGGACAGAAAAGATGAGCTGAGAATCCTTCCTTGCAATTTAGATCACCATACTTCAATTTCATCCCTTGCAACAGTAACTAGACATGCTGTTGTCAATCCAGCCATCCACCAACAAGCTTGCAGAAGCATCTTCACAATTCAAAAGCCACACCCCAGACCCAGTGGGCCTCTGCTTCTCCCATACTCCATTTGGGAACATTTGATTGAACTTGAGATTTCCTAGCAGACTGGTACCCTTGTGTCAGTTCCAGCAAGTTCATACATTAAGTAGAGTCTGAGTAAATATAATTATGTGTGATTTAAGATTTCTTTTTTCAGCTAGGCACAGTGGCTCATGCCTGCAATCCCAGCACTTTGGGAGGCCAAGGCTGGCAGATCAACTAAGGTCAGGAGTTTGAGACCAGCCTGACCAACATGATGAAACCCTGTCTCTACTAAAAATACAAAATTAGCCAGGTGTGGTGGCGCATGCCTGTAATCCCAGCTACTGGGGAGGCTGAGGCACGAGAATCCCTTGAACTCAGTAGGCAGAGGTTGCAGTGAGTCAAGATCACGCCATTGCACTCCAGCCTGGGCAACAAGAGGGAAATTCCGTCTCAAAGAAAAAAAAAGAGAGAGATTTCTGTTTTCAAAAGGAACCAACTCATGAAAATTTCATAGAAAGGAAATATGAAATCAAGGGCAGGATGTAAAAATGTGAAGAATCATAGAAGCAAACGTGTTAAGTGGGAACTTCCTAAAGGGTTCTTACTTTCTCTGGTTATGTATTCTACTTATCACCAAAATTGAGACTAACAAGCTTCTGTTTTCCTTAGCAGATCTCCTGAACGATGAAACCAAAGGAGGCAGTGTTCAGCCAGTTCCTTCTGGAAGCTGCTCTGGGCACATTTACCTCTCTCCAACCCACCTCAAAGGACAGCGAATACTGGATCAACCCCGAAGGGTCTGGCAGCAACAAAAGGTGTTGACTACTCCAATGAAAGGGCTACTTAGCCCGAGCGCTGTGCACACAGAGGTGTTTCTCCCCCAGCTCCTGCTGGCCAGCACCCATGCCGTGTCAGACCCTTCAAACAAGCCCATTATATCCCCAGGAAAGAGGCGGGGCAGGCCCAGGTGGGAAAGAACCCATGTTTAGACATCCACAATCCATCAAGCCAAAGGGAAAGCAAAGAAAATATTTAAACGACCGCTAAACCAGGGCAGCTGGGCCAGGAGACAAACAGCTGAGGTGAGCTGAGGGCTCTGAGGGGCTTTCTACACCCCAAGAGCTACTGGAAGATTAACTTTCCTTTTCCGTCTTCCCTCCTTCAGAGTCCTGCCTCACTGACAGGCTCTGCGAGGCCTTCTGGAAGCAGTTGTGCTGCTCATATTAGGTTTGTACAAACCTCAGAGCTGTGTGCACTGCAGAAAGGCCAATGATCTGAAGGTGAAAAACAGATTTAGGCCATTTTTACAGCAAAGACAGCTTCCATGGCTTCTAATTTATCTTCCAGAATGAACATTCTTTCTTTTTTTAATTAGAGACTGGGGTCTCACTATGTTGGCCAGACTAGTTTTGATCTCCCAGCCTCAAGCAATCCTCCCACCTCAGCCTCCCAAAGTCCTAGAGTGACAGGTGTGAGTCACCGTGCCCAGACACGTTCATATTTTAGTTTCTAAAGATCAGTGAACTTTTCAACCGTCAAGATCCCTTTTAAGTCAAATAATATCCTCAACAATCACATGATAATAAATGTATTTTAATTTCCTTGGGTGGAGAAAGCACATGGCCACAAAAGGCCACTGTCAATTACATAATTCTTTCATCATAAATATGCACGATTTCACAACAGCCTTTACAGATATTTGAAAAACTTCGTAGAAGACATTATAATCCCAGCACTTTGGGAGGCTGAGGCGTGTGGATTACCTGACGTCAGGAGTTTGAGATCAGCCTTGCCAAGATGGTGAAACCCCATCTCTACTTAAAAATACAAAAATTGGCTGGGCGTGGTGGTGCATGCCAGTAATCTCAGTTACCGGGGAGGCTGAGGCAGGAGAATTGCTTGAATCTGGGAGGCGGAGGTTGCCATGAGGCGAGATTACGCCACTGCACTGCAGCCTGGCCGACAGAGCAAGACTCCATCTCAAAAAAAAAAGAAAAAAGGAAGACGTTATTTTTTTTGCCACCTTCCACCTTATGCCCCATCAGTGTCACTTCTCTGTCCCTTTGTCCCTCTTTGAGGATTCAATCTCACAGGTTATCCTAGGGCCAGGCCTCAGAAATCCCAAAATACATTGTCACAGCAGACAGAGGCTTAAAGGAGGGGAATATTATCTCACCCGCTACCCATCTCCACTTTCTGGATCCCTCCTCTCTTTCTAAAAGCAGAGACCAGAAGTACAGCAGACACCAGAGCTGGAAGGATTGGAGGAGTCTGTCCAAATGCACACAGTTTCCCAATGCCCACCACAGGAGGCGACTGCTGAAAGTCCTTGGAGATGAGGTTTGGGTTTTCAATGTTATTTTCTCAAGAACAGAGTAACCAACTGAAATCTGAGATTCTCCATTTAGAAAACTAGGAATCGCTTGTGATATTTGGGGGAAAGCAGTTTGGAATCATCTACTGAAAAAACTAAAGCCTTGAGCTGGATGTGAGGCACCCTAGCAGGGTAAGGAAAGATAAAAAATAAATAAAAATTTAAAAG
Organism: Macaca fascicularis; assembly: GCF_037993035.2. Taxonomy (NCBI): domain Eukaryota; kingdom Metazoa; phylum Chordata; class Mammalia; order Primates; family Cercopithecidae; genus Macaca; species Macaca fascicularis. Next base: position 158,044,827 of record NC_088378.1, on the reverse strand, counting down.
TTCTGGCCAGGCGCAGTGGCTCACACCTGTAATCCCAGCACTTCGGGAGGCCAAGACAGGCAGATTACTTGAGGTTAGGAGTTCAAGACCAGCCTGGCCAACATGGTGAAACCCCGTCTCTACCAAAAATTAAAAAATTAGCCGGGTGTGGTGGCATGTGCCTGTAAACTCAGCTCTTGAGAGGCTGAGGTATGAGAATCGTTTGAACCTGGGAGGCAGAGGTTGCAGTGAGTCGAGATCACACCACTGCACTCCAGGCTGGGTGACAGAGTGAGACTCCGTCTCAAAAAAAAAAAAAAGTTTCTTTTTTTCTCCAAAACCAAGCAATCTTTTTTACATCTACTAAATCAAATGTCAGTTATTGAAATAAAGCGGTTGAAAATTCAGGCTTTTGTGCAGTCTTAAACAGGCAATCAATTAATATTTAAAGAATGAATGAGAAAGAAATAGCTATGGCCACTGCCCAGATGACAACATAGGGATGCCCAAGCTTCTCCCCACAGTCTGTTCCTCCCTGCGTCAGGGACACCAGGGCCTGGGACAAATTTGGTCTGGAGGTTGAGGTGCGTCAGGGCCACGCCCACGCTCACTTCCCATCTTTCACCCGGGCAGATCCCAAAGCACTTGTCGAGCCACGCTGATGGATAGGCCTCGAATGGCCTTGTTTGCCGCCAGGGTGAGGCGCAGCAGCTGTTTAACAGCCCCGTGAGTGACCCTGGTCAGCACTTTCAAGGCAGGAAGCACAGAAGAATAGAGTGTCCACTTAAAGCTACCACAAAAGCGGTGGGAGGAGGAACTTCCTCCCCTTGTAAACAGGCCAGCAGGCTGGTCACTCTAATTACACACATACAAATGAGGGAGAAGAGGGAAGGCAGGATGAATGGAAGCAAAATTGCTCTCAAACAACCCTAGCGTGGCCCCTCGTTGCCCTAGAAAGCAATTGAAACCTGCGACCCCGTGCACCTCGAACACAGGACACAGTCAGGTAAAGTCTCCACCCTGAGGCTTGTGTGACAACATCCCAGCCTTTGCTGGTTTCCAGCTTTAGGAACCTTCAAGGCTTCCTTCGGTCATCCTCAGAGGCCTCAGCAGAGCCTAAAGCCTCTCCCTAAGCCCTGCTCCTGGATGCCCTACTCATCTATGACCCTCCGCTCCATGTCACTGTTGAAAGAAGGGGAGAAAAAATGGAAGCCAAATTTAAGTGGCCTCTCACCACCTCCTTTGACAGAGCTGACGTTTGTTTGAACAGGGCTGGGGTGGAAGGGTCCTGTGCAGAAACGCAGCTTCTGGTGCACGTATTCTACTTCTCTCATTCATCTGTTCCTTAGGGCACTCCTGACCCTGGTGCCTTTTCCCAGTCGGTTTAGTGAAATCATGTAAGATACCGGCCTATCACGTGCTGTGGTTTCTGAAGCAAGTCCACATTTTGCAAGACCGGAAGCATCTACAGTTTTTAAAATGCAAAGTATTTACAAAATTGTAAATACAAATTAGTTGTGGGAACTTGAAAGGGGCCCATACAAGTGAAGGATCCCAAAGCGTGTTTCATTCGCTTCCTGGTAAATCTGCAGCTGAGCATAAGGATGTACACGAGCGCCCTTCTCCTTGAGTTTCGGCTTTCTGACAAAGGGCCAAGTAAACTGACCCAAATACAAAGTGCGTTCTAGGGAACCGCTCACACTGTAAATGAGTCAGGAGGAACCGCCCTCTGAGTATCTTTCTTCTTTATTTTGCTTCCTCCCTCCCACCTAAATGCTGCAGATATTTACTGAGTCTGAGCCAGGGACTGCAGGAAGCTATCATGGGTCTGCGTTGCCTGGTTTGCAAATGAGTGCAGCCCTGTTAATGAGCTCCTGGCTGGAGCAGGCAGCCTACTCCTGAGTCACTCCCCAGGCAGGCATCGGACAAGCCTGCATCCCATGCCCACTGAATGTGCTGCATCAGACTACAAAAGAAAAGTTAACAGCAGCAGTCGTCTGCCCTTTCCTGTATATGGGAACTAAAACTCCTGACTCAGGGGCCCTGGAACTTCTCGACCCTTAGCCACACCACAGCATACTGGGGTGATTCAGGGAAAAGAGCATGGGCTTAGGCCAAAAGACTTATGTTCTCAGCGTTGGTACTAACTGTGATGTGAGCAAGTCAGGAGGTCGTTCTGGGCCTGGATTGCTTCACCTGCAGAAGCCCCAGAAATGGGGCTGCAGAACTGAGCGTCTCCGAGATCTGCTCTCGCCTGTGAATTCACGAGATTCCCGTCTTGGGACTGGCCCTATTTATCTGAGCCATCACATTCTTTATACAGCTGTCAAGGCCTGTGCCTCACCAGAGCCGGCCTCCCGGGCTCCCACTGTCCGATCACCCTTCTTGCCCCAAACAAGACCCCTAGTTGATCGAGTTGTAGACAACTTTGTAAGAAAATGGAAAAACAGGTGTCAGTGCAACAATTTTTGAAAGGGCATATTGAGACATGCCAGAGAGGCAAGGATTAAAGAATAGGAAAGGAAGAAAAAAAACAAGAACACAAGTTTTTTTGAGGAACTTGTCTTAGTGGTGCCATGATGGTAATGTACAAAAAAATAGGAACACGAATGAGTCAACACACAAAGAGGTCAGTGCCGTGGCTGAGAGGAGGTGTCCCCAGACCTGCTCGAGGGGGATTTACTTCTACCCAGCCAGAGAGGCAGGCTCCTGAGAGGCCAGGCCAGCAAGGAAAGATGCCCAGGGCCCATGCCCAGCTCCTCTCTTCTCTCCAAAAGTACACCACACTCAGGTTGTTCCCAAAGCTCTGGGGCAAGTCTCCAATTGCCCCCAGATTCATACCCATACTTAACCTCTGCCTCTTAAATCACAAAGGGAAGAAGGTAAATTTCTGTTCATTTTTGCTCTAAGACTCTGAAGTTCATCTCCCTCAGCCCTAGTCCCTTTGTATCTCTTGGTCTCCTTTCCCCTCTTCCCCTCTATACCTGAATGATTCCTTCTGCTTTATGACGCCAGTAGGATTGCGATCTTCCTTTCCCACAGCCAGGGACATGTAAAACTATCCCTGTCCCCCCTCCTCTTACATATTCTTCAATGCTTTTGGCTCTGTTCTCAGGCTCACTCCAGCTCTCCCTCTCCTCACCCCACCCACCCATCTTAATACAATCCCTTGCAGAGGAGGCTTCTCGAGGTGTTTAATAAACAGCATAGGTCATGACCTTGTCCTGAGGCCCCTTGTGACTGAGGTTTGTACAAATCTGATTTCATGGGCTGGTATTAAGTTGAGCCATACAAAATTGCCCTTATTCAACCATGTTGACGTCCAAAAAGAATGACAGTTTTGTAAGCCTCAATCTAATAAAAGAGCCTGGTATTCAAATATTAAAAACATATTATCTGACTTCCCACCTGCTCTCTTCCTAAATAGTACATATAAATTCAGAAGTGGGGGTGGGGGAAGAGAGCAGTGTGTTTTGTTTTCTGCAAAATGCAGTGTTTTTCAATTGGGGGCAAGTTTGCCCCAGCAGGGGATGTCTGGCAATGTCTGGAAGTATTTTTGGTTTTAACAGTGGAATGGGAGTGCTACCGGCACACAGGGGATAGAGGCCAGGAATGCTGCTACACATCCTACAACGCACAGGACAGTCCCCACTGCCACCGCCATGAATTCTGTATCCCAAATGTCAACAGCACCGCTGAGGTTGAGAAATCCTAGTGTCCAGTGCTACTGGGGACACAGAGCCTTAGCTATACAATGAGTACAGCTGCATTGAAAACAGAGCTCCAGCACACATCAGGGAGGGCAGTGCGTCAGCCTCTGTCCCGAGGCAGCTCAGCGCGCCAGCTTCCTGCCCCCCAGGCCCACCTCTGTTCTAGAAACCTCCCCCCCGCATGCCCCAGACCAGCCAACTCTCAAAAGGTTCTTCCTCCAGTTCTGCTCAGGAGCCTGACATGCTGGACATTGTCTGAGTATCCCAAACCCCTGCCCAGATCCCTGAGTTAAAAACTGGGCTCCATTCCCGAAACTCCTTGCAAGGGAAGGAAGGACACTCAACCGGTTCTTGCCGTCCACCAGCATGCAAAGCTCTCCACAGGCTGCTATAGTCAGGCTCTAAAGACCAAAGCCCACCCCTCCTAACCAGAAGGGAAAGCTCCCTCTGGCCAGCTGTGGCGGGCTCACGTTGCTTCCTGGAAGGGATTGAATGTCACTGCCGGTGATGGAGCAGGGAGTTTTAGAGGCTCTGTAGCACAGTATCACTTACCCACCCCAGCTGCTGCCACTGCTCCCCGTTAGGCAAAGAGCTCATCCAAAGAGCCTGAGCAAACACAGTTCATGTTCGCTGAACATGAGCTATGTTTGCCCTTAATATGCAACTGCCTGAGTTCTTTCCAGCTCTTTCTGCTGGCAGAAAGTCTGTATGAGGCTGAGGCACAGTTACATTATTTGTGAACTTGAACCCAAAACACAACCACAAAAATCACCCACTCAAAGAAATGGAAGGAATATTGGGAATCATCTAAACGAGCCCAAATTAGAATTTCCAAAAATAACAGCATCAGAATATTTAGCTTCAAAAGATTCCTAATGAAAGAGACTCCTTGAACTCCTTGGAAAACCCTCCTTGGCATCACACAATCCTCAGAGGCAAAGACGTCTCCCTGCTGTCCCACCCTGTCCTGATCCAGCTGCAACTCAACACTTAGCAATAAAACCGGGGGGGGGGGGGGGGGGAAGGGTGTGCTTCTGAAAATAAAACAGGAGACATATGATCCTGTTCCAACGCTTAGCCTGTTCTCTGCTTTTCGGAACTTAAAACCTGCCTGCCGTCCACCAAATGACACAGAGTGCTGGCAGATGGAGAAGAGAGAGAAGGCTAAATGTATTTTAATAGGACCATTAGGATTATGTCAAAAGGTGAGAAAAAAGCATTTGCCAGCCAAGAAAATAAGCATTGGTCTCAAAGAAATATAGTGTGTTCCATCTCTCCCCCATTCACTCCCTCTTTGCTTTTTTTATGAGAATCTGATTCAATAGGAGAGTCACTAGTCATGTGTAGCAGGCAAATGCATATTTTCGTAAGTCAAGCAACGTGGGCAGAAATATATGAAGGCAGAAAAAGAGTAGCACATTGGTATCGGGTAAGCCAAATGGGATCAGTCCAACTCTCAGACTAAAGCAGATTACAGAGTTATGACCTTACTCTTGACAAACAAACCAGTCATCCATATCTTCAACGCTATTGTTAATAAATAATCTCTTCTCTATGCTTCATAATACTGCCTATTAAGCCTTGGAAGTACACATAAAAGTTCAGAGCAGAGCAGAGATTTTCATCTGAACCAGAAAATGTTCAATTTCTGGTTACTTTCTCAGACCTAACTCAACACCATTGAAGGGTAGACAGGACTTCAGTTCACTCCTGATTTTAGCAGATACTGGTGATTTAGTTCTCTATCCCAGGGAAGAAGCGGTTTGCCTGATCTTTGGCTTCTATTTGGTCTTCCTGGTGATAACAATGAAAATAACCTACGCTAGAATGGCTTTTTACCATTCACCAGGCAATTTAACACACATCGTCTCATGAACTCCTCAAGGTAAGAAGAAAACCTGTTATTTAAGTAAGCTTACTATTCCCATTTAACAGATAAGGAAATTTCCCAAGAAATTGATGGAGAGAACCTATCTGTAACTGGCTGGGCTAGCAGAAGTAACCTTAGCAATTCTTGTGAAGAAACAGAGCCCCTTTGAGGAAGGCAGAGCTGCAACTAAAACATAGCCATCTGGCCAGGCATGGTGGCTCATGTCTGTAATCCCAGCACTTTGGGAGGCCAATGTGAGTGAATCACCTGAGGTCAAGGGTTCTGGACCAGCCTGACCAACATGGTGAAACCCCATCTCTACTAAAAATACAAAAATTATCCAGGCATGGTGGTGCATGCCTGTAATCCCAGCTACTCGGGAGGCTGAGACAAGACAATCACTTGAACCCGGGAGGTGGAGGCTGCAGTGATCCGAGATCACACCACTGCACTCCAGCCTGGGCAATAGAGCAAAACTTGGTCTGGAAAATAAATAAATAAAATAAAAATAAAACATAGGCATCTGCCTCTGCCCAACATTCTTCAGTTCCATAAATCTTACATTGCCTGTGTAGTGATTTGCTCTAAAATACTTCACTATTAACAATGTGATAGTGTGTGTGTGTGTGTGTGTGAGAACTATAATCTATGCCCTAGAAATAGTTAGCATTTGATCTTTACCAATCACAAATCTCCCAAAGGTGCCACAAGAGTGCATTAAGAAAACCCAATGGGCTGGGTGCGGTGGCTCACACCTGTAATCCCAGCACTTTGGGAGGCCGATGCAGGTGGATCACGATGTAGGAGTTCGAAACCACCCTGGCTAACATGGTGAAACCTCGTCTCTACTAAAAATACAAAAAATTAGCCGGGCGTGGTGGTGGGCACCTGTAGTCCCAGCTACTCAGGAGGCTGAGGCAGGAGAATGGCGTGAACCTGGGAGGCGGAGCTTGCAGTGAGAGGAGATCGTGCCACTGCACTCCAACCTGGGCGACAGAGTAAGACTCCGTCTCAAAAAAACAAAACAAAACAAACAAACAAAAAACACCCAATAAAGAGGCCGGGTACAGTGGCTCACACCTGTAATCTCAGCACTTTAAGAGGCGGGCAGATCACTTGAGGTCAGGAGTTTGAGACCAGCCTGGACAACATGATGAAACCCCATCGCTATTAAAAATATAAAAATTAGCCGGGCTTGGTAGCACGTGCCTGTAATGCCAGCTCCACAGGAGGCTGAGGCATGATAATCGCTTGAACCCAGGAGGCGGAGGTTGCAGTGAGCCAAGATCACGCCACTGCACTCCTAGGTGACAGAGCAAGACTCCATCTCACAAAAGAAAGAAAGAAAGAAAGAAAATCCACACCATAGGGTTCATTATCAGCATTAAAGCTTAAACTTTGTTCTTCCTTTGTGAAGTGGTTGGAGTGCAATATATGGTTGAGAGAATAATTGCTCGGGTACTACCACCCCGTATGAATAAGGCATATGAATCCTGTAAGTCTTAATCCTAACATTTTAAAAGCAACATAGTGGGCCTTCAACCCTGCTGAGGCCTATACCACCCTATGCACAGGGAATATTGTCACCTGATTCCAAGACAGGGCAACAACGTCACTTCAGAATGAACCTATGAATGCAACGTGCTTGTCCCTGTGCCTGAGGACAAAGAGTGCCACTTCACCAACCTACAGGAACCTGCACGTCAATGTTTGGTCTAAGACTTGACTTTCAACCTGACCATGAGGCTGTGGAGAATGAGCTGCGTAACCTCCACCTGTCTTTTAATTGCCAGAGCCTGCCAACATTGACCAAATGAATCTGACAACTGCTAAAATGCCACAGCGATCAGTTTACAGCCAATATTAGGGACCTCCTATGTGCTCACAATGGCATAGGCTCCATGCAACATGCAGAGACGGGTTACACAGGACACAACTCTGTAAGGCCTGGCAATCCAGGAGGGAGTTAAGACAGTAAGCCCAGAAGTTAAGCACAGGAGCTCCACACCCCAAGTGGAAGTGCAAAATCAAACGTTACAAGTGTTCAGAAGGCCTGGCATGGTGGCTCACACCTGTAATCCTAGCACTTTGGGAGGCTGAGGCGGGTGGATCACCTGAGGTCAGGAGTTCAAGGCCAGCCTGGCCAACATGGTGAAACCCCATCTCTACTAAAAATACAAAAAATTAACCTGGGCATGGTGGCGGACACCTGAAATCCCAGCTACTCGGGAGTCTGAGGCAGGAGAATCACTTGAATCCAGGAGGTGGAGGTTGCAGTGAGCCGAGATCATGCCATTGTACTCCAGCTTGGGCAACGAGAGTGAAGCTCCGTCTCAGGGAAAAAAAAAAAAAGAAAGTGTCAGACAAGCAGGACATATGCCTGCCTCTGCTGATATTCCTGTCCCTGTTGCTCACCTGAACACTCTATGGCAAACTAGAGAAAGAGTAGGCCTGGGCTGCAAAAGAGAGGCAATCTTAGAGCTTTGGGAGGCTGAGGCAGGAGGATTGCTTGAGGCCAGGAGTTGGAGACCAGCCTGGGCAACATAGGAAGAACCACATCTCTACAAAAAAATAAGAAATTAGCCAGGCATGGTGGGGCACACCTGTGATCCCAGCTACTTGGGAGGGTGAGGTAGGAGGATCCCTTGAGCCCAGGAGGTCGAGGCTGCAGTGAGCTATGATCTCACCACTGCACTCCAGCCTGGGTGGCAGAGGGAGACCCTGTCTTAAAAATAAAAAGTAAATAAATAAACACAACAACAGAAATCTCCCAGCAGCAGAAGTTGGTGGTGAAAAAGATAAGAACAAAAGAGAAGAAACTGACATGAAATCTCCTCAAAAAAGGAGGGGTTAATGGGCAAGAGGATACTAGAATTGGAAAAGAATGAGGAACAATGGTCATCCACATACCACCTTCAAAATGTGTGCCACATCCAATTCTACCTGCCACTTTCATCTTTAAATCAATTCACATTTTATATTTAAATATTCTGATGTTAAGTACAAATTTTGACCACTAACGGTGAAGAGAAAACCAATGTCACTTGCCATAAACACAAGGCAGCCAGAAAAATATACAGTGGAGAAAATGTTCTAGATTCCAGCAAGCTCCTGAAGGCTGAGAGCCTGGGAATTGCTCCCTCTTTACTTACCAAAAGAACGATGATGAGGAAGAAGAAGAGGAAGACAATAGAAAAGGAGAAGAAGAATTGGTGTTAGAGAAGTGTTCAAGACATTTCAGGGCCAAGCTGAGGCTCTCTGACCTCATCAGTGGGCATAAAAGGGAATTGAAAGATACTGCCTTCTTGCTGTGCCATTTAGTATATTATTTAATACCCTGGTGTGACCTCTTGCAACCACCTCCTACTCCTATGTTAAGAGGTTCCTAGTTTCCCCCCAAGCTGGATGCTATCAAACAGAAAGACCCCAAGCTGTCTTCCGAGGACAGGTAATCCACCCCAAGCACTTGGAAAAGAAGGATACATCCTCTTCCACAATAACCACTGCACAGTTTCATTTTCTTGTAAAATGCAAGGGCCATTTAGAAATAATGATGTGTATTCTTTGAAATAAGTACCAGCTCAACTTTTGTTTTTTGTTTTTTATTTTTTTTGAGACGGAATCTCGCTCTGTCGCCCAGGCTGGAGTGCCGTCAGGCAATCTCAGCTCACTGCAAACTCCGCCTCCTGGGTTCACGCCATTCTCCTGCCTCAGCCTCCTAATTAGCTGGGACTACAGGTGCCCACCACCACTCCCGGCTAATTTTCTGTATTTTTCATAGAGATGGGGTTTCACCGTGTTAGCCAGGATGGTCTCCATCTCCTGACCTCGTGATCTGCCTGCCTCAGCCTCCCAAAGTGCTGGTATTACAGGTGTGAGTCACCACGCCCGGCCAGTACCAGGTCAACTATTAACCCCAGAAATCTCCCTTTAAGATGATCTCCAACCCTTTGCAGCTGTAAAATCCTTTAATAATACATCAACTGATTGCGTTATCAATTGGGGCAGGATAGGAGAAAGCCCTGTTGAAGTCCCATTCTTCAAAATATCTGAAAGCAGGGATTATCTAGGAGTTGACACTGGCAGGCAGTTGAGCAGGACAAAACCATAAAGGAAAAGTCAGCAGAAGAGGATGAAAGTTTACCTTCCGGGAATGGCCAGGGGCGGAACCCATAGCAGATCAGATATAAGATTCAAATCACAGCCTCCTGGAGGTACCAGGTGGCCCCAACCCTGGAAACTTAGCACTTGGCTTTAAAGCCTTACAATTCCCTGGTGCCAATAGCAGATAAGAAAAAGGCTGACTGGCCCCTGGTTGGCCCAGTGAGTGGGTTAGAAGAGACACACCTAGAGTCACAAAGTTAGGTGTGCCTGACGAATTACTAACACATTGAATAGGCATACAGCTTGGCCCCACACCCCATCTTAAATCAACAATGAAAGACCTGCACACAGAGACTCAACCCCTCCCTCCAAAATGCCCTTTCCTTTCCTCCACAACTCCATCACCTGCTCTACAGATCTCAACTGAAGCCCTGAGTGACTAATACACAAATTGGTTAGGACCACGTGCATTTAAATGCTGTCACTCAGAGTAAGATATTCTGTTATTTATTCACCAAATCTTTTTGGGTTGCTTTTTGTTCTTTAGGTTTTTGTTTTGTTTTGTTTTGTTTTGAGACAGAGTCTCTCTCCGTCACCTAGGCTGGAGTGCAGTGGCGTGATCTCAGCTCACTACAACCTCCGCCTTCCTGGTTCAAAAAATTCTCCTGCCTCAACCTTCCGAGTAGTTGTGACTATAGGAACCACCACGGGTGCGCCCGCCACCACACCCGGCTAATTTTTGTATTTTTAGTAGAGATGGGGTTTTACTACGTTGGCCAGGCTGGTCTTGAACTCCTGACCTCAGGTGATCCACCTGCCTCAGCCTCCCAAAGTGCTGGGATTACAGGCATAAGCCACCATACCAGGCCTTACCAAATCTTTTTGGCAGGTTACTGGGAGCCAGGGGCTGTGCTATCTGTTGTCTGGTGTTCTCAAAGACTTCCCAAGCCACAGAGAGGTCTTGGTAAGGACACAGGTTGTTGGGGAAGAAAATCTTTTTACCTCTACCCTCCTAGATGACTGACTAGTGCCCTATGAACTAAACTGATAAAAGACAGATTCACGAGAGAAAAACCAACAGGAGTTTGTGAGCCTGTGCTTCTTCCTTACACATGAGAGCACCCAGTGAGGAGCAACTCACAGGGGTGGTTAGAATTTGGGGTCTACCGACCAGGCACCGTGGCTCACACCTGTAATCCTGGTACTTTGGGAGTGCCGGGTCAGGAGTTCAAGACCAGCCTGGCCAATATGGTAAAAGCCCGTCTCTACTAAAAATACAAAAATTAGCCAGGTGTGGTGATGGGCGCCTGTAGTCCCAGCTACTCAGGAGGCTGAGGCAGGAGAATCACTTGAACCCAGGAGGTAGAGGTTGCAATGAGCCAAGATTACACCACTGCACTCCAGCCTTGTCTCAAAAAAAAAAAAAAACAAAAAAGAATTTGGGGTCTATGTACCTAACTTACTGGAGGAAGGGTTGGTGAGAGAGGTCACTAATGGAAAAGCAAATGACTATTGGAAGGAGAAATGGGCTTCTAGGAGAATGGATGAGAAATTTGAGAGTTTGGTGACAGTGTCTGTCTGGGTGTGGTGCTAAGTTCTAGACTCTAAGAAGAGATTAATGAGTTGCTCTTGGGGAGGGGATTCATGACAATTGAGTTCTTAAGAGGCTCTGCCTTTTGGAAGGTAAAAGATTTTGGGGGTACCGAGCACAGTGGCTCACACCTGTAATCCCCGCACTTTGGGAGGCTGAGGCAGCAGGATCATTTGAGGCTAGAAATTCAAGACTAGCCCAGGCAACATAGCAAGCCCCCATCTGATTTTTGTTTTGTTTTGTTCTGTTTTGTTTGTTTGTTTGTTTTACAGACAGAGTCTCGCTTGGTCGCCCAGGCTGGAGTGCCGTTGGGCGATCTCGGCTCACTGCAAGCTCCGCCTCCTGGGTTCACGCCATTCTCCTGCCTCAGCCTCCCGAGTAGCTGGGACTACAGGCGCCTGCCACCATGCCCGGCTAATTTTTTTGTATTTTTAGTATAGACGGGGTTTCACCGTGTTAGCCAGGATAGTTTCGATCTCCTGACCTCGTGATCCGCCCATCTCGGCCTCCCAAAGTGCTGGGATTACAGGCGTGAGCCACCGTGCCCGGCCTACAAGCCCCCATCTGTTTTTTTTTTTTTTTTTGAGACGGAGTCTCGCTCTGTAGCCCAGGCTGGAGTGCAGTGGCCGGATCTCAGCTCACTGCAAGCTCCGCCTCCCGGGTTCACGCCATTCTCCGGCCTCAGCCTCCCGAGTAGCTGGGACTACAGGCGCCCGCCACCTCGCCCGGCTAGTTTTTTGTATTTCTTAGTAGAGACGGGGTTTCACCGTGTTAGCCAGGATGGTCTCGATCTCCTGACCTCGTGATCCGCCCGTCTCGGCCTCCCAAAGTGCTGGGATTACAGGCTTGAGCCACCGCGCCCGGCCAAGCCCCCATCTGTTAAAAGAAAAACTAGAAGAAGAAGAATGTACTTTAAATGTTCTAAAAGACTTTTTATTTATTTCTTTTTTTTTTTTTTAATAGAGACAAGGTCTTGCTATGTTGCCCAGGCTGGTCTCAAACTCCTGGCCTCAAGTGATCTTTCCGCCTCAGCCTCTCAAAGTGCTGGGATTACAGGTGTGAGCCACCATGCCCAGCCTAAAGTTTTTTTTTTTCTTTCAACCCCTCCAGCTCAATTCTTCTGTCAAAGTGGCATATTTGGGGTGGCATGCCCTAGTCCTCTCTCAGGCCAGGCCTGCCCCCTCCAGCCCTCACACAAACACCTCCCAGGCGCTCCAGAGGGCCTGCCAGCCACAGCACCCCAGAGAAACTTCAGACTCACAGACAGGGCCCCCTGTCTTGGCTAGACCGAGGCAGGGGAGGCTGTAGGTGACTTCACCGGAGCTTCATGCACAGAATGTTGAACTCCTCTTTCCCTGAGACATGGTGTTATCCATGACAGGCCAGAGGGCCACTTGGCCAGGGCCAAACAGAGAATTTCCACTCTCCAGACTGTCAGGCTAACACCTTTTGCCAGCTTGAGATTAATAGGCTTTCAAAAAGAAAAAAAGAAAAGAAAAGAAAAGAAAAACCAGAAGAGGCCATATGCATGCCTCCCACCCACCCACCCTAGGAAAAATGGAAGTCTTTTATTCTCCTTATGCCAAAATTTGTTTTGCTGAGAGAAGCTTCTTTTCACAAAAGCCTCCAGGCTCTTTACCAGCCAGGGTCAAACAAAGAAGCTCAGAGAGCCATGGAACAAATAAACCAAAACAGCCCACAGAGAACAAGGAAAGGAAAGCCTCCGTTTCCAAACGGAAGCCAACTTCCATCCAGCCTGTCTGGCTGAGCCTGGCCTGGCACAGCCCCTGAGGAAGGCAGCAAGGGCTGCACTCTCCTCTCAGCAGCCTCCGAGAGCCTTGTGAGTGTCAGCCTAAAGAATCTATCCCGAGAACGGGTCTTCTCTCTCCACCCCCCTTAAATTATTAACATCCACTTAAAAGAAAGGGGGCGGGAGTGGGGTGCAGGGTTTGCCCTCTTTTCAAATTGCTTGAGGAGGGAGTACTGCTTATCACAACAGGTGCACTGGCCACTCACAAAAAAACAGGCAGTGCAGCGCTGAAAGGCTAAGAAATTACTTGCTCTCTTTGTAATGGCTGCTACTACAGGCCATGCAAACCCTGCCTTGGAGAGAGATTGTGTTCTTGTTTTAAGAAGAAAGAAAGACAGAAAGAAAGACGAAAGAAAGAAAGAAAAAGAGAGAGAAAGAGAGAGAGAGAGAAAGAAAGAAAGAAAGAAAGAAAGAAAGAAAGAAAGAAAGAAAGAAAGAAAGAAAGAAAGAAAGAAAGAAAGAAAGAAGGAAGGAAGGAAGGAAGGAAGGAAGGAAGGAAGGAAGGAAGGAAGGAAGGAAGGAAGGAAGGAAGGAAGGAAGGAAGGAAGGAAGGAAGGAAGGAAAGAAAGAGAAAGAAAGAAAGAGAGAGAGAGTAGTGAGTGGAAAAAAGTGTAAGGGTGCCACAAGGGCTAAGAGGAGGGGAGAACAGGGCTGAGGGTGGGAAGGACCAGAGAGGGAGGGCTTGATGTTCTGAGGCAATTTAGGAAAAGCAATGGGGCCTGGTGGCTGGACTTAAAAGGTGTGTGTGTGCGTGTTTGTGTGGTTTTTTGGCTTTTTGTTTTGTTTCGTTTTTTGAGACAGAGTCTTGATCTATCACTCAGGCTGGAGTGCAGTGGTGAGATCTCAGCTCACTGCAACCTCCACCTCCTGGGTTCAAACAATTCTCCTGCCTCAGCCTCCCTAGTAGCTGGGATTACGTGTGCCTACCGCCACGCCCGATTAATTTTTGTATTTTTAATAGAGATGGGGTTTCACCATGTTGGCCAAGCTGATCTCGAACCCCTGACCTCAGGTGATCTGCCCACCTTGGCCTCCCAAAGTACTGGGATTACAGACATGCACCACCATGCCCGGCCACAAAGGGCTGTCTTGAACTTTCCAGAAAACTCTGGGGGCATATCCCAGGCCTCTTCGGCAGGATGGGAGGGATACTTACACCCAGGCTTGCAAAACACACACATCAGGGTGACCAGAGAACGGTCATAAAGAAAGGATACTCCATGTATATTTTTGAAAATTAGATGAAAATATTGCTCAGAAACTGCATTGCATACCAGGGAGGATTTCAACCCCTGGGCAGTCACTCCTTAAGTGGGAGTGTGTCTTCAAAACTATATTCCTCAAATGACTCTTCAGCCAGGCAGATCACTTTTATGGTGTTGGCCGAGTGCCCTTGAGCTTCTGAGTGTCCAAACCCTCTGACATTCTCATCCTGTGCTCCCAAACCTGCAGAGGGGACCCAGCCAGCTTCATGGGGACAAAGCAGTGAGGGAGTTGCTCTCCCCCAAGCCAAGTGCAGACTGACAGGGAAGATTTGGATTTTCTTGCCCTTGAGAACGTTGCCATGAGAATCCGGGAAAGGATTATTTGTTTTGCTTTAAAGTAAAAATAAGACAGTGGAAGTCATGGCCTAAGAACCCGTCCCCTTGCCAGTTCTGTCCCAACTAAGCAATCAGAAGATAGGGCCACCAGCCACAAAGCAACTTGGACGTTGGAGTTTTGCAATGATTCTCCTATTAAAAGAAACGACCTCGACCTGGCTGTAAGACATGGAAGGGCAGCCATGATAGATTATTAAGGTCAAAGAAAAAGCAGCAGCAGTGTGGCAAGCATGAATCCATTTTTGTTTACTATATATTGATCTTTTTTCTTTTAGTCTTGCAGTGAAATCTGAGAACCAAAACCCTCTAACTAAGCATATAGCTTTGGATGCTGAGGACTAAAATGACCCCACCACACCTCCCACAAACCCCTAGCTTACATGAACATGACTTGACTGTTCCATCGTCTTCATTAGCATGATTTTCCCCATTCCTGCAGACTCTAGTGGTAACTGTCATGATTGTCCATGACAGGAACTTCTAGAAGGCTCATTAACTCTTCCATGGAAAACAGAAAACAGATGGTATGAGGCCTAAAATGTTTGAGCCCCTCACCTCAGAATCCTCACCTCACTGTTTCCACCAATCCTGGACAATATCATCATGATCCTTACCCAATCCTAATCAAGCCTCCACACTGCAAAGACATGCCTTAAACTAAATTTCTGCTTCTCAATCCATTTCCACCTTGCCACCCCCTCCAGAGACACTGTCAGAGCTGTGACTGAGTGGCATCTCCCTGTCTACAGTAAACACAGGCTGTGCTGGGGACATTGGGAGACCCAGCATTCCACTGAAGGGGCCCTGTGAAGAGTCTTTTTGTTTAACTTTATTTTTTCTAAACTCCCCTTATGCCTAAAAGCAGAACCTCCCAAAATAATTCATCTATCAGCCAGTCATAGTGGCTCACACCTGTAATCCAAGCACTTTGAGAGGCCCAGGCAGGTGGATCACCTGAGGTCAGGAGTTTGAGAACAGCCTGGCCAACATGGTAAAACCTCATCTCTACTAAGAATACAAACAAAATTAGCCAGGTATGGTGGCGGGCACCTGTGATTCCAGCACTTTAGGAAGCTGAGGCAAGTGGATCATCTGAGATCAGGAGTTCTAGACCAGTCCGGCCAATGTGGTGAAACCCTGTCTCTACTAAAAATAGAAAAAAAAAAATTAGCTGGGCATGGTGGTGGGCACATGTAGTCCCAGCTACTCGGGAGCCTGAGGCAGGAAAATCGCTTGAACCCAGGAGGCAGAGGTTGCAGTGAGCCAAGATCACACCACTGCACTCCAGCCTGGGTGATAGAGCAGGACTCTATCTCAAAAAAAAAAAAAAAAAAAGAGTAAACTTTGACATCCAAAGGGGTGTATACCCAGGTCTTCATAAATTCTCATATTCAGTTTCTCCCATGAAACTTCTCCTGTCTGTCTAAGAACAATGTTCATCACATCTCCTCACTGCATTGGCGGCACTAGTGGTTGCATTTTTTTCTAGGGCCTTTTTTTTTTGGCCTTTTTTCTTTTTAAATTATTAGACTTTATCTTTTTCTTGTATTATTTTTAAATATTAACATGATAATTGTACATATTTATGGAGTACAATGTGATACTAACATAATTGTACATATTTATGGAGTACAATGTGATATTTCACAAACTGTGTACAACGGGTAATGATTGAATGAGAGTAATTAGTATATCCATTACATCAAACATTTATCATCTTTTTGTGTTGGAAACATTCAAAAATCTGCTCTTCATGGTGGCTCATGCCTGTAATCCCAGCACTTTGGGAGGCCGAGGCAGGAGGACAGCTTGAGGCCAGGAATTTGAGACTAGCCTGGATAACATAGCGAGATTCTGCCTCTTCTTTTTAGCCAAGGTGGTGTCTCACACCTGTAGTCCTAGCTACTTTGGAGGCTGAGATGGGAGGAACACTTGAGCCTAGGAGTTCAAGGTTGCAGTGAGCTGTGGTCATGCCGCTATGCTCCAGCTTGGGCAACAGACAGACATCTTGTCTCAAACAATAATAATAATAATAATAATTTTTTAAAATCTGTCATTCTAAATATTTGAAAATATAAAATAAATTTTTGCTAATTATAATCACTCTACAGTGCTAAAGAACACTAGAACTTATTTTTCCTGTCCAGCTATAATGTTATATCCATTAACCAATCTCTGGCTACTCGCTCTTTCCCTTTACCCTTCCCTGCCTCTAGTAACCATTATTCTATTCTATTTCTATGTGATCAACTTTTTTAGCTCCCACATGTGAGTGAGAACATGTGTGGTCCTTATCTTCCTGTGCCTGGCTTATTTCACTTAATGGAATGTCCTCCAAGCTCATTGATGTTGCTGCGAATCACAGAACTTTGTTCTTTTTATGGCTACGTAGTATTCCATTGTACATTATAGCACATATTCTTTATCCATTCATATGTTGGTGGACACTTAGGTTGATTCCATATCTTGGCTATTGACAATAGTGCAGCAATAAACATGGAAGTGCAGATGACTCTCTGACATACTGATTTCGTTTCCTTTGCATATACTCCCAGGAGTGTAATTGCTGGTCATATGGTAGTTTTCTGTTTTGGGATTTTTGAGGAATCTCCACATTGTTTTCAATAATGGCTGACCTAATTTACATTCCCACCAACAGTGGAAACAAAGAGTTCCTTTTTCTATGTGTCCTTGCCAGCATTTGTTATTTTTTTGTCTTTTTTATATTAGTCATTCTAACAGCAATGAGATGATACCTCGTTGTGGTTTTGATTTGCATTTCCTTAATGATAAGTAATGCTGAGCATTTTTTCATATACCTGTTGGCTGTGTGTATGTCTTCTTTTGAGAGATGTCTAATCAGCTTATTTGCTCGTTTTTTTTTTTTTTTTTTTTTTTTTTTTTTTTTTTTGAGATGGAGTCTGGCTCTGTCGCCCAGGCTGGAGTGCAGTGGCGGGATCTCGACTCACTGCAAGCTCCGCCTCCTGGGTTCACGCCATTCTCCTGCCTCAGCCTCCCGAGTAGCTGGGATTACAGGCGCCCGCCACCACGCCCGGCTAGTTTTTTTGTATTTTTTAGTAGAGACGGGGTTTCACCATGTTAACCAGGATGGTCTCGATCTCCTTGACCTCGTGATCCGCCCGTCTCGCCCATGTTTTTTAATTAGATTTTTTTTTTTGCTGTTGAGTTGTTGGAGTTCTTTGTAAAAACTGGATACCAATCCCTTGTCAGATGAATGCTTTGCAAATATTTTCTCCCATTCTACAGATTGTCTCTTCACTCTGTTGATGGTTTCCTTTGCTGTGCAGAAGCTTTTCATTTTATATAATCCATTTGTCTATTTTTGCTTTTGTTGTCTGTGCTGCTTTTTTTTTTTTTTTTTTTTTTTTAAGACGGAGTCTTGCTCTGTCACCAGGCTGGAGTGCAGTGGCACGATCTTGGCTCTCAGCAGTCTTCGGCTCCCGGTTCCAAGCAATTCTCTTGCCTCAGCCTCCCGAGTAGCTGGGACTACAGGCACCTGCCACCACGCCCAGCTAATTTTTGTATTTTTAGTGGAGACGAGGTTTCACCATGTTGGCCAGGATGGTCTCAATGTCTTGCCCCATGATCTGCCCACCTCAGCCTCCCAAAGTGCTGGGATTACAGGCGGAAGCCACCGTGCCTGGCCTTGTTTTGTTTTCAGCTCCAAGAATTCACCTGGATTGTTGTCTGTGCTTTGGAGGTCTTCTTTGCCCAGGCCAATATCTTAAAACATTTCACCTATGTTTTCTTCTACTAATTTCATAGATTGGGGTCTTCCATTAGACTTTATCCTTTAGGACTGTTTTATTTATAGAAAAATTGAGGACACAGTAAAGAGAATTTCATCTATCCCCCATGCCCACCACACACCCAGTTTCCCCTACTATTAACATCTTGCATTAGTATGGTACATTCATTACAACTAATGAACCAATACTGATACATTATTATTAACTAAAGTCCATACTTTATTCAGACTTCCTTAGTTTTAACCAAATGTCCTTTATGTCCTTTTTCTGTTCCAGAATCCCACATAGGAAATCATATTTAATACACACACACATACACACACATACTTTTTTTTTTTTTTTTTTGAGGCAGGGAGGCAGGGTCTCAGTCTATCACCCAGGCTGGACTGCATTAGTGCAATCACAGCTCACTGCAGCCTCGACCTCCCAGGCTCAAGCAATCCTCCCACCTCAGCCTCCTGAGTAGTTGGGACCACAGGCACATGCCACCACATCTGGCTCATTTCTGTATTTTTCATAGAGACAGGGTTTTGCCATGTTGCCCAGGTTGGTCTCAAACTCCTGGACGCAAGCAGTCTTCCTGCCTCAGCCTCCCAAAGTGCTGGGATTACAGGCGTGAACCACGATGCCCAGCAACCACATTACAATTAATTGCTGTGTCTCCTTAGGCTCTTCTTGGCTGTGAAAATACATGAGACCTTCCTTGTTTCTGATGACGTTGGGATTTTTATACTGGTCGGATATTATGTAAGATGTGCCCCTGTAGGAATTTTCTGTTTTTCTCATAATTAGACTAGGGTTATGAGTTTGAAGGAGGAAGATCCCTGAGGTAAACTGCCATTTTTGTCGTACCATATTAAGGACACAGACGGTTAGCCTGATATCTCACTGCTGATGCTGATTCTGATCACCTGGCTGAAGTTATACTTGACAGATTTTTCCAAAGGTACTCTTTTTTCTGCCTTTCTATAACTGTCCTCTTTGGAAAGAAGTCACTATGAGCTGGTCACACTTAAGGAGTAGGGAGTTCAGCTCCCCCTCATTGATGGCAGGGTATGTATATAAATTATTTGGAATTTTTCTGCACAGGAGATTTGGCCCTTCATCCCCGTTTATTAATTTACTTAGTTATTCATTTATGTTCATAAGGACTCATGGATATTTACTTTATATGTTGGATTATAATTCAATATTGCTTTATTTACTTTGCATCTCAAATCGCTGCAACTTTCACCACTGGGAGCTCTTTCATTTGGCCCCTGTGACCCTTTGACGTACCCCTCAATATCGTGAGGACCCAGGGAGTTTTTGGTTTTGGGTGTTTTTGGTTCTGTTTTGTTGAGCACCGCCTTACTTGCAGGCACTAAAATATGTTCCATCTCATCTTGTGTATTTCCTGCCCCAGTCATAGAATCAGTCATTTCTACAGGGAGCTCCAGGGTCATTTTTTACAAAGAATTTGAGTTTCCATCACAAAACAAAAGAGTTACAGTGCAGACAAGGCCAGTAGAAATAAAGCAGAATTGAGAGGCTGATGAAAGCTGGGTGGGTGATCCATCTGCTGGGCACCATCATTAGGCCGACTTTTTGCTGCCCACACCCCACCCTTAGACTGGTGGCAAATGTGATTCAAGTTCATGCCTCAATTTTTTTTTTTTTTTTTTTTTTTTTTTTTTTTGAGATGAAGTTTCGCTCTTTTTGCCCAGGCTGGAGTGCAATGGCGCTATCTCGGCTCACCGCAACCTCTGCCTCCCAGGTTCAAGTGATTCTCTTGCCTCAGCCTCCCGAGTAGCTGGGATTACAGGCATGCACCACCACCCCAGCTAATTTTGTGTTTTTAGAAGAGACGGGGTTTCTCCATGTCGGTCAGGCTGGTCTTGAACTGCCGACCTCAGGTGATCCGCCCGCCTCGGCCTCCCAAAGTGCTGGGATTACAGGCGTGAGTGACCACATCCGGCCATGCCTCAATTTTTATCTTGGAAGATTGTATCATTTTTCTGATTCATACATTTGTGCAGAATTATTTTTTAAATGTATGCCTCAGTAAAATAACATGTTATATGTCATTGTCCTTCTAGAATTGTTTGGGAATAGTTAAAACCACAAATGTTAAATTCAGAGACACAAAAGAGACTCGACATCCCAGTCATGCTAGCTGACTGCACTCACCCAGCTGAAGTTCTTGTGGCACCACGCCTCTCCTATAAGCAATTCTACAAGCCCCAGCAGATATTTTCCGTTTCTCATTTATCCCATCTCCAAGTTCAAAGCTACTTTCCAGATTGGATGGGTTTTAAAATTTTTTTAGCATCAGAGACCTTTTTTTCATATGAAATCATCACATAGAGAATTTTAACACATGGAAGTGATAAAAGTGATATTTACTTAATAGGCATCTGTTTAAGAAACTTAGTGATATTTAATATAAAGTCAATAAGAACAATGGTGTTTTTGTTTTCTTTTGTTTTGTTTTTTGAGTCGGAGTCTCGCCTATGGCCCAGGCTGGAGTGCAGTGGCGCGATCTCGGCTCACTGCAAGCTCCGCCTCCTGGGTTCACGCCATTCTCGTGCCTCAGCCTCCTGAGCAGCTGGGACTACAGGCGCCCGCCACCGCGCCCGGCTAATTTTTTGTATTTTTAGTAGAGATGGGGTTTCACTGTTTTAGCCAGGACGGTCTCGGTCTCCTGACCTCGTGATCCACCCGCCTGGGCCTCCCAAAGTGCTGGGATTACAGGCTTGAGCCGCTGCGCCGGGTAAGAACAATGGTGTTTCAGTGAAAATAAAAGGTTTCAACTGAGAGTTATGGAAGACAATAGCAGTCTTCTAGCAACCTTATTATCCAATTTATTTCCGTATGTTGTTTTAGTTATACAATCTCCAGAAATTTTTGACTAACAAAGATTGGACACATCATTTGCAACTGCTTCCCAGGTCATCTTACAATCTCAAGATATTTATTCTTCTATTAAACAGAGGATACAGAAGAAGCTGTATTATAAGGTCTGTACAAAAATTCATTAATCAATAGCAAATAATAAAATATTGGTAACTTCCAATTTTTTAAATATTTGGCATTGTGTATGTATCATTTTTCAGCACATATTTTTCACAGTTATTATTTTTAAATGAAACATTATAAAACACTTGTGGAAGCGCCTTCATCAGAATATAAGGTTTATAAAACATTGCTAGGATCTGGGCAATTATATTTTCCATTAAGTACCCTGTTCCAGATAAGTGAACTATTTAGCTGTACTAATATTAATTCTTCTTCCTCTTTTTTTTCTTTTTTTTGAGACAGAGTCTCTCTCTGTTGCCAGGCTGAAGTGCAGTGGTGCGATCTCAGCTCACTGCAAACTCCTCCTCCCAGGTTCAAGCCATTCTCCTGCCTCAGCCTCCCAAGTAGGCTGGGACTACAGGCGAGCGCCACCACGCCCAGCTAATTTTTGTATTTTTAGTAGAGATGGGGTTTCACCATGTTGGCCAGTATGATCTCGATCTCTTGACCTTGTGATCCACCTGCCTTGGCCTCCCAAAGTATTGGGATTACAGGTGTGAGCCACCATGCCTGGCCATATTAATTTTTTTGACTTATCATTACATAGCCCATTTCCTCTGGACTCTATTAGGGGCAACTGAATTCTTGCTAAAGAATTAATGACTGATATCCTAGAGTTGGCTTCCTAATTACATATGTATTTTAATAAAGAGCTGTGAATTTTTAAAGAAGCCCTAAGAGGAGAATTTCAGACTGTAAGGCAGTATAGTAGGAGACATTTTTTAGAAGACAGGCTTTTTCCTATTGTGACGTAATATTTCACAATATTTCAGCAATAATTGTTATAATAATACAAATAATTAAGAAATATAAGACCAGGTACAGTGGCTCACACCTGTAATCCCAGCACTTTGGGAGGCTGAGGTGGGTGGATTTGTTGAGTTCAGGAGTTTAAAACTGGCCTGGGCAACATGGCAAAACCCTGTCTCTACAGGGGCGTCCCACAAAAAAAAATCTGTAGCACTTGCTTGTAGTCTCAGGTATTCGGGAGGCTGAGGTGGGAGGATCACCCAAGACGGAGTTTGAGGCTGCAGGGAGCTATGATTCGCCACTGCACTCCAGTCTGGGTGACACAGTGAGACTCTGTCTCAAAAAAGAAAAGAAATATAATACTATGAACCAGTTTCTATTGTAAATTGTTAGTGCCTCACATATACTAACTCAGTTAATTTAATCATCATAACAAACCTATGAGGTAGATACTATTATCATCCACATTTCACAGAAATTAAAGCAACTGAGGTTCAAAGAGGTTAAAAACCTTTCCCAGGTTGCACAGCTTGTAATTGGCAAAGCTAGGCTCTAAACGTAGCCATTCTGGCTCCAAAGTCCATGCTGTTAAACAGTATACTGCCTCTGGATACCATAATTTCTATAGTCAGTAGATCTGGAGCATACTTATTATGAATTTCTACAGATATTGATTACGTATCTGTTCTTGGCCAGGTTCTATCTCAAACAGATGGTAGAGGAGTGCAGTATTGCACTGTCGCATGCGTATTCAAAGGCTCACGCTCAAAGCCCTGTACAATGTCTTCCTTTTTCAGCCTCAAACATCCTACTGCAACCCACGTGTATCAGTCACAGGGGCTTGTGGGCCATTCCTCAACATACCTTTGTGCTCTCCTGCCTCTAAGTGTTTGTTCAAGCTGCTACTAATAGGTCCCTACTACTCTAGTGAAATTCTTTCATAAGGCCCAGACCTAGTCCTACCTTCTCATAAAGTTTCCTGAGCCCCAGCCAGGCTCAGTGGCACATGCCTGTAATCCCAGCACCTTGGGAGGCTGAGGCGGGCAGATCACCTGAGGTCAGGAGTTTGAGACCAGCCTGACCAGTATGGTGAAACCCCGTCTCTACTAAAAATACAAAAATTAGGCCGGGAGTGGTGGCTCACGCTTGTAACCCTAGCACTTTGAGAGGCCGAGGCAGGTGTATTACCTGAGCTCAGGAGTTCAAGACCAGCCTGGGCAACAATGGTGAAACCCTGTCTCTACTAAAATACAAAAAATTAGCCAGGCATTGCAGCGTGCGCCTGTAGTACCAGCTACTCGGGAGGCTGAGGCAGGAGAATTGCTTGAACACAGGAGGCGGAGGTTGCAGTGAACCGATCGTGCCACCGCATTCCAGCCCGGGCAATAGAGCGAGATTCCGTCTCAAAAAAAAAAAAAAAAATACAAAAATTAGCCAGGCATGGTGGCAGGTGCCTGTAATCCCAGCTACTCAGGAGGCTGAGGCAGGAGAATCGCTTGAACCCAGGACGTGGAGGTTGCAGTGAGCTGAGATCATGCCACTGCACTCCAGCCTGAGTGACAGAGTGAGACTCCGTCTCAAAAAAAAAAAAAAAAAAAAAAGTTTTCTGAGCCCCTTGATGAAATTTCTCTCTCCTTCCCTTGTACTTATATATATTGTCTCTGTACATCTATTATAGCTGCCCATGGACAATGAGCTTCTTAAAAAAAGATAGTATGTCTTTTTCATCTTCTACATCTCCAGCACTAGCACATATAACAGAACATGCTCTAATATAGTGAGAGCTCTAAAATTGTCTGCTAAGATGGATAAACAACATAAATTGGGTGCCCACTGGGAACCTAACATATCTTAGGAAGATACACTTCCACTTTTAAAGGAGATGATGGCCTAATCGAAGAGCCACAGAGAAAAGAACAAGCACAAAGTACACTGATAGGCAGCGAGATAAGGCTGTCCCGTTGCTGAAACATAGCAACTAGACACAGAAGAGCGGGGATTTAGTCCTGGCTACAGGGCAAACTGTGTGCACTTGAGCAAGTAGTTTTATTCTTCTGAGCCTCAGTAAAAGGAGGACTGACGGTGTGCAGGTTTTTCGCAGTTCTAATAGCTATGATGAGCCTACAGATTAGCAATTGCCAAGAATGCTTTCTGAAGAGCGTGGTAGAGTTCAGGACAGGCTACCCCAAAATATGGCACCTTGACGTTTGAGAAAATAGCAGAAGGAGGAAGGTCCCTCTCACCTTATCCCCACTGCCCTTCTCCCCTGAAGTACATCATGAGACCCTCATTCAAGAGGTATCCCTGCTGTATCCTGAAGAAAAGAACATCCTTGTCTCTGAAAACACAAGGACATGGAGAAGAATCTAACTAACAGGCCTGCCTAAGTTCCCCCCAGTTTATTACCCCTTTGTCCAATCATATTTCTGCAAGACCATCTACTTCATCTAATCTAAGCATAACAATATGCAAGATTACGTTTCTTGGAGTCTTCATTTCTAAGGTTCCTGTATCACGTAAAACTTTATTATTATTTTTTTAAATAGAGACGGGGTCTCACCATGTTGCCCAGGCTGGTCTTCTGTTCCTGGGCTCAAGTGATCCTCCCACTTCAGCCTCCCAAAGTGCTGGGATTTCAGGCATGAGCCACTTCACCCAGGCATGTAATACTGACATCAAATAAATTTGTATGCTTTTCTCCTATTAATCTGTCTTTTATTATATTCTAAGGGCCTCAGTCATGAACCTAGCAATGGGTAAGAAAAAGAAAACTTTCCTCTACTGTGAGTACATCCTACAAGAGAGACGTGGAAAGCTCTAACTCCTGAAACGAAGGTGCCTTTGGAAGCAACTAATTATCATACAAAATGAAATCAATAAAATATGAACACATACTCTATTGGGAAAGTGTTGAAGTCACAAAGTATTATAAGGACAGATCAAGTGGAGAGGGGAAAGTCTAGATGGAGCCCAAAAGGCAAGCTGGGAAGGAAGCAATAATTAGGGTTTACCCATCCATGAACCTGGCCACAGTCACACCATCATTAGAATGACACACTCAAGCACAGAGCACAAGTGCCAAATTTGCCCTTCGCTTAGCCTGAAGTCTCCCTAAGAGCCTCCCAGCTACTTTCACTCTGATTCCCTGAAAACTGAACAACATTCTAATTACTAGTTTTGCTTTCCAGCTTCTGGTGTAATGAGACAGAGAAAATTTTTCTTCCTTAGCAGCTGGAATAAGACTTCCTCTTAGGGACAGTCCTATATTTACCAGGAAGAAATCCACTGATTAGCCAGATGGGTTGAGGAATGAGATTCCAAGCAATAAACAATAACGCCGATCTGCTTTCTCGGGAAGTCCCAACACCTTAGGGTCTTTTATTTTGTGAGCATTTCAGTGGGTTTGAGCAGGTAAACTTCACTATGAGTATGGTCACAATTAAATTGCTCTGCATAATGAAAATGTAAAGAATTTTAAAATTACAGAAAAGGGTCAGGTGCGGTGGTTCATGCCTGTAATCCCAGCACTTTGGGAGGCTAAGGCAGGTGAATCACCTGAGGTCTAGGGTTCAAGATCAGCCTGGCCAACACGATGAAACTCTGTCTCTCCTAAAAATAAAAAAATTAGCCAGCGTGGTGGTGGGTGCCTGTAATCCCAGCTACTTGGGAGGCTAAGTCAGGAAAATCGCTTGAACCCAGGAGGAGGAGGTTGCAGTGAGCCAAGATAGTGCCATTGCACTCTAGCCTGGGCGACAAGACCAAAACTCTGTCTCAAAAAGAAACTTACAGGAAAGTCAGGAAGGGGGTGCAGAGCAGAGGGAAGGAAAAGAACAGGCAAAGAGATTAGGCACTGGGTGGAATGGAAGGGGCTTTGAAGAGAACAGAAATATTGAATGCATTTTAGGCTGTTTGCTGTTGAGATTTGATATAAGTCCCCATCTGTATCTCCCCTACACAGCACATTCACTAAAGCATCTGCTGCTCTTTTAAAGAACCTGTGGAGAGGCCAGGCGTGTTGGCACACGCCAGCACTTTGGGAGGCTGAGGTGGGTGGATCACCTGACATCAGGAGTTCGACACCAGCCTGGCCAACATGGTAAAACCCCATCTCTACTAAAAATACAAAAATCAGTTGGATGTGGTGGCACGAGCCTGTAATCCCAGCTACTCTGGAGGCTGAGGCAGGAGAATCTCTTGAACCCAGGAGGCAGAGGCTGCAGTGAGCCGAGAGCACGCCACTGCACTCCAGCCTGGGCAACAGAGCAAGACTCTGTCTCAAAAAAAAAAAAAAGAAAAAGCAAAACAAGAACCTGAGGAGGTTCTAAGTTCTACATTCAGATATGGAGCCATAGAATCAGAGCAGAGGGGGACAGTTGACGTCCAGGTTTCATCAGGAGGAGAGAAGCCAAGGCAAAGATCTCCTGGGCAGTCATCATACATACAGCCCCATCATAAAATAAGACCTCAGCTTTCTGGGACATTAATCACCCTGTTGGGAGTTAGGCAAGATTGCATCAGTCCTCAGAGGATGATCACCCCTGGGAAAGTCATAAAACAAACTGAACTCACCTGGCTGGGGAGCAGGCAGAGAAACTCAAAGGCTTTATCAACAGCAGTGCAGTATCATTCTTCATCACCTAGAAGGCTCCAGCCGTCTACAAGTCCATCAACCCACCCCAGACCTCCTCAGTCACGATCTTGGTAAACTGGATTACAAGACTGACAGACGACTGCAAATGTTCAAAATTTTTATATTCCCCCAACACTATTGTTCTCATAAAACTTCTCCATCTTACTCAAAACAAGCCACGCCCTGCAGCTTTCCAACGGGTGTTAAATTGGCTGAACAATCCCCCTACTGTCAAAAATAACACAAAAGGAGGGGGATCAGACAAGAAAAATGGACAATCAGCCCCCAGAAGTCACCTGGGCATCCAAGAGCCCGCTCTCTTGTTTTGCAGGTACACAGGAACATGAGGCTGAGCACAGTGGCTCATGTCTGCAATCCTGGCACTCTGGAAGGCAAAGGCGGGTGGATCACTTGAGGTCAGGAGTTCAACACCTGCCTGGCCAACATGGCGAAACCCCATCTCTACTAAAAACACAAAAATGAGCCAGGCGTAGTAATCCCAGCTACTCAGGAGGCTGAGGCATGAGAATTGCTTGAACCCAGGAGGCAGAGGTTGCAGTGAACCAAGATCACACCACTGCACTTCAGCCTGGGAGACAGAGTGAGACTCCATCAGAAAGAAAGAAAGAAAGAAGGAAGGAAGGGAGGGAGGAAGGAAGGAAGGAAGGAAGGAAGGAAGGAAGGAAGGAAGGAAGGAAGGAAAGGGAAAGGAAAGGAAAGAGAGATAAGGAAGGAAGGAAGGGAAGGAGAGAGAGGGAGGGAGGAGAGGGAGGAAGGAGAGGGAGGGAGGGAGGAAGGAGACGGCGGGAGGAAGGAAGGAGAGGGAGGGAGGGAGGCAGGCAGGCAGGCAGGAAGGAAGGAAGGAAGGAAGGAAAGGGAAAGGAAAGGAAAGAGAGATAAGGAAGGAAGGAAGGGAAGGAGAGAGAGGGAGGGAGGAGAGGGAGGAAGGAGAGGGAGGGAGGGAGGAAGGAGACGGCGGGAGGAAGGAAGGAGAGGGAGGGAGGGAGGCAGGCAGGCAGGCAGGAAGGAAGGAAGGAAGGAAGGAAAGGGAAAGGAAAGGAAAGAGAGATAAGGAAGGAAGGAAGGGAAGGAGAGAGAGGGAGGGAGGAGAGGGAGGAAGGAGAGGGAGGGAGGGAGGAAGGAGACGGAGGGAGGAAGGAAGGAGAGGGAGGGAGGAAGGGAGGAAGGAAGGAAGGAAGGAAGGAAGGGAAAAGAAAAGAAAAGAAAAAAGAGATCAGAGATGGAAGCCCCATCTGCTGCACATGCTCACATCCTGTCCCATCTAAATTACTAACTACTTTAAGGGATTAAGTAAAATGGCACATAGGAGGGAGGAAAGGCTAAGAGAAGACGAGGCATCTGGCTTTCTGTGTCTCCTTGGTGCGGGAAGACCACACCAATGCCAGCCAGCAGCAACAGCAGCTGTGAAGAGAGAAGCCACCTTCAAGGAAATGCAATAGGAGAGAGAGAGAAGGGAAACATAAATCAAAAAAAAAAAATCCCCAGTAAGGATCAGATACCACTTTTCTGAGCATGCACACATCCTCTGCCCAAATTCCTATGAACTAATCTGAAATACAAGTCATAATAATGTAAACCAGGTGTTTTAACTTCCGACCATAATGGCTGGCAAGACCATCAATGTACAATAATAACAACAACAACAACATCTGAAGTGCATCTGTGTTTAAACACATAACAAGTATATTTTTCTTTCTTTTCCAAGTAGGTGTCTGTTCTGCATTTATATTGGGATAGTGTCAAGGAGACTAGGGACTGAGATCCTTTCTAGAAACAGCTCTTCTGGCTTTGAGAGTAACACTGGTGTTTTGTTTTTTTGTTTTAAAAAAACACACACACTGATGACAGGAGATGTTGTTTCACAGAGGGAACTGGAAGTCTTCAGTAGTAGGAGATACAAACACTCAGAGGTCACCCCAGCAAACATAAAAACTAGAAACTTGGGTCCAGGTGTGGTGTCTCACGCCTGTAATCCCAACACTTTGGGAGGCCGAGGCGGGCAGATCACCTGAGGTCAGGAGTTGGAGACCAGCCTGGCCAACATGACACAACCCTGTCTCTACTAAAAATACAAAAATTAGCCAGGCGTGGTGGCGCCTGCCAGTAGTTCCAGCTACTCAGGAGGCTGAGGCAGGAGAATCACTTGAACCCGGGAGGCAAAGGCTGTAGTGAGCCAAGATTGCACCACTGCATTCCAGCCCGGGTGATAGAGTGAGACTCCATCTCAAAAAAAAAAAAAAAAAAAAAAAAAAAAAAAAAAAAAAAAGGCCAGGTGCGGTGGCTCAAGCCTGTAATCCCAGCACTTTGGGAGGCCGAGACGGGTGGATCACGAGGTCAGGAGATCGAGACCATCCTGGCTAACACGGTGAAACCCCATCTCTACTAAAAATTACAAAAAACTAGCCGGGCGAGGTGGCGGGCGCCTGTAGTCCCAGCTACTCGGGAGGCTGAGGCAGGAGAATGGCGTAAACCCGGGAGGTGGAGCTTGCAGTGAGCTGAGATCCGGCCACTGCACCCCAGCCTGGGCGACAGAGCAAGACTCCGTCTCAAAAAAAAAAAAAAAAAACGACTCACGTTATCCCACAGCCCAGGGAGAGGGAGGCTTAAGGAGGTATTTCTTGATAGGGGTGTTACTGGCATTTGGACCAGAACAATGTTTTGTCGGATGAGACTGAACTAAGCATTGTTAGCAACTCCGGCCTCAGCCTAGGAAATGTCCATCATGCACTTGGACATTGTGACATCCAAAACGAAACAAAAACACACAAAAAAAACAGAACCATCTTCCACACATTTCCAAATGCCCTCTTGGGGAGTACCATGCCTGAAAGAGAAGTGGAACCAGATGTCCCAAGGGCAACTTTCAAGGTTGGGAATAGCTGTGCTCCAGGGTAGAAAAAAAGAGAGAGAAGGGACCAGGCACGGTGGCTCACACCTATAATCCCAGGACTTTGGGAGGTCCAGGCAGGTGGATCATGAGGTCAAGAGATCGAGACTATCCTGGCCAACATGGTGAAACCCTGTCTCTACTAAGAAGTAAATACAAAAAACTAGCCAGGCGTAGTGGCACACGCCTCTAGTCCCAGCTACTCGAGAGGCTGAGGCGGAAGAATCACTTGAACCCGGGAGGCAGAAGTTGCAGTGAGCCAAGATCGCGCCACTGCACTCCAGCCTGGTGACACAGCAAGACTCCATCTCAAAAAAAAAAAAAAAAAGAGGGAAAGAGCTTTACAGACATCAAAAATAACTTAGGTTTGACCTAGGCAGAAACCTTTTGGGGGTCAGTTGTAAAACACTAAAGCAAATTGCCCAAGAAGGGATGTAGACTTTTGAGAGTTAAGAGGTGTATATGTGTTTATGTGTGTTAATAAGTAAAATAACCATCATCTCAAACAGCTTAAGCACAACTGCACTCAGACATAAGAGGGCAGATTAAATGACTGCTTGGGCTCTGGATTCTACCTGGAGAATTGGTAGTGAAGGATCTAAAGGACTAGAATTAATGTCCCATAGTCCATTAAAAAAATATCATTACTGACAGACACAATTACATATTCATCATTCAGTCTTTTTTTTTTTTGGAGACAGAGTCTTGCTCTGTTGCCCAGGCTGGAGTGCAGTGGTGTGATCTTGGCTCACTGTAACCTCCACCTCCCAGGTTCAAGCAATTCTTATGCCTCCTGAGTAGCTGGGAGTACAGGTGTGTGCCACTACACCTGGATAATTTTTGTGTTTTTAGTAGAGACAGGGTTTTACCATGAACTCTTGGCCTCAAGTGATCCACCCGGCTCGGCGTCCCAAAGTGCTGGGATTACAGGCATGAGCCACTGTGCCCAGCCCAATTACACATGAATTTTAATGAGGCATGGTCACATGTTAATAGTAGTTATGGTCATTTTAAAACGAACACGGGCCGGGCACAGTGGCTCATGCTTGTAATCCCAGCACTTTGGGAGGCCGAGGAGGGAAGATCACCTGAGGTCAGGAGTTCAAGACCAACCCGGCCAATATGGTGAAACCCCATCTCTACTAAAATACAAAAATTATCATGGCATGATGGTGGGTGCCTGTAATCCCAGATACTCAGGAGGCTGAGTCAAGAGAATCACTTAAACCCAGGAGACGGAGGTTGCAGTGAGCTGAGATCATGCCATTGCACTCCAACCTGGGTGACTGAGCAAGATTCCATCTCCAAAAAACAGAAAAAATTGAACACGAATGCATAGACAATACGTCATTACAGCACGCAAATGGACTACAATCCTGCAAACAGACATGCAGCAGTGCTGGACCTGCCTCAGGGAATCTAGCTTTGCAGCCTGCTCCTTTGCCCACAACAGCCCTCACCTCCTATTGATTTCCTTCCACGCAGGCCAAGCCACAGTTCCCTTTGATAAGAATAACCAATAGCCTTCTAAATTTCCCCAGAAACATGGTGGGTTGAATTTTCAGTTGGATTTTCCACAGCTATAAGGAGAAAATTAATGTAGGATCCAACCCGGTCTTATTCTGCCTACTCACCCACTCCATCCCGACCTGACACTTTAATCAACTCG
Source organism: Macaca fascicularis (assembly GCF_037993035.2). NCBI lineage: Eukaryota > Metazoa > Chordata > Mammalia > Primates > Cercopithecidae > Macaca > Macaca fascicularis. The sequence continues at coordinate 158,013,378 of NC_088378.1, read as the reverse complement.
GTGTGTTTAAAAATAAATTTGATTGTATCAGGGAAGAGAAGTTGCTCAGAGCTCTGTGGCCACCCACAGCAGAATCTTGAAGGCATGCCTCATTTTTCAGGAGTTTGGTTGTTTCATGTGTTTTTTCTCCATTTTATTCCAGTCCCCAAAACAAAGATTTGGAGGAGGGTAAGTACCTTGGCAATGGCCAAGGGGGTTTTCTTCCTAGCTCCTTCACCACCTGCCAGTTTGTACATTTGGACCAGTGTTTACCTTTCTCAAGGTTTCTGTAATGTAGTACAATAGACATAATAAAACCTTGCTTGCTTGCTTTGTGAGGTTGTGATAAAGAGATTGAAAGAGCTTGTGTAAGGACTGGGCACGGTGGCTCATGCCTGTAATCGCAGCACTTAGGGAGGCAGAGGCAGGTGGATCACTTGAGCCTAGGAGTTCAAGACCAGCCTCAGCAACACAGTGAGACCCTGTCTCTAGGAAAACTAAAAAAATTAGGCAGGCATGGTGGCACACACCTGTAGTCCTAGCTACTCAGGGGGCTGAGGTGGGAGGATTGCTTGAGTCCAGGTAGTCAAGGCTGCAGTGAGCCATGATGTTGCCACTACACTCCAGCCTGGGCAACAGATGAGACCCTGTCTCAAAAAAGAAATTTTTTCTTTTTTTTTTTTTCTTTTGAGACAGAGTCTCACTCTGTCATTCAGGCTGGAGCGCAGTGGTGCGATCTCGGCTCACCGCAACCTCCGCCTCCTGTATTCAAGCAATTCTCCTGCCTCAGCCTCCTGAGTAGCTGGGATCACAGGCACCCACCACCGCGCCCGGCTAATTTTTGTATTTTTAGTAGAGATGGGGTTTCACCACATTGGTCAGGCTGGTCTCTATCTCCTGACCTCGTGATCCACCTACCTTGGCCTCCCAAAGTGCTGGGATTACAGGCATGAGACACCGCGCCTGGCCAAAAGAGAAATTTTAAAAAGAGCTCGTGTACAAGAAAGATGATGCTGCTCACTGTGAATCTGGGGCATAGCAGTGAGACGGCAGGGACACTGAGCCCCACAATTCCGGCAGGGCCCTCACCAGTAGGTGAAACCAGGTAGTGGGTTTGGGGGAGTTTGAGATCTTAGGGGCAATATACAAATTCTGATCTAAACCCTCCCACGTTTATCAAGCACCCATTACATATATTCAGCCAGAGCCAGAGCAATGATTGGGTGCAAATCTCATGCTCGCCTCTAAATATTTCCAATTTGAGGCACTCTGCCGGGTGCAATTTGGGTTGCTTAATCTGACCATTCGGGGATCCCCAGAACATCATAACACTGTTGCTTCTGGGATACTAGTTGTTCTGATCATTTCTGTGACTGCACAGACTGCACTGAGGAAGGAATGCAGATTTCTCATTTTCAAGATAATAAAACTGAGGCCCAGATTAGCAAAGAATCTCATTTCTCAAATAAGAAAGCTTCCTACTGAAAGTCGCCTCCTTTATACATCCTCAAATGAGTAGGTGATATTTGAATGCCAAATGATACCACAAGACAGATTAGCATTGATTTAAATGCTGCTATCTGACAGATCTGGCCATCAGTCATCACCTGATATCTCAGGAGAGTCGTCCTTCAGAAAAGGACTGGGGAACGGCATGACCAGAATTTACAGCTGAACCAACTCTGCCTCAGAGCTGTCCTTTACACAGCTGCTTGGGCAGCATCAGAATCACCTGAAGGGTTTGCTGGGCCCATTCCTGGAGGTCCTAATGGAGTAGGTCTAAGGTGAGGAGTGAGTTTGCATTTCTAACCAGTTTTTGCTGGTGCTAAGGTTGATGCTAAAGCTACAGATTGTCATGGAGCCAGTGCCATATTTTGAGAACTCCATGCTAAAGCAAAGAGGGGCCCTACACATTTAATTTACAGACATTTTAAGACAACTGGTCATTACAATCATAAGCCACTTATGTGGTGCTCCGGGCTGAACTGTGCATCTCTCCCCTACTCCCAAAATTCGTATGTTGAAGCCCTAACTCCCAGTATCTCCGAATGTGGCTATATTTGGAGCTAGGGTCTTTAAGAAGATAATCAAGTTAAAATTAGGTCAACAGGGATGGCCCTAATCTTATCTGACTGGTGTCCTTATGAGACGAGGAGATTAGCACTCAGACTGGCACACAGAGAAGACCATGCGAGGACGTGGGAGAAGATGTCACCTGTGAGCCGAGGAGAGCGGCCACAGAAGAAACCTACCAGGCTGACACTTTGATCTCGGACTTCTAGTCTTAAGAACTGTGAAGAAATAAACCTGTTGTTTAAATCACCAGTCTGTGGTTCTTTGTTTTGGTAGCCCTTGCAAATGAATACACATGGAGAAGCAAGACGGTGTAAAGGAAAATAGTATCTATTTTGCTAGGAACCAAGAGATGTGGGTTCTAGTCTCAGCCCTGCTGTGAAGCAGATGAAATTTCTCCTCTCCACTCCTCAGACTTCCCACCTCCTCCAGTCAAGGATCTCTTCTGTCAAGTGGGAGTAGTGACCCAAGCCCTTTCTGACGCACGAGGGTTTGTGAAGCTCAAACGTGAGAACTTATAAGAAAGTGGTTTTGGCCACGCCCCGTGGCTCACACCTGTTATCCCAGCACTTTGAGAGGCTGAGGCAGGTGGATCACCTGAGGTCAGGAGTTCGAGACCAGGGTGGCCAACATGGTGAAACCTCATCTCTAATAAAAATACAAAAATTAGCCAGGTGTGGTAGTGTGCACCTGTAATCTCAGCTACTAGGGAGGCTGAGGCAGGATAATTGCTTGAACCTGGGAGGCAGAGGTTGTAGTGAGCCACGATCACACCACTCCACTCCAGCCTGGGTGACACAACGAGACTTCATCTCAAAAAAAAAAAAAAAGTGGTTTTTAAATTGTGAATTTCTTTGCTTTTGGTTCTGAACAACTAGAAGATTTGGATAAAATACAAAAATAATCTGTTCAGATGCACTGGGAAGCTATGGAATTCTCCAGAAGCACCAGGATCCAGAAAGAACGGAAGCTCCTGGAGGGAGCCAACACTTCATTTGTTGGTTTTTCAAGCAGTTTTGAGCTAGAGGCTAAAATCAATGCAGAGCTTTTGGCAATCCCTCAGGTCTAGGCAAACAAAAAATGGAGCTGTGGCTGTCAGGGCAACGGAGAGGTGGGGCCAAAATGCCGGATAGGAGAGGGATGTGGAGAAGGAATCCTGAGGCTCCTCACTGGTTTCCCCTCCAGTCATTGGTTAATTCCTAAGCTATGTTTAGAGGTTTAGCAAGAAGCTAAGAGGGCTTACCAAAAGCAGCTGAAAAGGTGAGTAAAGCTTTGAAGTCTCAAGGTGATGGGGAGACAAAAATCGGAGTTTGGGACCGCTGTGGTTTGAATGTTTGTCCCACAAAACTCAGGTTGAAATTTAATCCCCAGTGTGGCAGTATTGAGAGGTGAGGCCTTTAAGAAGTGACTGGGGGCTGGGTGCCATGGCTTTGGCCAGTAATCCCAGCATTGGGAGGCCAAGGCAGGCGGATCACTTGAGGTCAAGAGTTCAAGACCAGTCTGGCCAACATGGTGAAACCCTGTCTCTACCAAAAAATACAAAAATTAGCCAGGCGTGGTGGCACACGCCTATAATCCCAGCTACTTGGATGGCTGGGATGGGAGGATTGTTCGAACCTGGGAGGTGGAAGTTGCAGTGAGCCAAGGTTGTACTATTGCCCTCCAGCCTGGGCAATAGAGTGAGACCCTGTCTCCAAATAAAAAATAAATTTAATTACATTTCTTTAAAAAAAGGTGATGGGGTCATGAGGGCTCTGCCCTGAGAAATACATTAATCTATTCACGGACTAATGGACTAATGGGCAATCATGGAAATGGGACTGGTGGCTTTATAAGAAGAGGAAGAGAAACCAGACCTAGCACACTCAGCCCCCTTACCACGTGATGCCCAGCAACTCCTCCAGACTCTGCAGAGTCCCCATAGCAAGAAGGCCCTCACCAGATGCAGCCCCTTTACCTTGGACTTCCCAGCATCCATAACTATAAGAATGAATTCCTTTTCTTTATAAATTACTCAGTTTCAGATATTCTGTTATAAACAACAGAAAATGGACTAAGACAGGAATCTTTAACTGAATACAATGTATATTTAGGACACTCTGCTTAGAACTTGAGTTAGAGAAATACCAACAGAGGAAATAGATATTTTATCAAAACAAGCATTTAAAAATTTAAGAATCTGCGATCTTCTAAAGCAAAGGTTCTTCAGCTGGGGTCTTTAGACTCCTCAAGGTGCCCATAGATAGAATTCAAGGTAGTCAAAAGTTGGGGAAAATATATTTTTATATATTTTATATATTTTTATTTTCACTAGAATCTAACTGAAATTTAGCATTTTCTTCTATTATGAATGTAGGCAATAAACTACAGTAGTATGAGCAGTAACTGACTTTGTCATCAATAAAAATCACCTGATTGTTATAGACATCACAAAACATCATTTCTACATACTACTACTTTGAAATTATTGTAAGTATTAGATCTGCCACTAGGTCTTATTGTTTCAGGCACTAATAGAAAAGCACATATATTACTATATGGCAAATCTGGTCTTTAAAAATATTTTTAAATGCACTTTAATTAGTTTCCTCTGTTATTTAAAATGTTTTATCTTATACACTTGATGACATTATTTGTTTGTTTTTGAGACAGTCTCACTCTGTCACTCACGTTGAAGTGCAGTGGCGCGATCTCAGCTCACTGCAACCTCTGCCTCCCAGGTTCAAGTGGTTCTCCTGCCTCAGCCTCCCAAGTGGCTGGGATTGCAGGCATGAGCCACCACACCTGGCTAACTTTTGTATTTTTAGTAGAGACGGGGTTTCATGTTGGCCAAGCTGGTCTTGAACTCCTGACCTCAAGTGATCCGCTCACTTCGGCCTCCCAAATTGCTGGGATTACAGGCGTGACCCACCATGCCTGGCCGTCCATAGTATTTATGTTTTAAAAATGCTTGGTCAGGCGAGATGGCAGTTATCCTGGGTCATGTATGCCTCATTCATACGTTGCAAATATTGCAGTCTGAGATTCACTGCCACTGAGGGGAGTGAAGGGGAGGGTTTGTGCCCATGCTTGGGGTGAAATCAAGCGAATGGCAGCTGCCTACAGAGTCAGGTTTCAGGACAACAAAGAGGGTAGAGCTGTGGCGTTGGGACAGATGGTGGTTGAGGTGGCTAGTGACAAGTAGGATAGATTTGTGGAACATGTGGGCATTCCCTGGAGATTCCCGCTGCGATGTGGGGAAGGGAACCTGGTAGAAGTCTGCTTCCTGCCGTCCAGTACAGTGTGGCTCGTGCTGGGATGATCTGGGTTTAAGAAGGAAGTGTGACCTTGTTTCGTAGGTCTGAGATGGTTGCCCCTCAGGGCTGGCTGCTCTGTGGCATTCTGTCACTTGCCTCTCCCCTCTGCCAGTGCCCACCTTTTGCAGTGAAACCGACATTGCAAAATTGTAACTGAGACAGTGAAAGAGATCTGACCTAACCAACTCCATCTTGCTTCTTCCCTCCAAGCCAACCAACAAGGAATGAACCTTGTTTATTCTTGGGCGTAGGCTGAACTAACTTTGGGAAGAACTTAGTTTATAGTTTAAAACAAAGATGGGCTGGGCACGGCAGCTCACGCCTGTAATCCCAGCACTTTGGGAGGCTGAGGCAGGTGGATTACTTAAGGTCAAGAGTTTGAGACCAGCCTGGCCAATATGGTGAAACCCCCGCCTCTACTAAAAATACAAAAATTGGCCGCACGTGGTGGTGCCTGCCTGTAATCTCAGCTACTCAGGAGGCTGAAGCAGGAGAATCACTTGAACCTGGTGGGTGGAGGTTGCAGTGAGCCAAGATTGTGCCACTGCATTCTAGCCTGGGCAGCACAGTGAGACTCTGCATCAAAAAAAACAAACATGGTAACAGCCCTTTCCCGAAACAAGCCTTCTTGCCTGGGGACTAGATTGCCTTTGTAGGACTAACAAATTAGCCACAAGATTAGAAACAATGGCTTAGGAGTCATGCAGCTGGAGGCTACAAAATTCTGACCCTCTATAAACTGCTCCAAAAATCAGTGCTTGAGATATTTTGCAGACCCTGCACTTGACGGATCAGCTGGCACCATCCAGATGGATAAACTGGTTCACCTGACCTTGTGGCCCCCACCCAGGAACTCAGCGCAAGAGGACAGCTTCAGGTCCCTATGATTTCATCTCTGACCTGAGCGATCAGCACTCCTGGCTCACTGGCTTCTCCCCACCAACCAAGTTGTCCTTAAAAACTCTCATCCCGGAATGCTCAGGGACACTGATTTGAGTAATAACAGCACTCTGGTATTCCACACAGCTGGCTGTGTGTGAATTACTCTTTCTCTATTGCAATTCCCCTGTCTTGATAAATCAGCTCTATCTAGGCACCAAGCAAGATGAACCCACTGGGTGGTTACAGTGGGTTGGGAGTCCTCGTGGTGGGTGTGGCAGTCACTTGGCTGGCTTGAAGTCTACCCACTCCGTGTTTTGATTCTGTGTGGTAGCATGTTCTGTGACATCCTATTAGAGAAGTGGAGAGAGCAGGGAGAGGCAGAGAGGCACAGGTAAGGTGAGAGAGAGAAGTTAAAAAGAGGCTCTAAAGAGGGGCTTTTACATTTTATTATATTATATGTTATTATATTTATATATTAATATTATAATGGTAATATATTACTGCTATTTATTATTACTATTATTGGCATTATAAATGCTTTGGTAAAGATCGAATGTATTTGCAAATCTTATTTTGGTCTGAGCCGGGGCTCTCTCATCTAAGCACACGGGCTAAATCAGATCAACCATTTTCTTTTTTTTTTTTTTTTTGAGACGGAGTCTCGCTCTGTCGCCCAGGCTGGAGTGCAGTGGCCAGATCTCAGCTCACTGCAAGCTCCGCCTCCCGGGTTCACGCCATTCTCCTGCCTCAGCCTCCCAAGTAGCTGGGACTACAGGCACCCGCCACCTCGCCCGGCTAGTTTTTTGTACTTTTTAGTAGAGACGGGGTTTCACCGTATTAACCAGGATGGTCTCGATCTCCTGACCTCGTGATCTGCCCGTCTCGGCCTCCCAAAGTGCTGGGATTACAGGCTTGAGCCACCGCGCCCAGCCAGATCAACCGTTTTCAATCTGTCTGCCTCTCAGTCCTGGAGTTCCGAGGTGTTTCCCGAGGACCTCAAAGGAGGAAGCTCGATAAGCCTTTAACCAGAGGAATTTCCCTTTCCTGACTTTCACAGAAGATTGCATTGTTTTTTTTGTGTTTTGTTTTGGTTTTTTTTGAGATGGAGTCTTGCTGTGTCACCCAAAGTGGAGTGCAGTGGCTGGGTCTCAGCTCACTGCAACCTCTGCCTCCTAGGTTCAAGTGATTCCCTCACCTCAACCTCTCAAGCAGCTGGGATTACAGGTGTGCACCACCATGCCCAGCTAAGTTTTGTATTTTTTAGTAGAAACGGGGTTTCATCATGTTGGCTAGGCGGATCTCAAACTCCTGACCACAGATGATCTGCCCACCTCGGCCTTTTTTGTTTGTTTTCGGTTTTTTGTTTTTTGAGACAGAGTCTCGCTCTGTCACCAGGCTGGAGTGCAGTGGCGCGATTTCTGCTCACTGAAATCTCTGTCTCCAGGGTTCAAGTGATTCTCCTGCCTCAGCCTCTTGAGTAGCTGGGATTACAGGCACGTGCCACTACACCCAGTAATTTTTTTTGTATTTTTAGTAGAGATGGGGTTTCACCATGTTGGCCAGGATAGGCACCTTGGCCTTTGTTCTTCTTCTTCTTCCTCCTCCTTCTTCCTCCTCCTCCTTCTTCCTCCTCCTCCTTCTTCCTCTTTGATAACATATTGGAAGCCTCAAAAAATGTAAGTGGCCTGGGCTTCTCTCCATCTTTGCAAGGCCCTGTCATCCTGGATATGGACAACACTACTCCCTCTGGGAAGGATGGCTTTGAGGAGGGATGTGGTGGTGAGACCAGATATGAGTCTGATGTTGGGGTTCAGGTGTGGGGTGGTAGGAATGGACCATGAGGATACTGAGGGCATGAAGAGGGGGCAATTCTGAGAGCCACCCCAAAGCCAGATGGGTGGGTAGGTCTGGGAGGATGCATTTTGCCTGGTTTTCCTCATAAATCTGGCATGTTCCTAGGCTGCCTACCCTGGCCTTGGGTTGTTATGTGTTCATAAAAGGTCAGTTCTTCTCTCATCCCCAAATAGCACATATAATACATACACACAAATAACACATAGATCCTTAAGCCAAATAGAGATGACTTTTGCATTATTTTGTACTGTTATGGTTTAATTTACTCATGTAATACTTGTAAACATGGCTATCAATTTCTGTGTATTTGGAAATTAGGAATTAGTGTCTTATTGAATGTAGAGGAGCGTATCTTCATTTGTGAGAAAAAAATTTAATTTTTTTTTTTTTGCGGGGTGGGGGATGGAGTCTCGTTCTTGTTGCCCAGGCTGGAGTGCAATGGCGTGATATCGGCTCACTGGAACCTCTGCCTCCAGGGGTTCAAGTGGTTCTCCTGCCTCAGCCTCCCCGGTAGCTGAGATTACAGGCATGTGCCACTGCACCTGGCTAATTTTGCATTTTTAGTAGAGACGGGGTTTCTCCATGTCAGTCAGGCTGGTCTCAAACTCCCAATCTCAGATGATCTGCCCGCTTCAGCCTCCCAAAGTGCTGGGGTTACAAGCATGAGCCACCACACCTGGCCAAAAATGTAATCTTAACACAACTTTTATATCCAGAAACTGACATAAAGGGACAGTAAAAAGATATTGCTTTTATTCTATTTTTAATACATTTTTGGGATCTTTTTTGATCAGTTGATTTTTTTCCTGATATAAATTACACATATGCATATACATATATTTTAGCACTCAAACTGAAGCCACCTCAAGGTACAACAGAGAAGCTGAAATTTTAGAGTGGATAAGCACTTTGCTTTGAATTGATGGATTAATTATCCTGATGTTCGAATCAGGTCAGGTTGGTGGGGACAAGGAGGGAGTGGTATGATGTTGGAACAGCCCAGTGTATGCCCATCAATGAGACACTGGTTAGATAACATTTAGGCCAGGTGTGGTGGCTCACACCTGTAATCCCAGCACTTTCTGAGGCCATACGCGGGAGGATTACTTGAGTCCAGGAGTCTGAGACCAGCCATCGCAACACAATGAGATCTGGTCTCTATTTTTAAAAACCCAAAAATTTAAAAAAAAAAAAAAAAAAAAAACCCGTAGCATTCTTCAACATGAGGTTTCCCAAACAAGGTAGGCTGAAAATTGGAAACATCTGCTTTTGATAGCTGACGCTTGTCCTGGTGGCTATTCAGAGAAGGTACTTTCCACAAAAGGCATACTGAGGAGGAGGAAAGGGGAAATGAGAGAGGGAAATAGCATTAAAATTCTAAAGCAAGGGACCTGGCTTAACCAATTATTCCTAAATTAGGAGCCTAAAACAAAAACCTGGTTTTACAATCATCTTCTCTTGATCCTTTAAGCTAACTGATGAATACAATCATTCCTGCTTATTTTGGGGCTTTTGATTCTCTCATTTTAATGGCATCTGTTTTAAATTCTCCCTTTATTCAATTTCAGTAAAATAAAATTACCTTAAAAAATTGATTTTGAGAATTTGAAAAGTTGACCAATTCAGTTTTGACTTAATTTCTTTAATTCAGAGCTTAAGCTTTTTTTTTTTTTTTTTTTTTTTTTAAAGACAGGGTCTCCCTCTGTCCCCCAGGCTGGAGTGCAGTGGCACAATCTCAGCTCACTGCAACCATCTCCTCAGCGGTCCTCCTACCTCAGCCTCCCAAGTGGCTGGGATTATATGCACATGCCACCACAGCCCAACTAATTTTTTTTTTTTTGAGACGGAGTTTCGCCCAGGCTGGAGTGCAATGGCGCGCTCGGCTTACCACAACCTCTGCCTCCCAGGTTCAAGCGATTCTCCTACCTCAGCCTCCCGAGTAGCTGGGATTACAGGCATGCGCCACCACACCCGGCTAAGTTTGTATTTTTAGTAGAGACAGGGTTTTTCCATGTTGGTCAGGCTGGTCTCAAACTCCCGACCTCAGGTGATCCACCCACCTCGGCCTCCTAAAGAACTGGGATTACAGGCACGAGCCACTGTGCCCAGCCAGGATCAGTTTCCTTTCCCCACCAGAATGTCCAAGCCCAACCTCCTGAAGATTAAGGGAAGCTTTTTCCAGAAAAACACATCTGCAGCAACTTGTTCCCACCTACAAAGAAGACAAACTTCAAGGTCCTTAGTTCTGGGTGTCTCAAACTTCTCCACTTCTGAAAAGGATCATTGCTTCACCATTGTTTAACTAAAGGCCCCTGTAAAGTAGTCTGTCCTCAAGGTGAAATAAAGCCCCCACACCAGAGAAATAGAAACAAAGTAACACAAAGACATCAAAACAACTAGTTAAACTTCTTTTGCTGTAGTCATTGTTGTTGTTATTCAGAGACAATGTATCACTCTGTTGCCCAGGCTGGAGTGCAGTGGCACAATCATGGCTCACTGCAGCCTGGAACTCCTGGGCTCAAGTGATTCCCCTGCCTCAGTTTCTAGAGTAGCGCGGACTACAGGCACACCCCACCACACCCAGCTGATTTTTGTATTTCTTAAGACATAGGGTCTTATTTAGGTTGGTGCAAAAAAATTGTGATTTTTGCCATTAAAATACTTGGCTGTAAAATACTTTGTCATAAAATATTTTGTTGCCCAGGCTGGTCTCAAACTCCTGACCTCAAGCAATCCTCCTGCCTCCAGCTCCCAAAGCACTGGGATTACAGGCATAAGCCACTGCACCCAGCTGTAGTTAAACTTTTTAAATGCATTTTCCCCCTACTTTCAGCCACTGATGTTTCACAAAACAAACCTTGGCCAATAAGCACATGAAAAGATGCTCAACATCATTAATCATTAGGGAAATGCAAACTGAAACCACAATGAGATAACACCTCTCACCCATTAGGAGATCTACCTTCAACAAAACTCAAAACATGAGTGTTGATAAGGATGTGGAGAACCTAGAACCCTTATGTATTGCTAGTAGGAATGTAGAGTGGAATAGCTGCTATGGAAAATCGTATGATGGTTCTTCCAAACAATTAAACATAGAATTACCATCTGATCCAGCAATTTCACTCCTGGGTATACAGTATACCCAAAGGAATTTAAAGCAGAGACTCAAAGAGATATTTCTACACTCATGTACCTAACAGAATTACTCACAATGGGCTAGCCGCGGTGGCTCATGCTTGTAATCTCAGCACTTTGGGAGGCCAAGGTGGGCAGATCACCAGAGGTCAGGAGTTTGAGACCAGCCTGGCCAACATGGTGAAACCCCATCTCTACTAAAAATACAAAATTACTGGGCACAGTGGTGGGCGCCTGTCATCCCAGCTACTCAGGAAGCTGAGGCAGGAGAATCACTTGAATCCAGGAGGCGGAGGTTACAGTGAGCTGAGATCGTGCTGTTGCACTCCAGCCTGGGCAAAAAGAGCTAAACTCTGTATTTAAAAAAAAAAAAAAGAAGAATTATTCACAATGGCCAAGAGGTAGAAGCAACCCACGTGTCCATCAACCGATGAACAGATTAACAAAAGAGGTTACAACCATGCAATGGAATATTAAAAAAAGAAATCCTGGGCCGGCTCGGTGGCTCACGCCTAAAATCCCAGCACTTTGGGAGGCCCAGACATGCAGATCATGAGGTCAGGAGATTGAGCATCCTGGCTAACACGGTGAAACCTCGTCTCTACTAAAAAGACCAAAAAAAAAAAAATTAGCCGGGCGTGCTGGTGGGTGCCTGTTGTACCAGTTACTCAGGAGGCTGAGGCAGGAGAATTGCTGGAACCCTGGAGACGGAGGTTGCACTGAGTCGAGATGGCGCCACTGCACTCCAGCCTGGGCAAGAGAGCAAGTCTCCATCTCAAAAAAAAAAAAAAAAAAACAACAAAAAAAAAACCGGTAAATTTTATGTTATGTGTATTTTAAATAAATAAATAGTGGGCCGGGCGCTGTGGCTCAAGCCTGTAATCCCAGCACTTTGGGAGGCCGAGACGGGCAGATCACGAGGTCAGGAGATCGAGACCATCCTGGCTAACCCGGTGAAACCCCGTCTCTGCTAAAAAATACAAAAAACTAACCGGGCGAGGTGGCGGGCGCCTGTAGTCCCAGCTACTCGGGAGGCTGAGGCAGGAGAATGGCGTGAACCCAGGAGGCGGAGCTTGCAGTGAGCCGAGATCTGGCCACTGTACTCCAGCCTGGGTGACAGAGCGAGACTCCGTCTCAAAAAAATAAAATAAAATAAAATAAAATAAAATAAAATAAAATAAAAATAAATAAATAGTGGGGGAACTGCCTTGGGGCCCAGTCTTAGCCAGAACACCTCACAGCACACACATCTACACTCTCCATAGGAGGTGAGGTTTGAAGAGACCTTCAGTCACTATACTAGGGAGACTCTGAAGGCATAGAATAGGGGCGAGGTCCAGTTATTTCAGGTAAGGATACGTGGGGAAGTGATGAGCACAATAAACCATATAAATCTTTGCTGTCCAACAGAACTTTCTGTGAAGACAAACATGTTCTCAGCAATCTTCAATTCCAGGGCCACTCACCGGGCACTGAGCACTCAAAATGTGGCAAATGTGATGGAGGTGTTGTGTTTTTCATTTCATTTCATTTTAATTATTTTATTTTATTTTTATTTATTTTTTTGAGACAGAGTCTCACTCTGTTGCCCAGACTGGAGTGCAGTGGTGTGATCTTAGCTCACCACAACCTCCGCCTACCAGGCTCAAGCGATTCTCCTGCCCCAGCCTCCCGAGTAGCTAGGATTATAGGCTCACGCCACTACTGCCCGGCCAACATTTTAATTATTTTAAATGGAAGCAGCCACATGTGCCTGGTGGTTATCATGTGGGCAACACAGGGCTGGACAGTTACAGACAGCAGGCCCTGTCTGGAGCACACAGCAGTGCTGTTGGCTCAGCAGCCACAGTGGTGGCTGCCCTCTTGGGAGAAGGCGCCTACTGCCCCCAGGGCTCCACCATCACGGGGTGACTCCACTCTCCTCTGCTCATGCCTCCAGGAACAAACCACATCCAAACTTTCCCTTACTCTTGGCTTTTTCTCTCTTTTGCTCACTGTTGCCTTTGGAAGATCCTTTTGTTTGAATATCATCTATATAGCTGGCCCAGTCAGTGTCCCCCAGAATCTATTCAAATATGTCTAAGCACTTAGAAACTCAACACCTCATAAAGCATCCTCAGTCTCTAGAGCAATCCTCCTGCCTCAATCTCTAGAGGAGCTGGTACTACTCTAGACTACTTTTTTTCTTTTTTATTTTTGAGACAACAGTCTCACTCTGTTGCCGAGGCTGGAGTGCAGTGGCACGATCTAGGCTCACTGGAACCTCCGCCTCCCGTGTTCAAGTGATTCTCCCGCCTCAGCCTCCTGAGTAGCTGGGATTACAGGCGCGTGACACCACACCCAGCTAATCTTTGTATTTTTAGTAGAGACAGAGTTTCACCATGTTGGCCAGGCTGGTCTCAAACTCTGACCTCAAGTGATCCGCCCACCTCGGCCTCCCAGAGTGCTGGGATTACAAGCGTGAGCCACCGGGCCCAGCCATGAAAGCTATTTTAAACTTCCAAAGATTATACTGTCCATTGATAATGGGAGCGCCTAAGTGCCCTGGTGTTATGGCCCCAGTCAGCACGCCATCTAAATGCTGAAGATAATAATCTTGCTTCTAACAGGAACCCCTTGAAAAGGAACCCTGTTCAATGCAGTGTTGCATTAAATGGAATGGCTTTTGAATAGGCGAGGCTCTATTTCTTTATGAAGAAAATCTCTCTGTGAAGCACCGTCTCCCTGCAGTGACATATTCGTGTATTCAACCGGATGCTTCACTGGTTTTTTGTGTGTGTAAGCTGAAGCTGAAAATATTTTACTAAATATAAATATCTCTATATGGTTATAGGTGATTTTCTGCCTATTTTCTCCCTTTTATCCATTTCCTCTTTCTTGTCGAGTTCTCACACCTACCATTCAGGGGATATCTCTTCTTTTTTTATAGCTTGTCTAGCTTTCAGTATTTGTCAAAGACCTAGTGTAACCACTGGACCTTTTGTGGGTTTTTTTGTGTTTGTTTTGTTTTTGTTTTTGTTTTTGAGATGGAGTCTCACCCTGTTGCCCAAGCTGGAGTGCAGTGGTGCGATCTTGGCTCACTGCAAACTCTGACTCCCAGGTTCACGCCATTCTCCTGCCTCAGCCTCCCAAGTAGCTGGGACTACAGGTGCCCCTCACCATGCCAGACTAATTTTTTGTATTTTTAGTAGAGACAGGGTTTCGCCATGTTAGCAGAATGGTCTCGATTTCCTGGCCTTGTGATCCACCCACCTTGGCCTCCCAAAGTGCTGGGATTACAGGCGTGAGCCACTGCACCCAGCCAACCACTGGATTTTCTTAATGGTTTGAGAATCCCTTCAAAAATCTCCAATAATAATAAGCACCATTAGCTGGGCATCCTGGGCACCAGGCAGTAGGTTAAAAATGTACATTTATATGCCTGATATTATTCCATTTGTAATCAAGATGTATTTGTAGATGAGAAGTTGTGTCCAAATCATCAGTTATCAGTCAAATATGTTGGGGCTCAGGAAACAGTACCCCAAATTTGGTGCTTTGACCTGGAGAACTAAACAAATAGCTTCAAGATCTCTCTGACCTCGTTCAGCCCTGTTCCTCCATACTCTGCCTCTCTCAAAGCACAGAAGGAAGCTGTTCTCTGAAGTCGCCTTATCTACCTAGAAACTAGACCCCCAAAGAGAAACACAATTGCCTTCAACACCTTCCCAGAAATTTCATTATCCAGAGAAAATTAAAACTTATATCACAGAGGAGGAGACTAAACATTACAAACCACACCTGGAAGCCAGACTAACTTCATCCCAAACTGTTTTTAGGTTCCATTCCATTCCCAAAGAGAACTATGTATTAACTATTGTCTACACACTGGGGGCATTTATTCCCCCTAAAAAGTCATTTGCTACACCTTAAATTATTATACACCCCCAGCTTCCCTTCTCCTATGAAGATGGGTATAGAAGCATCTAGACCTCATGGGGTTATTGGGTAATCATTCTGCAATTCCCCCGTGCTAGGCATGTTAAACAAACCTATAGGCCTTTTCTCCTATTAATCTGTCTGTTGTTAGTTCATTTTCAGTGAACCTTCAGAGTACAGAGGAGAAGCTTTTCCTTGGCCCCTACATCAGTCAAATAATAAGGCAAAGCAAAGAGATTTGCAGAAAGAAGTCAGATCGTGTTTTAATACTTCTTCTTTTTTTTTTTTTTTTTTTTCCTGAGACGGAATCTCGCTCTGTCACCCAGGCTAGAGTACAGTGGTGCGATCTCAGCTCACTGCAAGCTCCACCTCCCGGGTTCACGCCATTCTCCTGCCTCAGCCTCCCGAGTAGCTGGGACTACAGGCACCCGCCACCATGCCCGGCTAATTTTTTGTATTTTCAGTAGAGACGGGGTTTGGCAGTGTTAGCCAGGATGGTCTCGATCTCCTGACCTCATGATCCACCTGCCTCAGCCTCCCAAAGTGCTGGGATTACAGGCGTGAGCCACCACGCCGGGCCTCGTGTTTTAATACTTCTAAGAGTTTCATGGTTGTAAGAGAGAAACATTCTGTGAGAAAGGATGCAGATTTAAGTTCAATTCAAATGTCCTTTGGAATTAGATGAAAAAGACATTTCTATCACCTTAGGAGCCAAAGAAATACAAAATACAATGTAATGACCTCTGTGGACATGTCAGGCTTCTTCAAGTACACCATGGATGTCCACCATGTGGGAGCACCTTGAGTCAGGGTCCCTGCCATGCACTGTTCCTAGGGCTCTACGTGCCCCATCAGGATGTACAGCAGGAATGCTCGCAGGGTGCCCGCTGAACTCTCCCACCTTCATCAGTCAAGTCTGAGAACATATTCCCAAACTTGCTCTAAGCACACAACAGTTTGTGTAATGGGTCAACACCTTTCAATCCTAGGAAGATTTAGAATCTAGTATAAGAATCTAGTATAAAAATTGCGGGCGGGAGCTGTGGCTCATGCCAGTGATCCCAGCACTCTGGGAGGCCAAGGCTGGTGGATCACTTGAGGTCAGGAATTTGAGACCAGCCTGGCCAACATGGTGAAACCCCATCTCTACTAAAAATACAAAATTAGCCGGGTATAGTGGTGCGCCTGTAATCCCAGCTAGTCGGGAGGCTGTGGCAGGAGAATTGCTTGAACCCAGGAGGCAGAGGTTGTAGTGAGCTGAGATTATGCCACTGCCCTCCAGCCTGGACAACAGAGCAAGACTCTGTCTAAAAAAAATCAAAAAATAAAATTAAAGGCAAATATTTTTGTGTTAGGAACTCAGCTGATACATTTGGTGTTTTAAAACTTTACAATGTTTAAGATAATATAGCCAATTAGAATAACAGTTCAGCTTTATAATTCCAGTTCAGAATGTGTAGTTGATAAGTGATTTAGGCTTATGATGTTAAGTTGAAATCTTACCAAGTGCTTATACACTACTGAAACATTTAAAAAGCACTTAAGGTCCACAATATTTATATGTTTATTATATTTGTAAAAACTACTTAAATGCTTAAAAACTTTGTCAGATCATTTAGGTACTGAAAAAGGAAATATAATGTGTTAAATTTATAAGTGCAGTTTAAAATACATAAAGGAGTTCAATTAACTAAGTTTATGAATTGGAACAAACATAATTCAAAGTCCCCTTAAACTTGATTGTTGAAACATGCTAGTATGATAGCTAGAATAGGATTCTTAAATTCAACTTAAAACATAAGAAGGATCTAGATTTTTGAATTTCTAACTGCAGTCAATAAAATGGTTTGGGGTTTTTTCTTTTCTTTTTCTTTTTTTTAAAATAATTTGTTTTCTAGAGACAGGGTATCTCTCTCCCAGGCAGGAGCGCAGGTGTGCAATCCTAGCTCACTGTATCCTCAACCTCCCGGGGCTCAAAGATCTCACCTTAGCATCCTGAGTAGTTGGTACTACAAGCAAGCACCACTATGCCCTACTAAATCTTTTCTTTAGGGGGCTTTCCAGTGAAGACTGGAAAGCCTGCTAGACAAATTTTAAAAGAACTGAGGCCAGGCATAGTGGCTCACACCTGTAATCCCAGCACTTTGGGAGGCTGAGGTGGGCAGATCGTGAGGTCAGGAGATCGAGACCACCCTGGCTAACACGGTGAAACCCCATCTCTACTAAAACTATAAAAAATTTGCTGGGCATGGTGGCACATGCCTGTAATCCCTGCTACTCCGGAGGCTGAGGCAAAAGAATCACTTGAACCCGGGAGGTGGAGGTTCGGAGGTTGCAGTGAGCTGAGATCACATCACTGCACCCCAGCCCAGGCAACAGAGCAAGACTGTCTCAAAAAAAAAAACAAAAAAACAAAAAAACTGAAAGATTCCATCTAATTTTTTTTTTTTTTTTTTTTTTTTTTTTTGTAGAGATAAGGTCTCCTATGTTGCCCAGGCTGGTCTCAAACTTCTGGGCTTAAGTGATCTTCCCACCTTGGCCTCCCAAAATGCTGGGATTACAAGCATAAGCCACTATACCCATCCAATAAAATGTTAATTCCTAAAATTGAAATAAATTTCAGAATTGCCTTTAGTATGGGAGAAAAAAAAAGTAGCCATTGAGGGTATCCAAAAACTTCAATATAAGAGATCAGGCTTGGGGGCCTCCTCCTGACCTCTAAGAATGAGTCCTGGCCGGGCGCGGTGGCTCACGCCGGTAATCCCAGCACTTTGGGAGGCTGAGGCGGGCGGATCACAAGGTCAGGAGATCGAGACCATCCTGGCTAACACGGTGAAACCCCGTCTCTACTAAAAATACAAAAAATTAGCCGGGCGTGGTACAGGGCGCCTGTAGTCCCAGCTACTTGGGAGGCTGAGGCAGGAGAATGGCGTGAACCTGGGAGGCGGAGCTTGCAGTGAGCCGAGATCGCCCCACTGCACTCCAGCCTGGGTGAAAGAGCAAGACTTCGTCTAAAAAACAAAAAAAAAAGAGTCCTAAGGACCCCCAGACCCTACTCCAACAGCATGAGGACTCCTGTTACCACAGCAACTGCCCCATGGCATCACTGTCCATGCCAGAATCCTCCTCCTCGCATCCTGGGAGGGCTCTCGGCGGGAGTGTGAGAGAGAGCTTCCCGGCAGGGGCACATCAAGGGTTCCCAGTGCCTTTCCTAGAAGCGAAATTCCTTCCCCGGGGCTCATGGACCAAAAGGTTTCCTAAAGCCTGGGGGATTCCTAAGGCACCTAGAGATGAGGGAGACTACAGACATAGCTAAGTTTACATACTTGCCTGGCACATTGCAGGGCCTCAGTAAAAGTGTATTTATTAAACGTACGCAAGAGCTAAAAGCTCCTTTGCCAATGCCCAATAAATGTTAAAGACAATACAGAAATCTGACTCACACGATGGTTATTGACACACAGAATATTGGAAAGGCCATAGTGCCGTCATGTGGATCTTTGTAAGGGTTAATGGCTGCTTCTTTGAATCTCAGTGTAGCAGCTGCAGATGACATCAGATTTTCTGCCACATTGGCTTAAATCAACACAATGAATCCATCAAGGGGAAGGCCAAGGCACCATTTGGGGCTTACAAGGAAGGACTGGGCAGAGGTGTTCAAACAAATGAGATTTCCCCTGCTGTATGAGGACATCTAAAATGTGACCATTTTAGACATTTTCATAAAACAGTAACTGCCTTCCTCGCTGAGAAAAAGACACCACAGGACAAACGTCAAGAGGCACAGATGACTACATCTCAGCCCAGTGTTGGGTAAGACAGAATGTTAGGAATTTGCTTAATTAGTAAGCAACAATTAATACAATTAGTTTGTATTAATTTGTATAACAAATACACATGAACTTCCTAGCTGTCTTTGTTCTCCCAGGTCCTCTCATCAGGTGAAAGAACTGCCACATCACACATGGTTGCAATTATCACATTCCTAATAGAACACACATTCTGGAATATTCAACAGTCTTTTTACGAAAGACACCCAAAGCCTAAGAAACAATCACAGTCTTCAGAATTGCAGCGTGAACAATCCTGACACATTGATTCTTCATTTAAACACACTCAGGAACAGCCAACAAATGGCACGTGTTGTCTATCTGTGCTCTCTGCAAATATATGTATGCTAGCGTCACCTGATGTGTCATCACATTTACCCTTTGTCTCAGCAGTCCTACTGGCCAAAACCCTAGGGAAAGAATGGCAAATTGGAAATGCAATCTGCAGCGTTCCTTTCCAGAACATCTCGGGACAGGTATTTTCTTAGTAGTTCTGGGCTCATCATATTCAATTAATTCCCCACAGCCAACGATTTCATTTTCCGTAATAACTCAGAAGAGACCAACAAACTGATGCAATTCCATCTCCTTCCCTATCAACCACCTGCAAAGCTTTCGCCCGCTGTAGTCAGCAGCCATTCCCCAGGCTTCCAAAAGTGTGAACAGCCCAAGGATGGGTCTCAGGGGCAGGAGGGAAAGCCACGGAGAAACAGAGGCCAGGCAGTGGGGGAAAAAATCGCATTTCTTTTGCAGAGAGTAAAACAGATACCCAGGTGGTAAACATAACTTCCAATTACTTGCCTTAAACCAACCCTGAAATGTGAAGTTCTCATATTTCCTTAGCCGGCAACAGGCAGAAGATCCAGTCTGTAAATAACAAGGACTTTAGACTATACATTTAGGGCTTTTAAGGGAAGCTCCAGGCGAGTCCCAGCATTTCCTCAGGCAGGCTTCAATGTGGCATACTCTGCAGTCCTCATGAATCACCCTGCCTGGCTGGACCAGATTAAGGACTAGATTCCTCAGAGTGTGAAACTAGAGTCACCTGAGTCGCTTGTTAAAAATGCAACTTCCTAGGAGTCACCTGAGCTGTCTGTTAAAAATGCAAATTCCAGGCAGGGTGCGGTGGCTCACACCTGTAATCCCAGCACTTTGGGAGGCTGAGGCGGGCGGATCACAAGGTCAGGAGATCGAGACCATCCTGGTGAACACGGCGAAACCCTGTTTCTACTAAAAATACAAAAAATTAGCCGGGTGTGGTGGCGGGCACCTGTAGTCCCAGCTACTTGGGAGGCTGAGGCAGGAGAATGGTGTGAACCTGGAAGGCGGAGGTTGCAGTGAGCCGAGATCGCACCACTGAACTCCAGCCTGGGCGACAGAGCCAGACTTTGTCTCAAAAAAAAAAAAAATGCAAATTCCTGGGCCTTATCCCAGACCTACTGAGTCAGACTCTCAGAGTGATCTGCATTTTTAACTAGTGCCCTCTAATGAGGCTCATGCACAGTAAAAATTTGAAACTTTGAGGCTGGGTGCAGTGGTTCATGCCTGTAATCCCAGCACTTTGGGAGGCCAAGGTGGGAGGCTCACTTTAGGCCAGGAGTTCCAGACCAGCCTAGGAAACATAGCGCCAGAGCCATTCAGCGACTCCATGTTGAATGGGACTGGGTAAAATAAGGCTGAGACCTAGTGGGCTGCATTTCCAGGAGGCTAGGCATTCTTAGTCACAGGATGAGATAGGAGGTCATCAGGACTGGTATCACAAGATGCCAAGTTTATTTGAGGGTCTTGCTCTGTTGCTCAGACTTGAGCCTGGGAATTTACATCTTTTTTTAATTCAAAAAAATTTTAAAACACTCAGCTAGTTTAAAAATTTTTTTTAATTTTAAAAATCTAATTTTTTAAAGATCCTGCTGATAAAAAAAATGCAGTAAAGAAAACCGCCAACCCCACCAAAACAAAAACGCCAACAAAAGTGATCTCTGGTTATCCTCACTGCTCATTACATGCTAATTATAAAGCATTAGTATGCTGAAAGACACTCCCACCAACACCATGATAGTTTACAAATGCCATGGCAATGTCTGGAAATTACCCTATATGGTTTAAAAGAGGGAGGAACCCTTAGTTCCAGGAACTGCCCACCCCTTTCCCAGAAATCTCATTATTAATCCACCTATTGTTTAGCATATAATCAAGAAATAACCATAAGTGTACTCAGTTGAGCAACCCATACCATTGCTCTGTCTGTGGAGTAGCTAGTCTTTTGTTTCTCTACTTCTCTAATAAACTTGCTTTCACTTTACTGCATGAGCTCGCCCCAAATTCTTTCTTGCACAAGATCCATAAACCCTCTGTTGGGATCTGGATTGGGACCCCTTTCTGGTAATAATAGCAAGGCTCCACCTCTACAAAAAATTTTAAAACTAGCGAGTGTGGTGGCACACATGTAATCCCAGCTCCCTGGAGGCTCACGTGGGAGGATGACTTGAGCCTAGGAGTTCGAGGTTACAGCAAGCTATATGCACACAAGTACACTCCAGTCTGAGTGACAGAGCAAGACTCTGTCTCAAAAAAAATAAATAAATAAATTGAAAACTACTGATAAAATATATAACCGTAGCGCAAGGATCACAGAGTTCTCCCAAGTGAGGAACCAAGACACCCATTGTTTTCACCTGTGGGAGTGCATCGTTATATGCCCCGGGAACACAGGATGGAGACTCAGTGGTCTCAAACTTGAAGGTAAATACAGATTCTCAACCAGTACAGTGGGCTCCAGTAGCCTGAGGTGGACCCTGCACTTCTAACAAGCTCCCAGGTGCTGTCCATGCACTACCATGCCTTGAGTATGGCTGGAGGTTTGGGTGGATTCATTTATAATCCCAACAGCCTGGGTTAAATAAGGTGCAGGAGGAAGTCCCTCAGGCTTAAAAGTCCCTCTTACCCAGGGCGTATCTAGCAAAGTATTTCCAACACCAAACTACCTTTTCAAATGCAAATACTCCCACAGAAGGGTAAAGCTTTAGAGTGACTTATTTTTTTATCGGGTTGCTATCTTCCTAGCTAAATTCAGCTCCACCCAGAAGGTGGAAGTTTTAACTATTGGGGAGGAGACGAAAGTAAGCAGGTTTGAATGGGATCTGTCCCAAGGGTCTTGGAGAGAACTAGGGCAATGGGGCGGCGGTGGGGGTGGGGGTGAGGGAGGAGGGGTGGAGTTTGCTCCCTTCAGAGAAAAGCCCGCAGGTGTGAGAGAGCTGTTGGGTGGAAGGGAGTAAAAGTCAAATTTGCTCAATTGCAACATTAAAAATCCTAACTGAGTGCCTGTTGTGTGCCAAGCACTGGGCTAGGGCTCAGGGATGTTCACATGAACAAGACATATGAGCAGTACTGCCGCTGCAGGAGCTGGAGGCCCAGCAAGTGAGCCTACAGCACTGGGAGTGAAAATTACCCTCAGGCAGCATTGCCAGCTTTTGGCACAGTGCCATCGGTTGCCAGTGCCGTTGGTTGCCTAGGCCATGGTAAAGTAGAATCTTTGTCAATACTGGAATGCTTAAAAACAGTGCGGGATATCAAGCTCCCGATACACTAAAATGCACAAGAGTCAGCCTGGATTGCTGTCCACTTGACTCTCACTGCCAAAGCCTTTGAAAATTTCAATCACTACCTGCTAGCTAATGCTGTGGGTTCTGCAGACTCCCTGTTAGTCACTGGAGGTGATCACATATCTAGTCCTTCTTTATAAAATTTTGCACATGGAATTCTCCATAGAATGATGACTATAAGTTTAAAACAATTTATTTAGACCATTAACATTAAAATTTTTAACTAAGAAAAAGTCATAGCCGGGCGCGGTGGCTCAAGCATGTAATCCCAGCACTTTGGGAGGCTGAGACGGGTGGATCACGAGGTCAGGAGATCGAGACCATCCTGGCTAACACAGTGAAACCCCGTCTCTACTAAAAATACAAAAAACTAGCCGGGCGAGGTGGCGGGCGCCTGTAGTCTCAGCTACTCGGGAGGCTGAGGCAGGAGAATGGCGTAAACCCGAGAGGCAGAGCTTGCAGTGAGCTGAGATCCGGCCACTGCACTCCAGCCCCAGCGGCAGAGCGAGACTCTGTCTCAAAAAAAAAAAGAAAAAAAAAGAAAAAGTCATGTAGGAGAAACAGAATTTCCCTCTATCCTCTTTGGTTCAGTGACTGGCGCCTGTGAGTCAAACTGACAAAAGACAGATTAACAGAAGACAAGACATAATTTTTATTGATGTTATGGTTACATGCACAGAGGTTTCACAAAAAAGAAGTAGAAATCCAAAGAAGCATTTACACACAGGGTCATATATACCATTCTAGCAAAGAGTGACAAACTGTGGGAACTGACTAGACAAAGGAAAAGGGGTTTGGACTACTAGAGATGATAAGTTGTGGGAAAGTGACTAGGAAATATATAGAGGAAACTAATAGAAGATTAAGATTATTTTAGTAAGGTATGTTTATGTAGATTCGTCTTGTTGTCGACTCTCCATTGCTGATGATGAGAGTTGTGCTCCTTTTCCTGGTGCAAGGAAAGCACTTTCTCTTGAGAAAGTTATGCCCTGCTCTTAGGCAGATATGGGGAGGGCAGAGAGCTCTTCCTGTGTCTGCTGTTTCTCACTTGTCTTCAGCTCAAGATCATCAATATACCAAAGTAGCATATGTTGCTGTGGCATATTTTGGGCCCCTTCAGAATCAAGCCTCAGGAACCCCTCCCATGTGTATAGGCTATAAACTCATTACATTCTTACTCTCTGTTCATGTAAGGTAGGAGGTCTTTAAAATATTCCAACCAACTCACAAATGCTGAGTACCTACAATTTCACCAGGAGCCCATTTCTAGAATCCATCAACCTAACAACAAGCCACTGATTTCAGCAATAGAACACCATCTCCAACATTCACTATGCTAATTAGAAAAGAAATTGCCATCGGCATAAACTCATATCAGAGCCTTGGAGAAGCAGACTCAGAAGTGTGGGCTGGAAGTCCCAGCTAGAGGGTTCTGCCTAGCCCACGTATTAAAGGGCCTCACACAGCATTCAGATTGACCTCACTCAAGCCCCAGGGATGTGTTTCCCCATCATCCTGCCTAATTCCCTCACAGGACAACTGCATCCCAGCACCATTAACATCTGTGAATTTTGCCACTGCCAACATCTGCAACAGACCCTCCTTCAAAGTGCTGAGAAGACTTGAAAAGCAGAAGCTTTAAGTGAAGGTAAATTTCCAAATTATTTGTCAAAAACTCCCTCTCAGGCTGCATAAATGCCATAGATTCTTGCATAACAAAGCATCATTTCTTGCTTCTCTCTGTTCCAATTAGTGATTCCAAAGCTACTCATAAGTTAGCACAGTTTTCCAAATATTGCACATGACAGCCGAGAACAATTCTACAATATTAAACAACTCATATTACTCTAAATTTACAAACATATATTTGTAGGAGTATAAATACCATGATACTAATTCAGTGATACTAATTCTTTAATATTGGCAACTGGATGGACATAGAATGCCAGAATTGCAAATAGTTTTATTTTTATAAAAACATTGAGTAAGATGTAATTAAACTTACAAAGAAAATAAAAATATTGTCTCTATTTAAATTATTTTTATTTTTATTTATTTATTTTGAGACAGAATATCTGTCACCCAGGCTGGAGTGCAGTGGCACGATCTTGGCTCACTGCAACCTCTGCCTGCCTAGTTCAGGTGATTCTCATGCCTCAGCCTCCTGAGTAGTTGGGACTACAGGTGCATACCACCATGCCTGGCTAATTTGTGTATTTTTAGTAGAAAGGGGGTTTCACACCGGGCGTGGTGGCTCACGCCTGTAATCCCAGCACTTTGGGAGGCCGAGGCGGGTGGATCACGAGGTCAAGAGATCGAGACCATCCTGGCTAAAACGGTGAAACCCCGTCTCTACTAAAAACTACAAAAAAATTAGCCGGGAATGGTGGCGGGTGCCTGTAGTCCCAGCTACTCGGGAGGCTGAGGCAGGAGAATGGCGTGGACCCGGGAGGTGGAACTTGCAGTGAGCCAAGATCGCACTACTGCGCTCCAGCCTGGGCGACAGAGTGAGACTCCATCTCAAAAAAAAGAAGAAAAAAAAGAAACGGGGTATCACCATTTGGCCAGGCTGGTCTTGAACTCC
This sequence comes from Macaca fascicularis, assembly GCF_037993035.2. NCBI lineage: Eukaryota > Metazoa > Chordata > Mammalia > Primates > Cercopithecidae > Macaca > Macaca fascicularis. The sequence continues at coordinate 157,988,222 of NC_088378.1, read as the reverse complement.
TGACCTCAGGTGATCCACCCTCCTCGGCCTCCCAAAGTGCTGAGATTACAAATGTGAACCACCACACCCAGCCTCAAGTATTTTTATTTTGAAATCTTTACACATTTTAATTATAATTCGTATTTTACCTTTTGCTTTTGCAAATTTTGAATTTTTAGAAAACAATTTGAAAACATGTGAAAAATAATTTTGATTTTTCACTTTTTAACATTTACAGCTGAGCCTTGAACAATGCAGAACTTAGGAGCGCCAACTGCTCATGCAGTTGAAAATCCATGTAAAACTTTTGACTCCCCACAAATTTAACTCCTAATAGCTTGCGGTTGACTGGAAGCCTTAACAATAACATCAACAGTCAATTAACACATATTTTGTATATGTATTATATACTGTATTCTTATAATACAGTAAGCTAGAGAAAAGAAAATGTTATCAAGAAAATCACAGGAAGAGAAAATATATCTACTGCTTATTAGTGGAAGTGGATTATCATAAAGGTCTTCATCATCATCTTCACATTGAGTAGGCTGAGGAGGGGGAGGAGGAAGAAAAGGAAGGGTTGGTCTTGCTTTCTCATGGGTGGCAGAGGGTGCGAGAAAATCCCACATATGAGTGGATCTATGCAGTTCAAACCCATGTGATTCAAGGGTCAACTGTACTTTCATTAGATTTTGTAATTAAAGTACACTCAATTTGTTAAAAATCAACTGAGTGTGACGGCATACACCCGTAGTCCCAGCTGCTAGGGAGGCTGAGGTAGGAGGATCACTCCAGCCCAGGAGTCTAATGCCAGCCCGGGCAACATAGAGAGTGAGACCCCATCTCTAAAAAAAATTGTTAAAGATCACTAAAATCCATAAAGCACAATTATGTAAAAATTGTGAATATAACAAAATAATGATTTTGATTAAACAAAAATAAGAAAAATAAATGTTATGAAATATTGAACTCATGGTTGCTAGGAGATTGAGGGAGATTGCTAGGAGATTGAGGGGTAAGAGAGGAATTAAGAGATGTTAGTCAAGGTGGTCAAAGTTTCAATTAGACAGGAAGAATAAGTTATCGAGATTATGGTACAACATGGTGACTATGGTTGATAACAACACATTATATACTTAAAAATTCCTGAGAGATCTTAAATGTTCTCACGCCAAAAAAATTGTTTAAGTACCAAGTGATCAATATGTTATGCTTAATTTAATCATCTGACAATGTGTACATAGATCAAAACATCACATTGTAGACCCTAAATATATACAATTTTTTACTTGTCAATTATATCTTAATAAGGTTGATGAATTATGTACTTTTTTTTTTTTTTTTTTTTTTTTTGAGACAGAGTCTCACTCTGTCGCCCAGGCTGGAGTGCAGTGGCCCAATCTCGGCTCACTGCAAGCTCCGCCTCCCGGGTTCACGCCACTCTCCTGCCTCAGCCTCCTGAGTAGCTGGGACTACAGGCGCCCGCGACCACGCCCGGCTAGTTTTTTTTTGTATTTTTAGTAGAGACGGGGTTTTACCATGTTAGCCAGGATGGTCTCGATCTCCTGACCTCGTGATCCACCCGCCTCGGTCTCCCAAAGTGCTGGGATTACAGGCTTGAGCCACCGCGCCCGGCCCCGGCCATGTACATCTTAATTGCTGATCCAAACACCTCATACCAATTAGAAGAACACTCTTTCATGGCAATAATAATTCAATTCAGTTGGCTTTGATATAGTGCCAACTTTTAGTCATATAAAAACCACAGATTTACACAGATTTTTAGATTTGTTAATGACAATATATTTGACAAGGTAGAGGGCAAAAAATTATTTAGCAGTTTGCAACTTCTAAATATTTAGATACATTGGCCGGGCGCAGTGGCTCACGCCTGTAATTCCAACACTTTGGGAGGCTGGGGTGGGTGGATCACGAGGTCAGGAGATCCAGACCATTCTGGCCAACATGGTGAAACCCTGTCTCTACTAAAACACAAAAAATTGGCTGGGCATGGTGGCACATACCTGTGGTCCCAGCTACTCAGGAGGCTGAGGCGGGAGAATCGCTTGAACCCAGGAGGCAGAGTTGTGGTTAGCTGAGATCACGCCACTGCACTCCAGCCTGGCTAGAGAGTGAAACTCTGTCTCAAAAAAAAAAACAAAAACAAAAACAAAAAATTGTTTTTTTTTTTTTTTTTTTTTTGGATACGCGGTCCGGGAGGCTAACGTTGACTAAGTGTACATTGCTGATTAAAATGCTATCTGTGAGCAGGGCGCAGTGGCTCACGCCTGTAATCCCAGCACTTTGGAAGGTCGAGGTGGGCGGATCACGAGGTCAGGAGTTCGAGACCAGCCTGGCCAACATGGTGAAACCCGGTGTCTACTAAAAATACAAAAAATTAGGCCAGGTGCAGTGGCTCATGCCTCTAATCCCAGCACTTTGGGAGGCCGAGGTGGGTGGATCACCTCAGGTCAGAGTTTGAGACCAGCCTGACCAACAAGGAGAAACCCCTTCTCTACTAAAAATACAAAATTGGCCGGGTGTGGTGTCACATGCCTGTAATCCCAGCTACTTGGGTGGCTGAGGCAGGCGAATCGCTTGAACTCGGGAGGTGGAGGTTGTGGAGAGCCAAGATTCCGACAGCCGAGATCGCGGCATTGCACTCCAGCCTGGGCAACAAGAGCGAAACTCCGTCTCAAAAAAAAAAAAAAAAAAAAGAAAAAAAAAAATTAGCTGGGCGTGCTGGTGCGTGCCTGTAATCCCAGCTACTCAGGAGTCTGAGGCAGGAGAATCGCTTGAACCCAGGAGGCAGAAGTTGCAGTGAGCTGAGATGGAGCCATTGCACTCCAGCCTGGGCGACAGAGCAAGACTCTGTCTTGAGAAAAAAAAAAAAAAAAAAAAAGTAAAAGAAAAAAGAAAAAAGCTATCTGTGCCTTGGACTTAACTGCAACAAAATATCCTCTATCTTAATCTGTTCCTGGTGCTATAACAAAATACCTAGACTGGGTAATTTATAAACAACAGAAATGTATTTCTCACAGTTCTGGAGGCTGGGAGGTTCAAGATCACTGTGAGAGACAGGACTAGCTGGATTTCCTAGGCTGACTAAGAATCCCTAAGCCTAGCTGGGAAGGTGACCGCATCCACCTTTAAACACCAGGCTTGCAACTTAGCTCACACCCGGCCAATCAGAGAGTTCACTAAAATGCTAATTAGGCAAAAACAGGAGGTAAAGAAATAGCCAATCATCTATTGCCTGAGAGCACAGCGGGAGGGACAAGGATCGGGATATAAACGCAGGCATTCCAGCTGGCAAGGGCTACCCTCTCTCTCTGGGTCCTCCCCCTTTGTACAGGAGCTCTGTTTTCACTCTATTTCACTCTATTAAATCTTGCAACTGCATTCTTCTGGTCCGTGTTTGTTACAGCTCGAGCTGAGCTTTCGCTCCCCATCCACCACTGTTGTTTGCCGCTGTCACGGACCGGCCTCTGACTTCCACCCCTCCGGATCCCGCAGGGGGTCGCTGTGCTCCTGATCCAGAGAGGCACCCATTGCCACTCCCCATCGGGCTAAAGGCTTGCTATTTTTCTTGCATGGCTAAGTGCCTGGGTTTGTCCTAAAGGAGCTGAACACTAGTCACTGGGTTCCACCGTTCTTTTTTTTTTTTTTTTTTTTGAGACGGGGTCTCGCTCTGTCACCCAGGCTGGAGTGCAGTGGCCGGATCTCAGCTCACTGCAAGCTCCGCCTCCCGGGTTCACGCCATTCTCCTGCCTCAGCCTCCCGAGTAGCTGGGACTACAGGCGCCCGCCACCTCGCCCGGCTAGTTTTTTGTATTTTTTAGTAGAGACGGGGTTTCACCGGGTTAGCCAGGATGGTCTCGATCTCCTGACCTCGTGATCCACCCGTCTCGGCCTCCCAAAGTGCTGGGATTACAGGCTGGTTCCAAGGTTCTCTTCCGTGACCCAGGGCTTCTAATAGAGCTATAACACTCACCGCTGGCCCAAGATTCCATTCCTTGGAATCCATGAGGCCAAGAACCCCAGGTCAGAGAACACCAAGCTTGCGCTATCTTGGAAGTGGCCCGCCGCCATTGTGGAAGGGGCCCGCCACCATCTTGCGAGCTCTGGGAGCAGGACCCTCTGTAACAACCACACCAGCAGATTTGATGAAGGCTCATGCTCTGCTTCCAAGATGGCACCTTACTGCTGCATCCTCACATAGCAGAAGGGGAAATGGAACAAATGCTGTGTCCCCATATGGCAGAAAAGACGGAAGAACAAAAGGGATGAACTTGCTCCCTTAAGCCCTTTTATAAAGGTACTAAACCTGTCCTTGACAGCAAAGTCCTCATAGCGTAACCACCTCCCAAAGGGCTCACCTCTTATACCCAAAAGAATTAAAAGCAGTGTCTCAAAGAGATATTTGTACACCCATGTTCTTTTTTTTTTTTTTTTTTTTTTTGGAGACAGGGTCTCAAAAAGTACAGTGGTGCAATCTCGGCTTGCTGCAACCCCTGCCTCCTGGGTTCAAGTGATTCTCCTGCCTCAGCCCCCCGAGTAGCACATACCACTATGCCCCGCTAATTTTTGTATTTTTAGTAGAGACAGGGTTTTGCCATGTTGGCCCGGCTGGTCTTGAACTCCTGACCTCAGGTAATCTGCCTGCCTCGACCTCCCAAAGTGCTGAGATTACAGGCGTGAGCCACCGCACCCAGCTGTACACTCATGTTCTAACAGCATTAATCACAACAGCCAAAAGGTGGGAGCAACACAAGTGTCCACTGACAGATGACAGTGGATAAACAAAATGTGATCTATACGTACAACAGAATATTATTCCACCTTAAAAAGGAAGGAAATTCTGCTACATGCTACAACATGGGTGAATCTTCCGGACATTATGCTAAGTAAAATAATCCAGCCACAAAAAGACAACTATGGTATGATTCTACTTATAACAGGTAATTAGAATAGTCAAGTTCCAGAAAGTAGAATGGTGATTGCCAGGGGCTGGGGAGAGGGTGAATGGAGATTTGTTGTTTAATGGTATAGAGTTTCAGTTTTCCAAGATGTAAAGAGTTGTGGAGATTGGTTGCATAACAATGTGAATGTACTTAACACTACTGAACTATACCTTTAAAAATAATTAGGCTGGGCTTGGTGGCTCATGCCTGTGATCCCAGCACTTTGGGAGGCCGAGGCGGGTGGATCACTTGAGGTCAGGAGTTCAAGACCAGCCTGGCCAACATGATAAAACCCCATTTTTAAGTTCGACCTAAAGGTTTTTCTGTACATAGTGAACCATAACAAGTGGAGGTGTAAACAGACCGTAGCCTACACTTGTGACAAACATCAAATTTTGGCCAATCAAATGTAACCAACTGTTCGAACCATGCTCAAATAATGCAATCCAGCAGTTTCTGTACCTCGCTTCCATTTTCTGTACGTCACTTTCCTTTTCCTGTCCATAAATCATCTTCCACCACGTGGCTGCACTGGAGTCTCTGAGCCTGCTCTGGCTGGGAAGGCTGCCTGATTGACAAATCGTTCATTGCTCAATTAAACTCCTTTAAATTTAATTCAGCTGAAGTTTTTCTTTTATCAAGAGAAAGGGGGAGGTTGATGAGCTTGTCAATTTCTCTAAACTTCTCAGAGCCTGAGAAATCATCCAACTTTCATATCCATTTCAGTGATGCTAGCTCAAATAACATATTTCCCCCACACTTTTTTCCATAATGAGAATGGGAAAGTAAATTTTCCTTGAAGTAAATTCTTTTTTTCTTTCTTTTTTTTTTTTTTTTTTTCGTTTGAGATGGGGTCTCACTCTGTTACCCAGGCTGGAGTGCAGTGGCAAGATCTGGGCTCACTGCAACCTCAGCCTCCCGGGTTCAAGCAATTCTCCTGCCTCAGCCTCCTGAGTAGTTGGGATTACAGGTGCACACCACCATACCCAGCTAATTTTTTGTGTGTTTTTAGTAGTGTAGCAGGACAAGCTGCAGACAAAACCCCTCACACCGAGTTAAAGAAGGAAGGGCTTTATTCAGCCGGGAGCTTCGGCAAGACTCAAGTCTCCAAAAACCGAGCTCCCCGAGTGAGCAATTCCTGTCCCTTTTAAGGGCTCACAACTCTAAGGGGGTCTGCGTGAGAGGGTCATGATTGATTGAGCAAGCAGTGGGTACGTGACTGGGGGCTGCATGCACCGGTAATTAGAACGGAACAGAACAGGACAGGGATTTTCACAGTGCTTTTCTATACAATGCCTGTGATCTATAGATAACATAACCAATTAGGTCAGGGGTCGATCTTTAACTACCAGGCCCAGGGTGTGGCGGTGGGCTGTCTGACTGTGGATTTCATTTCTGCCTTTTAGTTTTTACTTCTTTCTTTGGAGGCAGAAATTGGGCATAAGGCAATATGAGGGGTGGTCCCCTCCCTTAGTAAAGATGGGGTTTCACCATGTTGGCCAGGCTGGTTTCAAACTCCTGACTTCAAGTGATCTACCCAAAGTGCAGGGATTACAGGTGTGAGTCACTGCGCCCAGTCTGAAGTAAATACTTTTGATTTCCAAGCAAATTTTGTTGGCATACAGGTTTGCCAAGCCATTCTCTGCTAAGTCAATTCTCATTTCTCTGTGTTACTCATCACTATCGAAATTGTTGTAAATAACTCATATTTATTGAACGATTAACATACCAACACTGTTAAGAATTTATATTTGTATCTCATTTGATCTTCTTAATAACTGTATGAAGTTATTTTACGGATGAGGAAACTGGGGCTCTAGACAGTAGTTATATACCCATGCTCATAAGTGGCAGAACTAGGATTTAAACCTGGGTCATCTATATTCGCTGTTCAGGGCTGATGTAACAAATTACCACAAACTGAATGGCTTTAAATAACAGAAATTAATTCTGTCACAGTTCTGGAGGCTGGATGTTTTCGGTCAAGGTATCAACAGGGTTGGTTCCTTCTGGAGGCTCTGAGGACTCTGTTCCATGCCTCTCTCCCAGCTTCTGGTGGTTGCTGGCCACGTTGGCATTCCCTGGCTTGTAGACACATTGCACCAATCTCGGTCTCCATTTTCACGAGGTATTCTCCTCTCTATGTGTTTCTCTTTGCCTCTGTGTCTTTTCTTCTAAGGACACAAGTGATTGAATTTACGGCCCATTCTAAGTCAATATGACCTCATTGTTTTTTATTATTTATTTATTTATTTATTTGAGATGCAGTTACGCTCTTGTTGCCCAGGCTGCAGTGCAATGGTGCGATCTTGGCTCACCACAACCTCCACCTCTGGGTTCAAGCGATTCTCCTGCCTCAGCCTCCCTAGTAGCTGGGATTACAGGCATGTGCCACCACGCCTGGCTACTAAGAGATGGGGTTTCTCCATGTTGATCAGGCTGAACTCCAACTCCCGACCTCAGGTGATCTGCCCACCTTGGCTTCCAAAAGTGCTGGGATTACAGGTATGAGCCATCATGCCTGGCCTTTATTTTCTTTTTAGACTTTTCTTTTTTATTTATATTTATTTTTTTGAGACAGGGTATTGTTCTGTCACTCATGCTGGAATGTCGTGGCAAGATCATAGCTCACTGCAGCCTTAACTTCCCAGGCTCAAGCCATCCTCCCACCTCAGCCTCCCGAGTAGCTAGGACTATAGGTGTGAACCACCACATGTGGCTAATTTTGTTTTTGTTTTTGTTTTTTTAGTAGAGATGAGGTTTGCTATGTTGCCTTTGGACTACTGACACCAAGCGGTCTTCTCACTTTGGCCTCCCACAAATGCTGAGATTACAGGGGTAAGCCACCACACCCAGCCAACCTCATTATTCTTATAGTGGTAAAATATGTATTTAAAAGTTTGCCATTTTTTTTTTTTTTTTTTTTTTTGAGACGGAGTCTTGCTCTGTCACCCAGGCTGGAGTGCAGTGGCCGGATCTCAGCTCACTGCAAGCTCCTCCTCTCGGGTTCACGCCATTCTCCTGCCTCAGCCTCCCAAGTAGCTGGGACTACAGGCACCCGCCACTTCGCCCGGCTAGTTTTTTGTATTTTTTTTTTTTTAGTAGAGACGGGGTTTCACCGTATTAGCCAGGATGGTCTCGATCTCCTGACCTCATGATCCGCCCGTCTCGGCCTCCCAAAGTGCTGTGATTACAGGCTTGAGCCACCGCGCCCGGCCCAAGTTTGCCATTTTGACCTTTTTTTTTTTTTTTTTTGAGACGGAGTCTCGCTCTGTCCCCCAGACTGGAGTGCAGTGGCGCGATCTTGGCTGACTGCAAGCTCTGCCTCCCGCGTTCACGCCATTCTCCTGCCTCAGCCTCCTGAGTAGCTGGGACTACAGGCGCCTGCCACCACTCCCAGCTAATTTTTTGTATTTTTAGTAGAGACGGGGTTTCACGGTGGTCTCAGTCTCCTGACCTTGTGATCCGCCCGCCTCAGCCTCCCAAAGTGCTGGGATTACAGGTGTGAGCCACTGCGCCCGGCCCGACCATTTTTAAATGTAGACAACAGTGGCACTGATTACATTCCCAAAGTTGTGCAACTATCACCACTGTCTCCAAAACCTTTTCATCACCCCAAATAGAAACACTGTACACATTAAGCAATAACATCCTATTGCCCTGATTCCCTAGCCCCTGGTAACCTCTATTCTACTTTCTTTCTCTATGAATTTGCCCATCCTGGGAACCTCATAGAACTGGAGTCATATAATACTTGTCTTTTGGAGTCCAGCTTCTTTCTTTCTTTTTTTTTTTAAGTTTTGCTGTTGTCGCCCAGGCTGGAGTGCAGTGGCGGCTCACTGCAACCTTCACCTCCTGAGTTCAGGAGATTCTCATGCCTCAGCCTCCCAAATAGCTGGGATTACAGGCGCCTGCCACCATGCCCAGCTAATTTTTGTGTTTTTAGTAGAGATGGGATTTCACCAGGTTGGCCAGGCTGGTCTTAAACTCCTAACCTCAGGTGATCCGCCTGCCTCGGCCTCCCAAAGTGCTGGCATTAGAGGCATGAGCCATGGTGCCCACCCGCTTATTTCAAATAGCATAATGTTTTCCAGGCTCATCCATGTTTGGGCATGTATCAGAATCACATTCCTTTTCGTTGCAGAATAGCATTCTGCAGCCTGGATATAGACATTTTGTTTGTCCATTCATCTGCTGGTGGACACTTGGGTTGCTTCTACCTTTTGGCTACTGTGAATATCACTGTTATGAACACTGGTGTACAAATATCTGTGTGAATCCTTACTTTCAGTTCTTTGGGGCATACCCCCTAGGACTGGAATCGTTGAATCACACGGTAATTTTATGTTGAACTCTTTAGGAACCACCATACTGTTTTCCACAGCAGCTGCACCATTTTACATTCCCACCAGCAACACAAGCTTTCCAGTTTCTCTACACCCTTGCCAATGCTTGTTTTCTGGTTTTTAATTTTTTTTGTTTGTTTACATTTTTTTGTAAAGATAGGGTCCCTTATGTTGCACAGGCTGGTCTCAAACCTCTGGCTTCAAGCAATCCTTCCACCTTGGCCGCCCAATGTGCTGGGATTATAAGCATGAGCCACCATGCCTGACCCATACTCTATAATAATTTAACAAGAAGAAATAGGGCTGAGTGTGGTGCCTCATACCTGTAATCCCAGCACTTTGGGAGGCTGAGGCAGAAGGATCTCTTGAAGTCAGTGGTTCGAGACCAGCTTGGGCAACATAGTGAGACCCCATGTCCACACACACAGAAATATGATGGTGGCCCTTGCCTGTGCCCTTAGCTACTTGGGAGGCTGAGGCAGGAGCATCACTTGAGTCTAGGAGTTCAAGTCTGCTGTGAGCTATGATCGTGCCACTGTACCCCAGCCTGGGAGACAGAGTGAGACCCTGTCTCTAAAAATAAATAAATATAAAATAATTAAATTATTATAGAGTATGATTTCATTTTAATTTAACTAATTGCCTCTACAAAGACCCTATTTCCAAATATGATGGTGGAGTTTCGCTCTTGTTGCCCAGGCTGGAGTGCAATGGCACGATCTCAGCTCACCACAACCTCCGCCTCCCAGGTTCAAGCAATTCTCCTGCCTCAGCCTCCCAAGTAGCTGAGATTACAGGTGCATGCCACCACACCCAGATAATTTTGTATTTTTAGTAGAGATGAGGTTTCTCCATGTTGGTCAGGCTGGTCTCGAACTCCCAACCTCAGGTGATCCGCCTGCCTCAGCCTCCCAAAGTGCTGGGATTACAGGCGTGAGCCACAACGCCTGGCCCACAATTCCCATTCTTATAACATTCTCCTTTACCCAACTCATGACCTATTTATTCTTCATGACTGAGCTCAGAATTACCATGGGCCTTGGAACTTTAACTACGCAGTCCTCCCTTTCTGGATAAGGTTACTCTCCATATTTCTATTTTAATTTTCATCACGTTCTATTATAACTTACTTGAGAACTTTAGGTCAGGAGTTTTGTTTTACTCATATCAGTATTTCTTTTTTTTTTTGAGACAGAGTCTTGCTCTGTTGCCCAGGCTCAAGTGCGGTGGTGCAATCTTGGCTCACAGCAACCTCTGCCTCCCGGGTTCAAGCGATTGTCCAGCCTCAGCCTCCCGAGCAAGTGGGACTACAGGTGCGCACCACCATGCCCAGCTGATTTTTGCTTTTTTAGTGGAGATGGGGTTTCACTATGTTGGCCGGGCTGGTCTCAAACTCCTGTCCTCGTGATCCGCCCTTTTCGGCCTCCCACAGTGCTGGGATTACAGGCATGAGCCATAGTGCCTGGCTCATCTCAGTTATTTCTAGGCTGAACTCACAGTGGCTGCGTAACAAATGTTTATCAGTTTATAAATTGTTCTTTCCAATGCCTGGCCGCCCCCTATCCTTTCTTGAGCTCATTTCATCTACCTGGAAGTTATCTTTCATCTCAGCTCAGGGAACTCACAAATTTATAAGCCAATATTTTTGCATTCTCAAATATTTTCAAATCTCATAGAAATACTAGGTATTTTAACAGTAGTGACCTCACGTTGAATTCTCTTTTCAGGAATGATGTGGAATGTGTCCCTGTGCTTTTCCAAAAAGCAAAGATTACCTTTATCTCTGGAACCTATCCTCCTACCCAACCATTCACATGTTATTGTCCGAAAGCCCACCTTTGTCCTTGAAGTGTGCTCTCAAGTAGATTAAAGGAAACCACTCTTAAGAAAGAAAAATAAATTATAAGACCAAAACAGCAATTCAAAGACCCTGACATTCTCAGTAAAGTATATTGATCAACTCTGCTAACCATAGCTGGGTAATCTCCAGAAAATGGAAATAAGAAAATGGAAATATCAATAGGAAAATAGACACTGGTACCTTAGAAAGGCACCGTGGAGCCATGGCAGGTGCACAGGGAAGGTGAAGGAACACTTCTGCACTGAGGAGTAGCCAGAGCCTTCATTGGGCATTTCGGATATTTATGCTGATAGGTTTGCCAAGTGGTCAAGGACTGGTTTAGAGTGAATTGTGTCCCCATCCCCAAACAACAGCAGGTTGTCACAGGTGTAAAAAGGTGTAGTACTCACTAAAGACTCACTACTAGAATGTAAGTAGTACGTCCCTGAACTGAACTTTTTTTTTTTTTTTTTTTTTTTTTTTTTTGAGATGGAGTCTTGCTCTGTCGCCCAGGCTGGAGTGCAGTGGCCTGATCTCAGCTCACTGCAAGCTCCGCCTCCCGGGTTCACGCCATTCTCCTGCTCAGCTTCCCCAGTAGCTGGGACTACAGGCGCCCGCCACCACGCCCGGCTAATTTTTTTTGTAGTTTTAGTAGAGACGGGGTTTCACCGTGTTAGCCAGGATGGTCTCGATCTCCTGACCTCGTGATCCGCCCGCCTCAGCCTCCCAAAGTGCTGGGATTACAAGTGTGAGCCACCGCGCCTGGCAAGAACAATGGTGTTTTAGCGAAAATAAAATGTTTCAACTGAGAGTTACGGAAGACAATAGGTGTTCTGCCTGCCTCCACCTCCCAAAGTGTTGGGATAACAGGCGTGAGCCTCCGCGCCCAGGCCCTGAACTGAGCTGCTTTGGTGAGAGAGAGAGAGCAAGAATGATTGAAAAGAGTGACTGGTACTTTGTTTGGATAAATACTTCTTCGTTTGTTTGTTTGCTTGTTTGAGACGCAGTCTCGCTCAGTCGCCAGGCTGGAGTGCAGTGGCGCAATCTCGGCTCACTGCAACCTCTGCCTCCTGGGTTCAAGCGATTCTCCTGCCTCTGCCTCCCAAGTAGCTGGGACTACTGGCACGTGCAACTGCATCCAGTTAATTTTTGTATTTTTAGTAGAGACAGGGTTTCACCATGTTGGCCAGGATGGTCTCGATTTCTTGATCTCGTGATTCACCCACCTCGGCCTCCCAAAGTGCTGGGAGGATAAATACTTCTTAAGTTTAGCCTGAAGCCTGAATACTTCTTAAATTACGTTTAGCCTCCTTACATAGTTCGGTTCAGCCGAAAGTTTTCTCTATACACAGTGAGCTGTTACCTACTGCTCCTATAAACAAACTGTAACCTACTCTAATAAGAAGTAATGGAGTCAGCCAATCGCAGCAACTGAGTCTCAGCCAATCACAGCAGCCGAGTGTTGGCCAATCACAGGCAGCCAGCTGTTCATACTGTATTCACATAAGGCAAAAGCAGGGCTGTAACCAACCAATCTGGCTGTTTCTGTACCTCGCTTCTGTTTTCTGTAGGGCACTTCGGTTTTTCTGTCCATAAATGCTGTCCGACCATGTGGCAGCCCAGAGTCTCTCTGAACCTATTCTGATTCTGGGAGCTGCCTGATTCACAAATCGTTCTTTGCTCAATTAAACTCTTCAGTTTGTTTGTCTAGGGTTTTATTTTAACGCTTTTCCACAGCTACGCCGCTTTTGCTACATCCTTCTCTTTTGCTTTTCTGCACTTGCAATTTCAGCCACCTGAGTTTTCTCTAGAATCAAGATTTTTCAAGGCATCCAAGAATGACTACATTAAAATGAAGTAGGAAGACACAACAAAAGGAAAAAATCGGTCAAAAAATTTTCATATTTCCTGGCGACTCAGACCTTTAATCTCAGCACTTTGGCAGGAGCCCAGGAGTTTGAGACCAGCCTGGACAACAAAGTGAGACCCCATCTCTTTTTTCTGAGATGGAATTTCCCTCGTTCCCCAGGCTGGAGTGCAATGACACAATCCCGGCTCACCGCAACCTCCGCCTCCCAGGTTCAAGCGATTCTCCTGCCTCAGCCTCCCGGGTAGCTGGGATTACAAGTGTATGCCACCACGCCTGGCTATTTTTTGTATTTAGTAGAGACAGGGTTTTACCATGTTGGTCAGGCTGGTCTGGAACTCCTGACCTCAGGTGATCCAACCGCCTCAGCCTCCCAAAGTGCTGGGATTACAGGGGTGAGCCACCATGCCCGGCTGTGAGACCCTATCTCTTAAAAAAACAAAACAAAACAAAACAAAACAAAAAACTGGTTATGGTGGGTGCACACTTATGGAGGCTGCAGCAGGAGGATCCTTTGAAGCCTGGGAGATGGAGGCCGCCATGAGCTCTGATTGTGCCAGGGCACTGCAGCCTGATTGACAGAGCAAGACCTTGTCTCAAAAAAATGGAAAACTTTCACTACTTCACAAAACTGAATAGCAGAAACTTAAAATGGTTTTGGTGGTAATAGCATATGTATGTTACCTCTGAATTAAATGTTCCTGGTAAGTGACTTAATTGTGATATGAATATTGAATGTTTTGTCAAGTAGAAACCAAAGTCCAGGCACAGTAGCTCACTTCTGTAATCCCAGCATTTTGGGAGGCTGAAGCAGGAGGATCACTTGAGCCCAGGAGTTCAAGACCAGCCTGAGCAACACAGCAAGATCCTGTCCCTATAAAAAAAAAAAAAAAGTTCAAAGATTAGCCAGGTGTGATGGTACATGCCTGTAGTCTCAGTTACTCAGGAGGCTGAGGTGGGAGGATTGCTTGAGCCTGGGAGTTCAAGGCTGCAATGAGCTATGATCACACCACTGCCTTCCAGCCTGGGTAACAGAGTAAGACTCTGCCTCCAAAAAATAAAAATAAAAATAAAAAATAAGCCAAATACCTAACACTTTCTGAACTTGAGCAAGTGTCTGAGGAGTGGCTGCAGACCTGGAAGAAGGAAAAAGGAGGTGTGAGCATTTGGGGAGCAGTGAGTAGATCATTTCTGGTTTCAGAGGGACAAATTAGAGTGATTTCTTATAACGCAAGTTTTTTATAAAAGACAACAGAAAAATCTGATCCAGCTGTTTTACCCAAATGACTGGATCAACATTTGAACTGGAGCCAAACTGACTCACAGTAACCTGAGACAGAGGCCGCCAGCTAGTTGATATATCTCCCCTAGAATCATGTGGTGCTCCAAAATCGTAAAAGTTTGAAGGCCTATACATAAATACTCTCCCCCGCCAAAATTTGACCAAAATAAAAAGAGTAGTCCTAAAAGACACTTAACTTTGGGAATCCTTTGCCAAAGACCCAAAAGTCCTTTGATTTCACCTGATGACCCCTGGACAGTGAGAAGGGAACTTAGCCCAGAACGGAGGTGTGAACATGAATAGAATTGCAACACCCTGACTAGGTCTGCATGACTTTGGGCAAATCCCCCAAGTAAACTCCCCAGTCTGCAAAATAAGTCAGTAAATAAATAAACAGTAGAAAAGAATAGGACCTAGCAGGAAGAAGAATGAATTAATGCTTGTTAAGCACCTTGGAAATGCAAAGCATTATTTAAATACAAAATAAAGTGCAGGATAACAAGTTCACTTTGGCTTCAGGGAGAAGGACTGTCAGCTGCAGGAGCCATTAAAAGTCACAGGCTATAAAACAGGCACTAATGTGGGCTTTGCCCTGCAGAATCATATAACCTTGCCTGAAATTAGCAGGTTATCCCAGTTCTGGACTGATCATATGAACACAGTCCATCCGTAGCCAGAAAAGCCCAGACAACTCCAAATAGAGCTCTGCCTGACCTTCAGAGTTTGCCTACTCTCACTCCTGCAGCAATCGCGGTCACTCCCTAGGTACCCACGTGGTCCCAAGTGCTCCTTGTGTGTGACATCATTCCAGTGGGACAGCCCAGTAACAGAAGTTTCATGATCCCCAGGAATCTAAAACGTAGACCAGTTTAGTAACTTGCCCAACATCAAACAACTAGTTAAGGGCAGAGGCAGAAACGGAAGGTCTGGCTCGGCTCAGCTGCCTTTCTGTGACAATGAAAAAGCCTTCATCGCTGACCCTCATTCCTGACTAGTCCACTCTGGTCACCTCAAAACACCAATGCAGCATACATTGCGTTATTTGAGCACTTGGTGTGAACTCCTGCCAAAAAAGCAAAAGAGTCAGTGTTCTTTATTTCCATATTTCCTTCTGAGATTTTTGTTTGTTTCCTTGAAAGTCTCTTGACTAGACTTTAGGGGAGGGGGTCTAGGGTGAACAGATAACTATTTCGTGCTCTATAATGTCATCCTTTATTTCAAATCCTACGGGGAGTGTATTCGAAAAGGGGAACAAAATGTTCCTGAAGTCAGTTTGAAATGTTAGCAGGTTACGGATGAGTTCCTCCGATCAGGTGGATAGAAAGGAACATATCCCCAGCTCATTTGGAAACTACAGATAAAATTCAGAACAGGTCAGAAGTGTCCTTCAGGCTGCCCCTGGGACTTCTGAGGGCTTCTTGCCTCTGTATTCAAAGCATGGATAGATTCAAACTTTGGAGATTCTATCCTTGCACAGGACTGCGGTGGGGGCATCTTCAGGAGAGTGTGCCCCTCAAGGAGCTGGTGAGAGAGATCCCCTTTCCCCCTTGAAAGGGAGTGGGTGTGAGAAGTTCGGAGGAGGCATCTTCAGGAGCTGAAGTTGTATTGAAACATCGATGCCAAGTATTTTTAAAGAAATGGAGGCTGCATCTGTGGGAAAATACAGCCATTTGTTGATTACCTGGAAAGGGGATAATGTAAAAGGATTAGGTGACCTAAAAAGCAGCTGGGCCAGGTGAGGGCAGATGGCAGAGGAGTTCACGGCCCTTGGGGAGGACAATGAAAACCTAGAGGACAGACAAAACCAAAGATGGGGGAGGTTGGTGCTGAGTGGCTTGGGAGAGGAACAGAAGAGCGAAATGAATCCCAACTGGCAGGGCTAAAATGTAACACCTGCTACGGTAACCAAAAAAAAAAAAAAAAAAAAAAAACCAGAAGAAGAAGCAATTTTAGACACCACAACAAATAGAGAAGTATATCTATAACAAGCAAAGACACAACTATAGAAACCCCCCCATCCCCATTCGCCACCATCCCTATCAGCCGAGCTAATGGTGGAAGAAGCAGCAACACTATCAGGCTAAGAATGCTCTGTGCCAGACCCTGTGCTGAGGGCTTTACCTCTATCCTATGGTTGAAACTTCTGGCAGCCTTGCTACATAGGAATTGCTGTTAAAGCCTCTAACAGCCTCGAATCCATATGAGTATGCAGCAACCTCAACTGTTTGTTTGTTTGTTTTTAGATGGAGTCTTGCTCTGTTGCCCAGGCTAGAGTGCAGTGGTGCGATCTTGGCTCACTGCAACCTCTGTCCCCCAGGTTAAAGCGATTCTCCTGTCTCAGCCTCCCAAGTAGTTGGATTACAGGCATGCACCACCACGCCTGGCTAATTTTTGTGTTTTTAGTTTCACCGTGTTGACCAGGCTGGTCTTGAACTCCTGACCTCAGGTGATCCACCAGCCTCGGCCTCCCAAACTGCTGGGATTACAGGCGAGAGCCACTGCACCCAGCCAGCAACCTCAATTCTTGCCTTCTCAGAAGAAAGAATTAGACCAAGGGGCATAAGGCAGAGGGAAAGACAGAGGCAAATTTTAGAGCAGGAGGGAAACTTTATTAAAAAGTTTTAGAGCAGGAACAAAAGGAAGTAAAGTACACTTGGAAAAGGGCCAATCAGGTGACTTGAGAGATTCAAGTGCATGGTTTGCCCTTTGACTTGGGTTTTTTTTTTTTTGAGATGGAGTCTTGCTTTGTTGCCCGGGCTGGAGTGCAGTCAGTGGTGCAATCTCGGCTTGCTGCAAGCCCCGCCTCCCAGGTTCATGCCGTTCTCCTGCCTCAGCCTCCCCAGTAGCTGGGACTACAGGCACCCGCCACCATGCCTGGCTAATTTTTTGTATTTTTAGTAGAGATGGGGTTTCACTGTGTTAGCCAGGATGGTCTCGATCTCCTGACCTCATGATCCACCTGCCTCAGCCTCCCAAAGTGCTGGGATTACAGGCGTGAGCCACCGCGCCCGGCTGATTTGGGGTTTTGTATGTTGGCATGCTTCCAGGGTTGGCATTACTTCTCCCCTGATTCTTCCCTTGGGGTGGGCTGTGCAGATGCACAGTGGCCTGCCAGCCCTTGGGAGGGGCCATATGTGCAGTGTGTTTATTGAATTGTGCGCATGTTCACTTGAGGTGTCTTTCCCTTACCAGTCGAGCGTTCCTAGAGGGAGGTCATATACCTTATCGGGGGGAGGGCTGTCAACTGCAGAAGTCGACTAGGGATGCTCAAATGGTAAGTTAAACTCTGCTACTTGGCCTCTTAGTACATACGCTTGAGCCCACTCACCCATCTCCTGAGATCTTATTGGGAAGCTGTTCCCAATAAGTTTCAGGTGTTCCCTATCTATTGGGAGACTGCCTTTCCTTGGCACTGGCTGTGACCCATCATTATTATTATTATTATTATTATTGTTATTTTGAGATAGAGTTTTGCTCATGTTGCCCAGGCTGGAGTGTGATGGTGCAACCTTGGCTAACGGCAACCTCCACCTCCCAGGTGATTCTCATGCCTCACCCTCCTGAGTAGCTGGGATTACAGGCGTGCACCACCACACCCAGCTAATTTTTGTATTTTTAGTAGAGTTGGGGTTTCGCCATGTTGGCCAGGATCTTGATCTATTGACCTTGTGATCTGTCCACCTCAGCCTCCCAAAGTTCTGGGATTACAGGCGTGAGCCACCACGTCCAGCCCCATTATTATTTTAAAGAGACAGTTTAACAAACGCCTGACCATCACCTGATGGTCTCCCAGTGTTCCTGTTTGGGGGAGCCCTCTCCTGCCCTGCTCATGTCTGCCTAACTACCTACTGCAACATTCCTATATCAGTTTTACAGATAAGCAAACTGATATTTGGAGGAGAAGAGTCTGAAATAGGAGCCAGTCAGTGAAGCACCAGCACAAGGAAGAAGTAGATGTGGAGGAGAGGAAAGGCATGTAAATGCCCAATCACAGGGAAAGCAGAAGACACAGAAATATCTAGACAGAAGGGCATGGAAACAAAAGGAATGCTTGTCAGGGACGGCTTCCATGCCTCAGCCAAGCAGCCCCTGGGCTCTGATCCCCTACAGGGGATGGTTCTCAACCACAGAAAGCTGTCATGAAATTAGCTCACCCTGAAATGATGCTTAATTGTTCTGCAGAAACACTGGCATGTCCCAGCCAGAAGCAAGAGAGTTTATTGTCAGATGACTCAATGGGGTAAAGAGGACTCCAGAGGAGCAGCAGAGCAAGACAGGGGCAAAGGGAAAAGGCCAAAAGAACAGACTAATGTGTGTATGTCTTTTTAAAAATTGGATAAAATATCCAATTACTCTTGCCCAAATTATTATTTGGAGGTTAGTAACACGGTGGGGATCCCAGACCCGGCCCAAGATGTAAACCCCAGGGTAGTGGTGCCGACATGTGCTGCGCGGTACTGGGACTCTGTAGTGAGGGGCCAAAACAACGCCTGGCTATTCAGCTTCTACCTGCGAGTGCCACTGCATGCAAATTTCACTGTGCAAAGGAAGTCAGGGGACCAAAGCTTGACAGTTGTGGGACAGGGGAAGTATAATCTTTCCCCCAGAGAGAAGCAATATAAATCATAAGAACAATTACAGACTTTCCCAAAAAGTAGACAGTGGGGGAGATTCAAATCGTGATACATTGTGCGTGTATGTGTGTATATATATATGTTTGTGTGTACGTGTGTGTGTGTGTGTGTCTGTGTATAGTCATGTGTGATTTTAAAATGGGAATACATTCTGAGAAATGTGTCATTAGACAATTTTGTCCTTGGGTGAACATCTCGGTGTACTTACACAAATGTAGATGACATAGCCTACTGCACACCTAGGCGAGATGGTGCAGCCTATTACTCCCAGGCCACACACCTGCACAGCACATTCCTGTACAGAATACTGTAGGCAACTGGAACACAATGGTAGGTATTTGCGTATCTAAACATGGAAAGACAATGCATTACACCAGGACATTACCAGAGCTACCACATCATTAGATAAGAGGAATTTTTCAGCTCCATTATAATCCTATGGGACCACCATTGTATATGGGGTCTCTAGTTGATCAAAACGTTGTTATGCAGCACATGACTATGTATACATATAATTTTAATTATTTCTGTTTATTTTAAATGTTTATTTTCAGCTGAGTCATTGAAGAGTTTCTAACTTACAACATGACACTTCACTCCCAAAAACATGAGCCCTTCCAGGAACAAGGAGGTCCTCCTGCATGACCACAGCACAGTGACCATGTTGGGAAGCTTAGCACCCACACAGCACTGCTACACAGCCCATATTTAAGGTTCCCCAAGTGTCCCAAGAACGATCTTTAGAGCTGGCCCAGGGCCTTTTAGGCGAGAGGACAGTCCCAAAGTCCCACACATTTTTTCTTGCTGTTTTCTACATACTCAAATAAATGAAGGTTCCCTTGTCAACAATTAACTGGATGAGAAAAGGCAAATTAACATGCCATTAAAAACAGAAAAAAAAGGCTGGGCACGGTGGCTCATGCCTGTAATCCCAGCACTTTGGGAGGCTGAGACAGGTGGATCACCTGAGGTCAGGAGTTCGAGACCAGCCTGACCAACGTGGTGAAACCCCATCTCTACTAAAAATACAAAAATTAGCTGGATGTGGTGGCATGCACCTGTATTCCCACCTACTCTGGTGACTAAGGTAGGAGAATCGGTTGAGCCCAGGAGGTGGAGGTTGCAGTGAGCTGAGATCGTGCCATTGCACTCCAACCTGGGCAACAAGAGCAAGACTCTCTCTCTCCAAAAAAAAAAAAGAAAGAAAGAAAAAAAGACACAAGAATTTTTAAAATGGTAATTTATAATTTATCAAGCTATACATGCTGATATGTCAATTTCTAACAGATATAGATGAACATATTCCTACTGTCTAGGTAGGTGTGTTCAGTTTTGTAACTGAAACAAGCCCAGTTACTAAGACGTGAATGGGAAGTATTTTTACATTTTCTTTTGACTCTAAAATCTGTGGTCTGTGATTCTTCAAAAATATCCACCTATTGAGAATGTGGACTCTGTTTAGGTTAAGCTATGAATCGTGTCTCAATCACTTCTTCATCCCCAGTAATTATTACTATAGCTGGCACATAGAAACTCAATGGAGCCAGCCATGGTGACTCACACCTGTAATCCCAGCACTTTGGGAGGCCAAGGTGGACGGATCACCTGAGGTCAGGAGTTTCAGACCAGCCTGGCCAACATGGTGAAACCCCATCTCTATTAAAAATACAAAAATTAGCCAGGTGTGGTGACAGACGCCTGTAATCCCAACTACTTGGGAGGCTGAAGTAGGAGAATCACGTGAACCTGGGAGGCAGAGGTTGCAGTAAAATGAGATCACACCACTGCACTCCAGCCTGGGCAACAGAGCAAGACCCGTCTCAAAAAAAAAAAAAAAAAGAAAGAAAGAAAGGAAAAAGAAACTCAGTGAACTACTAGGTGAATGGATGAATGAACACTTTCTTGAGTCCTCAAGGCAGTCCTCCTTCCCTGCCCTATCTCTGTTAGTTTGCAGGTATGATTCTGTGTCTTGTCACGGTTTTGCTGCAAACATATATATATATATTTGTGTGTGTGTGTGTGTGTGTGTATGCAGTTTAAAAAAGGCACAGAGAAAGAGGACCACAACTTGGAAAATCAGTCCTAGTTTGGCAGAGGCATGATACTATTGGAATCACAACAAATCTTAATCACTTCAGGTCTTAACTGTTAATACATTATATCAAGAGGCAGGGAACCAAGAGTGAGTGTAATTATTTGCCCTGCACACCTCCATCCCTTCTTCAAAACAGAAACCTTGTGTTAGGCAGCTGGTGGTGAAAGCTATGGCAGCTCTAAACCCTTCTTTTTAAAACAAACAAAAAAAAGTCTACTTGGTTTCCTTTTGGGCTTAAGGGAAACCCTTGCTCTGGGAGGCTGCCCAGCTAGGCAAGAGAAAAAATAAAATACCTTCTCTCAATGTGAGAAGAATGCCTTCTATTGGAAAGGCTCCTCAAACATCCTTGGGTCAGGGTCTGCCTTTGGTCCAAAGTGACTTTTTATTGATTAGGTGAAGAGGGAGGAAGAGGCACGGGGGCTTTTTGTCAAAGGCATCTTGAGTCTTGTATCAGTTTATCCTTTGAAGAATCGCACCATGTCATTACCTATAAATAAATCACAAATAATATGGATCAAATATCTCAAAGCTACTAAAGGTATACCACACCTGAGTGTGACTGTGTATAAAAAAGAAAAAAAAATTATTTTTTGATCCAAACAAAAATACCCTGCTAATATGTTGTGAGCTGACAACTGAAATTCATTACAGACATATAGCCCTATATAGGGGTTTTAATTCATTCTTTTCATTTCCTTTTTTTTTTTTTTGAGACAGTCTTACTCTGTTGCCCAGGCTGGAGTGCAGTGGTGTGATCTTGGCTCACTGCAACCTCCACCTCCTGGGTTCAAGCGATTCTTGTGCCTCAGCCAACCGAGTAGCTAGAATTACAGGCGTGCACCACCACACCTGGCTAATTTTTGTATTTTTAGTAAAGACGGGATTTCACCATGTTGACCAGGCTGGTCTCGAACTCCTGGGCTCAAGGACTGAGATTACAGGTATGAGCCACCATGCCCAGCCCTAAATTTCTTTCTAATTAAGTAACATCTAAATGCATGAACACACACACACACACTCACACAAACACACAATTCTTTTTTTTCTTTTTCTTAAAAATCCTCAGTTACTGCAACCTCAAACTTCTGGGCTCATGTGATCTTCCCACCTCAGTCTCCCAAAGTGCTAAGATAACAGGTGTGAGCCACAGCACCCAGCTTGGCAAAAATATTTCGAAAAACTCAGTCTTGAAAGTCCTCTTGATTTCCCCGCTCTAATCCTTCTGCCTTTCTAGATGCTCGTCACAGGCCTTGTGGGTTGCTCTAGTTCTTTCTCTTTTGTGTATGCATAAATAATGGAGAAATGAAATCCAGACCACATGTGCTATTCTGTCCCTCACTTTATTCTCTTCATGTGTCTTAGAGATCTTTCTTCCCTCAAGAAAATTGAAAGGTGACCCGGGCCAGTGGTTTGTAACTGGGCTGCCCAAAGCCCTAAGGATTCTGCAGAGGGGACCTCGAAGGCTGCCCCAGGAGCAAAAAGGAGCTCCAGGGACCCCACAAAAGGAATAAGAATTGATCCAGTTCAATTCCTTTGTCTTTGTCTTCTACTAAGAGATAAAGATTCCTGAGAAGAGTTAGACATGTATACTTGGGTTTCACTGGCATTTGTTTTCTTGAGAGCAATTTTAGGGCAAAGGTGGAGAATAACATGGAATTGCCTCCATTTCCCCAAAATGATCAGTCTGAAGAAAGCAAGAATTAGGAAAGGTCAGAGATAGAAACAGACTCTGCTCCACGAAGGACAATAACCCATGTATTCATCTCAGGTCTTGTGTATGGCTATGTATAACATCTGTGCAACCAGGAAATCACTACCCATGTACATTTGCAGTCTTCTCTGGTTTTCCTCTAAGTCCTGGATTCTAGATCTTTCTGTACTCTTTAAAAGAAGCTTTGGGCTTAGGAGCAGCAGTACAGAAAGACCTAGAATTTCTTCGGAAATGTCTTCCCAGACATTGTATTCATGTCCAGGAAGAATGGAACAAAATCTGACCAGACAGGCCTGCTTCAGTCTAAGGGAAACTTCCTTTTGTGGCCAGGTAAACTGACCATCTGGAAAATCTTTGGATCAAACAGAAGCATAATAAAAACCATTCTTAAAACACTAATATGCGCCGGGCGCAGTGACTCACGCCTGTAATCCCAGCACTTTGGGAGGCCAAGGCGGGTGGATCACGAGGTCAGGAGATCGAGACCATCCTGGCTAACACGGTGGTCTCTACTAAAAATACAAAAAATTAGCCGGGTGTGGTTGTGCGTGCCTGTAGTCCCAGCTATTCGGAGGCTGAGGCAGGAGAATGATGTGAACCCAGGAGGCAGAGCTTGCAGTGAGCCGAGATCGCGCCACCGCACTCCAGCCTAGGCAACAAAGCGAGACTCCATCTTAAAAAAAAAAAAAAAAAAAAACAACAAAAACCACTAATATGCAAGCCTGCCCCAGAAGCAAAGCTTCTTCCCTAAGTGTCAGAGTGCCTGGTTATTTGCAAAGGCAAGTGGCTGGAGGGTGATATCCCCGGTCGGAAACCCTAGCAAGTCACTGAGTTCTTCTAAAGCTCCAAGTCTTCATCTATGTAATTGGGATAATAACTACTGATCTCATAAGGTCACTGTCAGGAGTAAATGAGTGAAGATGTCTAACTTCTAGTGTAGTGCCTGACATGTACTGTTAAGGTTGAATTCTGTGCCCCTTTATTAGCCCATTCTCATGTTGCTACAAAGAACTATTTAGACTGGGTAATTTACCAAGAAAAGAGGTCAAGAGTATAGTGAACCATGATTGCACCACTGTACTCCAGCCTGGGTGACAGATTAAGACCCTATCTCAAAAAAAAAAAAAAAAAAAAAAAAATTATAAATTAACCAAGCATGATGGCACATACGTATAGTCCTAGCTACTTCAGAGGCAGAAATGGAAGGACAGCTTGAGGCCAAGGGTTCAAGACCAGCCTGGGCAACATTAGCAAGCCCCTGTCTCTAAATAAATAAATAGAATCATCATATAATCCAGCAATTGAAGCAGGATCTTGAAGAGATATTTGCACACCCATGTTCACAACAGCACTGTTCACAATAGCCAAGAGGTAGAAGTAGCCCAAACGTCCATCTATGGATGAACAGATAAAGCAGATGTGGTCTATACATACAATGGAATATTATTCGGCCTTAAAAAGAAGGAAATCCTGTCCTAGGCTACAACATGGATGAACATTGAGGACATTATCCTAGGTGAAATAATTCAGAACAAAAAGACAAATATTGCATGATTCCACTTACATGAGGTCCCTGGAGTAGTCAAACCATGGAAACAGAAAGTAGG
This sequence comes from Macaca fascicularis, assembly GCF_037993035.2. Lineage (NCBI taxonomy): Eukaryota > Metazoa > Chordata > Mammalia > Primates > Cercopithecidae > Macaca > Macaca fascicularis. The sequence continues at coordinate 157,963,898 of NC_088378.1, read as the reverse complement.
ATGGTGGTCAGGGTAGTGGGAGAGGGAATGGAGAGTTGTTCAATGGATATAGAGTTCCAATTTTGCAGGATAAAAAAGTTCTACAGACCTATTACAAGAGAATGTGAATATAATTAGCACTAGTGAACTTAAAAATGGTGAAGAGGGTAAATTTTTTTTTTTTTTTTTTTGAGACGGAGTTTCACTCTTATAGCCCAGGCTAGAGTGCAATGGCACGATCTTGGCTCTCCACAACCTCCGCATCCTGAGTTCAAGCGATTCTCCTGCCTCAGCCTCCCGAGTAGCTGGAACTATAGTCATGCGCCACCACACCCAGCTAATTTTGTATTTTTAGTAGAGATGGGGTTTCTCCATGCTGGTCAGACGGGTCTTCAACTCCCGACCTCAGGTGATCCACCCACCTCAGCCTCCCAAAGTGCTGGGATTATAGGTGTGAGCCACCGCACCTGGCTGAAGAGGGTAAATTTTATATTGGGTGTTTTTTTACAACTTCGAATATATGTGTAGATATATAAATGAACATATCTCATAAAATATGTATATAAATGCATATATTTATGTTCTATTATTCCAGCATGATTCCTTTACAATACTATTGCATATAACAATGTAATAAAAATTATGCCAGATGTGGTGGCAGCACTTTGGGAGGGAGACCAAGGCGGGCAGATCACTTGAGGTCAGGAATTCGAGACCAGCCTGGCCAACATGGTGAAACCCCATCTCTACTAAAAATACAAAAATTAGCTGGGCATGGTGGCACACATCTGTAATCCCAGCTACTCAGGAGGCTGAAGCACAAGACTTGCTTGAACCCGGGAGGCAGAGGTTGTGGTGAGCCAAGATCGCACTACTGCACTCCAGCCTGGGTGATAGAGTGAGACTCGGTCTCAGAAAAAAAAAAAAAAAAAAAAAAAGGAAAATTATTAGAGGTTTGCTATTTAACCTTTTTAACTTAACCAAATCAGGATTTTAATAAATTATAACATTTAATGTCTATTGATAAATAAAATAGTTTATATATTTTAAATGTATATGTATTTGTATTTATTTATACTGTGAACAGTCAATTCTTCTTTCAGTAAGTGATTAAAAAGATATATAACCTAGCCGGGCGCGGTGGCTCAAGCCTGTAATCCCAGCCCTTTGGGAGGCCGAGACGGGCGGATCACAAGGTCAGGAGATCGAGACCATCCTGGCTAACACGGTGAAACCCCGTCTCTACTAAAAAATACGAAAAACTAGCCAGGTGAGGTGGCAGGCGCCTGTAGTCCCAGCTACTCGGGAGGCTGAGGCAGGAGAATGGCGTGAACCTGGGAGGCGGAGCTTGCAATGAGCTGAGATCTGGCCACTGCACTCCAGCCTGGGCGACAGAGCCAGACCCCGTCTCAAAAAAAAAAAAAAAAAAAAAAAAAACAGATATATAACCTGTAAGAAATTGAACATTCTGATCCTGTTTTCATAACAATATTAGCTAATATTCATTGAAAACTGACTCTGTTTCTTTTTTTTTTTTTTTTTTCTGAGACAGTGTCTTGCTCTGTCGCCCAGGCTGGAGTGCAGTGGCGCGATCTCGGTTCACTGCAAGCTCCACCTTCCGGGTTCATGCCATTCTCCTGCCTCAGCCTCCCGAGTAGCTGGGACTACAGGTGCCCGCCACTACACCTGGCTAATTTTTTGTATTTTTAGTAGAGACGGGGTTTCACCGTGTTAGCCAGGATGGTCTTGATCTCCTGACCTCGTGATCCACCTGCCTTGGCCTCCCAAAGTGCTGGGATTACAGGCGTGAGCCACTGCGCCCGGCCTATGACTCTGTTTCAGGTACTATTCGTGGTGTGTGTGTGTGTGTGAGTGCGTGTGTGTGCGAGCGCGCGTGTGTGTTTTGTTTTTTGAGACAAGGTCTTACTCTGTCACCCAGGCTGGAGTGCAGTTGTACAATCATGACTCACTGTAGCTTCAACCTCCCCAGGCTCAAGTGATCCTCCCATGTCAACTTCCCAAGTAGCTGAGACTATAGGCAGGCACCACCATGCCTGTCTAATTTTTGTGTTTTTAGTAGAGATGGGGTTTTGCCATGTTGCCCAGGTTGGTCTCGAACTCCTGGGCTCAAGCGATCTACCCACCACTGCCTCCCAAAGTGCTTGGATTACAGGAGTGAGCCGCTGCACTCAGCCAAAAGGAGGTTCTGGAAGGCCATTCCTGTCTGTGTGATTCTGTGAAAAGACTTCAAGAACTATGTTCCTGCACACACCTCCATAAAAGTAGCCATCTATATACATGTGTACATACATGTATAAGTACAAGGTGACATACATAAAGACGTAGGAAGTGGGGTCAGCAATCACATGTTTAAAGGAGCTGAGAAGTAGAGCAGAGAGAGCCTGGATTTTAGAGCCAGACTTCTGTTTTCTATTTGCTAGTGAGGGGGAGACTGAGCAGAGTGATAACACACACACACACACACACACACGCACACACCCCCTAAACAAAGCGGACCCTTCCTGAGAATAGGATAATGATAATGATGACAGACGAGGATAATGACGCACAAATCCACCAGCAGTGCTGGATTCGCCCGTTCTGAGTGTCTTGCCCACAGAAGTGTACACATTTTTCTAACTACCTTCCAAGATCTTTACCCAAGAGAACTTGACAGCTTTGTTGGCCTCTGTCCCTGCAAGGAGCTCAAACAAGCAGCTCTCCATCCCTCCCTGTCATGTGGCAGAAGATTTTTGCCTCACTCCTCCAACCGAGGGCTTCCTGCAGACTGCTAGGAAAACCGTCTCAGAGAAGTCAGCGGAGGGCCTGTTTACCAAGCAACACTGCACAGCCCATGCAAGGACTCCTTTGAGAAATGGGAAACTGTCAGGATGGTGGATAGAATGAACTCCATTTCCCATTATTGTTTTCAAATAAATGGAGTCCAGTTTGCTTCCACTATAATCCAGGCATAACATTTATATGAGAACATAAAATACTACACAGCTGTAAGTAAAACAATATGTGTGTTCCTGAATAATAGTGATACCACTTGCCAGTAAGACTATATTTTGACCAAATAAAAGATGACCTAAATTTGACTCAGTGGGATGGGATTTACTCCATGATCGCTTCTTGAAAATAAAGGGATAGAGAGAGGGGGCTTTCATGAGGGTAGAAGGAAATGGACAAGGAGGACAAGAGAAAAACAGGATGGAAAGTTAGATGCCCATCAATGAGTTTGAAAGCGTACTTTGTACAAAGAATAAAGAGTTTGATTTCACACGTCTAGTGAATTCCTCCCAAATAAAACCTTATTTTATATCAGACACCCACATTGCAGAGTCCCACATATGCTGACATCCAACTCTCCAGTCTACAGTGATTTTTATGCATTCCTCCACTCCCTCTTTCATTCATATGTATGACGGTCGCACAAATATGTATTGTGGACTTAATATGTAACAGGCTCTCTGGTAGGATGGGAAACAGACCCTGCCCTGAGCCAGTTTACAACCCTGTGGGGAAGGCACCAAGGGAACAGGCTATTTCAATCTAGTGATAAGTGTCATGACAGGAGAAACCTCAACACAGTGTCCTCAGAATCTGCAGAGGCAGCGCAAGGGATCCCAAGGCTGCACATAAGAGGATGCTACATGACCAGAGGAACCAAACTTGATAACGCTGAAACTGGATTCAGAAGAAAGAGTAAATCCCAGCACTTTGGGAGGCCAAGGCAGGAGGATTGCTTATGGCCAGGAGTTCAAGACCAGCCTGGGCAACATAGCGAGACCCTATCTCTACAAAAAGAAAAGAGAAGGGAAGGGAAGGGGAGGGGAGGGGAGGGGAGAAAAGGAAAGGAGAGGAGAGGAGAGGAGGCTGGGCGTGGTGGCTCACGCCTGTAATCCCAGCACTTTGGGAGGCAGAGGCAGGCAGATCACCAGGTCAGGATATCAAGACCATCCTGGCTAACACGGTGAAACCCTGTCTCTACTAAAAATACAAAAAATTAGCCAGGTGTGGCAGCATTCGCCTGTAGTCGGAGCTACTTGGGAGGCTGAGGCAGGAGAATGGCGTGAATCCGGGAGGCGGATGTTGCAGTGAGCTGAGATTGGGTGACAGAGCAGGGATTCCAGCCTGGGTGACAAAGCAAGACTCTGTCTCAAAAAAAAAAAAAAAAAAAAAAAAAAGAGGACTGGCAGGGCACAGTGGCTCACACCTGTAATTCCAACACTTTGGGAGGCCGAGGCGAGCAGATCACCTGAGGTCAGGAGTTCGAGACCAGCCTGGCCAACATGGTGAAACCCCGTTGCTATTAAAAATACAAAAATTATCCGGGTATGGCAGTACATACCTGTAATCTCAGCTACTCAGGAGGCTGAGGCAGAAGAATCACTTGAACCCGGGAGGCAGAGGTTGCAGTGAGCCGAGATCATGCCACTACACTCCAGCCTGGGCAACAGAATGAGACTCCATCTCAAAATAAATAAATAAATAAATAAAAATTTTAAAATTTAAATAAATAATTAGCTTGGCATGGTGGCATGCAGCTGTAGTTCCAGCCACTCTGGAGGCTGAGGTGGAAAGATTGCTTGAGCCCAGGAGGCAGAGGTTGCAGTGAACTGAGATTGCACCACTGCACTCCAGCCTGGGCAACAGAGTGAGACAAAAACCAAAAAGAAAAGAAAAAAGAAAAGTAGAGCACTGCCACATGGCAATTCCAGCCAAGGAAGGGGGAACACAGAGGGGAAAACACAGCATTTCCCTTTAATAGCTCTGCCCAGTTGTTGTACACTTCACTACTCCCCACAGGCTACTGGCTACAACTTAGTCACATAACAACACCTGGCTTCCAGAAAGCCGGAAATATAGTTCTTATTCAGGGCAGCCAGGAGCACAGATAAACACTTGTATGACATGGAAGCAAGGGAAACATACATTGGGAGCAAACCAACCCTCTCTGCCACAGCGTACGAGCCCTCCTCTTCCTCTTGTCCTGTCTGAGATAGACAGAGACATAAAGGGTTTTCCAGGAACCCCCTGGAGAACAGGATATACATCGTATGCATGCACACACAAACCCAAATGCAATACAACAATTAACCATAAGTTTTTCATTAAAACAAAAAGATAAAGAATGAAAACTTACAGCAGAAGACTCAAAGCTGTAGCAAAGAGGCTGGAGCAGGCTCTCTCTGCAGGTACAGACCTAAAGGGGGATGCAGAGGGGTATTAGCTAAGAAAAATGTAAAGGTAGATGGAGCCCCCATCACCTTCCCTTCTCCTGAGTTCTCCCCCACCGTGACATTCTCCCCTTATCACCAACTCTTCCACTGGATCAAAACATGCTCAGACATTGATCTGCTAACAAAACAGCATGAGCACACCATTGGGATGTACAAGCATTTCTGGAAGTGTCAAAGGAACCAAACTCCTCCCAGCTCGAAGATTGATTAGCTAAATAAACTTGAGCTAGATGTATATTCTCTTTGTGTATCAATTTCCTCCAAATCCAATGAAGACTAAACAATACTTGCCTTACCTTCTTCATAGGCTTGTGGAGGGAACCAGGGAAATGGGATATCTGGGTATTAGTTTTCTATTTCTGTGTAACAAATCACCACACACTCTGTGGCTTAAAACAATAGCTATTTATTTATTTATTTTTATTTATTTATTTGAGACAGGGTCTCGCTCTGTTGCCCAAACTAAAGTGCAGTGGCATGATCTTGGCTCACTACAACCTCTGCCTCTTGGGCTCAAACAATCCTCCCACCTCAGCATCCCAAGTAGCTGAGACTACAGGCATGTGCCACCACGCCAGGCTAATTTTTGCAGCGATAGGATTTCGCCATGTTGCCCAGCCTTGTCTCGAACTCCTGAGCTCAAACAATCTGCCCGCCTTGGCCTCCCAAAGTGCTGGGATTATAAGTGTGAGCCACCGGCTAAAACAATACCCATTTATGATCTTATTGTTTCCATAGGTCAGAAATCCGGGCATAGAGTGACTAGATTCTGCGTTCAGGGTCTCACGGGCTGAAACCAAGGTGTCAACTGGGGCCGCGTTCTTAGCTGGGACTTGGATACTCTTCCAAGCTGAGGTTGGCAGAATTCATTTCCTTGTGAGTGTAGGACTGAGGGCCCCTTTTTCCTTCAAGCCGTTGGCAGGAATGGCTCTCAACTCCTAGTGACTGTCTGCAGTTCCTAGCCATGTGGATGTTGCAAGGTAGCTCCTCATTCTGTCTTCTTTACCTGTGTAAGTTGATTATGTTCCAAGCAACACTCCGGGGGAATCTGTTTGCACTGGCTGAGGGTCAGGCATGGTGGCTCACGCCTGGAATCCCAGCACTTTGGGAGGCCAAGGCGGGAGGCTCACTTGAGCCCAGGAGTTTGAGACCAGCCTAGGCTACATATCTGAACCCTTTTCCTTTCTCTGGTACATTTCCTATTCACCAAAAAGACGAGATGGCCTCATGACAGGAGTAAGGACTTTGGAGTCCGGTAAATGTGGATTCAGAATTTCTCTCCAGCTTTTCCTAACTGAATGTTACTCAGCCTCTCTAACTCATGACTTCCTCCTCTGTACATTTGGGAAAACACCAACCACACAGGGATGTTGGGGGATGAAACGACATAGGATTCACGGGAATTCAATGATACCACATTCATAGCATATGGCAGGTGTGGGCTCCAGGTCCTTCCCCCTTTCCCATCTTCTATTCCACATCATTAACTCCCTTTCTTTCTCCCTCCCACCCTATCTTCCTTCCTTCCTCCATTTCAAAGAACAGCTAAAACTGGTGATGCAGAAATGACTACAGTAAAGCTGACCCTAAAACAACACAGAGGTTAGGGGCACTGACCCCACACACATTCAAAAACCCATGTCTAACTTTGTTTTGGAAGGCTTTTTTTCTTTGAGATAGGATCTGGCTCTATTGCCCAGGCTGGAGTACAGTGGCATGATCTTGGCTCACTGCAACCTATGTCTTCTGAGCTCAAACCATCCTTCCACCTCAGCCTCTCGAGTAACTGAGACCACATGCGCACGCCACAATGCCCCGCTAATTTTTGCATGTTTTTGTAGAGATGGAGTTTAACCATGTTCTCCAGGCTGGTCTCGAACTCCTAAGCTCAAGTCATCTGCCCACCTCAGCCTCCCAGTGTGCTGAGATTCTAGGTGTAAGCCATGACACCCAGCCCCATGCATAACTTTTTTTTTTTTTTTTTTTTGACGGAGTCTCGCTCTTGTCCCCTAGACTGGAGTGCAGTGACGAGATCTCATCTCACTGCAACCTCCGCCTCCCGGGTTCAAGCGATTCTCCTGCCTCAGTCTCCCCAGTAGCTGGGATTACAGGCCCCCGCTACTGTATCCGGCTAACATTTGTATTTTTAGTAGAGACAGGGTTTCACCATAATGGTCAGGCTGGTCTCAAACGCCTGACCTCATGATCCACCCACCTCAGCCTCCCAAAGTGCTGGGATTACAGGTGTGAACTACCACGCCCGGCCCATGCATAACTTTTGACTCTCCAAAAAACTGAACTACTAAGAGCCTACTGTTGACTGGAAGCCTTACCTACCAATAACATAAACAGCCAATTAACATATATTTTTGCATGTTGTATGCATTATACACTGTATTCGTACAATAAAGTAAGTTAGAGAAAAGAAAATGTTATTAAGAAAATCACAAGGAAGAGAAAATGTATTTACTGTTCATTAAGTGGAATTGGATCATCATGAAGGTCTTCTTCCTCATCATCTTCATGTTGAGTAGGAGAAGAGGAAGGGTCTTGATGTCTCAGGGTGGCAGAGGCAAAAGAGATAGAGGAGGTGGGAGGGGAGGTAGGAGAGGCAGGGTAACTTTTATTGAAAACAAATCCATGTATAAGCAGACCTGTGCATTTCAAACCTGTGTTGTTCAAGGTTCAACTGTGTATTACATTGGAAGATAACTACCTTATAATTGCACCCAAACCCATTCCACTTGAATGCCAACATTACAAGAACTCTGGTAAATGGGGTTTTGATACTAACCAATCATTTCCAGATGGAACTATTAGCATGATAATCCTGTTCTCTCGTTGTCCTGATACCATTTTTTATACTTTTCTTGAAAAATGTACTTGGACTGCGTTCTCACATAGTTACTACACTCTAACAGATTTATGCTCCTTAGAAGAATGGGTCTAGTCATGAAAGTGTTCCAAATCTGTCTCTTACAGAGATGCTCAGGATAAAAGAAAGATTAGTGGTCAAAAGTAATGTAACTGAAATGCGGAGGCTGCCCCGGGGGAAATGTTAAGGGCTGCCTGGCACAAGCTAGCACCTTCTGGCAAACTTCTCAAAGTGCTGAAATAGAAGGCTCAAGAGTCACCTGCTTAAGTAATGGTCTCCAAGGCAAAATATCAGGAGTCCTGTTCAGCCGCCACAATGAGCTATTATATGTATGTGACACCCATGTAACATGAGAATTATACCAGTCACGAGGTTGCTTTTTTTTTTCAATGCATAAAGCATGATTCTAACTCGTTTTTTGCAAACATGTTGATCATGTGAGAAGGGTTTCAGAAGCAAGACTCGTTTATTCAACATTTCTAGGCTCAAGAAATCACCAATACATTGATGCAAACACCGGTTCTGGAGAAGAGAATTGTCAATAGGGGCCTCCAGCCCTCCCCTCCGTCGCTGAGATGCCTTCTTCATTGTGGTGCTGTTAGGGAGGGTTCCAGGGAATGGGTAACATATCCACTGAGTTCTAACAATCAACGGAGAGTCCAGCAGCTCAGGCAGATCATGCCAAAGTCAAGCCCCCTTCAGTAAAATGGCCCATCTATAAATCATTAGAGATTGTGGGTGCCAAGAAAGCTACTGGATTAGTTCAGCATAATAGGCAGAAAGCTTGCATTTGCCAAATGCTTTACAACCATTTTTTATGAAGTATTACACATAATACCCTGGGAGATAAATGAACAATATAATTACCATTTTATAACTAAGGAAGCAAACACCCAGTGGAGGTGCTCTGGGAGTTAGTAGCAAACTAATGCTAGAATCCCTTGACCAAACTCCCTGGGTCAACATTTTTTGTTTTTGTTTTTGTTTTTGCTCTGTCACCCAGGCTGGAGGGCAGTGGTGTTATCATAGCTCACTGCAACCTCAACCAACCTCCCACACTCAAGCAATCCTCCCACCTCAGCCTCTCAAATAGCTGGGACCATAGCCATGCACCACCATGCCCCACTACTTTTTAAATTTTTTGTAGAAACAAGGTCTCACTATGTTGCCCAGGTTGGTCTTGAACCCCTGGGCTCAGGCAATTCTCCCACCTCTGTCTCCCAAAGTGTTGGGATTACAGACGTGTGTCACCATGCCTGGCAACATTCTTTCTAGTAAACTACTTTGCCTCATATAAGCATGTCCTTACATTGACTTAAAACAAGGGTATACATTTAAAATCTAGGTGCAGTGGTGTGTACCTGTTGTCCCAGCAACTCAGGAGACTGAGGAAGGAGGATTGCTTGAATCTAGAAGTTTAAGTCCAGCCTGGGCAACATAGCAAGATCCCATCTCTAAAATATATATATATAAATATATATGTTATATATATAATTTTATATTTTTTTCTTTTCTTTTCTTTTTTTTTTTTTTTGGTGACAGAGCTTTGCTCTTGTTGTCCAGGCTGGAGTGCAATGGTACGATCTCAGCTCACCGCAACCTCTGCCTCCCGGGTTCAACTCATTCTCCTGCCTCAGCCTCCCAAGTATCTGAGATTACAGGCATGTGCCACCACGCCTGGCTAATTTTTGTATTTTTAGTAGAGAGGGGTTTCACCATGTTGGCCAGGCTGGTCTTGAACTCCTGACCTCAGGCAATCTGCCCGCCTCAGCCTCCCAAAGTGCTGGGGTTACAGGCGTGAGCCACCGCACCCGGCCAAATTTTTTTTTTATTTTAAAAATATCAAAGTTTAAAATCTGAGCCTGAGCAAAATCCATCTTCATGAATTGCACCTTAGGCCTTAACAGGAGAAAGTCTACTTCCTGCTATGATACAGAACTAATTGATTGATACCAAGTGTATTAGGGTACAGTCACAATTGTTATAATAAGGGGAACTTATTAATAAGGGGAAGTATTTAAGTCCCCGAAGCACAGGGACTTAAATACTTAAATACTGTCACATATAATAGTCCAGAGGCGCACTGACCAAAGCTGGCGGGGCAGCTCTACCATCCTTCACGTGTGACTCAGAAGTTGTATCCACCCACCTTCACTCACATCCCATTGGTCAGAACAGGCACTTGGCCCCAAACAAGACCAAAAATGTAGTCTGGTTGTATAGCCAAATACCTGGCAAAAATTTAGGAGTTGTATAAGGAAGGAAAGAGTGGATATTGACCAACAAAGAGTAGTCATTGTCTCACTACACGTAAGAGGCAAAGATTTCCAATCCTCAGATTCGGTGTTCACCTTCCCTGCTCCAATGGGGAAAACTTGACAGAGCAATGCCAACCCTGAGAGAATAGGAGGGAACTGGGTGTCAAACAGGCATGATATTAGGACCCAGGTGGGCTGCCTGATGATACCTGCTCTGTCAGATGTTAGCTGTGAGATCTCAGACAAGTCATTGAAATGCAGCATCTCAGTTTCCTCATCTGTAAAATAAACAACTTGATAGATGAGATTACCTCTACATCTTACATGTAATGATGTCAGGGTCAACAGTATAACAGGGTTGACTTTGAAACATACCATATCCCCTCAAGTTAACCAATAAATAACCAGAACTCATATCACCTGTTTTTAGTCTTAAATGGAATGTATATAATGGATCTATCTTGTGAAAATAATTGCATGGGCCGGGCGCGGTGGCTCAAGCCTGTAATCCCAGCACTTTGGGAGGCCGAGACGGGCGGATCACGAGGTCAGGAGATCAAGACCATCCTGGCTAACACGGTGAAACCCGGTCTTTACTAAAAAATACAAAAAACTAGCCGGGCGAGGTGGCGGGCGCCGGTAGTCCCAGCTACTCGGCAGGCTGAGGCAGGAGAATGGCGTAAACCCGGGAGGCGGAGCTTGCAGTGAGCTGAGATCCGGCCACTGCACTCCAGCCTGGGCTACAGAGCAAGACTCCATCTCCAAAAAAAAAAAAAAAAAAAAAAAAAAAAGTTTATAAAAAAGAAAATAATTGCATGATTTAGTATGTAGATAAGTCTTGTGTGTTTCTAAAGCTTTTGTCATACAGAAATATTTACCAGTCCTACCCACAAGTTAAAAACAAACAAAAGCCGGGCGCGGTGGCTCACGCCTGTAATCCCAGCACTTTGGGAGGCCGAGGCGGGCGGATCACAAGGTCAGGAGATCGAGACCACGGTGAAACCCCGTCTCTACTAAAAATACAAAAAATTAGCCGGGCGCGGTTGTGGGCGCCTGTAGTCCCAGCTACTCGGGAGGCTGAGGCAGGAGAATGGCGTGAACCTGGGAGGCGGAGCTTGCAGTGAGCCGAGATCGCGCCACTGCACTCCAGCCTGGGCGACAGAGCCAGACTCCGTCTCAAAAAAAAAAAAAAAAAAACAACAAAAGCTGAAGTTTTCTTATACAAACGTTCAACCACTTTCAATAAGAAATGGGAATACAGGTTGAGTATCTCTTACCCAAAATGCTTGGGACCAGAAGGATTTTGGATTTTTATTTTTTTCAGATTTTGGGGTATTTATATATACATAATGAGATATCTTGGGAATGTAACCCAAGTCTAAACACAAAATTTATTTATGTTTCATATACACCTTGTACACATAACCTAAAGGTAATTTTACACAATATTTTTAATAATTTTGTGCATAAAACAAAATTTATATTAAGCAATTAATATGTGGAATTTTCCACCTGTGGCATCATGTTGGCATACAAAAGTTTTAGATTTTGGACCATCTCAGATTTTGGATTTTCAGATTAGAGATGCTCAACCTGTATCTGTACAATTCTAGTGAATCGCTATTCAATCTTATCTATAAGCCTATATTACCATGAATATCTGACCAAAGGTTAATAAGGATATTAAGTACTTTCAAATGCACTAATCTTCATGGTTAGGGCAAATATTTTTTTAATACTTTTGTTTTAACACAGAGTCTTGCCCGGTCACCCAGGCTGGAGTGCAGTGGTGAGATCATAGCTCACTGCAGCCTCAACCTCATATGCTCAAGCAATCCTCCCACTTCAGCTTCCCAAGTAGCTGGGATCACAGGTGTGCACCACCAAGTCTGGATAGTTATTTATTTATTTATTTATTTATTTTGTAAAGATGCATTCTCACTATGTTGCCCAGCTGGTCTCGAATTCCTGGGCCCAAGTGATCCTCCCACCTCAGCCTCCCGGAGTGAAGGGATTACAGGCCTGAGATGCTGTGCCTGGCTACAAATACGTTTTACACACACTTTCCCCTGCTATGATTATGCAAATATCTCTCATCAGCATGGGAAGTATGGAGGTCTGACTTCTAGAAATAGGAGATAACTGAACCCGAATTCCCTAAGAGCCTATGAACATTTTAAAACATATTCCCAAGGGTCGAGTCTCATCATCCTTGAGTGTCATTCAAGGCTACTTTTATTGAATACATCAGATGATGAAGCTGATAGTGGAAACAAACCAATAAAGCTGTTGTTCTTTTTTGTTGTTGTTGTTGAGATGGAGTCTCGCTCTATTGGCAGGCTGGAGTTCAGTGGCACGATCTCGGCTCACTGCAACCTCTACCTCCTGGATTCAAGCAATTCTGCCTCAGCCTCCCTAGTGGCTGGGACTACAGACGCACGCCACCACGCCTGGCTAATTTTTGTATTTTTAGTAGAGACGGGGTTTCACCATGTTGGCCAGGATGGTCTCGATCTCTTGACCTTGTGATCCGCCCGCCTCGGCCTCCCAAAGTGCTGGGATTACAGGGGTGAGCCACCGCACCCAGCCAGCTGTTGTTCTTATGTAAATAATAAACTGGTTCTGAAAGTATTCCTGGGCCGGGCGCGGTGGCTCACGCCTGTAATCCCAGCACTTTGGGAGGCCGAGACGGGCGGATCACGAGGTCAGGAGATCGAGACCATCCTGGCTAACACGGTGAAACCCCGTCTCTACTAAAAAATACAAAAAACTAGCCGGGCGAGGTGGCGGGCGCCTATAGTCCCAGCTACTCGGGAGGCTGAGGCAGGAGAATGGCGTGAACCCGGGAGGCGGAGCTTGCAGTGAGCTGAGATCCGGCCACTGCACTCCAGCCTGGGTGACAGAGGGAGACTCCGTCTCAAAAAAAAAAAAAAAAAAAAAAAAAAAAGAAAGTATTCCTGAATGTAGTCATGTTAAATTTTAAAAAATGATATATCGCTTCTCGGCATTTTGGCTAGGATACGTGCAAAGGAAATGATATGTTGCCTTTCAAGATGATTACTTTTGAAGGCAAAATGTATAAATGTTGTTCTCTTTAATTTAGCTATGTTTTTAAAAGTCTCACTGCTTTATAAATAGATAATAATTGTGTATTGTGTGAAATGAGTGCTTTCCTAGTGCCAGCCATTTTGCTAGACACTTTGGTGGGAATTTATCATCTCAACCTCACAAAAGTCTGTCTCCATCCCCTGTGCAGAATCTGAAAGTTGTCTGCCGGAGATCCATTCTTTCCTTATTCCTTAGAAGAGAGTCCCTATTTTATGTGAAACTTCAAGGCGCCCAACTGAAGCACTAATTTAACTATTTATCTTTTATTTATCTATTTGTTTATTTTGAGATGGAGTTTCGCTCTTGTTGCCCAGGCTGGAGTGCAATGGTGCAATCTCAGCTCACCGCAACCTCTGCCTCCCGGGCTCAAGTGATTCTCCTGCTTCAGCCTCCCGAGTAGCTGGGATACATCCCACATACACACCACCACACCTGGCTAATTTTTGTATTTTTAATAGAGATGGGGTTTCTTTTTTTTTTTTTTTTTTTTTTTTTTTTGTTTTGTTTGTTTGTTTGTTTGTTTTTTTTTTTTTTTTTGAGACGGAGTCTCGCTGTGTCTCCCAGGCTGGAGTGCAGTGGCGTGATCTCGGCTCACTGCAAGCTCCGCCTCCCGGGTTCACGCCATTCTCCCGCCTCAGCCTCCCAAGTAGCTGAGACTACAGGCGCCCGCCACCACGCCCGGCTAGTTTTTTGTATTTTTAGTAGAGACGGGGTTTCACCATGTTAGCCAGGATAGTCTCGATCTCCTGACCTCGTGATCCACCCGCCTCGGCCTCCCAAAGTGCTGGGATTACAGGCTTGAGCCACCGCGCCCGGCCGAGATGGGGTTTCATCATGTTGGTCAGGCTGGCCTCGAACTCCTGACCTCAGGTGATCCACCCACCTTAGCCTCCCAAAGTGCTGGGATTACAGGTGTGAGTCACTGAGCCCAGCCCTAAAGCACTAATTGACCAGCTCACCTGGTGATTAGCAGTGGCCAATAGGATGGAAACAGAAGTTGTTGAGTGACACCTCCAGAAGAGAAGAGACACAGATTGATGACATGCATACCCTCTTTGCCCTTTCCCATTTTTCTGCTGCCTGGAGTATGGATGAGATGGTTTGAGCTCCAACTGTCATCTTGTAATTTGTGGATGGAGATTACAAACTAAAGGTAGCAGAGGTAAAAGAAACCTGGGTCTCTGGTATGATCAAGGAGCTGCCAACCTAGCCCCTGGCTGTCTACCACCAGAATTATTTCATACAAGAGAAAAATTAACTTATGTGACTAAACCACTATTCTTTGGGATGTTTTGTTCTATGTTGTTTAACCTAATTATAACCGAGACACCTTCCTTCATCTTACATAGAGGCCAGGCATGGTGGCTTATGCCTGTAATCCCAACACTCTGGGGGGCCATGGTGGGAGGATCACTTGAGGCCAGGTGTTTGAGACCAGGCTGGGCAACATAGCGAGACCTCGTCTCTACTAAAAACAAAAACAAACAATCAAAAAAAGATTGGCCAAGTGTGGCGATGTCTGCCTGTGGTCTCAGCTACCCAGGAGGCTGAGACAGGAGCGTTGTTTGAGCCCAGGAGTCTGAGGCTACAGTGAGCTGTGATCCTTTCTCTGCATTCCAGCCTGGGCAACAGAGTGAGACCCTGTCTCAAAAAAGAGACAGTGTTGAGACTTACATATAAGAGAATTGAGAATTTAGTAGCTTGTCTGAGGTCCAATAGCCAGTGGAGAGCCTGGATTCAACCCAGGCAATCTGACTACAGAAACTCCTATTTCTCAGGGCCCACATATACAATAGTTTACTAATTAAGAAAGAAATTCACAGTATTTGTCCATTCACTTCCATTTAGCCCCAGTACAATGCTATAAAAATCACAGAAGTGGTTGAAGGTAAAGTAAGGTAGACTGTCTTAAAATCCAAGGTACTGGGTCTATGGATTACTGACTAAGTATATCATTTACCCGTTATTTAAGTTCATGAAATTGATGTAAAGACTATTATTCAATGCTAAAAGTCCACTCCTCTTGCACAACAAATTTCAGAAATGACTTATCAGCAGGCCAAGAATGTCCTCAGACCACAAAACTAAGTCCCTGTATCCCCCTCCAAGGATATGCATGGCTCTATGGATGAAGCCATGTTGCCAGTCCAAGCCTTCTTCACAACAGGATAATTCTCAATTTCCTGGATGGTGTGACTGATGGGGAAAGGAAGACATAAGTCAGCTGTGATATGCTCAAGATATTCTGCACCTGCGATTAAATAATGGTCATGCGTGTAAGAGCTATATTCCATTCACAACAGAATAGCAGGGAACCACCGTGTTCCATGTGAAACCACATTCTCCCATGACTTTAGATGAAAGCCAGGAGCAGCCAAAGGCTCATGTATGCTTTCAGTGCCCAACCAAAAGGAAATTCTACAGTAACCACCACATTTCATTTTGCTGATTAGAATAAACCCCAAACAGTTTCATTAAAATCAAGGCCTGTAATTGCATGGAGAAAATGGCCAGATTGCAATATGGGCTATTCTGTCCTCCCAGACATACACAGTGATAATTGGCATAGGCCACCACCTAATCACCAGAGTCAACCAGATCATGGAATCACTGAAAGAGACAATGACAAGTTCACAGCTCAGTGCAGAAAGACCAAAACTCAGGGGCCTGCTCCTACAAAAACAGAGTAATCACTAACCAAATACCACAGAAACTCAGTCAGGGTCTGGGGAATCATGGAAGCTACACAGCTACATTTTTTTTCTTTAGGAGGTTTGAATTGCCTTTTTTTTTTTTTTTTTTTTTTTTTGAGATGGGGTCTTGCTCTGTCACCCAGGCTGGAGTGCAGTGGCATGATCTTGGCTCACCGCAACCTCTGCCTCCTGGGTTCAAAGGATCATCCCACCTCCTCCTCCCAAGTATCTGGGAATACAGATGCCCACACCACCCCCAGCTAATTTTTGCATTTTTAGTAGAGACAGTGTTTCACCATGTTGGCCAGGATGGTCTTGAACTCCTGACCTCAAGTAATCTGCCCACCGGAGCCTCCCAAGGTGCTGGGATTACAGGTGCGAGCCACCATGCCCAGCCTGAACTGCATTTCTAAACCTTTGTGCTGGGCATCCGTTTTGTCCTCCTAGATCACCCTTCTCTACACAAAAGGCTGATCTATAAGGATGACATCAAACAGCTCTGCTGTCCCTGGGTTCTGGTAGGGTTTGGCAAACAGGGAGCCCCAGCAGATGATGGAGGGAGAGAGGAGAGTCAGGTCAGAGTGTGGGTTCTACTGAGTCATTGTGAGCTGGCTGAGCCTCTCAAATGGGGTCCATGGCTCCTGTCAGGCATTCCTCCCTCTAGAGCTGTCTAGCTCTCTCCAGGCTCCAGTGTCTCTCCCCTTCCTCACTCCATCCACCCTCACAGTGGTAACACTGCCCACCACGATCTACCCTGGCTCTCCACAGGACTTCCAACACCCTGCCCTGCCCCAACTTAATAAACTCTCCTCAAATGACCCAGTTGGAATATGCCCTTCATTTCCTGTCAGAGCCCTAACATGACTTCTGAGCAGATGCAAACACATATATGGAAATTGAGAGACCTCTGGACTGAGGGTGAGTGAACCTTCAGGGATTCCAGCAGCATTCCACCACACTCGTCTGTGTGGCAGGATGAGATACCCAGTTTATCTGCTCTTGACCTTCTATTGGATAAAACGAAGGACTGAGGCCAGGTGCAGTGGCTCATGCAGGTAATCCCAGCACTTTGGGAGGCCGAGGTGGGTGGATCACTTGAGATCAGGAGTTCTAGACCAGCCTGGCCAACATGGTGAAACCCCGTCTCTAATAAAAACACAAAAATTAGGCTGGGTGCAGTAGCTCACGCCTATAATCCTAGCACATTGGGAGGCTGAGGCAGACGGATCACTTGAGGTCAGGAGTTTGAAACCAGATTGGCCATCATAGTGAAACCCCATCTCTACTAAAAATACAAAGAATTAGCTGGGCATAGTGGTGCACACCTGTAACCCCAGCTAAATCGGGAGGCTGATGCAGGAGAATCGCTTGAACCCAGGAGGCGGAGGTTGCTGTGAGCCAAGATCGCGCCACTGCACTCCAGCTTGGGCAACAGAGTGTTTAAAATAAAAAGAAAAGGCCGGGCGCAGTGGCTCAAGCCTGTAATCCCAGCACTTTGGGAGGCCGAGACGGGCGGATCACGAGGTCAGGAGATCGAGATCATCCTGGCTAACACGGTGAAACTCCGTCTCTACTAAAAAATACAAAAACTAGCCGGGCGAGGTGGCAGGCGCCTGTAGTCCTAGCTACTCGGGAGGCTGAGGCAGGAGAATGGCGTAAACCCGGGAGGCGGAGCTTGCAGTGAGCTGAGATCCAGCCACTGCACTCCAGCCTGGGTGACAGAGCGAGACTCCGTCTCAAAAAAAAAAAAAAGTAAAGAAAAAAAATTAAAACAAAACAAAGGTCTGAAATCATCTCGACAATCTCATCGAATGTAAAATCATTCTACAGACCTTTACCTTCCCTACCCTTCCTCCTTTCTCTTCCTCATGACTTCTCCTTTCACACACAGCTTCCTCCCCCATGAACACCACACATCCCAATGGCAACTCAGGGACAGTACAGAACACTTAGGGTTAGAAACAAAACAAATAAAATCACTTTTTTTCTCCTCACACATCTTAATCTCAGAGCCACTACAAAAATTAGACTCCTCACCAAATTCTACTTGAAATTTTAATATGAATATAAAACTATTTGGCAATATGATAATTGGCATAAATTAGAACTTCATAGTTAAACAGAACAGTTGAACAGTTCAGGTTAAAATTGCTTTTGAAAGAAAATAAAATTACTTTTGAATATTGAGGTGCCCAAGGTTAAAAAACTATAAATGGGTCCTTGGTCAGCTAATTCCAAAACAATACACCCCAGACTTCTGTTAACACTTAATTAACACAAAACTAAAACAAAATGCAGAACAGTGTTGGAATCTGGGGTCCAGAAAAGAATTCAGCCAATTTACGGTTGTCAACCACTTAATGCAACTTGAGCCTGGGACAAAACAGAATTCTAAACCTTCTCCCATTTCCAATTATGTAAACCGCAAAATCAGCTGCTGCCACAAGTATGCATAAATGTAATCCCCAACTTTCCAAGTTAAACCTAGGTCTACCCTTAAAGGATGCAGCGAAGGCTGTGACCTCAGAATGGGGTGGAAATGGGCAAAGACAAGAGTCAAGGGTGAGCTTTCACTCTGCAGCTTTCTGCAGACTATGGGCATATTACAGGAGTTCCCTAGACCACTGTTTCTTCATTCATGAAGTGGAAATAGAAATGCCTACCTACTCCACCAATTCCACTTCTGGTTATATATCCAAAAGAATTGGCTGGGCGTGGTGGCTCACGCTTATAATCCCAGCACTTTGGGAGGCTGGGGCGGGAGGATCACGAGGTCAGGAGATCAAGACCATCCTGGCTAACATGGTGAAACCCCGTCTCTACTAAAAATACAAAAAAAATTAGCCGGGTGTGGTGGCGGGTGCCTGTAGTCCCCGCTACTCAGGAGGCTGAGGCAGAAAAATGGTGTGAACCCAGGAGGCAGAGCTGTCAGTAAGCCAAGATCGCACCACCACACTCCAGCCTGGACCACAGAGTGAGACTCCGTCTCAAAAAAAAAAGGAATTGAGGCCGGGTGTGGCAGCTCACACCTGTAATCCCAGCACTTTGGGAGGCCGAGGCGGGCAAATCACAAGGTCAGGAGTTCAAGACTGGCCTGGCCAACATGGTGAAACCCTGTCTCTACTAAAAATACAAAAATTCACCAGGCATGGTGCTGGGCACCTATAATCCCAGCTACTTAGGAGGCTGAGGCAGGAGAATTACTTGAACCTGAGAAGCGGAGGTTGCAGTGAGCTGAGATCGCGCCACTGCACTCCAGCCTGGGCGAGAGAGCGAGACTCTGTATCAAAAAGAAAAAAAGAAGAAGAATTGAAAGTAGGGTCTCAAAGAGGTCCTTACATACCCATTTATGTTCATAACAGCAGCATTAACAACAGCCAAAAGATGGAAACAACTCCTGTGTTCACCGGTGACTGAATAGATAACAAAATGCACTATATCCATACCATCGAATATTATTCTGCCTTAAAAAAGGAAGGAAATCCTGTCGCACGCTCCAACATGAATCAACTCTGAGGACAAATACGGTATGATTTCACTTACATGAGGTCCCTAGGGTAGTTCAATTTATAGGGAGAGAAAGTAGAATGGTGGCTGTCAGGAACCAGGGGAGGAGCCAATGGAGAGTTATTCAATGGAAGAGTGCGGCCATAGAAAAGTACAAGATAGGCTGGGCGTGGTGGCTCACACCTGTAATCCCAGCACTTGGGGAGTCCAAGGCGGGTGGATCACGAGGTCAGGAGATCGAGACCATCCTGGCTAACACAGTGAAACTCCGTCTCTACTAAAAATACAAAAAAAAATTAGCCGGGCGTGGTGGCGGGCGCCTATAGTCCCAGCTACTCGGGAGGCTGAGGCAGGAGAATGTCGTGAACCTGGGAGACAGAGCTTGCAGTGAGCCGAGATCGTGCCACCGCACTCCAGTCTGGGAGACACAGTGAGAATCCGTCTAAAAAAAAAAAAGAAGAAAAGTACAAGATAGTGTCTTTTGCGGGAACACAGGTAAAGTTGGAGGCTATTATTCTTTGCAAACTAATATAGGAACAGAAAACCAAATATTACACATTCTCATTTGTAAGTGGGAGCTAAATGAAGAAAACTCATGAATGCAAAGAAGGGCACAACAGAAACTAGAGTCTCCTTGAGGGTGGTGAGTGGGAGGAGGCAGAGGAGCAGAAAAAAAATTTAAAACAAAACTATGAGGACTAGTACCCGGATGATGAAATAATCTGTACAACAAACACCCATGACGTGAGTTTCCCTATATAACAAACTGCCCATGTACCCCCGAACCTAAAATACAAGTTAAAAAAAACAAAACGAGTTTCATTTTGGGAAGATGAAAAAGTCCCGTAGATCTTTTTCACTATAATGTGAATATACTTAATACTACTGAACTGTACAGTGAAAAATGGTTAAGATGAGTAGGCCGGGCATGGTGGCTCATGCCTGTAAAACCAGCACTTTGGGAGGCCGAAGTGGGTGGATCACCTGAGATCAGGAGTTCAAGACCAGCCTGGCCAACATGGTGAAACCCTGTCTCTACTAAAACTATTTTTAAAATTAGCCGGCGTGGTAGTGGGTGTCTGTAATCCCAGCTACTCAGGAGGCTGAGGCCGGAGAATTGCTTGAACCCAGGAGATGCACGTTGCAGTGAGCCAACACGGTTCCACTGCACTCCAGCCTGGGTGACAGAATGAGACTCTGTCTCGAAAAAAAAGAAAAAGAAATGGTTAAGATGGTAAATTTCATGTTGCTTCTTACTACAATTTTTTAAATGGCTACCTTATTTAATCTCTGTGAGAATTAAATGATAGTGAGTGCAAATGCCTGACACACAATAGATGCTTGGTAAATGTAATGTTCTTTTCCCTCTTCTTCTGAATGGCTTGGGAATTATCACAAACATTAAAGAGACTTCTAGCATCCAAAGCGTATTGATATGGGTAGAAAGGGAGGATACGATCTCAATTCATTTGCTTTGCCTCTCTCCTCCCTTTTCAACCCTGTGAATCAGGCCAGATCACCACCCACTATGGTTTGAATGTTTGTGTCCCCTCCAAAATTTCTGTTGAAACTTAAATCTGCAATGCACAATATTAAGAGGTGGAGCCTTTAGGAGGTGATTCCATACGATGGAATACTGTATGGAATATTCCCTCTCTGCCTTCATGAATGGGATTAGTGACTCTCTGAAAGGGCTGATGGGAACAGCGTCCGTTCCCTTTGGAGGATGCAGCAACAAGGGGCCACCCTGAAGGCAGAGACCAGCCCTCACCAGACACCAAGTGTTGGTGCCTCAATCTTGGACTTCCCAACCTCTAGAACTGAAAGAAATACATTTCTATTGTTTACAAAGTACCTGGCCTTAGTATTTTGATATAGTAGCATAAAGGGACTAAGACACCAAACCAACTCAAAGCTCAGGCTAACAACTCTGGATACAGTGTGCCACCAACTTGGGAAGTACTTGGCATCTATCACCTAATGTCCCAGAGCTGATTGTTGGGACCCCAGCAGCCCACCCAGTCTCCCTTTGCTCCAAAAAGAACAGCCCTGAGACAATTCTTTCTGTGTGCTTCCTGTATGTGTTAAAAGGTAACAGCATATCCATGCATTTACAAAACCGATAGCAGATACCACTGATGAACCAGGCACTGCTCTAGGCACATGGAGTATGGCAAAAAATAAGAGAGACAGGCCAGGCATGGTGGCTCACACCTGTAATCCCAGCACTTTGGAAGGCCGAGGTGGGCGGATCACCTGAGGTCAGGAGTTCAAGACAAGCCTGACCAACATGGTGAAACCCCATCTCTACTAAAAATACACACACAAAAAAAAAATTAGTCAGGCTTGGCGGCGGGCGCCTGTAGTCCCAGCTACTTGGGAGGCTGAGACAGTAGAAATGCTTGAACCCAGGAGGCAAAGGTTGCAGTGAGCCAAGATCGCGCCACTGCACTCCAGCCTGGGCAACAGAGCGAGACTCCGTCTTCAAAAAAAAAAAAAGGCCAAGCGCAGTGACTCACACCTGTAATCCAGCGCTTTGGGAGGCCGAGGCGGGCAGATCACAAGGTCAGGAGATCGAGACCATCTTGGCTAACACAGTGAAACCCCATCTCTACTAAAAGTACAGAAAAATTAGCCGGGTGTGGTGGCGGGCACCTGTAGTCCCAGCTACTCGGGAGGCCGAGGCAGGAGAATGGCGTGAGCCTGGGAGGCAGAGCTTGCAGTGAGCCAAGATCGTGCCACTGCACTCCAGCCTGGATGACAGAGCGAGACTCCATCTCAAAAAAAAAAAAAAGTGGCCGGGCGCGGTGGCTCAAGCCTGTAATCCCAGCACTTTGGGAGGCTGAGACGGGCGGATCACGAGGTCAGGAGATCGAGACCATCCTAGCTAATGCAGTGAAACCCCGTCTCTACTAAAAAATACAAAAAAAACTAGCCGGGCGAGGTGGCGGGCACCTGTAGTCCCAGCTACTGGGGAGGCTGAGGCAGGAGAATGGCGTAAACCCGGGAGGCGGAGCTTGCAGTGAGCTGAGATCCGGCCACTGCACTCCAGCCTGGGCGACAGAGCGAGACTCTGTCTCAAAAAAAAAAAAAAAAAAAAAGTAATTTCTGGCACTTCCCAAAATTTGATTTTAGAGTCCATGGGTTTTGTCATTGTTCTGAGTCTTTTTGAGGGGGAGACAAGGAAAACTGCTTGATCACTAGTGGTAATGATGCCTAACAGCCAAAAATAACTGCAAGGAAACACCTTAGACACGAAAATCTATGTGTGATTATGCAATAAACAAATCTCTATTAGCTGTAGCAGATACAAACTACACATCTTCAACAGAACAAGAAACTATCAAATCAATAATAATATGAACTGTGGTTAACTACCTAACTCTAGAAAAGGGGAAGGAAATTTTTCCTTACCTTTTGACATTCTATATTTCAAAGCAGTGTATGAAGAGAATACTGGACAGAGAATCCAGATCCGTATTCTACACCAGTGTTGTCCAAAAGAAATACTAGTTTGGTGCAAAAGTAATTGTGATTTTACCTTGAAATGTAATGGTGCAAAAACACTTAAGCACCAGACTTATAGAATGAGAGCCCCGTATGTTTTCTTTTTTTTTTTTTTTTTTTTTTTTTTTTTGAGACGGAGTCTCACTCTGTTGCTGAGGCTGGAGTGCAGTGGCACCATGTCGGCTCACCGCAACCTCTGTCTCCTGGGTTCAAGCAATTCTCCTGCCTCAGCCTCCCAAGTAGCTGGGATTACAGGTGTCTGCCACCACGCCTGGGTAGTTTTTATATATTTTTAGTAGAGACGGGGTTTCATCATGTTGGCCAGGCTGGTCTCGAACTCCTGACCTCAGGTGATCCACCCACCTGGGCCTCCCAAAGTGCTGGGATTACAAGAGTGAGCCACCTCGCCCAGCCTGTTTAATTGTTTCATTTTGTTTTTGAGACAAAGTTTTACTCTTGTTGCCCAGGCTGGAGTGCAATGGTGCAATCTCAGCTCAGTGCAACCTCCACTTCCCAGGTTCAAGCGATTTTCTGCCTCAGCCTCCTGGGTAGCTGGGATCACAGACCCGTGCCACCATGCCTGGCTAATTTTTGTATTTTTAGTAGAAACGGGGTTTCACCATGTTGGCCAAGCTTATCTTGAACTCCTGACCTCAGGTGATCCTCCTGCCTCAGCCTCCCAAAGTGCTGGGATTACAGACGTGAGCCACGGTGCCCAGCCCCTATATGTCATTTTAAATATTCTAATAACCACGCTAAAATGAATGAAGAGCAACAGCATATCAAAATACTATCATTTCAACATGTAATCAATGTGGAAATTACTGAGATATTTTACATTTTCTCATACATGGAGCAAAAGATTCTTCAAAATGCAACTTATATTTTACACTTGCATCACACGTCAGTTAGGAGCAGGCGCGTTTCAAATGCTCCATAGCCATGTGTGTCTGGTGGCTACTGAGCACTAGACCCTGATCCTTTGACAGCTAGTGATGTGACCCTGGATTTAACCAAGGTTCCTCAGTGGTTCCTCAGTTCTCTCACCTTTGAATTGAGAGAGGGAAATAATCAGCCAAAGTTCTTTCTACCTTAAATTCTATGGTGTCCATAATTTATGTAACAGCGGAAGGCAGCCATCCCCCCATCCAGTTCCAAATGTAATCCATGATCTTTATTAATAGCAGGCTACTTTTTTATATAAAATGGATACATCCCTATTGTACAAAAAAATTTGAAAAACACCCAAAAAAGTATAAAAAACAAGATAAAATAATCCATAATCTACCCAAATATTTCTACTGTTACTATGTTGACTAATTAAGCCAGGCGTCGTGGCTCTAGCCTGTAGTCCCAGCTACTATGGAGGCTGAGGCAGGAGGATAGCTTAAGCCCAGGAGTATGAGTCCAGCCTGGGCAACATAGCAAGACTCCCCGTCTCTAAAAAGAAAAACAGAGGGGAAAAAAATCTAACTATGTTGATGCAATTCCTTTCTAATTTTTTTTTTTTTTTTTTTTTTTTTGAGTCTTGCTCTTGTTACCCAGGCCAGAGTGCAGTGGTGCGATCTTGGCTCACCACAACCTTCACCTCCCGGGTTCAAGAGATTCTCCTGCCTCAGCCTCTCAAGTAGCTGGGATTACAGGCATGCGCCACCACACCCAGCTAATTTTTTATTTTTAGTAGAGATGGGGTTTCTCCTTGTTGGCCAGGCTGGTCTTGAACTCTTGACCTCAGGTGATCCGCCCACTTTGGCCTCCCAAAGTGCTGGAATTATAGGCATGAGCCACCACACCCGGCTCTGATTTTTTTTAAACTCAATAAACAGCTGAAACTTTGGGGAGAAATTAATGTATTGCTATCCTCTCCCTTACATATACTAGGGATTTAAAAATAAAAGTCATATAATTCAGTTTTCAAGAAGACAGGTCTACCTTGTTTATACTTTTAACATGAAAAGAATTCAAATGATTTTCTTTCAAAATCAGTTCATTAGAGGAGTCTTTCTGTCTTTTATCCCTCATTTAATTTCTGTAGACTTTTGTTTATTTCCAAGATGTGTTATCTTGGGAGTCTTTGGTTTCTGTCCATTTTCTCTCCTTTCCCCTCATCTGTATTCAAGGTCACCTGTTTCTACACACCCGTTTGGGGGCCCCACAAACTTATTACTGCTGCTGGTCAAGTCACAGAGGCAGTACTCTCCCGGAGAGACAATTTCCTTGGCAGTGCCAGAGTCTCTCGTTAGGATAAAAATAACCAGGCAGTCTCCAGCTCAGCTTGGCTATTAAGGGTTGCGATTATTTGGGATCAGCACCCCAGGGCAATGGTAAAATTTACTCTAAATTGCTTCCGCCAACCTTTTTGAAGGTTCTTTTCTAACCCAGCAATTAGTCAAAACCAAGACACTAAAATAACTTTAGAATACTTAGTGTATTTATCTGTGGGAGTTGTTTGGATTTTAGAGAGGGATGAGAGAGGAAGATAGGGCTTTATCCCTCTTTAAAAGCCTCCCGTTCGTTTCCTTTCCTTGTTCCTCATTTCTGATTCCTTTTTATCATTCAAAACGAGGGCTGGGTTTTGGATGTATGTGTGTGGTATGTGTTTTTAAGCACACAGCCGGAAGAGGAGAGGAAATGGAATGAGAGGTGAAATGGTAACCACCCAGCATCAGGCACTAGATCTCCTTCTGTCCGAAACATGGGCCACCAAAAACCAGTGAGCTAGTGCCACTACCGGAGCCCATCAGGACATGCCCACTCTTTGATATGCTAATCAGTAGCTGTGGGTTGGTTGGAGCCGGCTGGAAAGCAGAGGCTTTCAGATGGCTGACTCGTTACAAAGCTGCAAACTTCAAAGCCCAGTTTAGAAGGTCCTGTTCTCATATGGCAGAATAAGTTTGCTTTTTACCATGCTGAAGAGAAAATCCCAACAAATGAGAGTGGAATCTTAAACAATGAAGCAGGCCCAACTCAAAATAAGGAACCAATCAGCAACATGGTTTCTATCTGTTCTTAGGACTTTAAACATTTCCAGATGATCGCATGCATCTGATTAGGGTCCCTGGAGCCCCTCTCTTCTATCAGGGCCCGCTGGAAGGGGGAACAGGAGGTTCCAAGGCTAGAGTCCCAGATTCAGACTCACTGGCAGGTAACACTCTACCCTGAACAACGTCGTGCTGGTTTCTAGCAGAAAGGATAGCAGAGGGTAAGACTTCACGTGATGCAATTCTTATCTTTTAGCAGCAAATAGGTGATTTGCAAAATTCTCTTACCTTTTTTGACTCAGCACAGAAATTGCGGTACCTCACCAGGGTTGGCCTTTTTATAATGTGGGCTGGGTGCAGTGGCTCACACTGTAATCTCACCACTTTGGGAGTCCAAGGCGGGAGGATCGCTTGAGGTCAGAAGTTCCAGGCCAACATGGTGAAACCCCGTCTCTACAAAAAATACAAAAGTTAGCCGGGCATGATGGCGGGAGCCTGTAATCCCAGCTACTGGGGAGGCTGAGGCAGCAGAATCACTTGAACCCGGGAGGTAGAGGTTGCAGTGACCTGAGATCGCGCCACTACACTCCAGCCTGAGTGACAGAGCAAGACGATGTTTCAGAAAAAAAAAAAGAAAAAAGAAGGATACAACTCCTATTAGATTACAGCCCCGCCCTCGTGACTTCGTTTAACCTTAATTACCTCCTTATAGGCCCCGGCTCCAAATACAATCACAGTGGGGGTTAGAGATTGAAGGAGATCAGAATATGCTACCCCATAATATGCCACATTGGCATATGGCAACTGAGAATCCACAGATGCAGAAACAAGCTTTCTCAGAACTTCCCTTACCGAACTAAAAACAGCAACTTCTAGGAAATAAAGCTGCTGTAAATCCCCTCTTCAGGTCATATCTACTCCCAGAAGGGAGAACACGAATAAAAGCTACCCCCAATCCCTTCTTCAGGGGTTTTATGGTCCTGAAGGAGACGGAAAGATCGCTCATACCTGTATAAACAATCATTATCACAAACTTTATCTCTCATTTGCTCTCCTAAAAACCCATTTGTCTTTCCTAAAGAAACCTATTTGTTCCTCACATAAAAGCTTTTGCTCTTCCTCCCTTTCCCCTGCTAAGTTAGATGTATAAGCCTCTAACTTTAACCATTTAAAGAACCATCTACTTCTTTTGTGAGCATATACCTTTTCTCTGCTGTTAATATGTCTTCTGTCAGTTTAATTTGCAGGCCCAGAGATCCTGAACATAAGAGGGCAGAGAAAATTTTTTCTCCCCTATAATCTTCAACCTATGAATGGGGGCTAGGGGAGGGGGAGAATAGGACAGAATTCTGTTTATCGTAGTATTCAAGTGTCCTCAGTTAACCAAACCCCTTATACACACACACCTTTGAAAAACAAATGTGGCAAGCTATGGGCAGAGCTGTGTCCATGAAGAGAGAATAGGAAAGAAAGGAGAAGGTGGGTGATGAACTACTGTGTGAACCAGATGGTGGCATCCTCCCTCATAGTTTTACCTGGAGGCACCACTACCTCCAGGCTTATTAGCTCTCCGGTTTCATCTTAAAAGGACTGTCTTTTCCACTGGCTAACGGTATTTGTGTTGACCTGTGTGAGTTAGGGGGTGGTGTAGAAGGTTGACAAAGGGTTGTCATTGTGACAGGCGCTCGAACCAGAGTGACTCCATGTTGAATAGGGGCTGAGACCTACTGGGCTTCATTCCCGGGAGATTAGGCATTCTTTTTTTTCTTTCTTTCTTTTTTTTTTTTTTTGAGACAGTCTCACTCTTGTTGCCCAGGCTGGAGTGCAATGACGTGATCTGGGCTCACTGCAACCTCCACCTCCCAGGTTCAAGCAATTCTCCTGCCTCAGCCTCCCGAGTAGCTGGGATTATAGGTGCCCGCCACCACACCTGACTAATTTTTGTATTTTTAGTAGGGACGGGGTTTCACCATGTTAGCCAGGCTGGTCTCCAACTCCTGCCCTCAGGTGATCTGCCCGCCTCAGCCTCCCAAAGTGCTGGGATTACAGGCGTGAGCCACTGCGTCCAGCCGAAGTTAGGCATTCTTAGTCACAGGATGAGATAGGAGGTCGACACAAGATATAGGTCATAAAGACCTTGCTGATAAAACAGGTGACGGTAAAGAAGCTGGCCACAACCCACCCAAACCAAGATGGTGACGAAAGTGACCTCTGGTCATCCTCACTGCTCATTATATGCTAATTATAAGGTATTAGCACGCTAAAAGACACTCCCACCAGCACCATGACAGTTTACAAATGCCATGGTAACATCAGGAAATTATCCTATATGGTCTAAAAAGGGGAGGAACCCTAAGTTCCGGGAATTGCCCACCCCTTTCCTGGATACTTCATGAATAATCCATCCCTTGTTTAGCATATAATTAAGAAATAACTAGAAGTGTACTCAGTTGAGCAGCCCATGCCACTGCTCTGCCACTGGAGTAGCCATTCTTTTATTCCTTTACGTTCCTAATAAGCTTGCTTTCACGTTACTCTATGGATATTCCCCGAGTTCTTTCTTGTGTGAGATCCAAAAACCCTCTCTTGGGGTCTGAATGAGGACAACTTTCCGGTAACATTGTGGCTTGAACGTAACCCTGCATTTCACCTGGGTACTTCCTAGGCTTCAGTCCATCCGGAGGGGCTGGGAGGCAGCCCCGCAAGTGAGTTGCAGGAGAGTTGGCAGAGGCCCCTGGGAGAGAACTAATCCTAAAACAGAACTTCATCTTAGGACAAAACCTCATGGTGCCCTACTTGCAGATAAACCTTGGACCTAATTTGCAAGGACTCTAGTCTAAGTTACAAGCAAAAAAGGCAAAGTGAAAAACCAAAAGGCCTGTTTACTAAATCTCTGAGGGACCTTTGAGAGCCCTGTTTGCGGAAGAGAGTATCATAAAGGAAGGAGAATGGCCGGGCGCGGTGGCTCACGCCTGTAATGCCAGCACTTTGAGATGCCAAGGCAGATGAATCAGAAGTCAGGAGTTCAAAACCAGCCTGGCCAACATGGTGAAACCCGGTCTCTACTAAAAACATTTTTTTTTTTTTTTTTTTTGTGGCGGAGTTTCACTCTTGTTGCCCAGGCTGGAGTGCAATGGTACGATCTCGGCTCACCGCAAACTCTGCCTCCCAGGTCCAAGCAATTCTCCTGCCTCAGCCTCCCTAGTAGCTGGGATTATAGGCATGTGCCACCAGGCCCAGCTAATTTTGTATTTTTAGTAGAGACGGGGTTTCTCCATGTTGGTCAGGCTGGTCTCGAACTCCTGACCTCAGGTGATCCACCCGCTTTGGCCTCCCAAAGTGCTGGGATTACAGGCATGAGCCACCGCACCCGGCCTTAAAAATATATTTTTAAAAAATTAGCCGGGCATGGTCCCAGCTACTCGGGAGGCTGAGGCAGAAGAATCGCTTGAACCTGGGAGGCGGAGGTTCCAGTGAGCCAAGATCGTGCCATTGTACTCCAGCCTGGGCAACAAGAGCAAAACTCCGTCTCAAAAAAATAAAAATAAAAATAATGAAATAATAAAGGTTGGCCGGGCGTGGTGGCTCAAGCCTGTAATCCCAGCACTTTAGGAGGCCGAGACGGGTGGATCACGAGGTCAGGAGATCGAGACCATCCTGGCTAACACGGTGAAACCCCATCTCTACTAAAAAATACAAAAAACTAGCCGGGCGAGGTGGCGGGCGCTTGTAGTCCCAGCTACTCCGGAGGCTGAGGCAGGAGAATGGCGTGAACCCAGGAGGCGGAGTTTGCAGTGAGCCGAGATCCGGCCACTGCACTCCAGCCTGGGCGACAGAGCGAGACTCCGTCTCAAAAAAAAAAAAAAAAGAAAAAAAAAGAAATAATAAAGGTAGGAGAAGTTACACTATCCACTTCCCACCCACTCCCATGTGCCTGTCACACAAACACACAACACACACACATTTTCCCTCACTCCTTTGCAAGCAGTTCAAGACAGCTTTGCCCTCCAGGGACCCAGCTGCTCCAGAGGTACCAGCCGGCTGTAATTCCAGCGACTTTGTCTCCACCTGGCACTGCACAAAATGGTGACATTGGCAGTGACCGAAAATATCTCCCGCCCCTCAGGGGACTGATGCAGCGGACAAAAAAAAATGGCCATATACAGCAAGATTAACTGCATTAAAAACATGCATGGAAAAAAATAATGGAAGGAAATACTGCAAATTTTCCTATACAGAATTAATAGCCTAAATCATTGCCTCCTTTGAGAGTTACATAAATTTCACTCGGACCCCCTCTCCCACCTCCAGAATGAAGTCTTGGATCCTCCCCCTTCGAGGCTTGGGCTTCTCCATCTGAGGCTCTCATTTCCTGTCCCCCGCTCCACCCTCAGTCCCACGGACAACTCGTCTCCCTCAGCTGTTCTTTTCCCTGCACTTTCCCGATTTCTTATGAACCATTGACACAGGACTTTGTGTGTCACAGGCTTCGCGGAGGAGTGGCACTTGATGAAGGGCAGAGAAGGGTGCCCATTTCATCACAGCACTTAAAATTCCTCCAGCCACCCCCGCCCTAGTACCCTTCTCACCCACCCACATCTGCACAGCCCCAGGCTGCCACCTGTCACCCTGCAGCCAGCCCCCTCCCATTCCCTCAAACCCCTCCTTTACCTCACTTCTCCCCTCCTTCCTCCATCACCACCCACAAATTCCTATTCATTTGTAATGCAGAGTGTTTCAGGGCCTCCATCCACCAGGCCTGGGGAAGAGCCTCCCCTTTGCATTTCACCAAAGAAGCAGCCAGTCAAGGTATTTTACCCAACAAAAGGCTACTTACTCCAGAGAGGAATTCTGCCACTCCCTGAGGGGAAGCAGCTGTCGTGGTTTAAAATAGTATTTTTACCTCTATTACAACGATTTTCCAAACTTTCCCCACAAGCATGTATTAATTTCAAAGAAATGTGAAAAGTTTACATAACTGGAGGCCAGTGGGGCAATTTTTACCCCCAGGGGACATTTGGCAATGTCTGGAGATATTTTTGATTGTCACAGCTGGGGGTAGAAGGCAGCACTACAGGTGGGAAATGGAGGCCACGCATGCCTCTAAACATTCTGCAATGAACAGGATAGCCCCCCCACAACCCGCTACAAAGAATTATGGGGCCCCCAGGCTGGGCGCGGTGGCTCACACATGTAATCCCAGGACTTTGGGAGGCCGAGGCAGGCGGATCACAAGGTCAGCAGATCAAGACCATCCTGGCTAACACGGTGAAACCCCATCTCTACTGAAAATACAAAAAATTAGCCGGGTGTGGTGGTGGCAGGCACCTGTAGTCCCAGCTACTTGGGAGGCTGAGGCAGGAAAATTGCTTGAACTTGGGAGGCAGAGGGCCGAGAATGAGCCATTGCACTCCAGCCTGGGTAACAAGAGCAAAATTCTGCCCCCCAAAAAAATAAAAATTAAAAAAAAATCCAAATAATTAATCATGTTATTGGTGTACTAAGTACATTTTTCTATTGTTTGTTTGTTTGTTTTGAGATAGAGTCTCACTCTGTCACCCAGGCTGGAGTGCAATGGTATGATCTCGGCTCACTGCAACCTCCGCCTCCCAGGTTCAAGCTATTCTCCTGCCTCAGGCTCCCAAGTAGCTGGAACTACAGGCATGTGCCACCATACCTGGCTAATTTTTTGTATTGTTAGTAGAGACAGGGTTTCACCATATTGGCCAGACTGGTCTCAAACTCCTGACCTCAAATGATCCACCTACCTCGGCCTCCCAAAGTGCTGGGATTACAGACATGAGTCACCATGCCAGGCCATGGTTTTTTTTTTTGAGATAGAATCTTGCTCTGTTGCCCAGGCTGGAGTGCAGTGGCATGATCTCACCTCGTTCTCCCAAAGAGCTGGGATTACAGGTGTGAACCACTGTGCCCGGCAATAGCAGCTTTCTTTGTAGTAGCCAAAAACTGGAAACAACCCGATGTCCTTTGATAAGTAAGTGATTGGCCGGGCGCGGTGGCTCACGCCTGTAATCCCAGCACTTTGGGAGGCCGAGGCGGGCGGATCACGAGGTCAGGAGATCGAGACCATCCTGGCTAACACGGTGAAACCCCGTCTCTACTAAAAATGCAAAAAATTAGCCGGGCGAGGCGGCGGGCGCCTGTAGTCCCAGCTACTCGGGAGGCTGAGGCAGGAGAATGGCGTGAACCCGGGAGGCGGAGCTTGCAGTGAGCCGAGATAGCGCCATTGCACTCCAGCCTGGGCGACTAAGCGAGACTCTGTCTCAAAAAAAAAAAAAAAAAAAAAAGATAAGTAAGTGATTATAAAACAGCTTTGTTAGATCCACATTATGCAACGTCACTCAGCAATAGAAATAATGAACTATCACTACAGCCAACACCCTGGATGGATCTCCAGAGAATCTGGGTGACAAAAGTCAATCCCAAAAGATTACATACTGTATGATTTCATTGACATAACCTTCTTGAAATGACAAAATTATAGAGATGGAGAACAGATTAGTGGTTGCCAGGGGTTAAAGAAGACATAAGGGCAAGAGAGAAGCAGGCGTGGCTACACAAAGGCAACAGGAAGGATCTTCTGGAGATATAAATGTTTTCTTTCTTGACTGTGGTAATGTTGATATCATGGTTATCATATTTTAGTATAGTTTTGCAGGGTGTACTATTAAGGGAAACTAGGCAAAAGGTATAGGAGATTTCTCTGTCTTATTTCTTACAACTCCATGTGAATCTATAATGATCTCAAAATAAAAAGTTTAATTTTATATATATATTTTTAGATAGAAAGATAAGGCCGGGTGTGGTGGCTTATACCTGTAATCCCAGAACTTTGGGTGGCCAAGGCAGGAGGATTGCTGGAGCCCAGGAGTTCCAGATCAGCCTGGGCAATATAGTGAGACTCCATCTCTGCAAAAAATTAAAAATTAGCTGAGTGTGGGGGCGCATGCCTGTAGTCCCAGTTACTTGGGAGGCTGAGGCAGGAGGATCACTTGAGCCCAGAAATTTGTGGCTGCAGTGAATTATGGTCATACCACTGTATTCCAGCCTGGGTGACAGAGTGAGACCTTGTCTCAAAAATAAATAAATAAATAAATAAAAGAGAAAGATAGATAAACAGGTAAATAGGAGGAAGGCACTTTAAGCTATTCAGACAGCCAAAGTTTCAAAGAAAGGCCCTAATATGAGCTCTAGGAAAAGACAAAAATGCAGGCACAGATGGGCTACCCTTAAGGCTACCATGTACCCATTCACTGGAAGAGGCAACCCTAAAATGTGATCAGGTGACAAGTGGCCCCACGGCCCTGAGGAGCAGGCACTCTAACCCATGTAAAATAAACTGGAGACATGGAAATTGTAATGTGAGGAGAGTGTGGAACCCAGGGATGTTGTAATGACAAGCACAAACAGAGAGCGGGGAGTTTCCATGGAGTCTGGAAAGCTGGAGGGCAAAGCACTGGGTGTTTTCCAGCACTGACCAGAGCAGAATACGGCTGGCCAATGTAAACATCCAGTCCACTGGGCAAACATACTCCTCACTGAAGGAGGATGTTTCACGGGGACAGCCACCATGTGATAAAAATATACCCTCTAGGAAATCCAATTTCCGTTGCCCAGAGTCCTAAACTCATCAAGCAACCTTCTGATCTTAATTTGATTTTTGATGGTTTCCTTGCTGGAAGAGAAGGCGCTAACAGTATCCAGTCTGCTACATGATTGTGTTTTCCTCCCTTATCACCCCCCCATGGTTTTTGGCATTGGGTGTTTTGTTCTAAATTGTTTTCTCTCTCAGGCGTGATAGTATTTTCCCTCTAACAAGAATATAAACCCCCCCAAGCAAAGGGATAGAGTCGACAAACATGTATTAAGCTCCTCCTGTGTGCTTGGAACTGTGCAAGAATCAAAGGCAAGATGCCAGCAGATGGGATTCCTGCCCTCAGTGAGTGCTGGTTTCCTGGGGCTCCTGTACCCCCTGGGCTGGCAGTCATGATGGTATGGCCAAGATTGTGGGCTCCAGAATCAAACCAATGGAGTCCACATTCTGGCTCCAGCGTTTCCTACCTGCATGACTTTGAGCAATTTACCCAATCTCTCTGACCTTCAGTGTTCTCATCTCTAAAGTGCAAATGATACCTCACAACATGGTTGTAAGGATTAAATGAGTTAATTTGGACACAATTAAGTACCAGACACACAGTAAGCATTCATTAGATGGGAAGTCTTGTTACTCTGATGATCATTCTCATAACCAGGAGGTCTCAGATTTCTCAGTCCTTTGGGATGCCACTTCCCTCTACTGCCTATAAACCAAAAAGTGTCTGAGACAGATCTCAATCCATTTAGAGGTTTATTTTGCCAACATTGAGGATGTGCCTGGGGAAAAGAAGCAAGTTATGGTAGGACGTGAGGCCTGTGCTTTTTCCAAAAAGTTTTTAAACTTCAGTATTTAAAGGGGAAAGAGTGGACAGAAGGGGAAGGAGGAAAATAAAGGGGAAAAAAGAAAGTGGGGAGGGTAGGAGGTGAGGTGGTTGTATCTTGTGAGGCTTTGATTGGTGCTCTCAAAATCCACATTTTACATGTGAAAAAAAAGAAGAGTGAGGAGAGTCAATTATGCATTCATGTCATGCTTCATTTTACATAAGATAAAGTAAGCATACCAGCCTGGGCAACATGGCAAAACCCCAACTCTACAAAAAAAAAAAAAAAAAAAAATTAGCCAGGTGTAGTACACATACCTATAGACCAGCTTCTTGGGAGGCTGAGATGGGAGGATCACTTGAGCCCAGGAAGTTGAGGCTGCAGTGAGCCATGATCACACCACTGTACTCCAGTCTGGGCAACAGAGTGAGACCTTGTTTCAAAACAAATAATAAATAACAAAGTAAGCATAGAGCAGAGGGAGAAATCAAATATGCATTTGTCTCAGGATAGGTGGAGGGATGGTTTCTAGTCTTGTTTTTGTCCCATACCCATGAAGACAGGCTATTAATTTATTTACATTGTCAGGATGAGATTCAATAGAACAGAACTCTGTTTCAGGGTTAGTTTACTGGGGGAATATGCATTCTGAGAGATTTGGGTGTCCACAAGGAATTTCCTTTTGAGCAATTTGTGAGGAAGGCCTCATGGGGAGCGGATAGGTGGCCTTCTATCATTGCAGCTAGATAACTGTTTGGGAACAAAAAGGAAGGTGATTTTTTGCATGACTCAGTTCCCAAGCTTAACTTTCCCTTTGGCATAGTGAGTCTGGGGTCCCAAGATTTTATCTTCCTTTCACATACCCAACTAACTTGTTTGGCCATGCAAGGTCCAATTATTTACCAAGTTCCCCTCTCCCAGCATCTAGGAACCCCGGGGAGTGCAGAGAAGCTCTATAAATCTGCCTTGGCTGTCACTTGCCACAAACCAGCAACTGGCTCAAGCCCATTGCCCTTCAGACCCATGATAGGCATCTTCAGACCAGCTTCTCCTACTCCACCGTGGCCACCTCCACCAGCCCCAAGAGTGGGCCAAGGCCTCCCTCCTTCCCACACAGTGCTGCCTGATGCCAGGCCTTCACATTCATCACTTGGCCTTCGGAAGGCTTGGGGATAACCGAAGAAGCTCAGCCCAGAAAATTCTGAACATGTTTCAGGGTCTTGGCTCACCATCCTGTTTCAGGGACTGCCTCTCTAAAAAAGAAACCATCAAGGGTCCAGGCCTCATATCATTTGAGGCCCACAGAGAAGAAAAAAAGAAAAGTGTCCTGATTTGTTTTGTTTTGCTTTAAATGGAAACTTAATCTCAAACACGCAACTCTGCCCACCAAGAAGAGAGTCCTGTTCAATTTGTGTGTAAAGTTGAGCCACACACCTCAAATTTCCACATAGCCCAAATCTCTTTGCTTTACCTTTACATTTGCAGGTCTGTGAGATCCTGATATTGAGGGAGTTGGGACCATGGGGCCTCCCTGCAGCAAAAATACACTGTTGTCACCACTTCAATGGAAGTCTGAATCCATCTGTAAACACAGGGGCTTGAAAACTCTTGAGGCCCTTATTGACCAAGGCACCCTATTAAGTATATTTACATTTATTTTGCATAGCGTAAGGCACCATAGCTGAATTGAGGGGAAAAAATCCTATCATATTTCCACCGAGTATCTAAACACAGCTTCATCAGAAGAAATTCCAGTCTGACCTCCCGAATTCCTTAAAAAAGAAAAGAAATGAAAACATTGAAGAGAAATAGAGCAAAGACCATCCAGACCCTCATTTGCACCATGCGTGGTGGCTCACGCCTGTCATCCCAGCACTTTGGGAGGTCAAAGCAGGCAGATCACTGCAGCCCAGGCATTGGAGACCAGCCTGGGCAACATGGTGAGACAACTGTTCCTACAAAAAATTTAAAACATTAGCTGAGTGTGGCAGCACACGCCTGTGGTCCCAGCTACTCAGGAGGCTGAGGTGGGAGGATCACTTGAGCCTGGGAGGTGAGGCTACAGGAAGCTATAATTGTGCCACTGCACTCCAGCCAGGGCAACAGAGCAAGACCTTGTCTCAAAAAAATGAAATGAGGCCGGGCGCGGTGGCTCAAGCCTGTAATCCCAGCATTTTGGGAGGCCGAGACGGGCGGATCACGAGGTCAGGAGATCGAGACCATCCTGGCTAACACAGTGAAACCCCGTCTCTACTAAAAAACACACACACACACACAAAAACTAGCCGGGCGAGGTGGCAGGCACCTGTAGTCCCAGCTACTCGGGAGGCTGAGGCAGGAGAATGGCGTAAACCCGGGAGGCGGAGCTTGCAGTGAGCTGAGATCCGGCCACTGCACTCCAGCCTGGGCGACAGAGCAAGACTCCGTCCCCCCCAAAAAAAAAAAAAAAAAAAGAAAGAAATGAAATGAAATGAAATGAAATGAAATAAAATAAAATAAAATAATCCTTCTCCTTCCCTCCTGTAACTGCTCAATGGGTTCACCTTCCCCACTGCCTAGAAGAGCCAACTTATCAAGTCAGGGGAACTGCAATAGAGAAAGAGTAATTCATTCAGAGCCAGCTGTGCGGGAGACTGGAGTTTTATTATTACTCAAAACAGTCTCCCTGAGCATTTTAAGGACAACTTGGTGGGTTGGGGGAAGTTAGTGAGCCGAGAGTGCTGATTGGTCAGAGATGGAATCAGAGGGAATTGAAGCTGTCCTCTTGCCCTGAGTTGGTTCCTGGGAGGAGGCCACAAGATCAGATGAGCCAGTTTATTGATCTGGGTGGGGCCAGCTGATCCATCAAGTGCAGGGTCTCCAAAATATCTCAAGCACTGATCTTAGGAGCAGTTTAGGGAGGGTCAGAATCTTGTAGCCTCCAGCCGCAAGACTCCTAAACCATAATTTCTAATCTTGTGGCTACTGTGAGTCCTACAAAGGCAATCTAGTCCCCAGGCAAGAAGGAGGTCTGCTTTGGGAAAGGGCTGTTATTGTCTTTGTTTGTTTGTTTGTTTGTTTGAGACGGAGTCTCACTCTGTTACCCCGGCTGGAGTGCAGTGGCACGATCTCGGCTCACCGCAAGCTGTCTCCCAGGTTCACGCCATTCTCCTGCCTCAGCCTCCTGAGTAGCTTGGACCACAGGCGCCTGCCACCACACCCGGCTAGTTTTTTGCCGGGTTAGAGACGGGGTTTCACCTTGTTAGCAGGATGGTCTTGATCTTCTGACCTCGTGACGCCCGACTTGGCCTCCCAAATGCTGGGATTACAGGCGCGAGCCACTGCGCCTGGCCTGTCTTTGTTTTAAAAAACTATAAACTAGAGGCTGGGTGGGGTGGCTCACGCCTGTAATCCCAACAATTTGGGAGGTCAAGGCGGGTGGATCACCTGAGGTCAAGGAGTTTGAGACCAGCCTGGCCAACATGGTAAAACCCCATCTCTACTAAAAATACAAAAGTTAGCTGGGCATGGTGGCAGTCACCTGTAGTCTCAGCTACCCGAGAGGCTGAGGCAGGAGAATCGCTTGAACCCGGGAGACCGAGGTTGCAGTGAGCTGAGATCGCGCCACTGCACTCCAGCCTGGGCGACAGAGTGAGACTCTGTCTCAAACAAACAAAAAACACTATAAGCTATAAACTAAGTTTCTTCCAAAGTTTGTTCAGCCTACACCCAGGAATGAACATGGACAGCTTGGAGGTTAGAGGCAAGATGGAATTGATTAAATTAGATCTCTTTCATTGTCTCAGCCATAATTTTGCAGAGGTGGTTTCACCCCCAGTTCTCTGCCCCAGGACTTGTCCC
Organism: Macaca fascicularis; assembly: GCF_037993035.2. NCBI lineage: Eukaryota > Metazoa > Chordata > Mammalia > Primates > Cercopithecidae > Macaca > Macaca fascicularis. The sequence continues at coordinate 157,925,465 of NC_088378.1, read as the reverse complement.
TGGAGCTACTCCTTTCTCCTGCTTAAGTTGTTTATCCCCTTGCTAGGTTAAATCAGCCAAGGCTCTACTCATCAGCCTGAATAGGCCAGCCAGGCCAGCAGAAGGAACAAAATCTTCCCCTAAAAGTTCAGGGGAAAGGTTGGACACATGGTAGCTCACGCCTATAATCCCAGCACTTTGGGAGGATCACAAGATCAGGAGATTGAGACCATCCTGACTAACACGGTGAAACCCCATCTCTACTAAAAATAGAAAAATTAGCCGGGCATGGTGGTGGGTGCCTGTAGTCCCAGCTACTTGGGAGGCTGAGGCAGGAGAATGGCATGAACCTAGGAGGCGGAGCTTGCAGTGAGCCGAGATCGCGCCACTGCACTCCAGCCTCCGGGACAGAGCGAGACTCTGTCTCAAAAAAAAAAAAAAAAAAAAGTTCAGGGGAAAGTTGTGTAGATGCATGCTTCCATTTGTCAGTCATTGTTTCTCCCAATTTGTAGCTTACCTAGTGAGAGGCAGTTTTTCCCAACAGTTATCATTAAACAGGTGACTCTCTCATGTCAACTACACATTTGCCCTTGAACTTGGCCAACAACTCACCTAGTTTGGTTATTTTATTTTATTTTACAAAAGAAAAGTCAAAGTGTTCAGAAGAGAAGAAAAGGAGAATAAGAAGAAAGAGGAAGTAGAGATGAAAAGAAAGAAGATAAGGAAAAGTGAGAAGGGAGAGAGAAAGAACATGACTGAACATTTTCTGTGCAGCAAAGGAAGCTCCACCAGCCGTTAAAGAGGTCGTTAAAGACAGTCTGTTCATTTTCCCTGCACATTCTGGGGATCCCAAAATAAGATCCATGGGAGATGACATTACACTTTTTCAAAACACCTTTCTGAGAACACCTCCCACAACATGTCAAAACAAATGAAATTCTACATCTCTGCTTATAAATATTTTCCCCCAGCAACAAATGAAAGCTGTGATTCTACAGATACTTCATGGCTTCCTGTTCCTTAGAAGGGGTGTAGATAAGACCTACAGTGTGACTGCAGAGCCATTTGCGGCAGCATCATTTTTATACTGTGAGTGAGCACACATTTACATAATTCCATTCAACAAATACTGATTGAATATACATAGTATTATATAAATATGTATCAATACCTATGAGAACTAAATTAAGAGAAGCTAGTCAGAACCAGGCAGTGTGTGGGAGCCTCCCTCAATTCCTGCAGCAGGGTTGGGCTGCCTGACTTTGGGGAACAGATGCTATCTGAGTACTGGGGCATTATTCACCTAGAACTCCCCTGTGTCCGTCCCCAATCCCATAGCACGGTGGATACATAAAATCTGTGCTCATGCATTAGATCAGCATGAATTACCACTGCAAATACATATAAGATGCAGGAATTGCATCTTTACTTCCAAACATATTTGTTATGAAAGACTCAGAGATTGGGGAAACCAGGGGATAATGTTAGCATTTCTTAGGAAGGTTTCGAGTTGCATCTGCTGCTTGAATACTTAGGCTGAGTGAGTCGCCTTAAAGATATTAATAAGGGCCGGGCGCGGTGGCTCAAGCCTGTAATCCCAGCACTTTGGGAGGCCGAGACGGGCAGATCACGAGGTCAGGAGATCGAGACCATCCTGGGTAACACAGTGAAACCCCGTCTCTACTAAAAATACAAAAACTTAGCTGGGCGAGGTGGCAGGCGCCTGTAGTCCCAGCTACTCGGGAGGCTGAGGCAGGAGAATGGCGTGAACCCGGGAGGCGGAGCTTGCAGTGAGCTGAGATCCGGCCACTGCACTCCAGCCTGGGTGACAGAGCGAGACTCCGTCTCAAAAAAAAAAAAAAAAAAAAAAAAGATATTAATAAATACCTTTTGAAACTCAACGAATTTTGTACAGAAGAAGACACCTATGAATTTATTTATTTCTGGATCTTCACTGAAGGAAAAATTAAAACTATTTTTTATTAGTCAGCTCTGGCTCCCATAAGAACACACCACAGCATGGATGGTGTAAACAGCAGAAATGTATTTTCTTCCAGCTCTCCTGTTCCTGGCTTGCAAGATGGGGGCCTTCTCTCTACGTCTTCACGTGGCCCTTCCTGTGCACACAGGAATTCCTGGTATCCCTGCCTCTTCTTTTTGTTTTGGAGACAAGGTCTCTGTCACACAGGCTGGAGTGCAATGGCACAATCATAGCTCACTGCTGCCTCAATCTCCGAAACTCTAGCGATCCTCTCACCTCAATCAGTCTCGCAAGTAGCTGTGAGAAAAATTAACTGGGCTAATTTTTCTTTCGAATTTTTTGTAAAGATGGAGATCTTGCTATGTTGCCCAGGCTGTTCTCCACCTCCTGAGCTCAAGCTAGCCTTCCCATCCTGGCCTTTTAAAGTGCTGGGATTACAGGCGTACGCCAGCATACCCCTCTCTTCCAGCGTACAAGGACACCAATCAGTCCTATCAGATTAAGAACATACCCTTGTGATCTCATTTAACTTTAACTACCTCCTTAAAGGCACTATCTCCAAACACAGTCACACTGAGAGCTAGAGTTCCAATGTATGAATTTTGGTAGAGGGGTAAATATGCTCCAAAGTGCAGTGGCACGATCTTGGCTCACTGCAACCTCCACCTCCTGGGTTCAAGCGATTCAGCCTCAGTCTCCCAAGTAGCTGGGACTACAGGCATGTGCCACCATGCCCGGCTAAGTTTTTGTATTTTTAGTAGAGACGGGGTTTCACTATGTTGGCCAGGTTGGTCTGGAACTCTTGACCTCAGGTGTTTTGCCCACCTCAGCCCCACGAAGTGCTGGGATTACAGGTATGACCCACCGCACCCGGCCCAAAGTTCTTTTGAAGTGGCTTCATTTTCTGGGGTAAATACCCAGGGTTCGTCATCTCGCACCAAGAAAATTTAGGACATGCACATGCTTTAGGAGTTTAGGAGTGGAGGTTTAATAGGCAAAATAAAGAGAAAGGAGAACAGCTCTCTCTCTAGTGAAAGAGAAGGGCTTCTGAAAGGGAAAGACCAGCTAGTGGTAGATGCCCCAGATTTTATAGGCAGGCTTGAGGAGGCGGTGTCTGATTTCCTTAGGGCCCACAGATTGGTTCGATCAGGTGTGACGTTTACATAGCACAGGGAAGGCTGGCCGCCCCACCCTAATCTTATTATGCAAATGAACTTTCCACTTGACCAGCGCCATCTCATCTGCTCCTTACTGTGCACAAGGCTGGCAGAGACAGAAGGGAAGATGGCGCCATCATTTTGAGCATGATTGGCTCAACTGCCAGCATCTGTGTCTGCAACTCGATTTTTATAGGCTGCTGTTTGTTAGAAAATGATTTGGGGGCTGCTTTTCATTAAAAAGGGAAACCTTACCAAGGACTTCTGTACCTTCACTAACTTCTTAACCCCTATATCACTTTCAGGTTGAATGCAGTGGTTCACGTCTATAATCCCAGCACTTTGGGAGGCCCACGTGGGTGGATTGCTTGAGCTCAGGAGTTCAAGACCAGCCTAGGCAAACATAGCGAAACACTGTCTCTCCTTTTATTATTTTTATTTTTTAGATGGAGTCTTACTGTGTCACCTAGGCTGGAGTGCAGTGGCACAATCTCGGCTCACTGCAATGTCTGCCTCCTAGGTTCGAGAGATTCTCTTGCCTCGTGCCTCCTGAATAGCTGGGATTACAGGCACCCACCACCATGCCCAGCTAATTTTTGTATTTTCAGGAGAGACAGGGTTTCACCATGTTGGCCAGGCTGGTCTCGAACTCCTGACCTCAAGTGATCCGCCCGCCTTGGCCCCATAAAATGTTGGGAATATAGGTGTGAGCCACTGCGCCAGACCGTCTCTACTTTTTTTCTTTTTTTCTGATAATTCCTCTTTTTAATTATTGTTTAGCTTAAAGGTAGCCTCATTGTCACATCAGGATTATACATTGTTACAGGGAAGAAGAATACATTCTTAAATGTCTCCAATTATTATTCTGCCATTTTTTTTTCTTTTTTTTTATTGTTATTATACTTTAAGTTCTAGGGTACATGTGCATAATGTGCAGGTTTGTTACATATGTATACTTGTGCCATGTTGGTGCGTCTCTACTTTTTTAAGAAAAGAAACAAAGTGCTTTTAACTAAAAATATTGACTATTAAATCAAACAAAAAATATTGACTATTTCAAATATCTACCAGAGCTAAAATCTAGAAACAGACAAGTTTAGAAATGTTGAAGTTGAGGATGATAAGCACAGAATGATTAACGCATGTGCTGCTATTCTCCTTGTCGGGGGTCGTTGGGGACAGTTTTTATTCACTTTCTTCCCCTACCTCTCCACACCCATCCCCATTACTCTATATGGGCTCTTTCAACTTCTCAAAACCAAAGTTCATTCATTCTAGGCTATAAGTGCTCTAAGAGCAGAGGGCATTTCTTTCTTTTTTTCCTTTTTTTTTTTTAAACTAGGAAGAGCCACCATTGAAGCATCAAAAAGCAAGGTTGCTATGAACGCTTGGCCGCCACAAGCCAGCACAGGGCATTTCTGTTTAACTCCATATAGAGTCAGGCACATATGAGCAGCTCAATAAACACCTGCTAGAAGAATGAATGGCTCCATTCCTTATAAACATGGAATTGGAAGGAGTAAGTTAGGAGAAGGGCGTCAGCGACTGGAGGCCAGGCTGAGACGGGCCCTTCTCTCATTTTTCCCAGTCCCCTACCTTCCTGACAGCCAAGGATCTCAACTCTGTACCGCTGCCATAGTGGCCTCAGGAGAGGAGACATGAAGCCCCAAGTCAAGTCTCTGAGCATCACATGCTTGGAGAATGTTGACCCATGAACTGAGAGAAAGTACAACCCAGCTACCCTTCGGTTCCCATGGCCACACACCCAAGAATTGCCAGGGTCCAGGTCAAGGGAGAAGGTAATTATGCCAGAGGTCACAAGTGACAACCAACAAGTAATTACTGAGTACCTGCTCTTTGGTCAGTCAGTAAATATTTATTAATTACGTATTTTACACCAAATACAGTACTTGGCACTGCAGATGCAAAAGATGAATAAGATGCTCTTGCTCTCTAGGGATGAATATGTGGGTGCCAAGGGGAGTTGCAGAGCCCACTGCACTACTGTGTCAGGCTTCTGCTTAGCCCTGACAAGCTCACGTCATGACTGGCAGTTCCTCAGTGTCTGTAAGTAAAGGCCTATCCAGTGTGTGTTCTCTTGAGCAAAACAAAAAGTTTTTCATTTAAACTCTATTTTGCCAGCCGTGATGGCTCACGCCTGTAATCCCAACATTTTGGGAGGCCAAGTTGGGTGGATCGTTTGAGCCCAGGAGTTCGAGACCAGCCTGGGCAACACAGCAAGAACCCATCTCTACAAAAAAATTTAAAACTAAAATTTAGCCAGGTGTAGTGATGCATGCCTGTGGTCCCAGCTACACGGGAGGCTGAAGTGAGAGGATCTCTCGAGCCCAGCAGGTCGAGGCTGCAGTGAGCCATGATCATGCCACTGCACTCCAGCCTGGGCAATAGAATGAGACACTGTCTCCAAAAATTAAAAATAAAAATTAAATTAAAAATCATCCTTTAAATGGTGGTAGAGGCCAGGCACGTTGGCTCATGCCTGTAGTCCCAGCACTTTGGGAGGCCAAGGCAGGCGGATCACCTGAGGTTGGGAGTTCAAGATCAGCCTGACCAACATGGAGAAACCCTGTCTCTACTAAAAATTCAAATTAGCCAGGCACAGTGGCATGTGCCTGTCATCCCAGCTACTCGGGAGACTGAGGCAGGAGAATCGCTTGAACCCGGGAGGTGGCGGTTGCTGTGAGCTGAGATAGCGCTATTGCACTCCAGCCTGGGCAACAAAAGTGAAACTCCGTCTCAAATAAATAAATAAATAAATAAATAAAATGTGGTAGAATTGCTGGAACGCGGGAGTCAGAGGTTGCAGTGAGCCAAGATCGCGCCACTACACTCTGGCCGAGGGAACAGAACGAGACTCTATCTCAAAAAATAAAAATAAAGATAAATAAATATAAAAATAAACTCTATTTTTTCCTTTTTTTTTTTTTTTAATGACTGTCCATCAGTTTGCCTGGCCCAAGAGGTATAGGCCTGGACTGCAGCACAATGAGCCAGAGGAACGCCTGTACTGGATATCCGACTCAGAGTGACATTTTCACAACTCTGGTCATGAGGCTTGAGGTGACAAACTGCAAGGTCAGGATGACTGCTCCCAGATAAGAGTCTGCCCCCGGTGAGCAACCATCAGGCAGCTGACAGGGAGCACAGAGCGGGGATTATGTACTCGAGTGACAGCCTGGCGTGGTGACCTGGCCTCCTGCCAGGGCCAACCTCCCTGTTGGCTAAATGACCCAGGGCATTCTCCCCCACAGCAGCAGAATCTGCCAGAGCCTCCTTAACTGGCCTGCTTGCTCCTACCACCACCCTGCGCATGAGATTATGCTGGGCATGACATAGTGATGACACCGTTGCTTGCTCTATCGCCAAACGGGCCAAAGTCAAAATCACAGAAGTCACTTGGGTAAGGCAGAAACACACAGACACTGCCACAGAGCCAGCAGACTCTCCCAGCAACCCCAGCTCAGGGAGGTGAGCCTTCCTGAAGCAAAGAGTTGCAGCACAGTGCAGTAAATACCAGGTTCAGCTAAGCGAAGCTGCCAGCATCAGATCATTTTTGCCTACAAAAACAAAACTTTCATGTGGTCCAGCAGTCACTGACTCTTACATTACATAGCATATCCTCTATGCCAGGCAAAATTCTTTTTTTCTCTTTTTTCTTTTTTAAAGAAAGGGTCTCACTGCATTGCCCAGGCTGGAGTGCAATGGCACGATCATAGCTCAGTGCAGCCTCCACCTCCTGGACTCAAATGATCCTCCTGCCTCAGCCTCTGGAGTAGCTGGGACTACAGGTGCACGCTGCCATACCTGGTTCAGGCAAGGTTCTAATCTCTCCACACACAAACTCACCTCATTTATATAACAACCCCATGAGGAGGGTACGCGATTATGCCCGTTTTACAGACAAGGCTGAGGAAGTGGCTGCCAGTCAGTGGCGACAATTCAAATGCAGGCACCAGAATCCACACTCTCCATCCCTACGCTGTCCTGCCTCTGCCGGAAGTGTGCAGAGTTCACGGAAATCACAGAGTAAGGGCCAAGATGTTCAAAAAGGCTTCCAGAAGGAAGTCAGGCCTGAGGAATCTGTACCCTCTGATGCCTGACAGTGACCAAAGGCCTTCATCTCATTTGAGCATGGTCAAGTTTGACTCAAGTTACACGGTGGCTCCTCGCCTCCAGACAGGGAGCTGTCCCCAAGGGTTCAAGTCCCTCCACACAAATTCACTTCAGGTTCACATTATCTTTATTTGTATTTATTTATTTTGAGACAGGGTCTCATTCTGCCACCCAGGCTGGAGAGCAGTTGAGTAATCACCATTCACTGCAGCCTTGACCTCCCAGGCTCAAGCCTCCCACCTCAACCTCCCGAGAAGCTGGGATTGCTGGTGCGTTCCACTGTGCTCGGCTAATTTTTGTATTTTTTGTAGAGTTGGGGGTCTCACTATGTCGCGCAGACTGGTCTTGAACTTCTGGGCTCGAGCGATCCTCCTGTCTTAAGCCTCCCAAACTGCTGGGATTACAGGAGTGGCCCAGGTTCACTTTATAAACATCTGTTGCATAAACAGATCTGAGTAAGGAGAAAAAGAATGAATGAGGCCGGGCGCGGTGGCTCAAGCCTGTAATCCCAGCACTTTGGGAGGCCGAGGCGGGCGGATCACAAGGTCAGGAAATCGAGACCACAGTGAAATCCCGTCTCTACTAAAAATACAAAAAATTAGCCGGGCGCGGTGGTGGGCGCCTGTAGTCCCAGCTACTCAGGAGGCTGAGGCAGGAGAATGGCGGGAACCCGGGAGGCGGAGCTTGCAGTGAGCCGAGATCGCACCACTGCACTCCAGCCTGGGCAACAGCGTGAGACTCCGTCTCAAAAAAAAAAAAAAAAAAAAAAAAAAAAGAATGAATGAGCAAAACCAGAGTGCAAATTTGTTCATTAACATAGAAAAAGAAATGCGGGAATGACTGGAATCCCCAGGTATGTGGAGTTGGGGGGCACTGAGCTTTCCAATTACATTACCTGGCGCATATTTCGCAGAAACCCCATGGGGGAAATATTGTCATTGAATTTTACAAATGAGGAAGCCCACTGGGAGAGGTGACTGAGGCCAACTGCCCCCAAATTCTGTAGTCGGCGGGGCCAAGATTCTGACCACCGTTTTCACACCCGAATCTGCCTTCCAAGCTGCTGTGCACTTTCCGCTCCCAGCAGGAAAATTAGCTTAGGAAATCCAATTAAGACGATCCCACCGCTGGCAGGGTACAGGCCCAGTTTACAAGGAGCCAGGAGGTCTTTGGGAATAGCTTCTGGCTGTGAGCGCCCGATTCTCCCTCCTCCACCACGCAGCCGTCCAGCTGCCAACCAGAAGAGAACACGTAACTGGACAGTCAGGGTATGCCTGCCCTGGTCGCTGCTGGAGAAACTGGAGACTGTCACTCTCTCACTCCGGCACCTCTTCCAATATTCTTTATCAGCCACCAAAGGCTACTGCCATTACAACATTACCGCATGATGGGCATATTACAATTCCCTAGATTACATCTTATCTGACGTTAGTTACATTTTAGGGTTGTTGCTTCCTGGCACTTTAATTTTAAAAGTAAGCTATCTCCAAATCACAGAGGAGGATGAGTTACAGCTACTTCTATCCATTTTCTGAGGCTCGTTTACAGAAACTAACCTTTTCTTCCACGGGCCTAGATTTCAGGGTGCACTCTGTGCTGGTTCTATAACCTTCTAGCCATTAACTGTAATAAGGAATGATAATGCTCTTTATCTCAATTATTTTGTTTTCTATTTTTGGTGGTTGGCATGAGAGGAAGTACAGGTAGAATCTGATTGTGTAAAATTGTCATCTTGATAGCAGTGCCCTTTTGCAAGACATGGGTCATCAAGCTCCTAAAAATTTTTTTTTTCTTTTCTTTTTGAGATAGGGTCTCGCTCTGTCACCCAGGCTGGAATGCAGTGGTGCCATCATGGCTCACTGCGGCCTCAAACTCCCAGGCTCAAACTGTCCTCCCACCTCAGTTTCCCAAGCGGCTGGGACCACCGGCATGCACCACCAGGCCTGGCTAATTTTTTGTAGAGACAAGGGTCTCACTTTGTTGCCCAAGCTGGTCTTGAAGCCCTGAGCTCAAGTGATCCTCCTGCCTCAGCTTCCCAAAGTGCTGAGATTACAGGCATGAGCCACCTTGCCTGGCAGGACTATTTTTTCATATCATTATTAACTTTAACTACAGGGATTAGGTATCATATAAACAGATACCAAAGATATAACTCGGTGCAACATTACCCTATAATCATCAAGGGTTAATAAGTATAAAGAGGAAAGAACGTGGCCAGGCACAGTGGCTCACACCTGTAATCCCAGCACTTTGGGAAGTCAAGGTGAGTGGATCACCTGAGGTCAGGAGCGTAAGACCAGCCTGACTGACATGGTGAAACCTCATCTCTACTAAAAATACAAAGTTAGCCGGACATAGTGGCACATGCCTGTAGTCCCAGCTACTCTGGAGGCTGAGGCGGGAGAATCGCTTGAACCCAGGAGGCAGAGGTTGCCGTGAGCTGAGATGGAAGCACTGCACTCCAGCCTTGTTTCACTCAATAAGAGTGAAACTGCATAAAAAAAAAAAAAAAGAAAGAAAGAAAGAAAAAGAAAAAGGAAAAAACAAAAAAAGAACGTGTTTTTACAAAATATAACTTACCACATTGTGTACCCTACCACTGATGAGACAAAGAAAAACCTCAAATGGAGTATTTGAGGAGTGGATGGGCACTGAAATCACTGTCTATTTGACTTTCCTCCACTGTCAGATGGCAACAGTCAATAGCGTAAGGAGGAAAGGAGATGGAGACTTCACTCACTTCCTCAGGAAATCCACTCCCTTCTAGGGCATGGCAAACTACAAAGGAAAAAGAACAAAGCTAGGAAATGGGAAAGTTGTGGCCCAGGCTGGAGTGCAATGGTATGATCTCAGCTCACTGCAACCTCTGCATCCTAGGCTCAAACAATTGTCCTGCCTCAGCTTCCCGAGTAGCTGGGACTACTGGTGCACACCACCACGCCTGGCTAATTTTTGTAGTTTTTGTAGAGACAGGATTTCGCCATGTTGACCAGGCTGGTCTCCAACTCCTGTCCTCAAGTAATCCGTCCTCCTCAGCCTCCCAAAGTGTTGGGATTACAGACATGAGCCACCACAGTCGGCTTTTGTGGGGTTTTTTGGTTTTTTTTTTGGGGGGGGGGGTTGGTTTGGTTCTGTTTTGTGACAAAGTCTTACTATGTTGCCCAGGCTGACCTTGAACTCTTGGGCTCAGGGGATCATCCTGCCTCAGCCTCCAGAGTAGCTGGGACTACAGGCTCATCACAATGCGCAGCTTTTTCTGTTATTTAATGTCTTCAGGTTTTTGTGGCTGAATTTGGATGAAGGGATTGAAGGCTAAAAATTATAAAGTATAGGCAGGGCCCAGTGGCTCACACCTGTAATCCTAGCACTTTGGAAGGCAGAGGCAGGCAGATCATGAGGTCAGGAGTTTGAGACCAGCCTGGCCAATATAGTGAAACCCCGTCTCTACTGAAAATACAAAAATTAGTCGGGTGTGGTGGTAAGCGCCTGTAATCCCAGCTACTCCGGAGGCTAAGGCAGAAGAATCGCTTGAACCCGGGAGATGGAGGTTTCAGTGAGCCAAGATCACGCCACTGCACTCCAGCTGGGCGACAGAGGGACACTCTGTCTCAAAAAACAAACAAAAACAAACAAACAAACAAAACAGATAAAGTCTCACTCTGCCACCCAGGCTGGAGTGCAATGGTGCGCTTGGGGTTCACTGCAGCCTGTGCCTTCCGAGTTCAAGTGATTCTCCTCCCTCAGTCTCCCAAGTAGCTGGGATTACAGGCGCTCACCACCAGGCCCAGCTAATTTTTGTATTTTTAGTACAGATGGGGTTTCACCATGTTGGTCAGGCTAGTCTCAAACTCCTGACCTCAAGTGATCTGCCTGCCTCAGCCTCCCAAAGTGCTGAGATTACAGGCGTGAGCCACTGCGCCCGGGAGGGGGAAAAAATCCTTTTATTTGCAAAGAGAATAGGTGCAGTGCCTTTGATCAGGCAATGTTATCTAGCTAGAATGTAAAGACACTGTTTTTCAACATGTTTCTTTTTAGAGTTATCTTCTCCGTATAGCAAGTGATAGAAAATTTCCATTTTTATTGGCAAAAAGAAGGGTCCTTTTATTTTTTAATCTTAAAATTTTTCAAAACAAAAAATAGAAATAGTACAATGAATAACCATGTCCTCACCAGAGATTCAACCATTCTTTACAATTTCATCTGTAATTTGTTTTTTGTCCAACAACTTAAAACTAAATTACAGACATTGTGACACTTTTCTCCTGAAATACCTCAACATGCAATTTCAGAAAACAATAATATTCTTCCACAAAATCATTATCCATTATCACACATAATAAGATAAATAATCCCCTCATGCTGTCTAACCCACGTTCAATTAGGAAGGTGGTTTTTGTTAAATAAATTCACTTTAAAAATGTGAGATGATTGAAAGAAGAAAACATTAGGTAAATAATAGTAAATAATAATATAGGTTATATATGGATATGGGCAAAAGTCTGATGATGGCAGGTTTTAGAAAACTCTAGCTTGAGGCTGGGCACAGTGGCTCATGCCTGTAATCCCAGCACTTTGGGAGGCCGAGGTGGGTGGATCACCTGAGATTGGGAGTTTGAGACCAGCCTGACGAACATGGTGAAACCCCATCTCTACTAAAAATACAAAAATTAGCCAGGCGTGGTGGTGGGCCCCTGTAATCCCAGCTACTCAGGAGGTTGGGGCAGGAGAATCACTTGAACGTGGGAGGCAGAGGTTGCAGTGAGCAGAGATCATGCCATTGCACTCCAGCCTGGGTGACAAGAGTGAAACTCCGTCTCAAAAAAAAAAAAAAAGAGGCTAGCACCAGAGAATGCTTTCAAGGTTTCAACACCATGATCTAGCCTAAGCTGCAATTAGTATCCCAGCTTAAAAACTAATACCTGGGAGGCCGGGTGCGGTGGCTCACGCCTGTAATCCCAGCACTTTGAGAGGCTGAGGTGGGTGGATCATTTGAGGTCAGGAGTTCGAGGCCAGTTTGGCCAACATGGTGAAAGCCTGATCTGTACTAAAAACACAAAAATTAGCTGGGCGTTGTAGTGCCCAACCGTAAGCCCAGCTACTTGGGAGACGGGCAGGAAAATCACTTGAACCCAGGAGGCAGAAGTTGCAGTGAGCCGAGATAGCACTACTGTACTCCAGCGTGGGTGACAGAGCAAGACTCTGTCTTGAAAAAACAAACAAGGCCGGGCGCGGTGGCTCAAGCCTGTAATCCCAGCACTTTGGGAGGCCGAGACGGGCGGATCACAAGGTCAGGAGATGGAGACCATCCTGGCTAACACAGTGAAACCCCGTCTCTACTAAAATACAAAAAAAATTAGCCAGGCAAGGTGGCGGGCACCTGTACTCCCAGCTACTCGGGAGGCTGAGGCAGGAGAATGGCGTGAACCCAGGAGGCGGGGCTTGCAGTGAGCTGAGATCCAGCCACTGCACTCCAGCCTGGGCAACAGAGCCAGACTCCATCTCAAAAAAAAAAAAAGAAAAAAAAGAAAAAAAAAAAGAAAAAACAAACAAATAAATACCTGGGAAAGGTAGAGATGATAAAACATGCAATCTAGGCTGTGTAGGAAAAGGAAATAGAACAGGAAAGATGCTAAGAGATTGGGAGAAACTTAAGTGGGCCGAGAAATATAAGTCATCTCTTGATCAAAAAATAAGTGTGTTGGGAAGAACAGTGATAAAGTGAAGTTAGGAATAAAAAGAGAGGCCGGGCGCGGTGGCTCAAGCCTGTAATCCCAGCACTTTGGGAGGCCGAGACAGGCGGATCACGAGGTCAGGAGATCGAGACCGTCCTGGATAACACGGTGAAACCCCGTCTCTACTAAAAAATACAAAAAACTAGCCGGGCGAGGTGGCGGGCGCCTGTAGTCCCAGCTACTTGGGAGGCTGAGGCAGGAGAATGGCGTAAACCCGGGAGGCGGAGCTTGCAGTGAGCTGAGATCCGGCCACTGCCCTCCAGCCTGGGTGACAGAGCGAGACTCCGTCTCAAAAAAAAAAAAAAAAAAAAAAAAGAGAATAACATGTCTCCAAATGTAGGATGGGGTTGCAACCTGATAAGGCCATCTGAAATTGAAAATTTCTTTAAGTTGAAAGTGTGTTTTCAACTTGGGATATTTTCAATTTACAATGGGCTTCTCCAGAGGTAACGCCATCGTAAGTCAAGGAAAATAGTGAATGCATATGGCTTTCACACCACTGTAAAGTCATAAGTCCAACCACCATAAGTCAGGGACATCTGTATACATGAGCATAATTAGAGGTTATCTCTGGGAGGTATGGCAAGGGGCAATTTGTCCTCTCTGCGGTATCGGTCTCAACTTTACAAGCTATAGAATCAGGCTGCCTCGTTTGAATGCTGGTTATGCCACTATCAGCTGTGGACCCTTGAACTGATTACTTGAGATCTCTTTGTCTCAGTTAACTCGCCTATAAAACGAGAGGAAACAGTAGTTTCTACCCTATAATACACTATAACCCTTTCCTAACACATCAGTGATAAGCATGACCTAAAAAATTCAGTGGCATAAAAGGTGGGTTTGTGTTAAGGCAAGGTTAATGAAAAACAGGATTTTTGGTCAGTCTGTTTTGTCACAAAAAGCACAAAAGTAAAGATAAACCTACACTGTGCGCAACTGATGAGAAACAATGCCCTCACCATCTCTCTCCTGTTCCTCTACCCTCAGCTGCGGGGAAGGGACAGGAGTGGGAGGAAGAAGTGACACCGGTGGGCAGAATAGGAGAGCACAGCCTCTGGAAATTAAATTTGAAAGTTGGTGGGAGGCCGGGTGCAGTGGCTCACACCTGTAATCCCAGCACTTTGGAAGACCAAGGCAGGTGGATTACCTGAGGTCAGGAGTTCAAGACCAGCCTGGCCAACATGGGGAAACCCCCTCTCTACTGAAAACACAAAAATTACCCTGATGTGGTAGGGGGCACCTGTAATCCCAGCTACGTGGGAGGCTGAGGCAGGAGAATTACTTGAACTCAGGGAGATAGAAGTTGCTGTGAGCCAAGATCGTGCCATTGCACTCCAACCTGGGTGACAAGAGCACAACTTCATCTCAAAAAAAAAAAGTTGTTAAGAAGTGGGAAAGGGAGGGGCTAGGATCAAGGTTAACCTCAGAACTGTGGATTATAAAGGGCCTTCCTCTTGAAAAGAACAGGAATTTATTCAGCTCCCATATGAGAAGGAGAGCAGGCAGAGGCCGGGAGATAATTACCAATAGCCAATCGTGTTTTATGGGATATTGATTTATCACTTGGTTTTACTATACATGTCAAGTGCTGAGAACAGACCCTGGCGCATCAAAAGCACTCAATAAATGTGCACTATCATTTTTATTATCGCCTGCCTCTCTTTCATTTCCACTCTCTCTCCCTATTTCAGGCTCGTGTTACAACTTGGCTGGTTTATGTTAGCTCTTCCTAACTGGTCTCCTGTCCTGGGCAGAGAATTCCAAGAAGCCACCAGGAATTCATCCACACTTCTACATTTCAGAGTGCCTGCCACATCCCAGCCTAGAAGAACGTAGAGGTTCTTCAATATGCTTGTGAAGGAGTGCAGGGAACTTCGCCTCACATTTGGCTCCCTGGTATAACAAGTATTTTGAATTACACGTCCTTAGAGATCAGTGGATGCCACGAGAGACTTTTCCCCTATCTACACTAAGTCCAGCAGACCCACTAAGGAGAGCAATTTGTGTCCTTCCTTCCTCTTAATCCTCTACCTCTCCCAAAGCACATAATGAAGTTCCTTTATCTGCCTAAAGTCCAGACCTACCAGAGAACAAAGCAAAGACCTCTCGTGGCTTCCCTGAGTTTTCATTAGCTGAACCCTTATTGCAGGAAGGCAGGCAGAAGTCTGTCAACAAACCTAGATGGACTTTTGTCCCAAACCATTGTCTGCTCTGCAGGCTCAAAAGACTTTGTCCCAAAACCATTTTATGTTCTTCGAGCCCATTCAATTCCCTAAAAATCAGTTACTACCCCTAAAATCCTCCATACCTCCCCATCTTCCTTTTCCCTAAGAAGTAGGGTAGATAAGCATCTGTACCCCATTGGGATACTGGGCAATCACTCTGTGACTCTGCCCATGCACACGGTAGTAATGCATCTGTATGCCTTTTCTTTTATTAACCTGCATTTTTGTGAGTTGAATTTTCAGCAAAACTTCCAAGGGTGACTTCAGCCTTGAAAGTTTCAGTGAAGCCGGGTGCGGTGGCTCATGCCTGTAATCCCAGCACTTTGGGAGGCCGAGGCGGGCAGATCACGAGGTCAGGAGATCAAGACCATCCTGGCTAACACGGTGAAACCCCGTCTCTACTAAAAGCACAAAAAATTAGCTGGGCGTGGTGGCGGGCGCCTGTAGTCCCAGCTACTCGGGAGGCTGAGGCAGGAGAATGGCGTGAACTCAGGAGGCGAAGCTTGCAGTGAGCCGAGATCATGCCACTGCACTCCAGCCTGGGCGACAGAGCGAGACTCCATCTCAAAAAAAAAAGTAAGTTTCGGTGAAAAATTCACCCCTATACTTGATACTATAGTACCCTGCCATGCTGACCACAGCCAACCAGACCATGGTCGACATATGACATAAAGGCTAGTCAGCTGCCCTGATGTTATCTGCACAGCATGCACACTCTATATTAGCCTTTGATTGGCTGGTCACATCATATTCTGCAATTTAGAGAATTCAGATGCAAGATACAGGAAAGACCAGCTGACACAAAAGAAACAGAGGCAAACAACACAGAGACAAGGCAATAAACAGAACTCCTAGGGTAGGAGAAGTCATGAATAAATAGAAAATACCACTTCTTCCCCTCCTCTTCTCTGGTCACTACTGAACCCCAAACATAAATGAAGGCCTTTAACACCTTGGCCATGGGAGCCCTCTCTGGTCCTACTCCCAATATTGTCTTGGGCAACGCTCTACAAATCCAATGATTTTCTCTTTAAGTGTCTTTCTTCCTCCAGTATAGTCTTAACGCTTCTTAAATCTAGGAATCCCAGAGTCACAAAACTTTAAAGCTGGAAGCGGTCTTCTAGATATCACGCCTCTCACGTATCTTAATTGACTTTCCACTGTTAATGGCCTTTCAGGTTGCCTTTTGGAAATAACTATCAAAAGTCCTGTGAGTACATACCTTTGCACCCAGGAATTCTACTTCTAGTAATTTATTCTGTGGAAAGTAATCAGACAAACATCCAAAAAGATGACGAAATAGAATTTTTTTTTTATTTTTAATTTTTATTTATATATTTTTTTGAGATGGAGTCTCTGTCACCCAGGTTGGAGTGCAGTGGCACGATCTTGGCTCACTGCAACCTCTGCCTCCCGGATTCAAGCGATTCTTTCTCCTGCCTCATTCTCCTGAGTAGCTGGGATTACAGGTGTGCACCACCACGCCCAGCTGATTTTTGTCTTTGTAGTAGAGACAGGGTTTCACCATGTTGACCAAGCTGGTCTTGAACTGCTGAACTCAAGTGACCAGACTGCCTCAGCCTCCCAAAGTGCTGGGATTACAGGTATGAGCCACTGTGTCCAGCCAAAATGACATAATAGAATATTAATTGCAGCATGCTTCAAAATAGCAAAAGTTAAAAAATTGCTTACATGTGTAACAATAAGAGATTGGTTAAATAATTGTTGCTATCTACAACCATTAGGTGAAACACTAACACGTTACGAAAATCAGAACAGGCCGGGTGCGGTGGCTCAAGCCTGTAATCCCAGCACTTTGGGAGGCCGAGACGGGCGGATCACGAGGTCACAAGATCAAGACCATCCTGGCTAACACGGTGAAACCCCGTCTCTACTAAAAAATACAAAAAACTAGCCGGGCGAGGTGGCAGGCGCCTGTAGTCCCAGCTACTCGGGAGGCTGAGGCAGGAGAATGGCGTGAACCTGGGAGGCGGAGCTTGCAGTGAGCTGAGATCCGGCCACTGCACTCCAGCCTGGGTGACAGAGCGAGACTCCGTCTCAAAAAAAAAAAAAAAAATCAGAACAGAGGCCAAACGCAGTGGTTCACACCTGTAATCCCAGCACTTTGGGAGGCTGAGGCAGGTGGATTGCTTGAGGTCAGGAGTTCAAGACCTGCCTGGCCAACATGGTGAAACCCCATCTCCACTAAAAATACAAAAATTAGCTGGGTATGGTGGTGCGTGTCTGTAGTCCCAGCTACTCAGGAGGCTGAGGCAGGAGAATCACTTGAACCCATGAGGCAGAGGTTGCAGTGAGCCAAGATCACGCCATTGCACTCCAGCCTGGGTGATAGAGTGAGACTCCATCTCTATCAATCAATCAATCAATTAAATTGGAATAGACATTATAAATTTAACATGGAAACATGTTCTTGCCATCTTCATAAGTAAAAATGTTGGGTCAAAAAATGAGGTTTAATGTTCTGATTGTATTTATTAGAAAGCATATTTTAAATATGTTTACATAAACAGAAAAAAACCTGAAAAGATTTTATAGAACTTATCTCTAAGTGGTAGAAATATAAGTGACTGCATTTTGCTTCGTTTTTTGCTTGTCCGTAACTTTTTTTTTTTTTGAGGCGGAGTCTCGCTCTGTCGCCCAGGCTGGAGTGCAGTGGCGTGATCTCGGCTCACTGCAAGCTCCGCCTCCTGGGTTCCCACCATTCTCCTGCCTCAGCCTCCCGAGTAGCTGGGACTACAGGCGCCGCCACCATGCCCGGCTAATTTTTTTGTATTTTTAGTGGAGATGGGGTTTCATTGTGTTAGCCAGGATGGTCTCGATCTCCTGACCTCGTGATCCGCCCATCTCGGCCTCCCAAAGTGCTGGGATTACAGGCTTGAGTCACCGCGCCCGGCCTTGTCCGTAACTTCTAAATGTCTGCATTAAACATATATTTTTGAAAAATAAAACAAAAATCCTACCAAAGGCCCAGATCAGGTGGTGTCCCATCTATAAACTGTTGAGAGAAGCCCCTCCAGAATGCATCCCCCACTCTGAATGTAGGCACATTTACATCTGTTTCCAACGCCAACACACACTCACAGCGGTGACCCTGAGAACACAGCTGCCTTTGCTCCACAGTAGCAGGTGCAGTGTTTCAACACTGTGGTGGTTCATATATTACAGTAGCCCCCAAAAAGATTTTCCCACACCCCAACATCTGTGAAGATGATCTTAGTTGGGAAAAGGGCCTTGGCAGCTATAATTAAGACGGGATTGTCCTGGATCATCTGGATGGGCCCTAAACGCAATGACAAGCGTCCTTGTAAGAGACAAAAGAAGAGAGGCGCACGGACAGAGGAGAAGGCCATGTGAAGATGGAGGCAGAGAGTGGCAGAGTGATGCAGCCCCCAGCCAAAGCCATTGGAGGCACCAAACGCTGGGAGAGGCCAGGAAAGACTCTCCCCTAGAGTCTTCTGATAGAGGGTGGCCCCACTAACACCTTGATTTTGAACTTCTGACCTCCCAAACTGTGAGAAAATAAATTTCTGTTGTTTTAAGTCATCAAGTTTGTGGTCATTTGTTTTTTTTTTTTTTTTTTTTTTTTTGAGACGGAGTCTTGCTCTGTCACCCAGGCTGGAGTGCAGTGGCCAGATCTCGGCTCACTGCAAGCTCCGCCTCCCGGGTTCACGCCATTCTCCTGCCTCAGCCTCCCGAGTAGCTGGGACTACAGGCGCCCGCCACCGCGCCCGGCTAGTTTTTTGTAATTTTTAGTAGAGACGGGGTTTCACCGTGTTAGCCAGGATGGTCTCGATCTCCTGACCTCGTGATCCGCCCGTCTCGGCCTCCCAAAGTGCTGGGATTACAGGCTTGAGCCACCGCGCCCGGCCGTTTGTGGTCATTTGTTAGGGCACATACAGAAAATGAATACAGACATAGTAGGCACTTGGTCAATACTGGTGGGAGGAAAAAAAATTGCTTAAATGACTGTGTCCTTAGTTCTTCTAGTTTTGATTCAGAAAGAAAGAATGTCTCATTAAAATATTTTTCGATTAGGTGGTGTGGTGGTATGTGCCTATGGTCCCAGCTACTTGGGAGGCTGAGGCAGGAGGATCACTTGAGCACAAAGGATGCAGTGAGCTGTGACCACACCATTGCACTCTAGCCTAGGCAACAGAACAAGATCCTGTCTTTTTTTTCTTTTTTTTCAGAGGGAGTTTTCCTCTTATTGCCCAGGCTGGAATGCAATGGCGTGATCTTGGCTCACCACAACCTCCACCTCCCAGATTCAAGCGATTCTCCTGCCTCAGCCTCCTGAGTAGCTGGGATTATAGGCATGCGCCACCAAGCCCAGCTAATTTTGTATTTTTAGTAGAGATGGGGTTTCTCCGTGTAGGTCAGGCTGGTCTCGAACTCCCAACCTCAGGCGATCCACCCACCTTGGCCTCCTAAAGTGCTGAGATTACAGGTGTCAGCCACCGTGCCCGGCCAAGACCCTGTCTTTAAAAAAAAAAAAAAGTTTAAGAAAGCAAAAAATACTTTTCTAAACCTTAGTTTCTTATGATCAAATTTGAATTATTCCACCCATCAAAATGGCAGTTTACTTGGTGATCCATTAGGCTTGATTTGAAATAAGAAATAAAAGTAATCGACTCTCTCTTACATTGTCTTCAGGGAGACAAAGTTCAGCCACACTTTCTCAAATGCTAAGCTCCTTATTTTACCCAGAGCGTGAGTTCAGTATTCACGGCCTTGCACAGACTTCACCAAACACTGACAGTAAGGGTTTTAAAAGGACAATGACAGGGTTGAAAGTTGAAAAATTTGAACTACTTTTCTCCTCTATCTATTCTTAAAAATCCATATCATTTTCTTCCTGGGAAACCAACTCAGTTCTAATCCGCACGCACATGCCTGTCCATGAAAGGCATAATTTGGCCTCATGTGTTTGCTTTTTGTTTTGCTTTCGAATCAAATGCTTCAGTGCTTTGATAACTAAAAATGAAAGAGGAGAGAAAATGTGTTTTTCTTCAGGCTTTAAAAAAAAAAAAAAAATCAGTGTTGAATCCTCAAGGGATTATCGTGTAAACTATGATGTAAAGAAGCTGGAGTTAAGGCCAGGCGCGGTGGCTCACGCCTGTAATCCCAGCTCTCAGGGAGGCAGAGGCGGGAGGATAGCTTGAGCCCAGGAGTTCGAGACCTGCCTAGGTAATATAGCAAGACCCCGTTCTCCACAAAAAGGAAAAAAAAAAAGAAGCTGGAGTGGAGTGGGGACGGGCCTGGAGAGAAGGGGATGGTGAAACCTCATCCATTGCTTGTAGAATAATGTATGCCCAGGGTGACAGGGTGCGCCAGCCCCTGAGGTCACCTCTCATCCGTGTGGTCTACAACCGTGTAGGGTTCCAAAGGTAAGCCCCCAGCGTGGATTCCAGCGTGAGGAAAGGATGTATAGGAAGAATCTAAGTGTGAGTGGATGCAGGGCTCATGCAGACCAAGATATGGGTTTGCCTGTCCTGCTCTCAACGCTTCTGCCAAGACTACTATCCGTGGACTCACAGAATGCCTTATGCACCATCACGGAATTCCACACAGCGTTGCCTCTGACGTAGGTACTCGCTTTATGGGTAAGGAAGTGGCAGTGGAGGCCGGGCGCAGTGGCTCGTGCCTGTAATCCCAGCACTTTGGGAGGCCGAGGCGGGCGGATCATGAGGTCAGGAGATCGAGACCATCTTGGTTAACACGGTGAAATCCCATCTCTACTAAAAATACAAAAAATTAGCCGGGCGTGGTGGCGGACGCCTATAGTCCCAGCTACTCGGGAGGCTGAGGCAGGAGAATGGCGTGAACCCGGGAGGCGGAGCTTGCAGTGAGCCGAGACCGTGCCACTGCACTCCAGCCTGGGCGACAGAGCAAGACTTCGACTCAAAAAAAAAAAAAAAAAAAAGAGGCGTGGGCTCATGCTCATGGAATTCACTGGTCTTACCATGTTCCCCATCATCCTGAAGCAGCTGGATTGATAGAACGGTGGAATGGCCTTTTGAAGTCACAAATTACAACACCAACTAAGTGAGAAGTCAGATGTGAAGAAAGTCAGATCTGCCCAAGCCTCTGCACCCCCTCTCTCATCCAAAGATGCTCTGTGACTTCAGACCAGACTCAGCTTCCTTCTTCCTGACACTTGCCTTTCACAAGCCAACTTCTCCAGGATCCTGTCACTCTGAAGCCTGCACTGCGACGAGGGCTAGTCTACTGAGGACCTGGGTGAACGTCTGAATGAGAGGCTGCTAGAAGCCTGTTTTCCTGGGCTTCGGCTACCAGTGCAAGCTTACTAAATGACAGAGCAGGTTCTTTTCTTCCCTTTGGCCTTCTCACATCAGGGAGCAAGGGGAAAGGTCTAGGAAAAAGGGAAGCCTGTGACTCTAGGGCCAGCTAGCGATGAAGGAGTGCCTGCAATCAGGGGTTAGCTAGGCTGCTCAAGGGGATATGGACCAGACCGATCACTAGATTTGATCTGATGAAAAGAGAATGCCAGGGGATGGGATGGATTATTCTTATTTCTTCTGAGACATAAATTGCATTTTAATCCTAGTGGCCTTTCTTGTTTTGTTTTACTTTGTTTTTCAGACAGTCTCGCTGTGTCGCCCAGGCTGGAGTGCAATGGTGCAATCTCGGCTCACTGCAACCTCCACCTCCTGGGTTCAAGTGATTCTCCTGCCTCAGCCTCCCAATCCCAATCCCAAGTAGCTGGGATTACAGGTGCCCACCAACACGTCCAGCTAATGTTTCTATTTTTAGTAGAGATGGGGTTTCACCATGTTGGCCAGGCTGGTCTCGAATTTCCGACCTCAAGGGATCCACCCACCTTGGCCTCCCAAAGTGCTGGGATTACAGGAGTTTCGCTCTTCTTGCCCAGGCTGGAGTGCAATGGCGCCATCTTGGCTCACCACAACCTCCGCCTCCCAGGTTCAAGCAATTCTCCTGCCTCAGCCTCCTGAGTAGCTGGGATTACAGACATGCACCACTTTGCCCAGATAATTTTGTATTTTTAGTAGAGATGGGGTTTCTCCATGTTGAGTCTGGTCTTGAACTCCTGACCTCAGGTGATCCACCCGCCTCGGCCTCCCAAAGTGCTGGGATTACAGGCGTGAGCCAACGTGCCCGGCAATTGATTGATTTTAAGACAGGGTCTTGCTCTGTCGCCCAGCCTGGAGTGTGGAGTGCAGTGGCACCATTATAGCTTACTGCAGTCTTGACCTCCTGGATTCAAGCAATCCTCCACCTCAGCCTCCAGAGTAGCTGGGACCGCAGGTGCATGCCACAAGGCCCAGCTAATTCCTGGTGGCCTTCAATGGCTAAAAAGAAAACAAGACTAACATGGGCATTTTGGCCAGTAGCCAGAATAAGAATTTTTTTTTTAACAAAACAGGTCTTAAAATGCTCTTTAAAATCATAAAATCACATTAAAACATAGCCTTACTATGCACTTATGATTTTAATAAATAAATGGCTTTGAAAAATATTTCTCATAATTAGAAAATTGAAATATACTTTTCAATTTGCTACCCTAGAAGGAAACGCGATGCTGCAGGACTGCTATCAGTATTACAAGTCAACTGGAGTTACTTAAAAGGACAACATATTGTTGACTGATTTGATGAAACGGTGTAATAGATCAGGAAAAGAAGGAATAACCAAATCCACCAGGAACACAACTTTTGTCCAGAAATGAAGAAGCAGCTGGGCGTGGTGGCTCATGCCTGTAATCCCAGCACTTTGGGAGGCTGAGGCGGGTGGATCACCTGAGGTCAGGAGTTCGAGACCAGCCTGGACAACACGGTGAAACCCTGTCTCTACTAAAAACACAAAAATTAGTGGGGCCTGCTGGTGCATGTCTGTAATCCCAGCTACTCAGGAGGCTGAGGGAGGAGAATCGCTTAAACCCAGGAGACAGAGGTTGCAGTGAGCCAAGATCATGCCATTGCACTCCAGCCTGGGCAACAGAGCTAGACTTCCTGTCTCAAAAAAAAAACAAAAAAACAAAAAAACAAAAAAAAACCAAACCAACAAATTAGACAGATTAAATTAGCCCTCACGCGGTGCAGCAGGAATCTGGTGACAACTGACATCCTGGAAGAGTGGCAGGCACACTGCAAGGTCTGAATTGTAACTGGATGTGGCCTAATATTTTCTTCCATGGGACATTGAATACAAAATACATGGTGTAAACAAATAAGAAAACAGAACTTATTTTACATAGTTTGTTTTGATCATTCCTTACACCCATAGTTTCCCTTATGAACTTTTTTCAGCAGATGAAATTTAGCCAAATCTGATTATGTCCGGTCCTTACTTAACTTAAAACGGCCCATAGGGCTCCAGTGTTCCTGCCCCTGTTCACCTCTCCAGCCTCAGCCCTCACCTCACCACCTGCCCGGCCCCATCCCATTATACGCCCCCTCTCATCCTGCTGGCCCACTTGCAGTTCCTGTCTTGTCTCTGGACCTTCACAAATGCCGTCCCTGAAATACCCTCCTTCTCCCTACCCCTGTCTGCCACCTCCCCTCCCGCTGACACATCATTCAGGTCTCAGCACAAATGTGAAACACCCTTTTCCAGCGCTCTAAATAGCATGTTGTGTATCCCCCATCAAAAAAGTGCTCAGCTTTTTTAGGTGGCCTTGGAGGAGACATCAGCTATATGTTTCACCATGCGGACCCAGGGGCTGAGGGAAGTTGATTTTTGAAGAGAGAGGGAGATTGAAAGAAAGAGAGGAACCGAAGGAAGCCAATGCATGGAAAAGTTCAGAGGCAAAGGATCAGTCATGCTCTGACGATAGGTGTCCCTCGTTCTTGTGTTGCAAGGAGCTCCAAGATGCTTGCCATATATCCACACTCCTGCTAAAGCTGGGCTTCTGCTACTTGGTGGCCAAGGAGTCCCGTGACTATGTTTCTACCAGGGCTGCGAGCTCTGTGAATATAGTGGCACTGTCTGGACAGGTCACATCTGTATGTTGAACAAATGGATGGACAATATAGGCCTGCCGGGCATGGTGGCTCACACCTGTAATCCCAGAACTTTGGGAGGCTGAAGTGGGCAGATCACCTGAGCTCAGGAGTTTGAGACCAGCCTGGCCAACATCGTGAAACCCTGTCTCTACCAAAATTACAAAAATTTTGTAATTTTTGTACACCTGGATGTGGTGGCAGGCACCTGTAGTTCCAGCTATTTGGGAGGCAGAGGCAGGAAAATCACTTGAACCCGGGAGGCAGAGGTTGCAGTGAGCCAAGATCACACCATTGCACTCCAGCCTGGGTGTCAAGAGTGAAACTCCATCTCAAAAAAAAAAAAAAAAAATCATATATATATATACACACACACACACACACACACCCCAAAGGTCTCAGAATCCTCAGAACTCATGGAAAATATTGCTGGGAAAGAGTCCTGGATTGGAAGTCAAACTCCTGTGTAATGATTTTGGCCCTATCACTAAATAACTGTGACCATAGACAATTTATTGAACCTCTTAGAGCCTCTATTTGGTCCTGGAGAGACCATAACATCACATAACAGCGTGACATAACATTAAATGGTTGGAACACAATACAAAGACACTTATATTATTTCATGTGTGTTCCCTATACTTTGTAAATCTTTTATCTGAAACAAATTGTATATGTTAATTCATTTTTTCATGAGATAACCAGTGTTACCACACCTAGCAACTATTATTCCATTAAAAACAAAACATTGAAAAACCCAGCGTTTCAATTATACTATACCCTCTTCCCATAGACAAATGATGTACAGTTTTTGTTAGACTTCCTGAAATACAGGCATACCTCAGATACAGTGTGAGTTCAGTTCCAGACCACTGCAGTAAGCAAGTCACATGAAGATTTTGGTTTCTCAGCATATATAAAAGCTATGTTTTCACTATACTGTAGTCTCTTAAGTGTAAGATGGCATTATGTATAAATAAATAATGTACATACCTTAATTTTAAAACATCTTATTGCTTAAAAATGCTACTATGATCTAAGCCTTCAGCAAACCATAATGTTTTTGCTGGGGAAGAGTCTCATCTTGATGCTGATGGCTGCTAACTCATTAGGGTTGTGGCTGCTGAAGTTTAGGGAGGCTGTGGCAATTTCTAAAAATCAGACATCAATGAAGTTTGCAGCACCAATTTACTCTTCATTTTATGTAAGATTTATCTATACCATGAGATGCTGTTTGATAGCATTTTACCCATAGAACTTCTTTCAAAATTGGAGTCAATCCTCTCAAATTCTGCTGCTGCTTTATCAATTAAGTTTATGTAGTATTGTAAGTCGTTTGTTGTCATTCCAACAATGTTCACATCATCTTCACCAGGAGAAGATTTTACCTCAAGAAAATTCCATTCTTGGCCAGACGCGGTGGCTCATGCCTGTAATCCCAACACTTTGAGAGGTGGAAGCGGATGGATCACAAGGTTAGGAATTCGAGACCAGCCTGGCCAACGTGGCACAACCCCTTCTCTACTAAAAACACAAAAATTAGCTGGGCATGGTAGTGGACGCCTGTAATCCCAGCTGCTCAGGAGGCTGAGGCAGGAGAATCACTTGAACCCAGAAGGCAGAGGTTGCAGTGAGCCGAGATCATGCCATTGCACTCCAGCCTGGGCAAAAAGAGCAAGATTCCATCTTAAAAAAAAAAAAAAAATTCCATTCTTGGCCACGGTGGCTGACAACTGTAATCCCAGCACTTTGGGAGGCCGAGGCAGGCAGATCACCTGAGGTCAAGTGTTCAAGACCAGCCTGGCCAACATGGTGAAACCCCGTCTCCACAAAAATACAAAAATTAGCCGGGCATGATGGTGGGTGCCTGTAGTCCCAGCTACTCGGTAAGCTGGGGTGGTAGAACCGCTTGAACCTGGGAGGTGGAGGTTGCAGTGAGCTGAGATCGCACCATTGCACTCCAACCTGCGTGACAGAGTGAGACTCAGTCTCAAAAAAAAAAAAAGAAAAAAAAAAAGGAAAATCCCATTCTTTTCTCATCCTTAAAAGTCAACTCCTCAGCCATTCGAGTTTGATGAGATGGCAGCAATTCAGTCACATCTCAGGCTCCACTTCTATTTTTCTTGCTGTTTCTTTTCTTTTCTTTTTTTGAGACAGAGTTTTACTCTTGTTGCCCAGGCTGGAGTACAATGGCGCGATCTTGGCTCACTGCAACCTCCGCCTCCCAGCTTCTAGCCATTATCCTGCCTCAGCTTCCCAAGGCATGCACCACAATGCCTGGCTAATTTTTTGTATTTTTAGTAAAGACAGGGGTCTCACCATGTTGGCCAGGCTGGTCTCAAACCCCTGACCTCAGGTGATCCATCTACCTCAGCCTCCCAATAGGATTACAGGCGTGAGCCATCGCACCCAGCCTTCTCGTGCTGTTTCTACTACATCTGCAGTTCCTTCCTCCGCTAAAATCTTGAACCCTTCAAAGTCATCCATGAGGGTTGGAATCAACCTCTTTCAAACTCCTATTAATGTTAATATTTTGACCTCTTCCCATGAATCATGAATGTTCTTAATTGGCATCTAGAATGGTGAATCCTTTCCTGAGAGGAATCATTATCTATGATTTTATAGCCATACCCTTACAAAATGTATTTTTTAAATCATAAGACTTGAAAGTTGAAATTACTCCTTGATCCACGGTCTGCAGAATGGATGCTGTATTAGCGGGCACAAAAAAGACATGAATCTCCTTGTATGTCTCCCTCAGACCTCAGACCTCTTGGATGACCAGGTGCATCGTCAATAAACAGTAATATTTTGATTTTTTTTTTTTTTTTCCTGAGCAGTACGTCTCAACAGTGGGCTTAAAATATTCAGTAAACCATGCCATAAACAGATGTACTGTCATCCAGGCTTTGTTGTTTCATTTATACAACACAGGCAGAGTAGCTTCAACATAATTCTTAAGGGCCCTAGGATTTTTGGAATGGTAAATGAGTAGCAGGTTTAAACGTAAAGTCACCAGCTGCATCAGCCTCTAACGAGAGAGTCAGCCCATCCTTTGAAGCTTTGAAGTTAGGCACTGCTCTCTAGCTAAGAAAGTCTTAGATGGCATCTTCTTCTTCTTCTTCTTTTTTTTTTGAGACTCAGGAGTTGATTTTAAGGATGAGAAAAAAAATGGGATTTTCCTTTTTTTTTTTTCTTTTTACCTTTCTTTTTTTTTTTTTTTTTTTTTTTTTGAGACGGAGTCTCGCTCTATTACCCAGGCTGGAGTGCAGTGGCGCAATCTCAGCTCACTGCAACCTCTGCCTCCCGGATTCAAGTGATTCTCCTGTCTCAGCCTCTTGAGTAGCTGGGATTACAGGCAGCCACCACCACACCTGGCAAATTTTTGTATTTTTAGTAGAGACGGGGTTTCACTATGTTGGCCAGGCTGGTCTTCAACTCCTGACCTCAACTGATCTGCCTGCCTCAGCCTCCCAAAGTGCCAGGATTACACACATGAGCCACCATGCCCAGTCCTTTATTTTACTTTATTTTATTTATTTATTTATTTATTTATATTTTCTTTTCTTTCTTTATTTTTTTGAGATGGAGTCCCACTCGGTCGCCTAGGCTGGAGTGCAGTGGCGTGATCTCGGCTCACTGTAACCTCCACCTCCCAGGTTCAAGCGATTCTCCTGCCTCAGCCTCCTGAGTAAGCTGGGATTATAGACGCCTGCCACCACACCCAGCTAATTTTTTTTAAAATTTTTAGTAGAGATAGGGTTTCACCATCTTGGCCAGGATGGTCTCGAGCTCCTGACCTCATGATCCACCCACATCGGCCTCCCAAAGTGCTGGGATTACAGGTGTGAGCCACCGTGCCCAGCCTATTTATTTATTTATTTATTTATTTATTTATTTTTAGTGATAGCCAAGATTTTACTATTTATTTATTTATTTATTTATTTTTATTTTTATTTTTTGAGACGGAGTCTCGCTCTGTAGCCCAGGCTGGAGTGCAGTGGCCGGATCTCAGCTCACTGCAAGCTCTGCCTCCCGGGTTCACGCTATTCTCCGGCCTCAGCCTCCCGAGTAGCTGGGACTATAGGCGCCCGCCACCACGCCCGTCTAGTTTTTTGTATTTCTTAGTAGAGACGGGGTTTCACCGTGTTAGCCAGGATGGTCTCGATCTCCTGACCTCGTGATCCACCCGTCTCAGCCTCCCAAAGTGCTGGGATTACAGGCTTGAGCCACCGCGCCCGGCAAGATTTTACTTTTTAATCTTCTTCTAATACAAAGCTATTGTGCCTACACTGAAAACTTGCTATTGGCTGGGCGAGGCGGCTCACGCCTGCAATCCCAGCACTTTGGGAGGCTGAGGCAGGCAGATCACCTGAGGTCAGGAGTTCAAGACCAGTCCGACCAGGCCAGGCGCAGTGGCTCAAGCCTGTAATCCCAGCACTTTGGGAGGCCGAGACGGGCGGATCAGAAGGTCAGGACATCGAGACCATCCTGGCTAACACGGTGAAACCCTGTCTCTACTAAAAATACAAAAAACTAGCCGGGCGAGATGGCGGGCGTATGTAGTCCCAGCTACTCGGGAGGCTGAGGCAGGAGAATGGCCTAAACCCAGGAGGCAGAGCTTGCAGTGAGCTGAGATCCGGCCACTGCACTCCAGCCTGGGTGACAGAGCGAGACTCCGTCTCAAAAAATAAAATAAAATACAAAAATTAGCCAGGCGTGCTGGCACATGCCTATAATCCCAGCTACTCAGGAGGCTGAGGCAGGAGAATCGCTTGAACCCCGGAGGTGGAGGTTGGGGTGAACCTAGACCATGCCATTGCACTCCAGCCTGGGCAACAAGAGTGAGAGAAAAAAAAAAAAGGCCAGCCTGACCAACATGGTGAAACCCTGACTCTACTAAAAATACAAAATTAGCCAGGCATGGTGGCACATGCCTGTAAGCCCAGCTACTCAGGAGGCTAAGGGAGGAGAATCGCTTGAACCCAGGAGGCGGAGGTTGCAGTGAGCCGAGATTGTGCAGTTGCACTCCAGCTTGGGCTGCAGAGTGAGACTCCATCAAAACAAACAAACAACAACAACAACAAAAAGAAACAAGCAAACAAACTAAAAGAAGATCACTGAGCATAGATCATCATAACAGACATAGTAATAATGAAACAGTTTGAAATATTCCAAGAATTACCAAAATGTGACACAGAGACAGGAAGTAAGCAGATGCTGTTGGAAAAAATGGCACAGATAGACTTTCTTGAAGCAGGGTTGCCATGAACCTTCAATTTGTTTTTAAAAAAAAAAAAAGAGAGAGAGAGAGAGAGAGAGAGAGAGAGATCTGCAAAACAATGCACTAAGACGAAGCGCAATAAAAAGAAGTATGCCGTATTGAAAAAAGCCTGAGGACTCCCATTACTATATTCAGGGAGGCTGAGCCCTCTGGGTATCCCAGGTGGAAAACACTCTACTGGATGACTGATAAGCTCTAAAATTCAATTATTCTGATGACTTCACAGATGCCTGCAAATCAGTACAAATATATGACCTAAAGGAAACAGGCTTTACACATAGAAGTTAAAAAGAAAAATAGCTGCTTTAAGTTTGGAGCAGCTTGAGGGAATACCACTTTCAAATATATCGCCCTTGTGGTGATGCTAGCATCTGCAGGCCAGTAAACTCTTGCCTCCACCTAATAATTGACTAATAACATTTATCGAGTGTCTCCTGTATGCATACTAAATACTTTTCAGTGATTGTCTCAATTTCCACCGACCCCTGCTAGAGCCTTATATGTTGGTATCTTAGTCTGTTCAGGCTGCTATGACAAAAATACTATAGACTGGGTGGTTCAGATAACATTCTCCCCTCCTCCCCTCCGCCCCCTCACAGTTCTGAAGGCTGGGAGTACAAGATAAGGTGCCACTAGATTCAGTATCTGGTGAGGGCTTGTTTTTGGTTCGTAGATTGCCACCTTCTTGCTAAAACCTCAAATAGCAGAAGGAGCAAGGGGTTCTCCAGGGTGTTTCCTTTTTAACAAATACTGTAGATTCACGGGATACGTGTGCACATTTGCTACATGGGTATATTGCAATAATGTGTTCTGGTAGGTGTTGAGCTTCTAGAGGATCCATTACACAGATAGTGACCACATGGCACCCAATAGGTAGTTTTTCAATCCTTGACCCCCTCCCACAGAGGGTCTACTTTATATGGACACTGTCTTAGTCTGTTCTGCTGCTATCACAATGGACCTTAGACTGGGTAACTTAGAAACAAAAGAAATGTATTGCTCTCATTTCTGAAGCCTGGGAAGTCCAAGATCAAGGTACCAGCAGATTCCATGTCTGGCGAGGACCTTCTTACAGGTTCATAGATGGCATCTCCTGCTGTGTCTTCATACGGCAGAAGGAATGAAGAAGCTCCCTCAGGTTTCTTTTATAAGGGCACTAATCTCATTCACGAGGGCTCCACCTTTATGACCAAGTCACATCCCAAAGCTCTACTTCTTATTACTGCATTGGAGTTTAGGTTTCAACATACAAATTTGGGTGAGGGGGGCCACAAATATTCAAACCATAGCAGATATTAATCTTATTCGTGAGAGCTCTGTCTTGTAGCCTAATCAGCTACCAAAGCTCCATCTCCTAATATCATTCCATTAGGGGTTATGATTTCAACATATGAATTTTGGTAGGGACAAAAACAGTCATTCTATAGCAGGTAGCTACTAATATTACATCACCCCATCCTTCAGATGAGAAAATCCAGGTTCAGAGAATAGAGCTGAAACTATATCCAGACTATCTGACTCCAGTCCTGAGCCCCTAACCTTTATGCTACACTGCTTCTTGATATCCCCATGGGCCATTAAATGGCACTGCTTGAAATAAAAGCAATGGCCAACCACTGTGGCTCACATCTGTAATCCCAGCACTTTCGGAGGCCGAGGCAGGAGAATCACCTGAGGTCAGGAGTTCGAGGGCAGCCTGGCCAACATGGTGAAACCCTATTTCTACTAAAAATACAAAAATTAGCCCAGTGTGGTGGTGGGCTCCTGTAGTCTCAGTTACTCGGGAGGCTGAGGCAGGGAGAATTGCTTGAAACCGGGAGATAGAGGTTGCAGTGAGCTGAGATTGCACCACTGCACTCCAGCCTGGATGACACAGTGATACTCTGTCTCAAATAAATAAATAAATAAATAAAATAAAATAAGACCAATGGCATTTGTATTAATTTCCTAAGGTTAGCCGGGCACGGTGGCTCATGCCTGTAATCCCTGCACTTTGGGAGGCCGAGGCAGGTGGATCACCTGAGGTCGGGAGTTTGAGATGAGCCTGGTCAACATGATGAAACCCTGTCTCTACTAAAAATACAAAAAATTAGCTGAATGTGGTGGCGCACACCTGTAACCCCAGCTACTCGGGAGGCTGAGGCAGGAAAATCGCTTGAACCTGGGAGGCGGAGGTTGCAGTGAACCAAGACTGCACTATTGCACTCCAGCCTGGGCAAAGAGCAAAAAAACTTCGTTTCAAAAAAATAAAAAAATGTCCTAGGGTTATCACAGAACTTACCTCAAATTTAAATCTATTCCCATAGTTCAGGAGGCCAGGAAGTCCAAAATTAAGGTGACAGGAGGGTTGGTTTCTTCTGGAGGCTTTGATAGAGAATCCATTCCATGCCTGTCTTCTGCTTCTCATGGTTATTGGCAATCCGTGTTTTGGCTTGTAGCTGCCTCACTCCAATCCCTGCCTTTGTGGTCACATTGTATTCTTATTTATGTGTCCTTTTGTCTTCTGTCTCTCTCTCTCTCTTTTTTTTTTTTAAATGGAGTCTCACTCTGTCACCCAGGCTGGAGTGCAGTGGTGTGATCTCGGCTCACTGCAACCTCTGCCTCCCAGGTTCAAGTGATTCTCCTGCCTCAGCCTCCCGAGTAGCTGGGATTACAGGTGCCCACCACCACGCCCAGCTAATTTTTCTGTTTTTCGTAGAGACGGGATTTTGCCATGTTGGCAAGACTGTCCCAAACTCCTGACCTCAAGTGATCCACCCACCTCAGCCTACCAGAATGCTGGGATTACAGGTGTGAGCCACCAAGCCCAGCCATCTGTGATTCTTTATTGGAATCTGATAACTCTTATGTCCCAAAATTTAACCCACATGAGATTTACCATTCCCATTACATAGCTATGATCCATTTTAAAACACAAACAAAAAACAGGGAACTGAGAAAATATTAAGAGATGATAGAAGACATATCAGCAGCATTTATTCAGCTAACAATTACTTAGCACTCTTGGGGGCCAAGCATTGTGCCACGTGCCAGTCAAAAAACAAGAGACTTAGAGCCTGCCCTGGAGGAAGCCACAGTGAAATGAGAGAAGTGCCCTCAGGTGCCTACAAAGGCACAGAGAAAGAAGCAGTGAGTGCTCCCCAGGGGGTCCAGGGAGAGCTTCCACAAAGCAGGTGACATCTGAGCTGAGTCCTGAAAGATGAGTGGGAGCACACCCGGGAGGGAGCCTGGGAAGGGCATTTCAGGCAAAGGACAAAGCAGAACAGAGCATCCAATGCTGGACCAGGTTGCTAAATTCAGCAAACAGTGAGTTTTTTTGTTTTTTTGTGTTTTTTTTGAGACAGTCTCACTCTGTCACCCAGGCTACAGTGCAGTGGCTCAATCTCGGTTCACTGCAACCTCCACATCCTGGTTCAAGCAATTCTCATGCCTCAGCCTCCTGAGTAGCTGGGATTACAGGCAAGTGCCACCATGTCTGGTTAATTTTTGTATTTTTAGTAGAGATGGGGTTTTGCCATGTTGGCCAGACTGGTCTCCAACTCCTGACCTCAGGTGATCCGCCCACCTCGGCCTCCCAAATTGCTGGGATTACAGGTATGAGCCACTGCGCCTGGCCGCTTTTTTTTTTTTTTTTGAGACAGAGTGTTATTCTGTTTCCCTGGCTAAGTGAAGTGGTGGCTCACTGTAGCCTCAACTTCCCAGGTTCAAGAGATCCTCCCACCTTGGCCTTCTGAGTAGCTGGGACCACAGGCAGGCACCACCACATCCTGTTATTTTTGGTAGAGATGGGGTCTCACTATGTTGCCCAGTCTTTCTGAAACTCTTGGACTCAAGATCCTCCCACCTCAGCCTTCCAAATTACTGGGATTACAGACATGAGCCACCATGCCCAGCTTAGGACCCATTTTTATTCCGTCAGTCTCTGCCCAAAAACTTTCAGCGATTTTTCATTGTTTAAGACGTGTAACCCAAACCCTTCATTTCATAATCCTGGTGGTCTGTCCCCCAGCTCAAATCATGACTTCCTGGTACAAAGCTTGTGCTGCAGTCCATGTCTCCCCGATCTGTCCCTTATAGAGAGTGAACGCTCACTCCTGCCACAGCTGTCACATGGAGGGACTCTCCCCTCTAGGCCCCTCAGCCTACAAAATTCCAACCATTCTTGGAAACTTGCTCATTTGCCGTACTTCCATAAGTTGAACATCTAAAGGTAATTCTTCAGGGTCAAAAACTGGGCCTTCCCATATTAAGAGGCATCCCGAGAACGATGACATCACATGTCCTTCTAAGGAATTGAACACTAGTGATTGGGGACTCCAGCAAGAAGATGTTTTGTCTCTGAGATGAGTAATGAGGAGAAAATGGGGTAACTATGGCATTACGAGGATAAGGGTCTATTATTCCTTATCCACAACGCTGAAATTCAAGAAGCTCCCCAAACCACTTATTACATAACTTATTATGTAACTCATTGCATGTCAAGGCCTGACCTGGCCTGAACTGACATGAGCCTATTTATAGACATTGTCTCATTCCATGCGCATATCTATCCTTTGGCTTCAGAAATAGTAAGATGCTTGATTGCACAATGCTGCAGAAGAGTCCACCAGGGGAGGCAGGTAACACCCTGAGTCCTGAAACCCGTGTGGCTCCAAGGATTTCAGATATGGAACTATGGGCCGGTGGTGACTATGATCCTGTTCTTTTGTTTGTTTGTTTGTTTGTGTGTTTGTTTGTTTGTTTTGAGGCGGAGTCTGGCTCTGTCGCCCAGGCTGGAGTGCAGTGGCCGGAACTCAGCTCACTGCAAGCTCCGCCTTCCGGGTTCACGCCATTCTCCTGCCTCAGCCTCCCAAGTAGCTGGGACTACAGGCGCCCGCCACCACGCCCGGCTAGTTGTTTTTTTGTTTGTTTGTTTGTTTGTTTGTTTGTTTGAGACGGAGTCTCGCTCTGTCGCCCAGGCTGGAGTGCAGTGGCGCGATCTCGGCTCACTGCAAGCTCCGCCTCCCGGGTTCACCCCATTCTCCTGCCTCAGCCTCCTGAGTAGCTGGGACTACAGGCGCCCGCCACCACGCCCGGCTAATTTTTTGTGTTTTTAGCAGAGATGGGGTTTCACCGTGGTCTCGATCTCCTGACCTTGTGATCCGCCCGCCTCAGCCTCCCAAAGTGCTGGGATTACAGGCGTGAGCCACCGCGCCCGGCCCCGGCTAGTTTTTTTGTATTTTTTTTTTTTAGTAGAGACGGGGTTTCACCGTACTAGCCAGGATGGTCTCGATCTCCTGACCTCGTGATCCGCCCGTCTCGGCCTCCCAAAGTGCTGGGATTACAGGCTTGAGCCACCGCGCCCGGCCTATGATCCTGTTTTTAATGTTCATGTTCATGTTCCCCAGTGCTGCATTTATTCTTAGCTTGAGTTCATTTGTGGGATCAGCCTGATCATGGTCACTGAAAAATCTTTGTCAGAGGCAGTTGGGATAACCAGTCGTAGGCAAATGAAACAAGAAAAGTCAGCCAGAGACCAGATGCTAGCATGTGGCCTAATTCCTCCCTCAGTCTCAGTCTTACCACCACGGCCCATCAGAGGTGCCACCTCCTGGCCCTGCCTCACACATCTCCACCCCCAGACATCTTGGGTCTACAGATACCTTAAGAGCCCTGGAAGCACTATTGAAGCTTGCCGGATGTGGTGGCTCATGCTTGTAATCCCAGCACTTTGGGAGGCAGAGGCGGGTGGATCAGTTGAGCTTAGGAATTTGAGACCAGCATGGGGAACGTGGCAAAACTCCATCACCATGAAAAATACAAAAATTAGCCAGGTACAGTGGCATGAGCCTGTAGTCACAGCTACTTGGAAGGCTGAGGTGGGAGGATCCATTGAGCCTCAGAGTCAGAGGGTGCAATGAGTCGAGATGGTGCCATTGCTCTCCAGCCTGGGCGGCATGAGTGAAACCCTGTCTCAACACACATACACACGCATACACACACGCATGCATGCACGCACTTCCCTTTTTTAGAGACAGGATCTCATTCACTCAGTCACCCAGACTGGAATGCAGTGCTGCAATAACAGCTCACTGCAGCCTTGAACTCCTGGGCTCAAGTGACCTCAGCTTCCCAAAGTGCTGAGATTACAGGCATAAGCCACCACACCTAGCCTACATGTGGGGTTTTGGAAGGCAGATCTGGGCCTGTCCACCAACTCTTCTACCAATAAGATGCTTGCCTGGGAACAATCTAACTCATTCTCACTTGCCTCATCATTTAAATGGTTATAATTATAATAATTGCTTCTGACATTACTTTTCACGGTCAAATAATAGAATGGATATGGTAGTCCCATGTAAGTAGTAAGATGATATACAAATGTCATAATATTTTTATTTTTTATGAGTCCATATAGAGAAGAGATTTTTTTTTTAAGGTCAGAATATTACTTATATTGGAATACTTATTTGTTAGGGTAATACTTCTCAAATATACTTTCTTTGTTTCTTCCTTTTTTTGGAGGAAGAATCACACTCAGTCACCCAGGCTGGAGTGCAGTGGCGCGATCCAGGCTCACTGCAGCCTTCACCTCCTGGGTTCAAGCGATTCTTCTGCTTCAGTCTCTCGGGTAGCTAGGATTACAGGCAAGCGCTACCACATCTGGCTAATTATTTTGTATTTTTAGTGGAGACAAAGTCTCACCATGTTGCCCAGGCTGGTCTTGAACTCCTGCGCTCAGGCAATCCGCCCACCTCAGCCTCCCAAAGTCCTGGGATTACAGGCATGAGCCACCGTGCCCAGCCCTTACTTTTTTTTTTTTTTTTTTTTTTTAATATTTAAAATAAAAATTTTTTCCAATATAGAGACAGGGTCTCCCTGTGTTGCCCAGGCTGGTCTCAAACTCCTGGGCTCAAGCAATTCTCCCATCTCGGCCTCCCAAACTGCTGGGATTCCAGGCATGAGCCAGTACACCCAGCTGCAAATGTATTATTACATTAATGTTTCAAAAGATACTCTGCTATTAAAATTCAGCAATGAGAGCCTTTTTTCCACTTTTCAGGAAAAAATAAAATCAACGACAGAATTTTCTAAGATTTACCAGCATTTACCAGATTTACCAGAATTTCCTAGATTTACCATCAGTTAGGTTTTTCTATTGGGGTTGGATTCTACTTGTCTTTTAAGAAACATATGAGTCGGATGAGATTTGATAAAAATTAAGTACTCAGCCAGGCGTGAACCCACTCACTATCGACTGTCACAAGAACACCAAGGGGGTGATCTCCCCCATGATCCAATCACCTCCCACCAGGTCCCTCCCTCGACATGTGGGTTTTCAATTCAAGAGGAGATTTGGGTGAGGACACAAAGCCAAACCATATCACAAGCATTTGCAATAAAATTCCAACTAAATCAGAGACTTTGAAACCTACATGTAAAGGTCTTTCTTACGTGAGTGCCAAGAAAGTAGGGTTGTGCAATTCTTGGGTGGATTTAGGAAATGCTTCATGGAAAAAAATTACACCAAGGCCAAGTCTTAGAAAATGTGAGCAAGACAATTCACCTATCTCCCCATTTCAGGGTTCACTATGGTAAGGTGACGCTAGGGCTTGGATGCACCCAAGGAGATGTTCTTGAACAGGATTTAAGGACCAGATTTAGCTTTAACATTCAAGGTTTCTTGAGTAGAAATCCCATTACTGTAAAGCCCAGCAGTCTGAGTTATAGCCAGACTGTAACAGAGAGTGGATGGAGGAAGATTAATTAAGGCAGTTGGGTTTGAAAGGACAAATGAATCTGACATAGCAACATGACAAATGTGTGTGAGCCCAACACTAATTAGCAATAAAAAAATACTTATCTTCTAAATACACAAAGCACATATTTTCAGTGACAACTCATTCTACTCCTAATCCCCACATAAACATGTAGGTCAAAGAATGCCTGGGTCAAATTGGTGCTTTCATCCCCTGTATCCACATGGGCGTCACTAACCAGCCCTCGAGTGAGGGGAAGATAGTCCATCTGGGCCCATTTGGAGAAAATGCTCATTTGCCAAAAGGCAGATTTACTCTAAGGACCACCTCTCCACTCATAAAGCTCTCTGCAAATGTGCAAAGAATTTAAAGGCAAGCTAGTATTTATATACTTACTCCTCTGCATTTTTGCCCTTTCAGTTTTAAGGTAGAATGGCTTGTTTCATCCCTCTTTTGGAGACCAAAGAGTTTATACTCAATCTGGACTGAACTAAACAGGCCTTCTTCTGGGAAAAGGTCTGAGGGAGCCCCCAACTCTGGATCTACGCAATCAGTTAACGAATTAATTATTCAGAAATTCTTCTCTGTCACTGTGAGGTTGTGTGTGCTAGTTCTTCCTCAGGAAGGACCTCCCTTACCACCTTAACACAGTGAATAACCCCTCGCCCACATTCTCTGCTCCTGCCCACATTCTCTGCCCACATTCTCTGCTCCTGCTTTATTTTTCTTCATAGCATTGATCATTTCCTAACTTTATAGTGTAAATATATTTTTTTGATTCCTATCTTCACCTCTATTATGAAAGCTCCCCTTGATGGAGACTTTGAGAGTTGTATTTAATTCTGTCAACCCAGTGCATAGAATAATGCTTGGCATGTGATAGGTACTCAATAAATACTTGCAAAATGAGTGAGTGAGTGAGTGAGTGAATGAATGAATGAAGTCGAATAAATGAGGCTGAGACTGCTTAAAGTTCATCCCAGGCCAATTCCCTCACCGTTGAGAACTAAGTGCAATGGTGGTCTTCAGAAGGAGGTTTTTCTGGGAGGATGCACTCCTCATTGTGTGAGGAGCTACTAGCCCTTGGCCAGAGTGTCAGATAAACATAAGAAAAATTAAATAGAGTGTGAAGCTCTCAGCGGCTTGGAAGAGTGTCCTATAAATAGGGAGGAGGAAGAAGGCCTTGGAGGTTAGGGATGACTCAGACAGTTTTGTCAGGACATGATTTTCAACTTTCCACCCACGGACACTTTGGGTTGGTTAGAGAATTATTGCTAAATCCTGACAATGTGTGCCTACAGTGTGATTTCTGTTCTCTTTCTCTCCGTTCCCCTCTCACTGACCTTTTTCTCTCTACCGCCATGCACATTGTTTCTGGGAAGTCTGTGAGGAATCCACCATCAAGAACCTGTAAGCTACTGTAGTTAAACTTTGAATGCTGTCCGTTCCCAGCGTCATTTCCCCTTCCCTTTCCCGCAGGCCCTGGTGTCTGTTGATCATTGAGGGTCAATGCCGGGGCTGAGGTATATGATACAGAGTAAGCCGATCAGCCTATTCCTTTCGCCTAGCCAGAGACTGGGTTAGGTCAACAAGCAGACATTGCTGGGCACTTTAGGAAGGAAGTTTCCCAGTCTTTGAGTGACCCCTTTGTCAACACATATGAGTAGGGGAGCATGTAGTCCAGGACTTACCGGCAGCCATCTTGTGACCCTGGGATGAGCAGGGATGGAGCAGAGCCACCAAAGGCAGAGAGGAGAGAATGAGAGAAACAGGATCTCGGAGACATCCCTGAGCTACAAGAGGCCTGCCCTAGCTCTGGGTTTTCCAGTGGATGCAAGCCAGTATATGCCATTCATCATTCATCCATCCATCCATTCATTCATTCATTCATTCATTCATTCATTCATTCATTTATTTAGAGAAGGAGTCTCGCTCTGTTGCCCAGGTTTGAGTGTAGTGGTGCGATCTCGGCTCACTGCAAGCTCCGCCTCCCGGGTTCAAGCGATTCTCCTGCCTCAGCCTCCTGAGTAGCTGGGATTACAGGCGCATGCCACCACGCCAGGCTAATTTTTTTGTATTTTTAATAGAGATGGGGATTCACTGTGTTAGCCAGGATGGTCTCAGTTCCTCACTTCATGATCCACCTGCCTCGGCCTCCCAAAGTGCTGGGATTACAGGGGTGAGCCACCGCACCCAGCTCATTCATTTCTTTATTTAGAGACGAAGTCTTGTTCTGTCACCCAGGCTGGAATGCAGTGACGTTGGCTCACTGCAGCCTCCACTTCCTGGGTTCAAGCAATTCTCCCACCTCAGCCACCCCAGTAGCTGGGACTATAGGCGTGCACCACCACGCCTAGCTAATTTTTGTATTTTTAGTAGAGATGGGGTTTCACCATGTTGGCCAGGCTGGTCTCAAACTCTTGGCTTCAGGCGATACGCCCGCTTTGTCCTCCCAAAGTGCTGGAATTACAGGCGGGCATGAACCACTGTGCCCGGTTATGTTCCATTTATTGTGTAAATCAATTTGAGCTGTTGTTAAAACCGAAAGCTGCCTAACTGATACATTGGTTCGGATTCTTCTTCCCAACTTAAAGTGAATTAAAGGAGTTTGTCTCTTTTTTTTTTAAGTTTAATATATTTCATTTCAAATGTCAATATATATATTTGAGGCCACATTGCAAATATGGATTCTAATAGTGCAATACCTCCTTGTTGAGCCAACTTTAAATTCCTTTAACTTTTGCGGTTCACCGATAAATCATAGCAGAGGATCATGAGAATAAAGATCTGCCACTTTCACTTTTAACCATGTAAAATTAGGAAATTTTATTAATAAAAGGTATTTGTGAAAAATCATACATGCATGAAGAGTCTTATTATGATATAACAGTGAATACATAATTCTAGCCACCACCAGAATATAACAAAAATTGTGTAGTGAAAATAAAATTCACGGTAACACTACCAAAAAAAATTTCTGGGTTCAGTTGGATTTCTGGAGCATTGGAGACAGTTGGTGTTTACTTAGGGTTGGTCCCATTCCTGAAAGCTTCAGGAAATGCTGGAGACGGAGCCTGGGGTTCTGTTTTACTGTGCCGAGTTGTGTCTCTACCCTGGTGAGCTGTAAGTTCCATTATTGAGACCTGCCTCATAAAATAACACTTGGTTTTTTCTTCTTCTTTTTTTTTTTTTTTTTTTTTTTTTTTTTTGCCCAGGCTGGAGTGCAGTAGCACAATCTCAGCTCACTGCAACCTCTACCTCCTGGGTTCAAGCGATTCTCCTGCTTCAGCCCCCCGAGTAGCTGGGATTGCAGGCATGCAACATCATGCCCAACTAATTTTTGTATTTTTAGAAGAGATGAGGTTTCACCATGTTGGCCAGGCTGGTCTTGAACTCTTGGCCGCAAGCAATCTGCCCACCTTGGTCTCAAAGAGTGCTGGGATTACAGGTGTGACCCACCATGCCCGGCCTTGGCTTTGGTTTTGGTTTTGACCATGCCACAGCGGTAGTGATGGTGGGGTGGGGAGGATGCCTGATTTTTAATTCTTATGCTGGTGTTTTCTTGTGTGGATAGTTGTGCAATTTGGTGTTCCTGCAAGGAGGGGGTGATTGCTGGAGGGATCTATTTGGCCATCTTGCTCCACCTCCCTTAGAGGAGTTTGTCTTAATAAATAAACGCAGAAGATAAACATTGTTTGATTT
The DNA here is from genome assembly GCF_037993035.2 of Macaca fascicularis. NCBI lineage: Eukaryota > Metazoa > Chordata > Mammalia > Primates > Cercopithecidae > Macaca > Macaca fascicularis. The sequence continues at coordinate 157,884,530 of NC_088378.1, read as the reverse complement.
TCCCAGATTTTATTGTGGATAAACTATTTTAATTTAATTATTTGTTTGGAATGAAATCTTGTACACTTGCATATTAGGGAATCAGAAAGAGATCTGGAACTTTGAAACTGAAATGCTTCACTCATAAACTGATAATCAGATATCTTAGACCAAAATCTTCTTCAATATTAATTGGCATACGAAATACCCTTTGAAAAAGGCTATATAGAGAAGCTGAATGTGTCTAGCGATTAAGACAGCATTTATTTATACTCTTATGCTGGTTTATATATACCCTTATACTGGTTGAAATGTTTCTAATTGATTAGACACATGGAATATCTGAGATAGAAGGGATATCAGGCAATGAGGTACAGCAGTTAAGAACAAGGTTAACTTGCCCAAGTTCTATCTTAACTTCATTTTCGTAGGTCTTGTTGGTGCTGATATGATTTGGGTCTGTGTTGCCACCCAAATCTCATGTCAAATTGTAATCCTCAATGTTGGAGGAGAGGTCTGGTGGGAGGTGACTGGATCATGGGGGCATGGATTTCCCCCTTGTTGCTCTCGCGATAGTGAGTGAGTTCTCGTGAGATCTGGTTGTTCAAAAGTGTGTAGCACCTCCAGCCCCTCTCTTCCTCCTGTTCTGACCATGTGAAGATGTGCCTGCTTCCTTTTCCCCTTCCGCCATGATTGTGATTGTAAGTTTCCTGAGGCCTCCCCAGTCATGCTTTCTGTACAGCCTGTGGCACCATGAGCCAATTAAACCTCTTTTCTTTATACATTACTCAGTCTCAGGTATTTTTTTATAGCAGTGTGAGAAGGGACTAACACAGTGGCCTATCCAACATTCATATCCCTCCTTCCTCTCTCCTAGTGGAGCCCTGATTTCATTCTCCATGCCACTAGAGAAAGCTACCTATTTCTCTGGTGCCAGGAATGAGTCTTGATTTATCTAAACCAATCAAAGCAGGCTTATCCTCCTTTTCAGTTATTGAAACGTATCAGTCCAGGAAGACACACAAAGGAGGATTTTCCCAAGAGTCTCTAGGACAGTTCCTCTACGAGAATTTCCAGAAGTAATTCCCTCTCTTAGGCTTACCATGGAAAAGAAAGCAAAGAACCCTGACTACTGTTGACAGCCACTCCTCAACCATGAGGTGACCTAGGCTCAGGACGCAGTCCACACTGCCTATGGCAGAGCAGAAAGATGGAAAGAGCCCGAAGTCCTTCTTACAGACCAACCATCCACCAACTTTAAAGCCTATTCTGCCTTTGGATTTCCTGTGAGCTATGTGAGCCAATAAATGTCCTTCTCATTTAAGCCAGTTTGAGTTGGGTTTTCCGTTACTTGTAGCCAAAAACAACCTCACTTTTAAGCTCTTTAAATCCTATCTCTTAGGTATGTTGGGAGGAATAAATTTGATATGAAGTGCTTAGCATAATGCCTGCATCATATAAGTGCTTAATCAATGGGCACTCTGATTATCTAACTACTCACGTTATAGATTATTTGCCCAAGTTAACATAGACTTCCTCTGAATGGTCTGTGGATTAGTCTAAATGCATCAAACCAGAGAGAGGACCAGGGCAAAAGTCAGGTCATTGAATCAGGAAGGCTGATGACACAAGGACCAAGATCCTAGAGGCAGAAAAATTTCAAAGCCGGAACAAAAGGCTAGTTAGATAGGGTTGGTAGCAGATACCTTGAAGGTGTAGCAGGAATGGGCCAGGGCGGATCTCCCAGTCACCAGGCTCCCACATGGCAATTTCACCCTGTCCTAATGGGCCCTGGCTGGGGTCCTAAATGGAAGACCATGTGACACAGCATGTTAGTGGCAGAATCTAATTAAATACTGAGATCTTACTCAGTCCAGTACCCTTTCCACTACACCAAATTTAATTCCATTGCATGGGCATTTGTTTTTATTACATTCAGAGGACTCCCCATAAGTTACCTGAAATCACAGAATGCAAGAGGCAAAGTACTCACTCCCCACTTCAAAGTAAGTTTAGTGACTCTCCTTGGGTAGAGGGAGATGAGCTGGGACTTTACTATCTACTTTGTGTGTGTTATGGTTGAAGTCTTTACAAAGCATGATGTTTCTTTTTATACACGAAGGAAACTGGATCTTTAGTTTAATAAGCATTCAGTAGTCCCTGCTTCTGCCCCTTCTAATCAGGACAAGTGGTTGACAAGTATTCCTTTTTTCACACACACACACAAGCACACATGCAAATACAGACTTTCTGTCCAAAGCCCAGGCAGTATTTCTAGACGCAGCCCTTTGGGTGTAACATGCTTTCCCAGTCCTTCCCTCTCCATGCACTTTTCCTCGCCTTTCTGGAGAGCCATAGCACTCTAGGGCAGATATGCAAAACTTCAGCTCAAACAGACCAAGTGCTGAACTGTCCCAAAGCACACTCAGCAGGGGAGGGTGACCCTGCTGCACTCATAGAAAGCTCCAGAAGAAACACGCTCATCTCTCTCTGCACTCCTTCTTCTGTTGAACAAGGCCCTGGGTACATTCCACACACTGACATTATGGCCACAGGGCCAGCCCTGTTCACTGTGGGGATGTTGGAGGGAAGGTGGTCTCGTATCCCTATCCTGGGCCCTTTTCCTCAACTGATGGGACATTTTCCCACCCATCCGCTCCCACCAACACACCATCCTACTTGGTATTTCCTGGCCTCCCCCATTTTCCTCTCAGCTTTTCACGCCCTGCTGTCTGGAAAGAACCTAATGTGTTCAATCCCGCAGAGTTGCAAATGGTAAATCAGAAGGAAAATAGCGAGAACAAATTGTGTACCTTGGCACTGAGTGTCTCTGGGGGAAAAAATACAACCAGACCCAGTCACCAACCACAGTACAAGATTGTGATGGGAATCATGCAAGTTTCCTGACATACACAGTGTCTTAATTTCTACAAGTAAGACTTATTCCCAGACCTTGGTGGCACGCTGGTGACAGGAAGTCTCCCTAGAAAGGTCACACATAAGCTGTCTCATATGAACCCTAAGAAATAATCCTGGAGTCTAGGATTCTTGTGAGGGTTAACTAAAGTAATTCATGAAAAAAAAAAAAAATGTCCCAAAGCAGGCTACCCAAAGTCAAGTTCATAATTTCATCCCCCAGCCAACTGGGTAATTCTCCTGGTTTGGTTTGGCCTCCCAGAGTGCTAGGGGGATTACAGGCATAAGCCACCGTGCCCAGCCACTGAGAACATTTTTAATAGCCAGAAGCCATAACTTTAGCACCATTTTGCCTTCAGAAGTAACCCAAATTGAAACATTAGCTATACACACACAAGTTTTTATCTCTTTTCTTTTTCTTTTTTCTTTTTTTTTTTTGAGATGGAGTCTCACTCTGTTGCCTAGGCTAGAGTGCAGTGGCATGATCTCAGCTCACTGCAGCCTCTGCCTCCGAGGTTCCAGCAATTCTCCTGCCTCAGCCTCCAGAGTAGCTATGATTACAGGCGCGCACCACCATGCCTGGCTGACTTTTGTGTTTTTAGTAGAGGCGAGGTTTCACCATGTTGGCCAGGCTGGTCTCGAACTCTTGACCTCAGGTGATCTGCCCACCTTGGCCTCCCAAAGTGCTAGGATTACAGGCATGAGCCACCGCACCCAGTCTCTATATCTCTTTTCAATGTAAGTACACGGGGAAGCAGAAACCCTTGGTTGGTCTGAGTCAACTGGGCAGCTCGCTGACAAAGAAAGCTTTATTTCCTGGGTTAATGGTACCAGCCCCTCCCAGCAATGGGAAGATGCCAGTAGGGGAGGGCATTCCCCACAGGCAAAGCCTCAGGCGCTATTTTGAGCAGGCCTTCTAGAGGCTGAGTCTGGACCTGAGGTCGCTGAAGGTTTCTGCTTATTCTGAAAGATGATCTAACTAACCTAAGATAAGCGCCAGGTGTCTGTGGTCCACATTTCCTCACTGCGCCTTCTCTGCCTGGAACCGGCCAGGGGACGCTGATGGTTCAGTAACTGCAGAAAAGCCAGCTTTAAGACTCTTAATTACTAGTTTAAATAACATGGTACACCGGCTTTGGTAACATGATATATTTTATTAGGTTTGTTCATACACATGACAAAGAGAAGCTGAGGTTTATGTGCCTAAAATATACCTATTAGGCCCTGTGATTTGGAATTATTGGGGGACAGGGGCACGCTAGTGACTTTCTAATGTCCATCTTTTCAAGGCCTGAGGGTGGCTGACAGGCACAGCAAAGATGTTCTCATGCCAGAGCCTGCCAGGTCATCCAGTGTGTTGAGATTTTCACTAACTCATACCAAACCTGCCCGTGTCCCCATGCTGATTTACGGGACTGACCTGTGATGAGTTTGGGTGTCCCATAATAAAATGTCACCTGATGATATATGAGGGAAAAAAACAACTTGTGATTTTTGATATTCAGAAACACTTATCCTTTCCCGAAACAGGAAGATGGCTGTGCTTTCCTACGGCTCTGGAGCCGCCGGCTTTCTAAGCTCTTTTGTGTCTTTGAACATTTTTGTCTGAGAACTTGGCAGCAGAAGGCCTGGCTTCAATGGGAGAACCTGGGAGCCCAAGTGCACAGACTTCCCGAAACAGGGAAACAAAGAGAGCCGAGGCCTACACGGCTTGGCTGGCTTTCTACATCAATGGAGGTGTTTGCGGGCTGATCGCAAGGGCAATGAAAAAGCCTCAGACCCCAGAGTGCCAGCTTCCTAGGGCTGCTGTAACAAAGTACCAAAACTGGGTGCTTTAAAGCCATAGGAAATCATTCTATTACAGTTCTGAAGACAAGAAGTCACAAATCAAGGTGTCGGCAGGGCTCCTCGCATTCTGAAGGCTCTGAGCCAGCAGTCCCCAACCTTTCTGGCACCAGCGACCAGTTTTGTGGAAGACAATTTTTCCACGGATGGAAGGTGGGGGTGGTTTCAGGATGATTCAAGTACGTTGCATTTACTGTGCACGTTATTTCTATTATTATTACATTGTAATATAATATATAATGAAATAATTATATGACTCACCACAATGTAGAATCAGTGGGAGCCCTGGGCTTGTTTTCCTGCAACTAGATGGTCCCATCTAGGGGTAATGAGAGACAGTGACAAGTCATCAGACTTAGATTCTCACAAGGAACGTGCAACCGACATCCCTCGCATGCACCATTCACAATAGAGTTCACACTCATAGAGTATCCAATGTTGCTGCTGATCTGACAGGAGGCAGAGCTCAGGCGGTAACATGGGCCATGGGGAGCAGCTGTAAATACAGATGAAGCTTCGCTCCACTGCCCGCCACTCACCTCCTGCTGTGTGGCCCAGTTCCTAATAGGTCATGGACCAGGGCTTGGGGACCCCTGCTGTAGGGAGTGGCTGCTCCATGCCTTTCCTTTGCCTCCTGGTATTGCTGGCCATCCTTCACCAAGCCTCACTTTTGACACTTGGCTCCCAGCTCTGTCTCTGTTGTCACATGGCCTTCTCCCTGTGTGTCTTCACATTGTCTTCCCTCTGTGCCCATCCCTTCCCATGTCTCTTCTTATAAGGACACCAGTTGCATTGGACTAGGGGACCCATCCACATTAGTATGACTTCATCTTACCTAATTACATCTGCAACAACCCTAGTTCCAAACAAGGTCACATTCTGAGTTTCTGGGGGTCAAGACTATGTCTTAGTCTGCTCAGGCTGCCATAACAAAATACCATAAGCCAGGTGGTTTAAACAGCAGAAGTTTGTTTTCTCACAGTTCTGGAGGCTGGGAAGCCCAAGATCAAGGTGTCAGCAGGGTCAATTTCAGAGAGAGCAAGAAAGCATGAGAGAGAGTACTCAAACGTCTCTTCTTACAAGGGCACTGCTCTGGCTGGGCACAGTGGCTCACGTCTGTAATCCCAGCACTTTGGGAGGCCGAGGTGGAAGGATTACCAGAGGTCAGGAGTTCAAGACCAGCCTGGCCAACATGGTGAAATCCCATCTCTACTAAAAATGTAAAAATTAGCCATGCGTGGTGGCGGTCACCTGTAATCCCAGCTACTCGGGAGGCTGAGGCAGGAGAATCACTTGGACCTGGGAGGAGGAGTCTACAATGAGCTGAGATCTTACCACTGCATTCTAGCCTGGGTGACAGAGTAAGACTCCATCTCAAAACACAACAAAAAACAAGGGCACTGCTCCCAGCATGAGGGCCCCACCCTTATGACCTCATCTAAGCCTAATTATCTCCCAAAGGCCCCACCTCCAAATGACATCACACTGGGGGTTAAGGCTTCAATATGGGGATTTTGGAAGGATGCAAACATTTGGTTCATAACAGACTTCAACATATCTTTTGGGGGACAGCCACACACCCACCCAAGGAGATACAGGGCAGTCAACAGGGACAGAGGTGCCAGGTCTACCAGCTACATCCTCCAGTGACAGGAGACAATGGGAGGAGAGACCCAACTGTTCCCACAGGATTAGACATCCCCAAATTAGTCCTCTAATGACTTGGCCATTTGATACTGAAATCTGCATGAGGCACTTCCCAAACAACCTTCACATAGGTGGAGAGGGTTAGTCAGGGTGGTCATTTGCCCTCCTCCCTTAGAAAACAAAAGCTGGCTAGTTAGCAGAGAGTTCTCTTGCGGGTAATGCTGGCCAGGCCAGGAAGTGGTCCTAAAAGCCAGCACAGTTCCCCTGATTGGAAAAAGCCTGGGAGGGCACAGCCCAGCTGGGACTCAGCCTAACTGATGTCTCTTCTCGGCTCCCACATCAGTGCCACAGACAGGTTTAGTAGGAACCGTCCTTTGCCCACTCATGTTACTCATGCATATACTGTCTGTGGAGGGGACACCCACGTTTCCATATCTTTTTTTTTTTTTTTTTTGAGACGGAGTCTCGCTCTGTCGCCCAGGCTGGAGTGCAGTGGCCGGATCTCAGCTCACTGCAAGCTCCGCCTCCCGGGTTCACGCTATTCTCCTGCCTCAGCCTCCGGAGTAGCTGGGACTACAGGTGCCCGCCACCTCGCCCGGCTAATTTTTTTGTATTTTTAGTAGAGACGGGGTTTCACCGTGTTAGCCAGGATGGTCTCGATCTCCTGACCTCGTGATCCGCCCGTCTCGGCCTCCCAAAGTGCTGGGATTACAGGCTTGAGCCACTGTGCCCGGCTGTTTCCACTTCTTAATGGCGGTCCCTGTCCTTTACCCCAGCCTCCCAGATCACAGGATGAGACTGAAGGCTGACAACTTTCTCCAAAAATGGGCTCCTTTGGCCACGTCTCCTCTGCAGCCCTATTCTGCCCTTCTTTCCCCACAGGGTCCTCGGTTTGGAAACACTGTGCTCTACCAGTATTAATAATACATAGAGAGAGCCCATCTCGAAGCAGCTCCAAGGGCTTCACAGGCATTATCTAATTAGCCCTCATCACATCCCAGTGAGGCTTAGCAAAAGCCCTTCTCCAGCAAAGCCGTAAGGGAAGACTGCACACAGGGTCAAAGCGGCTAAGAGACAGAGGCATCCTCAGGTTGTCCGGGAGGGCAGAGGACCCAGCACTTACCCTGGAGGTAGGGGAAGATCACTTGAGCACAGGAGTTCGAATCCAACCTGGGCAACATAGTGAGACACCATCGCAAAAAAAAAAAAAAATTATTTTAAAAGATTCCTTACCTCGAGATTCATAGCTAGTAAATTTCTTTTTTTTTTTTTTTGAGACGGAGTCTCGCTGTGTCGCCCAGACTGGAGTGCAGTGGCCGGATCTCAGCTCACTGCAAGCTCTGCCTCCCGGGTTTTTACGCCATTCTCCTGCCTCAGCCTCCCGAGTAGCCGGGACTACAGGCGCCCGTCACCTCGCCCGGCTAGTTTTTTGTATTTTTTAGTAGAGACGGGGTTTCACCGTGTTAGCCAGGATGGTCTCGATCTCCTGACCTCGTGATCCGCCTGTCTCGGCCTCCCAAAGTGCTGGGATTACAGGCTTGAGCCACCGCGCCCGGCCATAGCTAGTAAATTTCAATCACACTCCACCCTAGATGTTCTGACTCAGAGATAGTGGTCTTTCCAGTTCACCAGGGCCACTCCATTCTCTTGTAATGATTTCAGAAGCATAGCCATGAGTATTTGCCGATTGGCAGCCACTCTTGCTGTGTCAGACATCACTGCTGGTCACTGATACAGCTCCCCTCTCCTTCCAGGCATGCAGGAGGTCTGATTTTCTGCTCCACTTAAAGTCGGGCATGGCATCTCACTCGCTTGCACCAATGAAATGTGGGCAGAACTCACGTGTGTCATTTCCAGGTAGAAACATTTGACTGCTGGCCTCTCCAGCTTTCTTCCCCTGCTGTGCAGTAATAGTGAAAGCTTATATTGAGATGGAGCCTCTGGCAGCCTGGTGTCCGGAGTGACACCATGAACTGAGCTTTCCTGTTGACCTGCATCAAAGATGAGCTAAAAGTGTCTATACGGTTTTAAACTACTGAGATGTTGAATTTGTTTATTACTGCAGCATAACCTATTCTGTCCTGATGGATACATTACCCAGAATTTCTTCATTCAGTCTCTTTTTGTTTGATGAGACCCTGTCACCCAGGCTAGAGTGCAGTGGCATGATCTCAGCTCATTGCAACCTCTGCCTCCTCGGTTCAAGCAATTCTCCTGCCTCAGCCTCTCAGGTAGCTGGGACTACAGGGGCATGCCACTACGCCCAGCTAAGTTTTGTATTTTTAGTAGAGACGGGGTTTTGCCATGTTGACCAGGCTGGTCTCCAACTCCTGACCTCAAATGATCCACCCACCTCGGGCCTCCCAAAGTGCTGTATTACATGCATGAACCACCGCGCCTGACCCCTCATTAAGCCTTGAGCAGGAATAAATCTATCCTAGCTCTGAGGGATAGACCCTAATTGGCATATATCAATCAATTTAAAGTTACCTCCTCCTCTGCCGCAGCGATTGGTTGATGTATGGATAATAATCTAGACCCAAACCAATTAACTCGTAGTATTTGCTTAGAGTAGTTCAGGGATGAGCCAATCAGTGTTAAAGTACAAACTGTTGGATGATTATGGAGAGCAGCGCTTTCTCCCCTTTCAGGGTAAGACCCGGTTGCTGCAGGTGACAATCTCGCAGAGGACGGAAGCCTGCTGAAAACAAAGGTGAATCACAGGCGGTGGAGGGGGGTGGGGGCAATCTGCAAATTGTAGACACACAGAGCCCTGCCTGAAGCCCACAGTCAGCTGTGGACCTGTCAGAAAGGAACCAGTAATGACCCTTAATTCTCTAAGCCAGACTGAAGTGAGATTCTGTTACTTGAAATTTAATTTTTTATTTTATTTTATTTATTTTGAGACAGGGTCTTGCTCTGTCACTCAGGCTGGAGTGCATGGTACTATCTCTGCTCACTTGTACCCTCGACCTCCCAGGCCCAAGCAATCCTCCTGTTTCAGCCTCCTGGGTAGCTGGGACAACAGGTGCGTGCCGTCATACCTGGATAATTTTTGAATTTTTTGTAGAGACGAGGTTTCACCATGTTGCCCAGGCTGCTCTAGAACTCCTGGGCTCAAGTGATCTTCCCACCTCAGCCTCCCAAAGTGCTGGGGTTACAGGCGTGAGCCTACTTAAAATTTAAAAAACAATCTGCCAGGCGTGGTGGCTTATGCCTGTAATGTCAGCACTTCGGGAGGCTGAGGCAGGTGGATCACCTGAGGTCAGGAGTTTGAGACCAGCCTGGCCAACATGGTGAAACCCCATCTCTACTGAAAATACAAAAATTAGCCAGGCATAGTGCTGGGTGCCTATAATCCCAGCTACTTGGAAGGCTGAGGCAGGAGACTTGTTTGACCCCAGGAGGCAGAGGTTGCAGTGAGCCAAGATTGCGTCACTGTACTCCAGCTTGAGTGACAGAGCAAGACTGTGTCTCAAAAAAAACAAAACAACAAACAAACAAACAAACAAACAAACAAAAAAGCCAGGCATGGTGGCAGGTGCCTGTAATCCCAGCTACTAGGGAGACTGAGGAAGGACAATTGCTTGAACCCGGGAGGCGGAGGTTGCAGTGAGCCCAGATAGTGCCGTTGCACTCCAGCCTGGGGGATAGAGCAAGACACTGTCTCCAAAAATAAAAATAAAAAATAAAAACAACCTTCACTGATCGTTTTAAACAACTCCTGCCTCAGAATACTAACCTGCTGACATAGAGATATAAATCTGTATGTATTTCTATAATCAGTGCTCCATCTTTTTGGGGCTTGACACTTTGAATTTTGTTAGGATGCAAATATTTGTAAGAAAGGCAACAGAAATGAATTTTAGAGTCAGAAAGGAATCGTTAAAACATCCGATCTAACTGCCTCATTTTATAAATGAGGGACTCAGGCGCAGAAAGGTAAAGTCACTTACACTGGGCAATATGCACTCTGTTTCCTACTGACCTCCGACCCCACGGACTTAAATTGTGCTGTGTCAGAGTTGTCCTGGGCTTAAAAGGAGATAACATACATTGAGCTTCCAGCACAGTGGCTGACATAATGTTGATAATCAACAATTGCTGACTTCTTTTTATCAGTCACTCACATTTTAGTATAGAAGTGGGGGGAAGTGGGATGATAAATAACAGGCACTCCTTTCATGGGCTGTTATAGTGAAAGAACGCACCTTGAGCAGAGAAGCAGCCAGGACTTGGCTACTCGGAGAGGCTGAGGCAGGAGAATCGCTTAAACCCGGGAGGCAGAGGTTGCGGTAAACCGAGATCACACCATTGCACTCCAGCCTGTCAACAAGAGCAAAACCATCTCAAAAAAAAAAAAAAAAAAAAAAGGAAAAGGAAATACCTAGTGGAGATTGCTCAGGGGACCAGTGGTCCCGGTGAACCTGCAAGGACAATGGCCCATGACATTTGAGTGGCTGCAGTAACAGAGATCCATGTCCGCCGGACTACAAAAGCCTGGGAGATAGACACAGGCTGCAGGGCATGTGCAATGACTGACTTAGATCCTTGCTCCAGCCCTGACCCAATAACTGCAGCAAGAATGGAGCATCTGACCGAGCACAGTGGCTCACGCCTGTAATCTCAGCACTTTGGGAGGCCAAGGCAAGTGGATCACTTGAGGTCAGGAGTTCAAGACCAGCCTGGCCAACATGGTGAAATCCCCGTCTCCACTCAAAATACAAAAATTAGCTGGGCGTGGTAGTGCATGTCTGTAATCCCAGCTACTGGGGAGGCAGAAGAATTGCTTGAACCCAGGGGGCCGAGGTTGAAGTGAACCTAGATCATGCCACAGCACTCCAGCCTGGGCAACAGAGTGAGACTCCATCTCAAAAAAAAAAAAATTAAAGAATGGAGCATTTACCTCCCGGGAGCAAGCGGGAGACAGCCCAGAGGGAGGAGGAAGATTTAGTCAAAGGGAACCCCAGGCCACCAGAACCAACCGTGCTCATTTAGTGTTTTGTTAAAAGCCAGCCCTGGAGAATGCTTTTCTTGTTTGTTTTGGGTTCTGGTGTTCTTAAGTCTTGTTTAAATGAGATAACAAATGTAAGCCACTCCACCCTGTCCTGACACAAAATGAACACAAAATAAATGGCAACTGTCTTTCCCTGCTCTTTTTTTTTTTTTTTTTTTTTTGGTAGACAGGGTCTTGTTTTGTCACCCAGGCTGAAGTGCAGTGGTGCAAACATGGCTCACTGCCGCCTTCACCTCCTGAGCTCCCAGCAACTCAGGAGGCTGAGGCAGGAGAATCGCTTGAAACCAGGAGGCAGAGATTGCAGCGAGCCGAGATCGCACTATTGCATTCCAGCCTGGGGGACAGAGTGAGACTCTGTCTCTAAATAAAGAAATAAATAAAAATAGAATCTTTCGGCAGGCATGGTGGCTCCTGCCTGTAATCCCAGCACTTTGGGAGGCTGAGACCGGCAGATCACCTGAGGCTTCACCTCCTAAGCACCTCCCCATATCAGCCTTCCAAGTATCTAGAACCACAAGCATGCACCACCACGAGCAGTTAATTTTTGCATTTTTTGGTAGAGATGAAGTCTCACTTTGTTGCCCAGGCTGATCTCAAACTCCTGGGCTCAAGCAATTCTCCCATCTTGGTCTTCCAAAGTACTAGGATTACAGGTGTTAGCCACCAAGCCCAGCCTCCCTTGCTTTTGTTCAAAGTAGTGACTCTCACCTAAAATTCAGTTGGACCACATATACTCATCCAAAAAGCATAGGCTTCTGTGTAGATTTAGAAATTGCAAGATATGCCCTCATCTTATCAGCTGTACAGTTGTAGGTTATCTCCTGTTCTCTTTATTTATTAACTGAAGATAACATAACCCCTACTGTACGCTACACACCCCACAGTGCTGTGTGCGAGGATTAAGTGAGATCATGGAAAGGGGAGGGGTTTTATCAGATGCTAAAGAACTGTACACCTTCAAAATTCTTATTATTCCAACGGTTCTCTTAAGTTGGTGATTAGAAACTGACAAGCTCCTTCCAAATGAAGCCATAGTCTCCTGACTTCACGACCTCAAAGAACAAGGCAGCAGCCCTCTCTTTCTCTAACCTATTTATTTATTTATTTGTTTAGGTAGAGACATGATCTTGCCATGCTGCTCAGGCTTGTCTTGAAAGTCTGGCCTCAGGTGCAGTGGTGTGATCGTAGCTCACTGCAGCCTTGAATGTCTGTGCTCAAGCAATCCCCCCACCCCCCCTCCCAAATAGTGAAGACCACAGGCATGCACCACCATGCCCGGCTAATTTGTATTTTTAATGTTTTAATTTTTTATTTTTTTTACCAATGGGGGTCTCATCACGTTGCCCAGGCTGGTCTTGAACTCCTGGTCTCAAGCGATTCTCCACCCTCAGCTTCCCAGAGTGCTGCAATTACAGGCAGGAGCCACCACCACGCCTGGCCACAAACACAGTTTTTGAAGAGACAAATTTATGGGATTTATCTGATCACCACTTTGCTCAAGCAAATCATTTTTCCAATCTATATTCAGTAGCAGCTGCGGCAACTGCAAAATGACTTACTGTTCATAACACTTTGCTTTGGCGACAGGAAGGAAATTAGACAAACTGTAAAGGTCTCCATATTTCATTCCGTATTTATGTAAAAACCCAAAACACAATAATGCTTTGCAGTTGTTCCTGATGTCAGACGGGCCAGAGGGTTATGGAGTGAAGGAATTGGCAAAGCCAGCAAGTTGGTGACCAGAGGACAGCTCCATAGAGGGTTACCAAGCACAAAGGGCAGGGGGAGCTGGACAAAGGGCCAGTCATAGGTCAGGGTGGCCATCACCCTACCCTCACACCACCTATGTCCATACACAGACACCCACTGTCCACTCTTCCCTCTCAGCTCCTTCTCTTAGGAAAGGTTCTATTTTTATTTATTTTCCTTTTGACATGGAGTTTCGCTCTTGTTGCCCAGGCTAGAGTGTAATGGCAAAATCTCGGCTCACTGCAACCTCCACCTCCCAGGTTCAAGTGATTCTGCCTGAGCCTCCCAAGTAGCTGGGATTACAGGCATGCGCCACCACACCTGGCTAATTTTGTATTTTTAGTAGAGATGGGGTTTCTCCATCTTGGTCAGGCTGGTCTCGAACTCCTGGCCTCAGGTGACCTGCCCGTCTCAGCCTCCCAAAGTGCTGGGATTACAGGCATGTGCCACTGTGTGGGCTGAAAGATTCTATTTTTATTTATTTCTTTATTTAGAGACAGAGTCTCACTCTATCCCTCAGGCCGGAGTGCAATGGTGCGATCTTGGCTCCCTGCAACCTCTGCGTCCTGGTTTCAAGCGATTCTCCTGCCTCAGCCTCCTGAGTAGCTGGGATTACAGGCCTGCGCCACCACGCCCAGCTAATTTTTATATTTTTCGTAGAGACGGGGTTTTGCCATGTTGGCCAGGCTGGTCTTGAACTCCTGACCTCAAGTTATCCACCCACCTCAGCCTCCCAAAGTGCTGGGATTATAGATGTGAGCCACCACGCCCAGCCAACTCTTAGGAAAGATTCTGACAGAAGTCATTTAAGCCTCAAAGTGGGTGTAAGACACTCCACTGCCTCTCTCTAGAGGTATTTCCATTTTAACTATTATCACTGTTTAAATACAGATGTGTCCAATCTTTTGACTTCACTGGGCTACACCGGAAGAAGAATTGTCTTGGGCCACACATAAAATACACTAACGATAGCTGATGAGCTTAAAAATAAATTGCAACAAAATCTCATAATGTTGTAAGAAAATTTACGAATTTGTGTTGGGCCGCATTCGAAGCCATTCTGGGCCACATGCGGCCTGCGGGCTGTGGATTGGACAAGCCTTGTTTAAAACCTTTAGTACAAAATTCAAAATTCAAGCCCTCTGGCCAAGCATGGTGCCTCATGTCTGCAATACCAACAGCATGTTGGGAGGCCAAGGCGGGAGGATTGCTTGAGCCCGGGAGTTCAAGGCTGCAGTGAGCCGTGATCATGCCACCGACCTGGGGAACAAAGCAAGACCGTATCTTAAAAAAAAAAAATTCAGGCCGGGCACGGTGGCTCACGCCTGTAATCCCAGGACTTTGGGAGGCCGAGGCGGGCGGATCACAAGGTCAGGAGATCGAGACCACGGTGAAACCCCGTCTCTACTAAAAATACAAAAAATTAGCCAGGCGCGGTTGTGGGCGCCTGTAGTCCCAGCTACTCGGGAGGCTGAGGCAGGAGAATGGCGTGAACCCGGGAGGCGGAGCTTGCAGTGAGCCGAGATCGCGCCACTGCACTCCAGCCTGGGCGACAGAGCGAGACTCCGTCTCAAAAAAAAAAAAAAAAAAAAAAAAAAAATTCAAGCCCCCTAATGTAAGAAAGCACTCCTGGCCAGGCACGGCGGCTCGTGCCTGTAATTCTAGCACTCTGGGAGGCCGAGCCCGGCAGACTGCCTGAGCTCTGGAGTTTGAGACCAGCCTGAACAACACAGTGAAGCACCGTCTCTACTAAAACACACACAAAAAAAATTAGCTGGACCTGCGACTGTAGTCCCAACTCCTCGGGAGGCTGAGGCAGGAGAATTGCTTGAACCCGGGAGGCGGAGATTGCAGTGATCGAGATCATGCCACTGCACTCCAGCCTGGGTGGCAAACAGAGCGAGACTCTGTCTGTTAAAAAAAAAAAAAAGAAAAGAAAAGAAAAGAAAAAAGAAAGAAATAAGGCACTCCAGTTTGCTTCTCCTGCCAGTTCATCATTACTCCACCAACTCCATGTTGCAGTCACACTCGATGTGCCACGCATGTGGTGACCAACAGTTCTGCACCCTGACTGCAGTGGTAGTTACCAATGTCTGTTTCATGGTATTGATGTTGTAACGTAGTTATGCAAGATGCCACATTGGGAGAGGAGGGCTGATGGGTGCCCGGCACCTCCCTGTACATATATTTTTTACAACTTCCTGTGACTCTACCATTATTTCAAAATAAAACGATTGGCTGGGTGTGGTGGCCCAAGTCTGCAATCCCAGCACTTTGGGAGGCTGAGGTGGGCAGATCACCCGAGCCCAGAAGTTCAAAACCAGTCTGGGCAACATGGCAAAACTCTGTCTCTACAGAAAATACAAAAATTAGTCACGTGTGGTGGTACGTGCCTGTAGTCCCAGCTACTTGTGAATTACAGGTCGAAGTCGAGGCTGCAGTGAGCTGAGATCATGCCACTGCACTCCAGCCTGGTGAGAGAAAGACCTCGTCTCAAAAAAAAAAAAAAATTATTATTATTATTAAAACGTGCCAGGTCTCTTGTATGTTTCTCTCTTTTCTGAGAACATTATCATTCTCATATATACCTTCTAGACCTTCTTCATTCTTCAAAATCAGCTTGCTCAACACGGTTCAACACCAAATAGGCACTGAATTAAATAAAATAATAAATAATAAAATAAATAAAAAATAAATGTTTGATGAATGGGCAAATGAATGGTCCCTGTTATTTATGGGATAAAGAATTAATAAAGCAGCAAAGGCTGGGTACAGTGGCTCATGCCTGTAATCCCAGCACTTTGGGAGGCTGAGGCAGGTGGACCACGGGGTCAAGAGATCAAGACTATCCCAGCCAACATGGTGAAACCCCGTCTCTACTAAAAATAAAAAATTAGCTAGGCATAGTGGCACGTGCCTATAATATCAGATACTCAGGAGACTGAGGCAGGAGAATTGCTTGAACCAGGGAGTCGGAGGTTGCAGTGAGCCGAGATCACGTCACTGCACTCCAGCCTGGTGACAGAGCAAGACTCTGTCTCAAAAATAAAATAAAATAATAAAATAAAAATAAATAGCTGGGCGCAGTGGCTCATGCCTGTAATCCCAGCACTTTGGGAGGCCGAGGTGCGCAGATCACCTGACGTCAGGAGTTCAAGACCAGCCTGACCAATATGATGAAACCCTGTCTCTACTAAAAATACAAAACTTAGCGAGGTGTGGTGGCAGGTGCCTGTAATCCCAGCTACTTGGGAGGTTGAGACAGGAGAATGGCTTGAACCCGGGAGGCAGAGGTTGCAGAGAGCCAAGATCGCGCCATTGCACTCCAGGCTGAGCAATAAGAGCGAAACTCCGCCTCTAAATAAATAAATTAATTAACCAGCACAATTTAGCAGTTAAAAGCATGAGCTCAGAAGTCAGGCTGCCTGACTTCAATCCCAGTTCTATACTCTCTGTGTTTCTGAGCACCTCTGAGCTTCGTTTCCTCATCTTGGGTAGGAATAGTATGCACACTGTAGGATGGTTGTGAGAATTCAGTGAGTGAATACACATAAAGTGCTTACAACACTGCCTGGGCACAAAGTAAGCTCTTAAAATTGGGCTTTTATTATATCTGGGATGGCGTTTCTGACCTGTCTCCAAACATATCACTATCCCCCATGTTCCCATATGTACCCAAAACATCCTGTGCTACTCCTCCACCCACCCCCACACCTCCATCTTGCTGCCAGCATCATCTTATCATACTGTGTCCTGGTTATCTACCGCTATGTAAAAGACTACCGCAAGAGTAGTGGCTTAAAACAACGATACCATTTATTTTGCTCAAGAATCAACAGTTTGGGCAGGCTCTCTGAGAATGGCTTTTCTTTGCTCTAGATCATATCAGCCCAAGTGGCTCAAAGGCTGGGGGATGGATCTAAAGCCATATTCGCTCACATGCCGGTGCTTGATGCAGGCTATCAGTTGAGACCTTAGCTGGGGCTTCTGGCCAGAAGACAGACACACAGCCTCTTCGTGTATCCTGGGCTCTCTCATGACATGATGGCTGAGCTCCAAGGGCAAATGTCTGAACAGAAAAAGAGCGAAGTACAAGCCATATCACCTTTTATGACCTAGCCTCAGAAACCACCTGGTGTTACTTCCTCTACTATCTATTCATCAAGGAAGTCACAAAGGTCCTCCCAAGTTCACAGTAAGAAGAAATAAACTCCAACTCTCTCTTTTTTTTTTTTTTTTTTTTGAGACAGCGTCTCACTCTGTTGCCCAGGCTAGAGTACAGTGGCATGATCTCAGCTCACTGCAACCTCCAATTCCTGGTTCAAACCATTCTCCTGCCTCAGACTCCTGAGTAGGTGGGATTATAGGCAGCCGTCCTCGCGCCTGGCTAATTTTTGTAATTTTTTTTAGTAGAGACGGGGTTTCACCATGTCATCCAGGCTGGTCTCGAACTCCTGACCTCAGGCGATCCAACTGCCTCAGCCTCCCAAAGTGCTGGGACTGCAGGTGTGAGCCACTGCACCTGGCTGAACTCTTGATGAGGGAGTAGCAAGGTTCTGGTAATGTGGGACCAAAGATATTACCGTACTAACCGTGTGTTTTACTTTCTGTATCTTGATGCTTTGAGATCTGGGGTCTTGCTGACTCTGAAGGGACTACTGCTCCCAGGATTAGCCAATTCCTAGAGACAATAAACAAGCTCAAGTTCTAAATCCTCAGGATAGAATTCAAGACCCCTCCAATTAGGCCTCAGTCTAACTTTCTGACTTCCCTCTCTCTAGCCCCTCTACAAACTACTCCAACCGTTTAGCCAATTTCCCGTTCTCCAAAGACACCTCGCAATTACTCTTTACTAGATCTCTTGCTCATCTTTCAAAGTCCAACCTGAGCCCCCACTCCTCCGTGCTCCTCTGCGAAGCCATTCCCATTCACAGGGATGCATGTCCTTTCTGAACCCTGTCTCACAGCATTCATCCTCTGCACCAGTCCCTTTATTGCTTGGTTATACAACAGATCTACCTATGTTGTAATTAGATTCCGAAGATTAAAGCTCTAAGGAACTTTAAGAGATTATTTTGTTCAACACCCTTAATTTGAAGTGAGGAAACCAGGCCTGAGCGATTACTGACCCAAGGTCCCAGCACTCATTAATGGCAGAGGAAGGAACAGAAGCCACAAACCCATTTCTGCTCTCTTCTCTTTCCTTAACACCAGGTTGCCTCTATTTTAAATGTATTAGTCTTGTCCCCAGCAGAGTTTTGAAGCTATATCAGGGCAGGCAAGGACTATATCTCAAGTCACTTGTATCCTGACAACATCCAGCAATGTCATAGTAAATTTATGTTGAAACCATAAAAATGTTTCTAGTTCATTCCTTTACCCACTAGGACACTAGGAACTGACACTCTTTCTTTTTTTCTTTTCTTTTTTTTTTTTTTTGAGAGAGAGTCTCACTCTGAAGTCCAGTGGCGTGATCTCAGCTCACTGCAACCCCTGCCTCCGGGGTTCAAGAGATTCTCATGTCTCAGCCTCCCAGGTAGCTGGGACTACAGGCGCACACCACCACACTGGACTAATTTTTGTATTTTTAGTAGAGACAGGGTTTCACCATGTTGGCCAGGCTGGTCTCGAACTCCTGGCCTCAAGTGATCCGCCAGCCTCGGCCTCCCAAAGTGCTGGGATTACAGGCATGAGCCACTGCACCCAGCCTTGAAATTTTTTTTCTTTTTCTCTTTTTTTTTTTTTTTTTTTTTTTTGAGATGGAGTCTCGCTCTTGTCCCCAGGCTGGAGTGCAATGGCACGATCTCATCTCACTGCAACCTCCATTTCCTGGGTTCAAGCGATTCTCCCTGCCCCAGCCTCCCAAGTAGCTGGGACTACAGGTGCCCACCACCACATCCAGTTAATTTTTTGTATTTTTATTAGAGATGGGGCTTTGCCATGTTGGCCAGGCTGGTCTCGAACTCCTGATCTCAGGCGATCTGCCCGCCTTGACCTCCCAAAGTGTTGGGATTACCGGCGTGAGCCACCATGCCTGGCCGAAATTTTTCTTAAGAATAAAACATTTTTCTCCTCTTTTAATACAGAATACCTTTCTTATGAGTTTTCTAAAAGTACATTAAGCAAACCAAAACAAGAGGAGGTAGGTAATATACTTGAAGAAACTTAGCCAATTCAATTTTTGCAACCTCAGAAGCATGCTCCATTTATTTCTTGGACCTAAGTGTGGTCCCACCATAAATTGAACCAGATACACTTGCTCTAATGTTATCTCAACTTTGCAGGCAGATTGTAACCCAGGGTTGGTTTAGTTCATCTATTTCCTAGTCCATTAATCCATTGCTCTTGCTGTCTCAGCCGTGCGGGCATTCTTTCAGTTGGAACATACAGAGGCTGCTTTCTCCTCCAAAAGCTCAAAAGCAACAAAGCAAGAATGAGAGAAAAAGCAAGAAAGCAAGAAACTGAGAAAAAGCAAGAAAGCAAAAAAGCAAGAAAGAGAAAAGCAAGCAAACACAGCTTTCATCTCTTCCCTTATAGAAACAGAGCCCCTTGAGAGTGCCCGCAGGATCTACTTAGAAAGGTTATTTTGCAAATGTCCCATTAGCTGGGGCATAATACAGCTCTCCTCCAGCAGAAAAGCTCCACTTTCTGGGAGTCTGTTCCCTCCTCAGCCTAATGGATTCTGTCAGGGGCAGGATGTGGCTTTTGCCATCATGGGCCATAAAATCCAGGAGTAATGGCTGCAGTGATGGGGGCCTCCTGCCGGCCCATCAGCACTGGAGTTTGATGGTGAGGAGGAGAGAAAGGAAAAGTGGGAAAAGTTCTGAATGCTCAATAACTTTTCAGCGGTAAGATGAGGGAGAAAGAGATCTACAGCCATAATTGCAGAAGCGTCTTACAAAATGTAATTAAAACTTAGGCAGAAACGAACACTAGAAACAAGTGTCATTCATCAACTTAAACCGCCAACTAAGGTAAACACTGCCACAAACTCAGGAAAAGAAAGGGAGGAGAGTGGAACGAGGGGTGATCACTCTAGATATCAAACAAATCAAATTACCCTGAAGGCCCTACCAGACACATGCATTCATCATTGGTTATCCCAGCTGCACACCTGTATGGAGAGGAGAACTTGGCGAGCTCAAATTGACTCTGGCTGGCAAACTGGGAAAGCAGAAGGGACAGGGCGGCAGGCCAAGGGGAACCCAACCCGGAAGTGGCCACGTGGCACCCACGGCTCTGCACCGGCCAGGTGGAAGGAGGACCGTGTAAGATTCACGCGAGGGCGTGCAATCATCCCCAGCTTTCCAGTCTTGCCTCTTGTTTTCTGGAGCCTATGTAGCTGGACAAACCTGCTGAGCTGCAACGTGAAGCAACTTTCCCTGGGAGGTGGAAGGCTTCAGGGTGAATCCAGGCCAATTCCAGGGATGACAGAGTGGGAAAGCAAGTTAAGCTTTCAAATCCTTTATGTGGCTGGTTTTCTTCCCTCCTGAGATTCAGCATTTAGTAGGAGGGAGACGGCATAGGGTGGGGTAGGGACAAAGTGAGCCGCTGACTTTGTTTCCCAGGGCACAGGCTTTGTACACCCACAAGTCCCCAGGGCTGGTCACAAGCTGAAACCTTCTTACTCCAGAGAGAGGAGGCTGGAGGGCAGCTCAGCCACCCAGGCTGGGAGCTATTTGCACTTGATGAGCAATTTCAAGTGGGAACCATCTGAGTGTGTGCCTGTGTGAATGCCAGAGTGCATTTAGAGGGAACAAATGATTTATTATTGGGGCTTCGAAAAAGTTGCTTTCAAAAAGAGAGGGAGCCTCTTATTCCCCTCCTTATCATTAAAACCTTAAAGGGGTAGAATCCATTTGGTCTCTTAAGCCAGGCTGGAAGGGAGTCACAGCTAATCAAGCAGCCCGCTCAGCTCCTCCAGCCCTTCTTTGAGTACAACAATATGTATAAACTGGCAAAAGGGACTGCAGACTACTTTGATGTTAAACAAAGAGGAAAACCTCCAAAACAGGGTAAAAATTGTATCTCTGTTTAACTCTTCCATGTCCTTTCTTCAGCACAAATTTAAGACACAGCTAGACTCCAGGGAGAGTTACATAATGAATAATTATCATTTCAGATACTTAGATCCAAGTATTTTGTAGCAAGAGAAAACGTCCAGTGTCCTCTTCTGAATTACTTTCTCTGATTAAGATTTTTTTGTTTGTTTGTTTTGTTGTTGTTTTTGTTTTTGAGATGGAATGTCACTCTTGTTGCCCAGGCTGGAGTGCAGTGGCACGATCTCGGCTCACTGCAACCTCCACCTCCCAGGTTCAAGCAATTCTCCTGCCTCAGCCTCCCAAGTAGCTGGGATTACAGGCACCTGCCACCAAGCCCAGCTATAATTAAGTATTACTTCGCTAATAACAAATACTGTGCTCTGGCCAGGCACCGTGGCTCACACATGTAATCCTAGCACTTCAGAAGGCTGAGGTGGGAGGATCACCTGAGCCCAGGAATTTGAGATCAGCCTGGGCAACACAGTAAGACCCTGTCTCTACAAAAAATAGAAAAAATTAACCGGGCATGGTGATGCACACCTGTCATCCTAGCTACTTGGAAGGTTGAGGCAGGAGGATCACTTGAGTCCAAGAAGTCAGAGGCTACAGTGACCTGTGGTCGTGCCACTGCACTCCAGCATGGGTGAAAGAGGGAGACCCTATCCCCAAAATAAATACATAAATAAAATACTGTTTTTTGAGCAGTTTCTGGGGCCTGATGCTACAAGAAGAGCTCTATGGTAACCACCTCATTTAATCCTTCAATAACCCTGTGAGATCCATATTGTTGTCTCACTTTAAAACTAGAGGAATAGACAAGTTAAGGGACATGCCTAATATGTCCCAGCCTATGATAGAGAAGTGTTCTTTTTTTTTTTTTTTTAGACTGAGTTTTGCTGTGTCTCCCAAGCTAGCGTGTAGTGGAGCGATCTCGGCTCACTGCAACTTCTGCCTCCCGGGTTCAAGCGATTCTCCTGCCTCAGTCCTCTGAGTAGCTGGGATTACAGGTGCACACCACCATGCCCAGCTAATTTTTGTATTTTTAGTAGAGATGGGGTTTCACCATGTTGGTCAGGCTGGTCTTGAACTTCTGACCTCAGGTGATCTGCCCACCTTGGCCTCCCAAAGTGCTGGGATTACTGTGATGAGCCATTGTGCCCAGCCTAGAGAAGTGTTCTAGTGTTCTTTTTAAATTTCTAAATCATTTGAAATGGATCTTTTTTTTTTTTTAGACAGAGTTTCGCTCTTGTTGCCCAGGTTGGAGTGCAATGGCACGATCTCGGCTCACTGCAACCTCCACTTCCCAGGTTCAAGTGATTTTCTTGCCTCAGCCTCCCGAGTAGCTGGGATTACAGGAGTGCGCCACCACGCCCACCTAGTTTTCTATTTTTAGTAGAGACAGGGTTTCTCCATGTTGGTCAGGCTGGTCTTGAACGCCCAACCTCAGGTGATCTGCCCACCTCGGTGTCCCAAAGTGCTGGGATTACAGGAGTGAGCCATCACGCCCTGCCAAAATGGAATTTTTCTAAAATATATTGTATGCTTCCGGCTTACAAAAGAGAAAATTCCTAGGAAATGTCCAGAGGAAATGATCCCTGGGCAGGTTGGAATTCCAGCCTTTAGGTCCTCAGGGATGCCAGGGAAGGAGAATCTGTTGTGAACGAAGCCCACAAATTGCTGCCTGTGTGGGGAAGAGGAGCGTGTGTCAGGGTCAGCCGGACAGAAGGAGAAGTCAGAGGAGTTGGAGGTTGGAGATTTGGTGAAGTAAAAGAGAGCATTAGGAAGATTTTCAATCACTATAGATTGAAAACCAGCCATGGTTCAAGAAGGAAGACCTCGTAAGATTCTGCCATACATGTTGTCCCATTTCTCCTTGGTAATGACGGGGTTCAGGACACGCTATCACAAAAGATGGCACCTTGGCACAGCAGAGGCAGAAGCGTCACTCTGTCTTTCCCCTTGCCCTCCCTGCTGGAGCAGATCATAGACCTTCACTCCAGAGGTGCTCTCCCTACACCTGGAGGAAAGCAGCTTCCTTAGCAATGTAGGAGCACAGAGAAAAATCTGGACAAACAGGATCTGCTAGACGCCCCCAGTTTGTCACTATTAGATTCTACCCACATCGTTCAATCACATTTCTCCACAACCATCCACTCTTCATCAAACCTAAGCACACAAATACACAGGTTTCCCTGTTTCTTTGGGTTTTCATTTCTGAAAGCTACTGTGTTTCATAAAACTTTAAATAAGCTTGTGGGGCCAGGCACAGTGACCCATGCCCATAATCCCAGCACGCCAGGAGGCCAAGGCAGGAGAATCGCTTGAGGCCAGGAGTTCAAGACCAGCCTAGGCAACATGGCAAGACCCCATTGCTACCAAAAAAAAAAAAAAAAATTAAAATTTAGCCAGGCATGGTGGTGCATGCCTGTGGTCCTAGCTATTTGGGAGGCTGAGGTGAGAGAACTGCTTGAGCACAGACATTCAGGACTCCAGTGAGCTATGATCTCACCACTGCACTCCAGCCAGGTGACAAAATGAGACCCTGTCTCTCTCTCTCTCTCTCTCTTTTTTTTTTTTCTGAGATGGAGTCTCACTCTGTCACCTAGGCTGGAGTGCAGTGGCACAATCTCGGTTCACTGCAACCTCTACCTCCAGGGTTCAAGCGATTCTCCTACCTCAGCCTCCTGAGTAGCTGGAACTATAGGCATGCACCACTATGCCTGGCTAATTTGTATATTTTTAGTAGAGACAGAGTTTCACCATATTGGCCAGACTGGTCTCGAACTCCTGACCTCAGGTGATCCATCTGCCTCGGCCTCCCAAAGTGCTGGGATTACAGGCGTGAGCCACCGCACCCAGTGACCCTGTCTCCAGAATAAATAAATAAATAAATAAATAAATAAATAAATATAAAATAAATTTGTGGCCGGGTGCGGTGGCTCACGCCTGTAATCCCAGCACTTTGGGAGGCTGAGGCAGATGGATCACCTGAAGTCAGGAGTTCAAGACCAGCCTGGCCAATATGGTGAAACCCCATCTCTGCTAAAAATACAACAATTAGCCGGACATAATGGCAGGCACCTGTAATCCCAGCTACTGGGGAGGCAGAGACAGGAGAACCACTTGAACCTGGGAGGCGGAGGTTGCAGTGAGTTGAGATTGTGCCATTGCACTCCAGCCTGGGCAACAAAGACTGAAACTCTATCTAAAAAAATAAAAAATAGAAATAAATTTGTATGCTTTTATTTTCTTAATCTGTCTTTTATTATAAGGATCTCAGCCATGAACCTAGTAATAAGTGAGAAAAGTTATGTTTTCAACCCCTACAGTAATGAACAGTAAAATTACCTCTCAAACAAAACAAAGCAAATTATTAATTATTTTACTGACGTATAATATTTGTACATATTATGAGGTACGTGTAATATTTTGTTACATGCATAGGATGTATAATGATCAAGTCATAGTATTTAAGATATCCATTACCTGATATATTTATCATTTCTACATGTTGAGAACGTTGTGAGTCCTCTCTTCTAGCTATTTTGAAATATCAAATATGTTGTTGTTATTGATAGTCACACCATTCTGCTATCAAACATTAGATCTTATTCCTTCTAACCGTATGTACTCATTAACCAATCAAACTCTCTCATATTCCCCATCCCCTTTATACCCTTCCCCACCTCTAGTGTCTATCACTTCTACTCTCTATGAAACAATGGTTTTGTTTTTTTTTTTTTTGAGATGGGGTCTCACTCTGTCACCCAGGCTGGAGTGCAGTGGCACAATCTCCGCTCACTGCACTGCAGCCTTGACCTCCCCAGCTCAGGCTATACTCCTGCCTCAGCCCCTCAGGTAGCTGGGACTACAGGCGTGAGCCACCATGCACAACTAATTTTGTGTATTTTTTGTAGAGATGGGGTTTTGCCATGTTGCCCAGGCTGGTCTCAAACTCCTGAGCTCAGGCAATCTGCCTGCCTCAGCCACCCAAAGTGCTGGGATTATGGGCATGAGCCACCGTGCCCAGCCTTGAAACAAATTTTTGAAAAATGAAAATGTGTATGCAGGAGACTGGAGTGGGAGGATCGTTTGAATGCAGGAGTTCGAGGGCCAAGCCTAAGCAACATAGTAAGAACTCCCCTAATTCTTTTAAAAAAAGAAAAAAAGAAAAAAAACCCTGTATGAACCAAAACATGAATCGTGGTGATGGCTGACTGATGTTAACCTTATTCTCCTTCCTTATTGCACTAGAGCTCCATTTTAACTCACACCAAAACATTGCGTTGGATGCCCACCTTTCAGGCTAAGTATGGATCATATCCAAAGAGCCTGCGTGGGGTAAGACATAGCCTGACTCCCAGATACTATCATTCACATTTACAATAAAATGCAAGGATCATCACATTATTTCGTTGTATTCAAACTGTGTGTCCATAAACCTGAGAAATGGGGATGGGGGAGGGGTGGAGTCAGAAAGAACTGATTTGTGGCTGGGCACAGTGGCTCACACCTGTAATCTCAACACTTTGAGAGGCCAAGAAGGGGGAACACCTGAGGTCAGGAGTTCAAGGCCAACCCAGCCAATGTAATGAAACCCCATCTCTACTAAAGATACAAAAAAAATTAGCCGGGCGTGGTGGTGGGCACCCGTAATCCCAACTACTTGGGAGGCTGAGGCAGGAGAATCGCTTGAACCCAGGAGGTGGAGGTTGCAGTGAGCCAAGATCACGCCATTGCACTCTAGCCTGGACAACAAGAGTGAAACTACATCTCAACAAAAAAAAAAAGGCCGGGTACGGTGGCTCAAGCCTGTAATCCCAGCACTTTGGGAGGCCGAGACGGGTGGATCACGAGGTCAGGAGATCGAGACCATCCTGGCTAACACGGTGAAACCCCGTCTCTACTAAAAAATACAAAAAACTAGCCGGGCTAGGTGGCGGGCGCCTGTAGTCCCAGCTACTCGGGAGGCTGAGGCAGGAGAATGGCGTAAACCCGGGAGGCAGAGCTTGCAGTGAGCTGAGATCCGGCTACTGCACTCCAGCCTGGGCAACAGAGCGAGACTCCGTCTCAACAACAACAACAAAAAAAAAAAAAAAAAAAAAAAACTGATCTGTAATCCTAGCTTACTAGCAGAGTCACTTTGGACACTTTAATCTCCCAGCCTCAGTTTCTCTTTCTGTAACACGGAACTAAGGATACCCACCTCACAGGACTATCATGAGAGTCAATAACTCCTGGAGAGCCCTTTCAGGGCTTACTGTATGAACACACTAAATGAACAGATGCATGTTTTGCCCGCGTTTACAACATAACACCTTTGCCTCCTAGCCTCTTACACTGTCAAATTGAACTTTATTAAACACTGATTGTTAAACCATAAAATTCATGGTGAGATGGATCTGTTCTGGACACCATTTTAAGGACTATGGCAATTACCAAAGTGCTCAGATAAATTCACTGTGAGTTGGTGCCACAGCATGAGACGATATTGGAACAAAGCTACCGTGCAGAGAATTAAAATGGGTTGAGCAGCCAATTAAATGTGTGCACTTCATACTTTCACAGGCCTTATCTCACTCAATTAATAGGATGGCATCATAAGGTTGATATTTTTATTCCCATTGTACGGAAAGCTTCAACAACCCCCAAAGTCACAGAACCAACAGTCGGCACAGCTGGGATTCACGTCCACATCTCATTGACTCCAAAAACCCTGCTTTATATATTGCTTCATGTTGTTACCTAGTTTCATAATGAATTTAGATACTGGAATTGTATTAAGAGTACCCACAACATTATTTAAGGCTGGACAGTTTCAGGTAAATTTTTCAATGGTTTACGATCCATGGATGAGTGATTCTGAATATTACTGGTGAAATGCAATTTCTCTCTCCATCTGTCTTCCTCTTTCTGTTTCTGTCTTTCTCCATCCCTTCGCCCTGACCCCCGCCACGACTTCATAGTATCCTCATCAATGTAAAGATGAGATTGTAAATCCAAGATTTTTTTTTTTTTCTATTTAATGTACTAGGTAAAGAGAGAGGCCAAGAGAGAGAGGGAGAGAAATTACAAAGACATATTCCTTAACCTCAAGAGTTTACCCTTGAGATTTGTACTGAAAACATTTACTCTAAGGCTAAAGTAGTACTTTCATGTCTCTGCTGGTACTTTAGCCAGAGTTTCCGAACCAGTGTGCCAAGATCATGGGTCCTGGTGAGGACACTGATCCCTTCAGACATCAGGGCAGCCAGAGCTGGGGTGACCTCAGTTCCTGGTCTGTCGCCTCCAGCCAACAGCAGCCCTTACCAATCTTATCATACCTATATGGACCTCCCTGGGAGAACAATTAGGAAGCTCTGTCTCAAGTTGGGAGGCAAGCTTTGGGCAGAAAAGCCATGTGGCAGAGGTATCCCTTGAAACACTCCCCAGAAGACCCAAGGTGTCCAGATACGTTTCTCCTCTAGGAGAAATATGGCATAGAAGAGTCCAAAAATTGGCCGGGCATGGTGGCCCACACCTATAATCCCAGCACTTTGGGAGGCCGAGGCGGGCAGATCACTTGAGGTCAGGACACAAAAAATTAGCCAGGTGTGGTAGCACATGCCTGCAATCTCAGCTACTTGGGAGGCTGAGGTACAAGAATCGCTTGAACCCTGGAGGCAGAGGTTGCAGTGAGCCAAGATCGTGCCATTGCACTCCAGCCTGGGCAACAGAGTGAGACTATGTCTCAAATGAAAAATTAAAAAAAAAAAAAAAAGAGTCCAGGCCGGGCGCAGTGGCACACTTTGGGAGGCCGAAGCAGGCGGATCATGAGGTCAGGAGTTCAAGACCAGCCAGGCCAATATGGTGAAACCCCGTCTCTATTAAAAATACAAAAATTAGCCGGTCCTGGTGTTGTGTGCCTGTAATCCCAGCTACTCAGGAGGCTGAAGCAGGGGAATCTCTTGAACCCAGGAGGCAGAGGATGCAATGAGCCAAGATCACGCTATTGCACTCCAGGCTGGGCAACAGAGTGGGACTCCATCTCAAAAAAAAAAAAAAAAAAAAAGAGTCCAAAAATCTAGACCTGGAACTGTCACTAAACTCCCTGTATGTTCCTTCCCCTCCCAGAGTAGGCCTTGACTCTCTACAGCCCTCTACCATTCTAACTTCCTGGTTAGAAAAAAATATATCTATCACTTAGAAATGAAGGTGCAGCTCAAAGGAAGAAATATGGCAGCATTTGCAGCATGAGAGTCAGTCATTTTATTTTTTCGTTTAAAGTGAATTTTCATTTAGTTCGACTCCAACCATCCTGATGGAACCACAGTTTGGCTGAAGGGTAAAACGATGTGTGCACTGGAGTGACTCGTGTAGATATGACCTAATTCTCAGCCGCCCCACCAATATTTTATTCTTCAGCACTGACCTACTAGACAACTGGCATTTGACATTGCTGTTGCTGATGCATGCAAGTATGCCTCAGCCCCTTCCTGGAAGCTGTGGCATCCTTATCTCCATCTGCATGGAGCCCCAGGGACTTTCCAGGGAGAGGCTGCTATTCTGGGGAGTCAGCACAAGAACTAACTTGCTATTTTGTCTTCAGACCACAAATACCTATTATTTGAGCAACCATTTCTATGATAACCAGGTTACCCTAACTCTCTAAGCCTCAGTTTCCTCTTCTGTAAGATAGGAATAACAGCCAGGTGCAGTGGCTCACTCCTGTAATCCCAGCCCTTTGGGAAGCCGAGGTGGGTGGATTACCTGAGGTCAGGAGTTCAAGACCAGCCTGGCCAACATGGTGAAACCCCATCTCCACTAAAAATACAAAAATTAGCCAGGTGTGGTGGCATGTGCCTGTAACCCCAAGTACTCGGGAGGCTGAGGCAGGAGAATCGCTTGAACCCAGGAGGCGGAGGTTGCAGTGAGCCGAGATCGAACCATTGCACTTCAGCCTGGGCGACAGAGCAATACTCCATCTCCATCTCCAATACTTCATCTCCAAAAAAAAAAAAAGATAGGAATAACAATATCCACGTCAGAGGACAGTTGTGATGATTAAATGAGAAAATGTATATAAAGTGTTTGACACAGGCCAATCACCTCCTTCCCTTCCTGGCCTTGTTCATAGCCTTCTCCATAGATGATACCGAGTGAGGAGTCCCAAGAGGCGGAAAAACCTGTGCTGAGAGGACGAGCAGGCAAAGAATCCTAGACAAGGTCTAGATGGCTCACGCCTGTAATCCCAGCACTTTGGGAGGCCAAGATGGGTGGATCTCTTGAGGTCAGGAATTTGAGACTAGCCTGGCCAACATGGTGAAACCCCGCCTCTACTAAAAATACAAAAATTAGCTGGTATGGTGCCTGTGCCTGTAATCCAGCTACTTGGGAGGCAGAGGCAGGAGAATTGCTTGACCCAGGAGGTGGAGGTTGCAGTGAGCTGAGATCCCACCACTGCATTCCAGCCTGGGCAACAGAGGAAGACTCTGTCTCAAAAATAATAATAATAATAATTAATTAATTTAAAAAAGAATATTTAAAAAATTAACTAATTTTTAAAAAACATTAAAAAAAAAAAAAGAATCCTAGACAAGAAAGAGTCCATTTCAAGGTCACAGTCTTTTCCTGGAATGAGTCGGTAACTGGAGGTAAAACACTCCAGGAAGAGCAGAATCGAGCTAAACAATAAGCTACTAAGCCTGCAGCTCTTAGACAGATGTGGACTTGTGAATGTAAATCTAACAATTTTGACATATAAATTTTTTTTTTTTTTTTGAGACGGAGTCTTGCTGTGTCGCCCAGGCTGGAGTGCAGTGGCCGGATCTCAGCTCACTGCAAGCTCTGCCTCCCGGGTTTATGCCATTCTCCTGCCTCAGCCTCCCGAGTAGCTGGGACTACAGACGCCCGCCACCTCGCCCGGCTAATTTTTTGTATTTTTTCAGTAGAGACGGGGTTTCACCATGTTAGCCAGGATGGTCTTGATCTCCTGACCTCGTGATCCGCCCGTCTTGACCTCCCAAAGTGCTGGAATTACAGGCTTGAGCCACCACTCCCGGCTATAAATTTTTTTTTTAATTCCACAAAAAGTAGGGCCAGGTGTGGTGGCTCATGCCGGTAATCCCAGTGCTTTGGGAGGCTGAGGTGGGAGGATGGCTTAGCTCAGGAGGTCAAGACCAGCCTGGGCAGCATAGCAAGACCCATCTTTTCAAAAAGTAAGAAATTAACCAGGTGTGGTGGCATATGCCTGTAATCCCAGCTACCTAGGAGGCTGAGATAGGAGGATCACTTGAGCCCAGAAGTTTGAGTCTGCAGTAAGCCATGATCACACCACTGTACTCCAGTCTGGACAACAAAGCAATACCCTTTCTCAAAAGAAAAAAAATTAAAAGGAGATTGTCACCATTTGTGAGAACATTAGTGTTATCCCCACAGGTGGCAATGAATAATTTGCTCCATTGGAGGTATATGTCCCTTTGACTCCAGTAGAAAACACACAGCAAACTAGAGCTCGGGGACCCCAGAAGTGAATTTGGGCTTATGGGTAATATACAATACGCACTTTTATAACTACAGAATGGGCTGGCATTTGCTGTTACCACTTTATACATATGTGCTTGTCTCTTTCTAAGTCACTAAAACCAATGTTTATACTGTTTATACTGCATATATATCAAGAAACATAAAGGTGCTCATTTTATTTGACCCATTCATTCTTTTTTTTTTTTTTTTTTAAGACAGAGTCTCACTCTGTCACCCAGGCTGGAGTGCAATGGTGTGATCTCAGCTCAATGCAACCTCCACCTCCCTGGTTCAAGCGATTCTCCTGCCTCAGCCTCCCAAGTAGCTGGGGTTACAGGCATGTGCCATCACGCCTGGCTAATTTTTCTTGTGTTTTTAGCAGAGACAGGGTTTCACGACGTTGGCCAGAATGGTCTCGAACCCCTGACCTCATGATCAACCCGCCTCAGCCTCCCAAAGTGCTGGGATTACAGCATAACCCACCATGCCCAGCCCCATTCATTGTATATCTGGAGATTTTTCCTAAGGCAATAATTCAGTGGCTTAAGCTAGAAGCCTGGACATTATTGTCAGGACACTGCCACAGGCAAGAGCAGATGGTGACAAAGTGAGCCATGGTACGGCCACTCAGATGAATACACAGCCATTAAAAACAATGTTTTCTGTAATCCACGTTATAGCATGGGAAATGCCTATAATATAATATTAACTGAAAAGGGACAAAACATTAAATATAAGGACGATTACATCTCTACTTCTTAAAATCAGCAAACATAAAATAAAAATACAACAGGGAACTATGCCAAAACATCAAGAGTGATTTTCTTTGAGTGGAGAGCTTTCCTTCTTTTAACTTTTTCTTTCTTTCTTTCTTTCTTTCTTTCTTTCTTTCTTTCTTTCTTCCTTCCTTCCTTCCTTTCTTTTTCTTTCTTTCTTTTTTTCTTTCCTTCCTTCCTTCCTTCTTTCTTTCCTTCCTTCCTTCCTTCCTTCTTTCTTTCTTTCCTTCCTTCCTTCCTTCCTTCCTTCCTTCCTTCCTTCCTTCCTTCCTTCCTTCTTTCCTTCTTTCTTTCTTTTTTTTTTTGAGGTGAAGTCTTGCTCTGTCACCCAGGCTGGAGTGCAGTGGCGCAATCTCAGCTCACTGCAACCTCTGCCTCCCAGGTTCAAGTGATTCTCCTGTCTCAGCCTCTGGAGTAGCTGGGAGTACAGGCATCTGCCACCACGTCTGGCTAATTTTTGTATTTTTTGTATTTAGTAGAGATGGCGTTTCACCATGTTGGTCAGGCTGGTCTCAAACTCCTGACCTCAGGTAATCTGCCTGCCTCAGCCTCCCAAAGTACTGGAATTACAGGTGTGAGCCATCATGCCTGGCCTCTTCTTTTAACTTTTTCCAAATTTTCTGGTTTTTAAAATTGAGGTATTATTTATATACAGAAAAGTGCACAGATCTTAAGTGTACAATGAATTTTAACAAATATGTACAACAATATCCCAAATCAAATTCTCTAAGGCCCCTTTCTTATTGATCCACTTCTGAGCACACAGGCAACCATTATTCTTATTTCTGTCTCCTTACATTAGTTTTGTCTGTTCTTGAACTTTATATAAATGGAATCAAGTGTGTAATCTTTTGTGTGTGGCTTCTTTCACTCAAAATGTTTTTATGATTCATCCAAGTTGTTGAATTTCTTTTTATTATTGACTAGTATTGCATTGTATGGACACCACACATTTTGTTCATCAAAACCATCATTTCATTTGGGTTGCTTCCAATGTTTTGTTATGAGAATAAAGCTGCAATGAACATTCTTGTAGAGAGAGAGATATATATATTTATATATTTCTTTTGAGTAAATAAGAGGGGAAATCCTAGATTATTTTACATATATATATATATGAACGAAACTGCCAATAATTTTCCAAACTGGTTGTACCATTTTGTACCACAATTAGCAAAGTATGACTATGAGAGTTCCAGCTGTTCCACATACTCTCCAGCATTTGGTATTGCTGCCTTTGAAATTTTTGCTGTTCTAATGGGGGTGTGATAGCACCTTGCTCTTTTTTTTTTTTTTTTGAGACAAGATCTCTCTCTATCACATGGGCTGGAGTACAATGGTGCAATCTCAGCTCACTGCAACACTTTGGGAGGCCGAGGCAGGTGGATCATTTGAGGTCAGAAGTTTCCTTCTGTCAACTCAGCTGGAGTGCAGTGGCATGATCTTGGCTCACTGCAACCTCCACCTCCCAGGTTCAAGGGACTCTTGTGCCTCAGCCTCCCAAGGAACTGGGACTACAGGCACCTGCCACCACGCCTGGCTGATTTTTTTTTTTTTTTTTTAAAGTAGAGACAAGGTTTCTGTATGTTGACCAGGATGGTCTTGAACTCCTGCCCTTGGTCTCCCAAAGTGCTGGAATTACAGGCGTGAGCCACCATGCCTGGCCAAAATTTTTGAGTCCACAGCTTTCTTGGAAGTGGCTGGGTACCAGGGCTTGCTCTGCTCTGTAATCTCACATTTCTCGTTTTCTGTGTTGAAGATCACACCTTCCTGGTGTCTGGGCTTCCACAGCTGCTTCTTTTTGAAGTAAGCATCAGTGAGCTGTTTTGGGATTTTCACATTGCTGATATCAATTCTTGAGGAGGTGGCAACAACAAATTTCTGGTGTGCTCTTCCCAGAGGAACTCAATTGAGAATGAGAGGTTCAGTTACAAGTAACAAGCCAGTGCCCAGTCGCTTCGGGAAAACCACTGTCTTGCCTTTGCGGTGCCCAGTGAGGATGCACAGAGTGGTCCTGGGAGAGATGTTGGCCCCGTTTTCTCACGTGCTAGCTGGAGGGGCTTGTGCCCTGGTTCAACAGCTCCCCAGGCTTATCATCAAGAGGACAGTACCTAGGCATTTTGCAAATCTTAACCACCCACGTACTATCATTCTTGTCACCAGCAACTGGTTTATTAACAGTGAGAACAATCCTCTTGCTTTTCAACCCCGGATTTAGCAGTTGAGTACCTCCTCTTGTACATGGTCTTTCTGGAATACACAGCAGATTGGGAATATCTGCCAATTCCTCTGATGAGGACAGGATTTCGTCTGTGGTGGGGCTTCTTCTTGTTGGGTTTTTTAGCCTTAGAGTCAGGTTACCCTTTTTCACCTTGCCACCTGCATCAACCTTCTTGCCTTCAGGTTTCATCTCCTTAGTATCGGGCTTCTCATCTTTTTCTTGCAAGATGTGAGAGAGAGCTAAGGCCCTGGCTTCCAATCTATAATGAATCCAACATATTTTTATGTACTTATTTCCCATTGTTATGCCTTCTTTTGTGAAATGCCTATCCAACTCTTCTTTAATATTTAGTCCTGAGTCCCATAGGCAAGCCCTGGTCCCCAGCCACCTCCAAGTCTTCATTTCAGGTCCTTTGGACCCAAGGTGAGCATTGGGGTGGGCTTCCAAAAGAAATTGAGAGCTCTTACTAAAAGTAGGGTGAATGGATCTGGATGTCCCAAAGTAATAAATGCCCACTACATTTTCTTTCTCTCACAAGCCTCCATTCTGCTCCATCTTGATCTATCAAGACCCCGCCCATCCTCTCAAGGCCAAATCTAAACTCAGGCCTCTTCCAAAGAATTTGTCCAAATCCCCTCCTTCCTCTTCACCACCACCACCAGAGTAATTTGTTGTATTATCTCATATGGCAATTCTCTCACTCTGTGTATTAGTCAGGGTTCTCCAGAGAGACAGAACCAATAGGAGGCATATATAAGGGAGCTTGTATTAGGGAGAATTGGCTCGCATGATTACAAGGCAAAGTCACCACAATAGGACATCTGCAAGCTGGGGGAAGAGAGAAGCTGGTAATGTGGCTCAGTCCAAGTCCAAAAGTCTCAAAACTAGAAAAGTCACCAGTGCAGCTCTCAGTCTGAGGCTGAAAGCCTGAGAGCCCTTAGGAGGCTCCCAGAGTCTGAGTCCAGTACCAAGAAGCCTGGAATCTGATGTACACAGGTAGTAGGAGCAGAAGCAAGTGTCTGGCACTGGAAGAGAGAAAGAGCTGGAAGAATCAACAAGCAAGCTAATCCACCTTCTTCTGTCTGCTTTGTTCTAGCTGTGCTGGCAGCCCATCGGATGGTGCCCTGTCTGCAACATTGAGGGTGGGTCTTCCTCTCCCAGTCCCCTGACTTAAGTATCAATCTCCTCTGGCAACACCCTCACAGACACATCCAGGAATGACACTTTACCAGCCATCTAGGCATCCCTCAATCCAATATTAATATAACACACCTAATATTAATTCAGTACACTCTGCGATTTACTTTCAGGATTTGTGACTCTGGGTCTCATTGACCCTACCACATAATAACTTTTTGAAGATCAGAGTCAGTCTTTTTTTTTTTTTTTTTTTTTTTTTTTTTTTTTGTTTTTTGAGACAGAGTCTCGTCCTGTCGCCCAGGCTAGAGTGCAATGACACGATCTCAGCTCACTGCAACCTCCCTCTCCCACATTCAAGTGATTCTCCTGCCTCAGCCTCCCAAGTAGCTGGGATTACAGGTGTGCACCACCATGCCCTGCTAAATTTTTTTTCTTTTTTTGTTGTGTCTTTAGTAGAGATGGGGTTTCACCATGTTGGCCAGGTTGGTCTCAAACTCCTGACCTCGTGATCCACCTACTTCAGCCTCCCAAAGTGCTGAGATTACAGGTGTGAGCCACTACGCCTGGCCCAGAGTCAGTCTTGCAGTAACTTGACCTAGTATCACATGCATAGCAAACTACACATTCCTTCATGCATTCATTCAACAAATATTTATTGAGCATCTTTTTTGCACCAAGGCTGATGCTAGAGAATGGCATGCAATGATGAACAAGATAGGCACATCCCTACCCTTGTGAAGCTTGTAATAGTATGAAGGATATAGATAGGAAAATAGTCAATAACAGCACAAAGTGATAAGTACTCAAATTGGAGGGTACAGAATAATACAAGAGCATATAGGAACAATGCTGAGACCTGAAAGATGAAGAGCCAAGTGAAGACTTCAAAAAATTGTATTAAATGTAAGTGATTTAAATTAAAAATTACCAAACATACAAGGAATGGTGAACATAATCAGTCAAGCAAAAATGGGAAGGAATTAAAAGTAACTCTCACCCATTCTAGAGATATGCATCATTTGATTTGCCTCTGACATGCTTAGGAATTTTTTTTTTTTTGAGATGGAGTCTTGCTCTGTCACCCAGGCTGGAGTGCAGTGGCCCAATCTGGGTTTATTGTACCTCCGCCTCCCAGATTCAAGTGATTCTCCTGCCTCAGCCTCCCAAGTGGCTGGGACTCAGGCACCTGCCACCACATCCAGCTAATTTTTGTATTTTTAGTAGAGACGGGGTTTCACCATTTTGGCCAGACTGGTCTTGAACTTCTGACTTCAAGTGATCCTCCCGTCTCAGCCTCCCAAAGTGCTGAGATTACAGGCGTGAGCCACCGCCCCCAACCAGATTGTTTTTTAAAAGCACAAGGGAGATGTTTTGGAAGGTAAAAAGCCAGAGGCTCCCGCCGGGAGAGGGAACCAGTGCATGAGCCTTCCAGATGAGGCTGTGCAAGCATTTTGCTGGTGTGCAAAATGTAGTGATTCAGGAGGAGGAGGGAGGATGGAAGGAAAAAAGTTGAAAAAGCAGTTATGAATTGTGAAAAAAAAAGATGGTGTTTATTTCTAAATGACAACTCTTTATCTTCCTACCCCAGGCCTATTTGTTGACAAGCCATTCTGTCAAAATCTGTTGGTCAAGGAAAGGGAGACCCACGTGCATGTGGTACATTAGGCCTTGATCTTGTCTCTGTTGGAATCCAAGAGGCTCTCCCGTAAGCAATCAGCTTCCTAATGGGCACTAGGCACCTCCGGGAATGGGAATTTGACCAGGCTTGTCAAAATCGCCAGACAGAAGCAGAATCTTTCTCCTTTTCCTGTTTCTACCACAGGAGAGGAGCAACTCCAGGGGCCATGCCAGTCCTTCAAGGACAAGAGCTAAAACTACCGTGAAAGCTGCTCAGACATTAGCAGGGCACACACATAAATCCATCACATCTATTTTTTAAATCTGGATGAATAAAACAGACACAGGCTGAGCACACAGTGTATCTTGGAGCTGTGGGAACAGCTTATGGTGTAACTCAATAGAGTGAAGGATTCTCACTCTCCCTCTCTCTCTCTCTCTTTCAAAACCCTATCACCAACCAGCAGTGAATTAAAATTGCCTGAGAAATCAAGCAGGTGGTAATGGCCTCTCTGTCAGATAAGTTATCCGAGGACAGACTTTTTTCTGAGGCAGTTACGCTGCCTTCCTCAGCTCCGTGATGCAGAAACCCACAGAGATTAATGTCAGCTGCATCGTGGATACAGTGACACCCTAAAAAGAAGAGGTGTGGATGACTAGGGGAATGCCCAGAGAACCCTGGGGTGGGGAGAGGCCAGGGGAGGGTCACAGGGGCTCCCTTGGACCCAAGGCCACCGTGATGAAGACTTGGTCATGTGCCTTTAGCTTCCTGGGGAGGGCTGTGACAGCCAGAAGCCACAACATGAGTTTTGCTGACTCCTGTTTAGTACTAAAGCGAGGAGGAGCTGGGGCGGGGAACCGGGGAGAGGAGGTGGAGGAAGAGTCCAGTGCAGTCATCACACAATCAGCAGAACGAGTCGTTATGGGTTTGACAAATGTGGGAAGATTAGAAAAGATCTCGGGCTAAAAACAAATATCTTCCCATTTTCTTTACAAAATTCCCAGCCCCTCTCACCCCACACACTTACATACCCCCACCCCAACTAATCTGTCTTGAAGATAAACATGCTTTCTTTAAACTCTAAAACCTGTCTTCCATTAATGCTGGTTTGGAGAGTGAAGCTTTCCCTGCTGACTGATTACAGAAAATTGCTTATTTAAAGAAACCTGGAATCTCTCTTGCAGACAATGCCTTCCATTCCGGACATCATTTTAGAGACTTGCACACAAACAAGAGAGATTAGCAAGCACCTTGAGACAATCCAGGTACAAGGGGAAGAGTGTAGAGCTGGTTCACACAAGTGTACCCTGACTCACATGGACACAAACACACAGCCCAACCCACTGCACCACATAGGACACAGCTGCATTTGGGCCTCTAATTACTTTACTGTCTAATTCATGCTAACACAGCAATTAGTGATAACGCTCAAAACACTCATACACATTAGCTTGACGACATTTAATTATGACATTAGATGTATCGCACTTCAGGAGATATGTAACTCAGCAAGGAATAAGAAATCTATATGGATGGCCCATTTAAACCACCGTGAAATAAAAATAGAGGAAAGTCATGAAATCCTCACTTTGTCATTAAAAGAAAATGTTTAACGGGTGCGTTTTTATGTGAAATATGCCATTTCCAGATGCTGATTGGAAATCTGGTCTCGCTGGCTCAGAAAACATGATTAGGTTTTTATGTTTAAAAAAAGGAAGCGGCCGGGCGCGGTGGCTCAAGCCTGTAATCCCAGCACTTTGGGAGGCCGAGGCGGGTGGATCACGAGGTCAGGAGATCGAGACCATCCTGGCTAACATGGTGAAACCCCGTCTCTACTAAAAATACAAAAAACTAGCCGGGCGTGGTGGCGGGCGCCTGTAGTCCCAGCTACTCAGGGGGTTGAGGCAGGGGAATGGCGTGAACCTGGGAGGCGGAGCTTGCAGTGAGCCGAGATCGCGCCACTGCACTCCAGCCTGGGTGACACAGCGCGAGACTCCGTCTCAAAAAAAAAAAAAAGAAAGGAAGCGAGGAAGGAAGGAGGGAAGGAGGGAAGGAAGGAAGGGAGGGAGGGAAGGAAAGAAGGAAGGAAGGAAGGGGGAAGGAAGGAATGAAGGAAGGAAGGAAGGAAGGAAGGAAGGAAGGAAGGAAGGAAGGGAGGGAGGGAGGGAGGGAGGGAGGGAGGGAGGGAAGGAAGGAAGGAAAGGAAACGGGGAAGGGGTAGCTTGGCTCTTGATTATTGCTTGATGGCTCTGTGTATCCATTCTCATTTTCAGCACCTTAGACATCAGCAGAAGATATAGGGGAAATGGGACATTTTTTGCTGGGATGCCCCTTAAGATGTGCCATTTGCTATCGGTTTACATGGGGCCTGTTCATGAGACATGATTAATAGTTCAGCAGCACTGCCAAAAAGCACATAAATCTGGCCATCCACAGTGTAATTGACACACTGCTTGTCTCGCAGATCCCTACAGCACTTGCTTATCCCAGTCTAATCCCCCAGTGGGTATTCGAAGCAGCTGATTATGCAATGCACAGTTGCTGACACTACAGTTTGGGGGTCTTTTCCTTATAGCACCCAATTAACTGCGACACAAAGCCCTACTCCCCTTGATCAACCTTGACCAGTTGTTAAGTACCAGCTGAATGAACACAGGCGATAGCACAAATGCCACTGGAGCATCCCGGCCTAAACAGAGCGGGCGTTGAGGAACCTCCATCTACGCATTCTGCATCAAGTTGCCTTTGCTTTAGACTTGCCAAGCACCCTAGCTCTGGTTCCTCACACCCAGATCATAGCAATCTGCCACCGAACCCTGCAAGGTTACCACTGTGAGCTCCACCTGTCTTCTCCCCGACCCGTCTCACCCTCTCTTCCAGCTCATTCAACATCTCTCTTTTCCAAATCAAAATCCAGCAGCTCCTCGCATTGACTTGCTGTGGGAACTTGAAAACCTCAGCCCTGCTCTCTAGTCCTCTGATTTCTCCATTTCTATGAAAATTTTAAAAACAAAAACAACACTGACTTAGCAGAGCAGCAACTGGGAAGATTAAAGATTACATAATAAACAAGTTGTAAAGCCCTTTGAAAGCACAAAATGCTGTAGGAGTAATTATTATCATTGTTATTAATCACCTCGGTTCATCACATAGAGTAAACATGCAATAATAAAGAGGGGACCTAAATGCAGTATCAGCAGCAAGACCCATTTCTTACAACGCTATTTGCTTGGATTCCATTACAGTTATAAAATTTTGCGCTCATCTAGCACTTTTTGTCTGAGAATGTCAAAGTGCTGCACAAGCACAGGCTCTAATTACACTAATCCTTGCAACACACAGGGAGCAGCAGAGAGAGGCCACCTCCAGTCGTGTAACTCGCCATCTAAACACATCCTATCCTGGTCTGGGGAGGTCTCCCTGCTGAGGGTTGCATCTAGAAACTTCCAAAATCTGACATTCCTAGGTGAGTCATATATACACATATATATACACACACACACATATATATAATGTACACATACACACACATATTTTTAAAGCACAAGTAATTAATGTAAGGCATAATACACAAAGGTTTCAATATATTCTTCTGTGTGGGGATTATGTATTCAGCGTCTTGCTAGTAACCACATATACCTTGATCCTGCCATTTGGGTTTTTTTTTTTCGTTTTGTTTTGAGATGGAGTCTCACTCTCTCGCCCAGGCTGGAGTGCAGTGGCGCAATCTCGGCTCACTGCAAGCTCCGCCTCCCGGGTTCACGCCATTCCCCTGCCTCAACCCCCTGAGTAGCTGGGACTACAGGCTCCTGCCACTATGCTCAGCTAATTTTTTTTTTTTTAAGTAGAGACGGGGTTTCACCATGTTAGACAGGATGGTCTCGACTTCCTGACCTCAGGATCCACCCACCTCGGCCTCCCAAAGAGCTGGCATTACATGCGTGAGCCACCACGCCCAGCTTTGTTTTGTTTTGTTTTTTTGAGATGGAGTGTTGCTCTGCTGTCTGGGCCAGAGTGCAATGGCGTGATCTTGGCTCACTGCAACCTCCACCTCCTGGGTTCAAGTGATTTTCATGCCTTAGCTTCCTGAGTAGCTGGGATTACAGGCACCTGCCATCATGCCTGGCTAATTTTTGTATTTTTAGTAGAGACGGGGTTTCACCGTGTTGGCCAGGCTGGTCTCAAACTCCTAAACTCAAGCGATCTGCCCAACCCAACCTTCCAAAGTGCTGGAATTACAGTCGTGAGCCACTGCGCCCAGCAGATCCTGCCATTTTGGCCCATGGTTTGTGTGTTTTCCATCAAACAGAGCCTGAGAGAAAGTCTTCCGTGCCTTACTGTTTGTAACATTGCCAGCCTGGAAGTTCTCATACAGTGATGATTACTAATGATAGTAAATAAGTTTATACAGAAAAACACAATGAAAACACTCTATGTCGTCAACATCTTGTCCCTGTGCCAGTGTCCTGCTCATCTGGGACGAAAAGCCCCAGCTGTAGATCATTCTCATACAATATTACAGTATTGCCAAAACATTGTTGTAGGTTTTGGTGTAAGGAGATGGACAGTTTTGACTGTAATAATAATTCTGTCCTACCACTAATAAGAGAAGAACAAATTCCATTCTGGGGAATTTGCATCTTTCCAATGGAAGAAGCATGATGCAGTAGTCTCCAAAGTAGGATTCCTAAACCCCAGACTGTGTGCAAGATGACCCATTGAGACCCACAAAGGGCATAGTTAGACCTCTATTTTATTTATTGTATTCTATTTTACTTTGTAAAAAAATAATTACATTAATTTTAGTAATGCGTTATACAATTTGAGAGTAAAACTAGTAAGTATACAAACACTGAGAATTCCCAACTGGGCAAGCAAAAACATTTGAAGAGTTAAAAAAAAAAAAGAAATGAGAAATATTTTCATAGTGAAAGACAGGTGTATTTAGGTTAGACTCTACTGACTCTACTTCTTCATATTAGAAATGTTTCTGGGCTCAGTGGTTCATGTCTATAATCCCAGCACTTTGGAAAGCCGAGGCAGGTAGATCACCTGAGGTCAGTAGTTCGAGACCAGCCTGGGCAACATGATGAAACCCCGTGTCGACTAAAAATACAAAAATTAGCTGAGTGCAGAGTGCACACCTGTAAGTCCCAGCTACTCAAAAGGCTGAGGTAGGAGGATTGCTTCAGCCCATGAGGTTGAGGCTACAGTGAGATATGATCACACCACTGTACTCCAGCTGGTGACAGAGCTAGGCCCCTGTCTCAAAAAGGAAAGAAAGACAGAAAGAGAGAGGAAGGAAGGAAGGAAGGAAGGAAGGAAGGAAGGAAGGAAGGAAGGAAGGAAGGAAGGAAGGAAGGAAGGACGGACGAATGTTATTGAGCCAGGGTCAGGCATAGTGGCTCATATCTATAATCTCAGCACTTTGGGAGGCTGAGGCAGGCAGATCTCCTGAGGCCAGGAGTTCGAGACCAGCCTGGGCACATTGCTAGATCTTCATCTCTCCAAAAAAAAAAAAAAAAAAAAGAAGAAAGAAAGAA
Source organism: Macaca fascicularis (assembly GCF_037993035.2). Taxonomy (NCBI): domain Eukaryota; kingdom Metazoa; phylum Chordata; class Mammalia; order Primates; family Cercopithecidae; genus Macaca; species Macaca fascicularis. The sequence continues at coordinate 157,842,533 of NC_088378.1, read as the reverse complement.
AAAGAGAGAGAGTGCCACACACATTTATCTATAAAGATTTGTTAAAGTCCCTAAAACCAAAGAGGATTTGTCAGGCTGGGCCATGATTTCAGCCCTCATTCACACAACAATTAGAAATAATACTGGGCTCCCCATGTAGTTCTGACCACGTTTAACTGTGACCAAAGTGGGCTATGAAACATTTCCAGAAATCAAAGAACCTTAGCCCAAAGTAATACTGCCTCCCAGGTTCAAGTGATACGCATGTCTCAGCCTCCCCAGTAGCTGGGATTACAGACGTGCACCACCATGCCCAACTAATTTTTTTATATTGTTAGTAGAGGCGGGGATCTCACCATGTTGGCCAGGCTGGTCTTGAACTCCTGACCTCAGGTGATCCGCCCTGCCTCAGCCTCCCAAAGTACTGGGATTACAGGCGTGAGCCACCGCACACGGACTAAAATAGCAAACTTTATATTATATATATTTTACCATAATTTAAAAAATTGTTTTAGTGGCCACATTAGGAATAATTACAAACGGGCTGGGCGTGGTGGCTTACGCTTATAATCCCAGCACTTTGGCAGGCTGAGGCAGGCAGATCATTTGAGGTCAGGAGTTCGAGACCAGCCTGACCAACATGGTGAAACCCCGTCTCTACTAAAAATACAAAGAAAAAAAAAATTAGCTGGGCATGATGGCGCACACCTGTAATCGCAGCTACTCAGAGGCTGAGGCAGGAGAATCACTTGAACTCTGGAGGCGGAGGTTGCAGTGAGCCAAGACTGCACCATTGCATTCCAGCCTAAGCGACAGAGCAAGACTCTGTTTCAAAAGAAAAAAAAATTATTACAAATGGGGGTAATTCATGTTAATAATATATCTCCCTTGGCCCAATATATTCAAAATATCATTTCAACATGCAATCAATATAATTATTGATGTTGTTATTATTGATAATCACATGCCTGTAGTCCCAGTTACCTGGGAGGCTGACGCAGGAGGACCACTTGAGCCTATGAGTTCTGATCTGTCACACACGATGCCAATGGGGTGTCTGCACTAAGTTCAGCATCACTATGGTAGCCTCCAGGTTGCCTAAGGAGGGGTGAACCAGCCCAGGTCAGAAGTGGAGCAGGCCAAAACTCCTATGCTGATTAGTAGTGGGAGTGAGTAGCAACTGCACTCTAGACTGGGCAATATAGCCAGACCCTGTCTCTATTAAAATAAAAAAGTTTTAAATACATATATTTTGGTCAGGTGCAGTGAATCACACCTATAATCCCAGCACTTTGGGAGTTCAAGGCAGGTGGATCACTTCAGCCCAGGAGTTCAAGACCAGCCTAGACAACACTGCAAAACCCCATATCTACAAAAAATACAAAAATTAGCCAAGCACGGTCATGCGTGCCTGTGGTCCCAGCTACTTGTGAGGCTGAGGTGGGAGAATCGCTTGAGCCCAGGAGGTTGAGGCTGCAGTGAGCTATGATTGTGCCACTGCACTCCAGCCGGGGCAACACAGCAAGACCCTGTCTCAAATATATACATATCTATATCTCCACATATACACACACATACACATTCTTTTTCTCATACTATGTCTTCGAATTCCAGTGTGCATTTTACACTAACAGCACATCTCAAATATGACTAGCTACATTGCAAGGGCTCAGTAGCCACCAGTCACATGTGGCTACTGAACTGGACAGTGTTACTCCAGAGGAAAAAGAGATCTGTGGAGAAAAAATGAAAACTGCAGCATCATTGGAGCCCTGGTCTGTCTGCCGGGGGAGCCCTTTCAAAAAATACAACCAAAGGAAAGGGAAGGTCATGTCTCTATTGGTGAGACCAAAAGAATCACTGGAAACCTAGAACTGCAGGAAAAAGTGTTCGATAACATGAAGAGCAGGATAATAACAATAGTTAATTGTGTTTTAAAAATTTGCCATGGTTGGGCACAGTGCCTCACCTATAATCCCAGCACCTTGGGAGGCCGAGGCAAGCAGATCTGTTGAGCTCAGGAGTTGAAGACCAGCCTGGGCAACATGGTAAAATCCCCATCTCTTCAAAAAATACAATAATTAGCTGGGCATGGTGGCGCACACCTGTAATCCCAGCTACTAGGAAGGCTGAGGTGGGAGGATCACTTGAGCCCAGGAAGTGGAGGTTGCAGTAAGCCAAGATTATACCACTGCACTCCAGCCTGGGCGGTAGAGCCAGCCAGACCTTATCTCAGAAGAAAAAAAAAAAAAAAAAAATTGACCATGTGCCAAGTACTATTCTTTCTCACAGCCCTGTGGAGGAGACTTGCTGGTGCTAGCCTCATTTTACAGATGAAGAGACAAGCACAGAGAGAGGGAGTAAACCACACAAAGACACACAGAGGGTAGATGGCAGAGCTGGGGTCTCACAGTGGCTCACGCCTGTAATCCCAGCATTTTGGGAGGCGAGGTGGGCGGATCACTTGAGGTCAGGGGTTCTAGACCAGCCTGGCCAACGTGATGAAATCCCGTCTCTACTAAAAATACAAAAAATTAGCCGGGCGTGGTGGTGGCACCTGTAATCCCAGCTACCCAGGAGGCTGAGGCAGGAGAATTGCTTGGTCCCAGGGGGCAGAGGTTCCAGGAGGCAGAGGTTGCAGTGAGCTGAGGTCACACCCCTGCACTCCAGCCTGGGTGACAAAGCGAAACTCCATCTCAAAATAAAATAAAATAAAATATGACAGAGCTGAGATTAAAACCCAGGCAGGCAGTAGCTCCAGAGCCCTGGCCACGAACCACCCTGCTATTGTCTTGCCCTGAGTGTGCCACATTCTCCAGACATACTCCCGAGGCTGAGGAGGAAGGGGGATGGTGATGGCCCAAGGGAACATCAGGGTGCTGAAACTGTCCTCATAGAGTTGGGAAGAATTGCATGCCAGGTCTGGACGGACCTATAATAGAGTTATAGGCCAGGCACGGTGGCTCACGCCTGTAATCCCAGAACTTTGGGAGACCGATACAGGCAGATCACTTGAGGTCAGGAGTTTGAGACCAGAATGGCCAATATGATGAAACCCCGTCTCTAATAAAAATACAAAAATTAGCTGGGCATGGTGGCTCACGCCTGTAGTCCCAGCTACTTGGGAGGCTGAGACAGGAGAATCGCTTGAACCCAGGAGGCAGAGGTTGCAGTGAGCCGAGGTCGCACCACTGCATTCCAGCCTGGGTGTCGCAGCGAGATTCTGTCTCAAAAAAAAAAAAAAAAAAAAAAGGAAGAAGTAGAGTTATTATAAAGCATTAATCAGGCTGCACTGCGGCCCACTTCCTTGCTGCTAAAACTCACATAGCACTAGGTAGTGACCATTTGCATCCCCCTTGTTCCTAGAGACAGGATCTCTGATATTAGGGTCATACGGCTTTTGTTTAAGGATGACTTAAGATGTTTTTCAGACCCAGAATTCCAGCAACCAGTTCCAGCAATCCCCACAGAGGAATGGGATCAGCACGAGAATACAGCTTCTTCCTCCCCTATTCCTTGATTTTACACTGCACACTCCCATCAATCAACCATCTCCACACTTTGGCCCACTCCAAAACCCTTGCCCCAGACTCCTTGGCTAGATGGTTTCCTCTATTTCCACTTGGCGGCCCTACCATTAACCCTCTTTCTCTGCTGCAACTGGGTGTCTCAGCATGTTGACCCGCTGTGTGCTTTGGGTAACAAACGTATTACAATTACAGTACCACTTCCTGGCACATGGCAGGTACAGTGTCAACATTTAGAAGGAGCAGAGGTGCATGAGGAGAGAGAGAATCCGTCAACACAACAGCACCAGGAGCAGCACACACAGCGCGTCAAGGGGTCTGGGCAATGGTGTGCCATAACGACACCTGAGGGCAGCCCACCAAGGAAATGCTGGTGGCCGTAGAAGACCAGCCCAACGTGGCAGGAACACATCGCAGGCCCTAGCATGGTCCAAGCAATGGCAGCAAGCAAGATAATAAGCAAACAAGGCAGCATCACTAGAGATGCTGATGGCAAGGAACAGGTGCCAGCAGGGGTTACACGCAAGGCACTCACCAAGGAAAAGAAGGACAGAGAATATCCAAGAGGAATGGCTGTGAGGCAAGGCAGAGTGACTGCACTGGCAGAATTTACTCTGTCACCACCAGCCAGCAAGACCCGCAGATGCTCAGTTTAGTCAGGTGAACGGACACCAATTGCAGCTTAGGCTAGATCGTAGTGTTGAAAACTTGGTGCTAGTCTCTCTCTTTTTTTTTTTAGATGGAGCTTCACTGTTGTTGCCCAGGCTGGAGTACAGTGGCGTGATCTCTGCTCACTGCAACCTCCACCTCCTGGGTTCAAGCGATTCTCCTGCCTCAGCCTCTCGAGTAGCTGGGATTACAAGTGCACACCACCATATCTGGCTAATTTTTGTATTTTTAGTAAAGACGGGGTTTCTCCACATTGGCCAGGCTGGTCTCAAACTCCTGACCTCAGGTGATCTGCCTGCCTCAGCCTCCCAAAGTGCTGGTATTACAGGCGTGAGCTACTGCGCCTGGCCTGTGCTTGCCTCTCTTGATACTAAAAGTTTTTCTCCTAGAAAACTGAACAGCTGGACAATGAAATCCAAGACTTGTCTGGAAAAGACCAGGATAAATGGAATTTGGCCTAAAAAGTAAGTTCACTGGCATTTCTATCTCCCTCTGTGCTCTGTTCTGAAGTGCCACGAATTAAAAAAATAATAAGAAGAAGGAGCTCCCTGTGTCATGATATTTCCCTATAGAATAAAGACTAGTGTGAAATAATGTTTATTTCAGGACATAGTGATGCCTCAGCTGGAGAACTTAAGACACCAAGTTTCCAGATGCCGGGTAATGGAAATCAGGTCAGGCAGTTAATAAACAGCACAAGAGTAAACAGCTTAATTTATCCTTCAAAGAGAGAAGACCCAGCCAGGCCCGGGTACAGTATCTATATTGCTGGGGTGAAATTGCACTTCTGATTATCATGTCACTGCTACACAAATGCCCAGCCTCCCATCGAGCCGGCGTTTCAGAGGTGAGCCGTTCCCTATTCCGTCCCAATTGTCAACTGCTCCTGTCATCGCCGAGCTCACGCTGAGCCACTACTGAGCTTGACAGACAATACCAATAGCAACAACAAAAAGCCCTGCCTGGAAAATTATTGTTTTTATACACAATACAGATCATTCAGTAGACAGTTTCCAAAACATCCACCCACCCACGAACATGGTCTCTAGTCCTACCCCCCGAGATCCAAGCATACCCCGAGGGTGCACAGTCCTTTACCAGGCCACTGTGGTCTTAGACCGACATCATGATTAGTAGTATGCTTGCTTCTATTAGTGTCAGTAGAGAATAAGAAGAACGGCAGGGGAGAACGAATCCACAGAGTCCCAAGTACAGAAATTAAAGCTGGTATGCTTTTAAATTCATTGTATTACTCAAATAAATACACATGATGATGGAAAATTTAGAAAGCCCAGATGGGAGGCAGACACAGTGGCGCATGCCTATAATCCCAGCACTTCGGAAGGCTGAGGCAGGAGGATCGCTGGGGGCCAGGAGTTCAAGAACAGCGTGTGCAACATAGCGAGACCTTGTACTAGAAAAAAATTTTAAAGTTAGCCAGGGCCGAGCATGGTAGCTCATGCCTGTCATCCCAGCACTTTGGGAGGTCAAAGCAGGCAGATCATTTGAGCTCAGGAGTTTGAGACCAGCCTGAGCAACATAGTAAGACCCCGTCCCTAGAAAAAATATAAAAGTTAGCCAGGTATGTGGTGTGTACCTGTAGCCCCAGCTACTAGGGAGGCTGAGGTGGGAGGTTGGGTTGAGCTTGGGAGGCAGAAGTTGCATTGAACTGAGATCACACCATTGCACTCCAGCCTGGGTGACAGAGCCAAACCCTGTCTCAAATACATACATAAATAAATAAATAAATAAATAAATAAATAAATAATTTTTTTAAGAAAATAGCCAGGCATTGTGGCATGCACCTGCTGTAGTCCCAGCTGCTCGGGAGGCTGAGACAACAGGATACTTGAGCTCAGGAATTCAAGGTAACAGTGAGCTATGATGGTGCCATCACACCCCAGCCTGGGCAACAGAGAGACCCTTTGTCAAAATAATAATAATAATAAACACAGATGGAGGCGAATATGTTTCCAGGTAAGGAAACCAATATATATTTCTGCATAATTTTATTTCAAAAGATAAGTTAACAAGATCCAGCTTTTTGATGATTACTAAAAAGTTCATTCATACAAAGAAGAACAAAAATTAATCAGCCCAAACTATCTCCCTATGAACTTACTAAGAGCAACTGTGTCTAGTGCGATAGATTCCACTGGAGTTTTCCTGGAGGTTTTATATCCACATGTACAAAATGGAAGGTTCCCCCAGAGACCTCACTCACATAATCCTGATTTTAGATGCTCAAAGCAAATAGGATAGGAAAACCAAGGAGAGGCAGTTGAAAGTAAAGGAATTGGGGATGTTAGTATCCAGGCTGGGTACCAAAAATCCAGGGCCCCTTGCTCCTTGCCATTGGTTCCTACCCTGTAGGACACAGATCCCTATGGGTTAATTACAATGAGGTTGCAAATCCATACTCAGTAGTTTCTAGCAATAAGATAATTAAAAGTATAACGACTATCACATGAGGCTCATTAAACTCTTTGATATTAACAAGGGGTCCTCACCCTCGTAAAGTTTGAGGCCATTACTCTAGCCTGTCTTTGACTCTTAAGGCTTGAGTGCTTAAGTTATCTCCCATCTAGGTCCTATACATCCTCACTCAGAGTATGTGGTCAGGAGCCTTCACTCTCCAGGGCGCCTCAGACACCTCGCTTCTCTTTTGTTTTTAATTTAATTTTTTTTTTTTTTTTTTTACAAAAAATAGAGCAGAGGTCTCACTATGTTGCCCAGGTTAGTCTCAAACTTCTGGGCTCAAGCCATCCTCCCATCTCAGCCTCCCAAAGTGCTGGGATTACAGGCATTGGACCCAGTCCACCTCACTTCTCAATGCAAGGCCTCAGTTTCCCCTTAACACCATCATCAGTCCCATTGATGGCAGTAAAGGGTACACACGGAATAGCCAGCCCACAAAGGTCATTTTAGGAGTAGTGGGATAATATGTGCCCATTCCCTAGAGACATTCATTTCTTTTTTTTTTTTTTTTTTTTTTTTTTTTGAGACGGAGTCTCGCTCTGTCGCCCAGGCTGGAGTGCAGTGGCCAGATCTCGGCTCACTGCAAGCTCCGCCTCCCGGGTTCACGCCATTCTCCTGCCTCAGCCTCCCGAGTAGCTGGGACTACAGGCGCCCACAACCGCGCCCGGCTAATTTTTTGTATTTTTAGTAGAGGCGGGGTTTCACCGTGGTCTCGATCTCCTGACCTTGTGATCCGCCCGCCTCGGCCTCCCAAAGTGCTGGGATTACAGGCGTGAGCCACCGCGCCTGGCCGAGACATTCATTTCAAAAAAGAATGTTACCTTAATGATGTTGAGTTTTCTCAAGAGCTCCAATTACGGCCCACCACTCCAGTTAGCACATCACTTGCTAAATATGTATCCAAACTGATTTTCTAATCACAGAAAAGCTATTGCAAGTCAACTAAATGGATAATTTCTCACATGGAATTAGGTTCTCAAGATTTATGGGGTCTTTCTGGTTTTTTTGTTTGTTTGTTTGTTTTTTGAGGCCAAGTTTTGCTCTTGTTGCCCAGGCTGGAGTGCAATGGTGCGATCTCGGCTCACCACAACCTCCACCTCCCAGGTTCAAGCTATTCTCCTGCCTCAGCCTCCTGAGTAGCTGGGATTACAGGCCCCTGCCACCACACCCAGCTAATTTTTGTATGTTTAGTAGACATAGGGTTTTGCCATGTTGACCAGGCTGGTCTAGAACTGCTGACCTCACGTGATCCGCCTGCCTCGACCTCCCAAAGTGCTGGGATTACAGGCGTGAGTCACTGTGCCTGGCCAAGATTTATGTCTTCTATTTCCATGTCTGTCATCAGAGTCTTATCTTCTTGTCCAGTCTCAGATTCTCAAGATGCAAAAATGGATTAAAAATTCACTCCATTGAGAATGTTTGCAATTTTTTAGGGATGCTATAAACACAAAGTATGTTTATATTATCAGGTTTATGTCATATCACAATGTCAAATTTTGTAGATGATGTAAAATAAACACTTGAAAAAGAACTAAAATATTTATTTAAAATATACCATATAAAATATATATTTTATTATTTTTCAACCTATAAAAGCTAATCATGTCAACTTAAGCTAGAAAATTGCTGGCCAAATAGTACATAGTATTTTGTCCCTGAGACATCAACCAGCAGAAAATTATAGAAAAGAATAAGATCTGATGTCAGAGACGTGGGTTCAAACCTCAGCTGTGTCACTCACAGACTTCCATATTGGGTTAACTTGTTTTCCTCATTTCTAAATAATAATAATCACAGGCCTGCAAAGAGGATTGAATGTAATAATGCAAGCAGAAGCAAAGATGCTGTGGAAATATTCTCTATTAGAGAGAATATTAGAAGGCTGAGGCAGGAGGATTGCTTGAGGCCAGTTCAAGGGCAGCCTGGGCAACATAGTGAGACCTTGTACTATGAAAACTTTAAAAGAAAGTCTGGGCCGGCCCATGTGTGAGCATGGTGGCTCACACCTGTAATCCCAGCACGTTGGGAGTACAGTCTAGCCAGCTAGTCAAGAACCAGAACTAACCTTAACTAGGGTGAGGTGTGGGCAGCAGCGGATATACCCCCAATCCTACTGGAAATGTCTGTCAGCCTCTGCGCCCCTCTTACCATCAGGATGCCCCATTGAGAGAGACGAAACGTCGCTCCCCACGAAAGAGCTTGTACAAAAGATAGGTCTTCACCATAAATCCCTTAATGCTGGCTTAGCAGTTAACATGTGCTCAAATATTTTTTCATAAAAACCCACCATCAGAATCATATGATAGACTCAAAAACCTCACTGCTTAGTTCTTACCAGGATTGCCATCTCATATCTTGCAAACAAAAGAAAGAAAATAGCACATTCGTTCTAACAAAAGCATCCTTGTATCCCTCATCATTACCATTTGTCTTATTACCTACACCCTGCTTGCACTTGCTATGCCCACCAAGGTCACGGACATGACCCTTTGCCTGCCTCATTGTAACAGAGTTCACACCTGGGTGCTTTTCAGAGTTGTACAGAAGCAAAAAACAAACAAACACAAACAAAAAACTGTATCTAAGTAATATATTTTAAAAATATTAACACAAAACTCTGAATTTTAGAACATATAGAGGTCCTGAGGTCAAACATCTTCCCTCAACATATGTTATTACCATTCAAGTTAAAATCAAGTTGGGTTATTGGAGGTTACTATAGATCCAGCTTCCAACCAAAAGGAGCTTCTCATACGATGCTTTTCTATGCAGTGTTTTGTGGTTTTTTGGTTTGTTTGATTTTTGGTTTTGTATTCATTATTTAAGAGACAGAGTCTCATTCTGTTGCCCACATTGGAGTGCAGTGGTGCGATCACAGTTCACTGTAACCTCTAACTCTTGGGCTCAAGTGATCCTCCCACCTCAGCCTCAGAAAGAAAGATGTAATCATTATAAACATTCAAAAACAAGACAATTTTGTTCATAACCTCACCAACCAAAGATAGCCATTAGTATTTTGCCACAGATACTTACAGTCTTTTTCTTCCTATGCAAGAATATACATTCTTTTTTTTTTTTTTTTTTTTTTTCAGACGGAGTCTCGCTTTGTCGCCCAGGCCGGAGTGCAGTGGCCCGATCTCGGCTCACTGCAAGCTCCGCCTCCCGGGTTCATGCCATTCTCCTGCCTCAGCCTCCCGAGTAGCTGAGACTATAGGCGCCCGCCACCACGCCCGGCTAATTTTTTGTATTTTTAGTAGAGACGGGGTTTCACTGTGTTAGCCAGGTGGTCTCCATCTCCTGACCTCATGATCCGCCCGCTTCGGCCTCCCAAAGTGCTGGGATTACTGGCGTGAGCCACCGCGCCCGTCCAAGAATAGGCATTCTTTAACAACAATACAATCATATGCATATGTGTATTTAACCATTTTTGATTTTTTTTTTTTTTTTTGAGACAAGGTCTGGCTCTGTTGCCCAGGCTGGAGTACAATGGCCCTATCTCAGCTCATTGCAACCTCTGCCTCCTAATCTCAAGTGAGCTGCCCACTTTGGCCTCCCAAAGTGCTGAGATTACAGGCGTGAGAGACCATGCCTGGCTTAACCTTTTTATTTTATTTTATGTTAATTAATTAATTAATTTCTTTATTTTATTTATTTATTTTTAAGACGGAGTCTCGCTCTGCCACCCAGGCTGGAGTACAGTGGCATGATCTCAGCTCACTGCAAGCTCCGCCTCCCGGGTTCATGCCATTCTCCTGCCTCAGCCTCCCAAGTAGCTGGAATTACAGACACCTGCCACCATGCCTGGCCAAGCCCCATTCTTGTAGTGGAGGAGTGTCTGCATGGGCTCTTAGCATGTCCTATACCAAAAGAAATATGAGTCAGTTTTCTCTGACCAAGTTTTCCTCAGAACTATCTACATATACAAAAAAACAAAATAAACCTCTAAATATAGTCCCAATAAATGTCCCATGCAATGTCTTAGAACTAGTTTTTAACATCATCCATAGGGACTTATTCTCTACGCAGGGGTGTCCAATCTTTTTACTTCCTTGGGCCACACTGGAAGAATAATTATCTCGGGCCACACATAAAATACACTAACGGCTGGGTGTAGTGGCTCACATCTATAATCCTAGCACTTTCAGAGGCTGAGGTGGGAGGATCACTTGAGGTCAGGAGTTCGAGACCAGCCTGGCCAACATGATGCAACCCCATCTCTACTAAAAATATAAAATTAGCCGGCGTGGTGGTGGGCACCTGTAATCGCAGCTACTTGGGATGCTGAGGCAGGAGAATTGCTTGAACCCAGGAGGTGGAGGTTGCAGTGAACCAAGATCACGCCACTGCACTCCAGCCTAGGCAACAGAACAATACTCCATCTCAAAAAAAAAAAAAAAAAATTAATTAATGATTTAATTTAATTTACTTTAATACATTAACACTAACAATAGCTTGTGAGCTTTTAAAAAAATCTCAAAAAAAACCCATAATTTTTAAATAATGTTTACAAATTTGTGTTGAGGCCCGTTCAAAGCATTCCTGGGCCACATGCTGACCAGGCTGGTCTCAAACTCCTGACCTCAGGTGATCTGCCCGCCTCGACCTCCCAAAGTGCTGGGATTTATAGGCGTGAGCCACTGCGCCCAGTCCAAAAAGTGATTTTTTTTTTTTTTTTTTTTTTGAGACGAAGTCTCGCTCTGTCGCCCAGGCTGGAGTGCCGTGGCCGGATCTCAGCTCACTGCAAGCTCCGCCTCCCGGGTTTATGCCATTCTCCTGCCTCAGCCTCTCGAGTAGCTGGGACTACAGGCGCCCGCCACCTCGCCCGGCTAGTTTTTTGTATTTTTTAGTAGAGACGGGGTTTCACCGTGTTAGCCAGGATGGTCTTGATCTCCTGACCTCGTGATCCGCCCGTCTCGGCCTCCCAAAGTGCTGGGATTACAGGCTTGAGCCACCGCGCCCGGCCTCAAAAAGTGATTTTTAAAAGTATCAGGGATGGATGGCCAGGCGCAGTGGCTCAAGCCTGTAATCCCAGCACTTTGGGAGGCCGAGACGGGCGGATCACGAGGTCAGGAGATCGAGACCATCCTGGCTAACACGGTGAAACCCCGTCTCTACTAAAAAATACAAAAAAACTAGCCGGGCGAGGTGGCGTGCGCCTGTAGTCCCGGCTACTCGGGAGGCTGAGGCAGGAGAATGGCGTGAACCCGGGAGACGGAGCTTGCAGTGAGCTGAGATCCGGCCACTGCACTCCAGCCTGGGCGACAGAGCGAGACTCCGTCTCAAAAAAAAAAAAAAAAAAAAGTATCAGGGCTGGGCACAGTGACTCACACCTCTAATCCCAGTACTTTGGGAGGCAGAGGCAGGCTGAGCACTTGAGCTCAGGAGTTTGAGACCAGCCTGGGCAACATAGTGAGACCCTGTCTCTACTAAAAATACAAAAATTAGCCAGACATGGTGGCGGGCACCTTTAATCCAAGCTACTCAGGAGGCTGAGGCATGAGAATTGCCCGAACACGAAAGACGGAGGTTGCAGTGAACCAAGATCACGCCACTGCACTCCAGCCTAGACAACACAGAGACCCTGTCTCAAAAAAAAAAAAAAAAAAAAAGTACCACCCTGGCAATAACTTGATTTGGAAGATATTATCCTTCCCATAAGAGCATAAATTTAATACAGAAAACATTGTCAGGCCGCGCACGGTGGCTCATGTCTATAATCCCAGCACTTTGGTAGGCGGAGGTGCCTTGGGAGGATCCCTTGAGCCCAGGAGTTCGAGACCAGCCTAGGCTACATGGCAAAACCCCATCTCTACAAAGAATACAAAAGGCCAGGTGTGGTGGCTCATGCCTATAATCCCAGCACTTTGGGAGCCCGAGGCAGGCAGATGACCTGAGGTTGGGAGTTTGAGACCAGCCTGACCAACGTGAAAAAACCCTGTCTCTACTAAAAATACAAAATTAGCTGGGCGTGGTGGCACATGCCTGTAATCCCAGCTACTCCGGAGGCTGAGGCAGGAGAATCGCTTGAACCTGGAAGGCGGAGGTTGCGGTGAACCGAGATTGCGCCATTGCACTCCAGCCTGGACAACAAGGGTAAAAATTCCATCTCAAAAAATAAAAAAAGGATACAAAAAAAAATTAGCCGGGCATGGTGGCATGTGCCTGTAGTCCCAACTGCTTGGGAGGCTGAGGTGGTAAGATCACTTGAGCCAGGGGAGGTTGAGTCTGCACTGAGCCAAGATCATGTCACTACACTCCAGCCTGAGCAATAGAGTAAGACCCTGTCTCAAAAAATAAATATAAGCAAAAAAATTTAAAAATTAAAAAATTTTAAAAAATTTAAAAATTAAAAAAAATTAAAAAAAGAAGAAAGAAAGAAAAACTTTGTCATAGGGTGTCAGAATAAGTTAATACTGAGTGGCCACTGAACAGGGCCATGAGGGGGCTCACATTTGTGTATATTTGAAATCACAGGCTAGCTGCCATGGCAAAACTCTGTGCTTGGAAAGAGAACTAGGGTCATAGCTTTGTGCAAACTGAGGTTGTCTTAGGATCATGGGGACCACACAGCCCCTGAGTAGATACCATGTTCCCAATCCAGCTGGGTGCTGAGGAATACTGAGTTAAACTATGAGCCCCTTAAGGGCAATGTTGGGACTCAGAAAGCAATACCCCAGATGGAGGCCTCAAAAGAGTTTCTCTTAGCTTCTCCTGCCTTCCTATCTCTAGCCCCTCATTCTCCCCCTGAGCTAGCCGTAGAAACTAGAATCTCTCTTCCTCAAAGTGGGTCATAGACACCAGAACCCCTTTTTCCCCAAACCAGCCATAAAACCTACAAATATTACTCTAATTTTCCCCTGCCTTTCTGTGTAAAGACTGGTCATAAAGAAATTATCTGGGCTGGGCGCAGTGGCTCATGTCTGTGATCCTAGCACTTCGGGAGGCCAAGGCAGGGAGATCACATGAGGTCAGGAGTTCGAGATCAGCCTGGCCAACATGGTGAAAACTTGTCTCTACTAAAAACACAAAAAATTAGCCAGGCGTGATGGTGCGTGCCTGTAATCCCAGCTACTCGGGAGGCTGAGGCAGGAGAATCCCTTGAACCTGGGAAGCAGAGGTTGCAGGGAGCTGAGATTGTGCCATTGCACTCCAGCCTGGACAGCAAGAGCAAAACTCTGTCTCAAAAAAAAAAAAAAGAAAGAAAGAAAGACAGAAAACAAAAGAAATTATCTGACCTATCTTGTTTGACTGTAGGTCAAAAGACCCCCATTCCAGAGACAGCCGGGCCCCATTCCCACAAGGAAGGAATGCAGCACAGAGAGCCCAAGAAGAATCTAAACAGGCCCTGCTGGGCTTCCCCACTCAGTCTATTAGCATCAGATGAATTATAGTGATTTCTGGCCAATCATTATTTCGACATGGCTGTGCATACTTTGTTGAGGCCAAGCATAAAAATAGACAGTTTCGGCCAGGCGCAGTGACTCACGTCTGTAATCCTAGCACTTTGGGAGGTCGAGGCGGGTGGATCACCTGAGATCAGGAGTTCAAGATCAGCCTGGCCAACAAGGTGAATTAGCCGGGCATGATGGTGGGTGCCTGTAATCCCAGCCACTCAGGAGGCTGAGGTAGGAGAATCGCTTGAACTTGGGAAGCAAAGGTTGCAGTGAGCCGAGATCATGCCACTGCACTCCAGTCTAGGCAATTAAGTGAGACTCCGTCTAAAATAAAAAATTTAAAAAAAAGGCACTTTCCCCTGTATCTTTGGTTCTTCATTCTGAAGGCTCCTGTGTCATGAAGAACTATGATTAGATAAATTAGTGTGCCTTTTCTCCTATAAATTGGCCTTTTGTGAGTTGAGTTTTCAGCAAACCTTCAGAGGACAAAGAAGTGTTCCCTGCTTGTCCCTACAGCAAGATCTTACCCATCCTTGCAACCACTGTCCCTAGCACAGGGCCTAACACTGGATGAATGAATTAAAGCACCATTGCCGGGCGCGGTGGCTCAAGCCTGTAATCCCAGCACTTTGGGAGGCCGAGACGGGCGGATCACAAGGGCAGGAGATCGAGACCATCCTGGTTAACACGGTGAAACCCCGTCTCTACTAAAAAAAAATACAAAAAACTAGCCGGGCGAGGTGGCGGACGCCTGTAGTCCCAACTACTCGGGAGGCTGAGGCAGGAGAATGGCGTGAACCCAGGAGGCAGAGCTTGCAGTGAGCTGAGATCCCGCCACTGCACTCCAGCTTGGGTGACAGAGCGAGACTCCGTCTCAAAAAAAAAAAAAAAAAAAAGAAAAAGCACCATCAAAAGTTTCACCTGCTGGAAGATGAGCTTCGCCACTGCTAAAAGATCTATCAGGACAACAATAGCCATCACAGCTGTTTCCCAAGACCTGAACTTGCCTCTGTCGATCAGGAAGGATTAGCCCTGGGAAAAACACTGGAACATTAGAATCCTTTCTTTGCATTCAACACTGCCTCCTCGTTTTTGCTGCTTTTCCTCCTAAGAATGCAGAGCCCTAATTTTGCCTGGGCCCCTTGTTGGGCCCAGAGTCCACTGAGGCCCGCCTGCACTGTGACGTTTGCTCACCAAAACAAAACCCTGTTCTCTCAGAACTTCATTAGCAGGGAAGGAACAGATACAGTCACACTTGTGTTTCAATTTCAGTTAACCCCTCTGAACCATAATTTCCTCATCTGTAAAATGAGGGTAATATTTCTTTTTTTTTTTTTTTTTTGAGACAGAGTCTCGCTCTGTCGCCCAGGCTGGAGTGCAGTGGCCGGATCTCAGCTCACTGCAAGCTCCGCCTCCCGGGTTCACGCCATTCTCCTGCCTCAGCCTCCCGAGTAGCTGGGACTACAGGCGCCCGCCACCTCGCCCGGCTAGTTTTTTGTATTTTTTTAGTAGAGACGGGGTTTCACCGTGTTAGCCAGGATGGTCTCGATCTCCCGACCTCGTGATCCGCCCATCTCGGCCTCCCAAAGTGCTGGGATTACAGGCTTGAGCCACCTCGCCCAGCCATATGAGGGTAATATTTCTTTCCAACATCAAGTTATGTAAACTACTTGACATAGGGCCTAACAGTACTTAATAAGCAGCAGCTAGTACTATTATAATTAAAGACCACAAAGGAATCCCAGCAATACAGATGGGTGAAGGAAAAGAGAAGTCGAAGAAGCCTCTTTTAGAAATAGCTAAATCAGGTCAAGCATGGTGGCTCATGCCTGTAATCCCAGCACTTTGGGAGGCTTGAGGCAGGCAGATCACTTGAGGTCAGGAGTTCGAGGCCACCCTGGCCAACATGATAAAACCCTATCTCTACTAAAAATACAAAAAGTAGCCAGGTGTGGTGATGAATGCTTGTAATTCCAGCTACTCAAGAGGCTGCGGCAGGAGAATCTCTTTTTTTTTTTTTTTTTTTTTGAGACGGAGTCTTGCTCTGTTGCCCAGGCTGGAGTGCAGTGGCCGGATCTCGGCTCACTGCAAGCTCCGCCTCCTGGGTTCATGCCATTCTCCTGCCTCAGCCTCCCGAGTAGCTGGGACTACAGGCGCCCGCCACCTCCCCCAGCTAGTTTTTTGTATTTTTTAGTAGAGACGGGGTTTCGCCGTGTTAGCCAGGATGGTCTCGATCTCCTGACCTCGTGATCCACCCGTCTCGGCCTCCCAAAGTGCTGGGATTACAGGCTTGAGCCACCGCGCCCGGCCTGGCAGGAGAATCTCTTGAACCCAGGAGGCAGAGGTTGCGGTGAGCTGAAATGGTACCACTACACTCCAGCCTGGACAACAGAGTGAGACTCCTCAAAAAAAAAAAAATAGCAAAGTCAGTAGATAGAAGAAATAAGACCTAGTGTTTGATAAATTAGTAGAGTGACTACAATAAATCTATTGTATATTTTTAAATAGCTAGCAGAGAATATTTCAAATGTGCCCAGTATAAAGAAAAGATAAATGTATGAGGTGATAGGTATTCCAATTACTCTAATTTGATTATTACACATTATATAAATGTATCAAAACATCACATGTACCTCACAAATATGTACATCTGTTAAGCATCAGTAAAAAACAATGGCTGGAGGCCAGGCGCAGTGGCTAATGCCTGTAATCCCAGCACTTTGGGAGGCCGAGGCAGGCAGATCGCCTGAGGTCAGGAGTTCAAGACCAGTCTGGTCAACATGGCGAAATTCCATCTCTACTAAAAATACAAAAATGAGGTGAGCGTACTGCTGTGTGCCTGTAGTCCCAGCTACTCGGGAGGCTGAGGCAGGAGGATTGCTTGAACCCAGGAGGTGAAGGTTACAGTGAGCTGAGATCACGCCACTGCACTCCAGCCTGGGCGACAGAGCAAGACTCCATCTCAAAAAAAAAAAAAAAAAAAAAAAATGGCTGGGTGTGATGGCTCATAGCTCATGTCTCTAATCCCAGCACTTTAGGAGGCCAAGGTAGGAGGATCACTTGAGCCCAGGAGTTTGAGACCAGCCTGGGCAACATAGTGAGACCATCATCTCTTAGAAAAAAAGGAAAAAGAATAGCTGAGTCAGATCTTGATTTTTTTATCTAAGCCAATTAAAGTGATCATGACAGGATGGTGATAGATATAGCGAGTAGTCTGTGAGAAGGAAATCATATTTTTGAAGGGATGGCTAATGCTTTAAGTTCAAATTCAGTGTTTAGTGGAAAATTTTTCAAAAAAAGAGAAACCTAAGTCATCTTAACACAGTCTCTCTCTCTGTCTCTTATCTCTCTTTCTCTCTCTGTCTCTGTCTCACACACACACACACACACACACACACACACACACACACAGAGCTTTCCGGCATCCTTGAAGTCAATAAAATTGTGACCCTAATACATTAAGAAAAATGCCCTAAACCAGCCAAGAGTGAAAATAAACATGACTGAGCAATAAATTAGGATCTCCTTCACTCTCCTTCTACCTCCCACATACTTGGGTTTTGCATGGGGAAAAATACAGTCCATATGGAGGCTTTGGCGAGATCAGGACCCACCTCCCGCCCTCTGCACACATGCACGCCCTCCCCCAGGTGACTCCAGGCCCGTGCATCCAGGGGCACTGCATAAATATTAGCTAATGCAGATGGAATGAGCAGATGTCTGCAGTCCCCCCACCCCAGGCTGTGAGGGACAGCCAGTGAGGGTGAAGAGGAGACATAGAAGGAAACAGATGCCCTGGTTTCCAGCCCATTTTCCTGGTCCTTGAGTGGCAGTGGTAATGGTGGGAAGAAGTGCTGTTCTGACATTTGATGACCCCCCTCCCCCTTGTGCCTTTTTCTATACCATAGCCCTCAGATCTAGGCAAAATATTGGAACCAAAGCAGATTGGAGTTCTAATCCTATCCATCCACACGACAAACAGGAAAGCCAGGGCCCAGAGGCTTCAAAAGACTTGACCAACCTCATATGCTAGCTTATTGCAGAACCAAAAACAGATTCTAAGTCTTCTCCCTTCCAGACCAGTTCTGCTTTTTCACATTCTCCTGCTCCCATTGTATGACTCAAGACTAATTATCCAACTTCTCATTAAACAGTATGTGCCAGGCATTGTGGTGGGCATTGGAAACAGTAAGATTCTCCGATAGTGATAATAAAATATCTCTCTGAAGATGCAAAAAAAAAAAAAAAAAAAAAAAAAAATTTCTCTGAGAGATTGTTACCAGTTAACATCAAACACCTACTATGTGCCAAGTTCAGTACTAGGTGCCAGAAAAGAATAAAATGGATAAGACACTCTCCCTCCTCTCCTTGGGATTCTCCTGGTTTAGACTAGATTCTACTGAGATGGATAAACAGAGAGGAGACTCAGACCATGAATGAACATGGAATAAACACAGATAACAAATAGACACGATTAAATATTTAGATTATGTATTGGCCTGGGGTTAAGTGGATTAATGGAGTGATGAGTTGGGCAGAGTTATGGGATTTCCATGTTTAGACAGAGTGGATTAGGTCGTCTAGTGTATGGAAATGCAAATCGAAACTGCTATCATCAGCATTAACACCCTGTGTTCAGCTCTAGAGGTGCTTTTCTGTCAAAGGGCGGAAGGAGCAGGACAGACAATGTCTCACCATCTTTATGACATCCTGGTGAGTCAGAGAACCAACACTGTAATTCCCAGGCTCCTGGGGAGGAATCAGATCCAGGGCAGGGAGTGGGAAAGTCAAGAGCCTCTCAAATCCAGCCCTGGCTCCTGTTCACCTCCAGTCCAAATGCCTCCCTGGAGCACTTAGGCAATCCAAACAGGCACCAACATGATGATTCATTGTACTACAGCCCTTTTGATCTTTTCCTCAAAGGAAGAGACATTGTGAGTTACCTTGTAATTATTTCTCAAGTCCTTGAAACATGTCTGGGATTCCGTGTAGAGCATAAGTTTCTTAAGGGCAGGGACCCATTTTGAATGACCCCAGTCGCTTTGCAGCATAGCCAGGAAGCACTGAAGATGTAGCAGTTGTTCTCTACTTTCTTGCTGAGTGAGCAAACACTCTAAAGAGAAGCAACAGAAGAAAAAGATGGTTGTGCCACTGATCAGATGCAGTTCTCATTGCCCATTCATTTGCTACCCGCCCTGCACACATCCTGCCCCTAGGAAGCCTGATCCTGAAACAAGTCTCTACCCGGTCAGTGATTCATTGAGATGTCCCTGAAATCACTTGCTTGACTCCATGTCAACAGAAAGATAAAGGGGCTATTCATGAATAAAAGTGAGAAGCGCCTGAAGATCTTGCCACTTTGTTTTTATGGAGAGGATGCCATAATCATATTCTCATGGGCATCCCACAGTGTTTCTTGTCAAAAAATAAGAGCTTAGGCCTAAGCTCTTGATTTCGGCTCCAAACGTGAGCTTACTCCCTCCATAATGTTCCTTCCAAACCTGACCCCCATTCACTAACCAGATAAATACGAAAGCAAAGTGCTGTGTATGTTTGTTTGTTTGTTTGTTTAATTATTAACCTCTTGTTTCATCATAGCATCATGTTGCTTGTGTGCTTTTTGGTTTGGTGGGGGGTTTTGAGACAGGATCTCACTCCATTGCCCAGGCTGGAGTGCAGTGGTGCAATCTCCACTCACTGCACCCTTGACCTCCAGGGCTCAAGCAATGCCCCCACCTCAGCCTCCCACACACGTTCCACCACGCCCAGCTAATTTTTTTTGTTTTGTTTTTGTTTTGTTTTGTTTAAGTTTTTTTTAAAAGATGGGGTCTCCTTGTATTGCCCAAGCTGGTCTGAAATTCCTGGGCTCAAGTGACCCTCCTGCCTCCGCCTCCCAAAATGCTGAGATTACAGTGAGCCACCATGCTCAGCCCATGTTACTTCTTCACAGCATCATCAGACGTCTTGTCTGTCTTCCAGGCCTTTATTATGGATGAATGCTAATTTGCAAAGCAGTTCTAGGAGTGATAAAATCTGGGCATGGTGGAGTGCGGGGTAGATAGTGGAGAGCGGTGTGACTCCAGATCCTGACGCTGCATTAGACACATGACAATCTACATATATTAAATAGCCTAAAGGATCCATTCCACTAGGTAAACACATCTCAAAGCATCATGTGACACTCTCCTAATGCAATGGATCCTCACCTGGGCTTCCTGATTCCCGGGGGGTGACAAAGGTAGTGGTCTGCAAACTATATTTATTTTTTAATTTCTCAAATTAGAAAACCAGGATTTTGTTTCTAATGCCTTCAACTACCCCACATAACAATTCTGGTTATTTCATGTAATGAATCCCTAAGAGGCCCTTTAATTTGACCCTCCTCCCATGGACCCTATGTTTTAAATGATCCTATCAATAAAACAAACAAAAACAAAACAACAGCAAAAGAAGCATCATGTTAAATGCTATAAATATATACAAGTTTTACTTGTCAGCTAAGATAAAGAAATAAATAAGTGGCATTCTATAATCATAATTTAAGAAGAAGTATTACAACCTTCTAAGGCAACCCTTCTAATTTACAAGCGAGAGAACCTGAGACCCTGAGATATTAAATAACCTACCTTTCAAACTAGGCTTTAGTGCCTCACTTCCCAAAGAGGCAACTGTTCTAGTCAATTGCAAAAGTCTACTTCAGCTCCATTCTTTTCACTGCGGCTCCCTTGCCTGTTACCTTCATTCCCACCATAAACTCTGCCTTATGAAATAAGGGGAGGAACCTACCTCCACTTGCTGGGGACTCACTGTTCCAATCTTACCATGAGTTAGGTTCAGACCAATGCTGCAGATGGTTGCCAGATATGGGCAAATACACCCATGGTTTCTCTCCCTACTCCTGCCTCGTGCAGTCCTCCACCACGTCTCTTGTGGGGTGTCCTTCGTCACCACCCTCCCAGAATCCCACTTGGTTCCTGACCCTGGACCATCTGGCCCTCCCACCACTCCATCAGTTCCTGCCTATTCACCTGCCATTTCTCCCAGAGAGATGCTGCATCCTCCGCCTTCATCTCTCCTCCAACCCCCTATGCCCCTACATCTGATTGTTTCCAAAGCACTAACTTGCCTCTGGTTCATCCTCTTCTGTGAGGTTCATCCTTTGCTTTCCTATTTATCTGGTTAGTGAATGGGGGTCAGGTTTGGGAGGAACATTATGGAGGCAGTAAGCTCATGTTTGGAGCTGAAACCAACAGCTTAGGCCTAAGCTAACACTTAGGCCTAAACAGACACTAAATGTATCTGTTACCTCCCTTGTGTGTTGTTTGCTCAGTAAATGAGAACTAACACAGAGCCCTGCAGTTCTAAGGGAGTCTCAATCCTTGAAAAACTGACTTATATATTGCTGCCTTGGTGGGTCTACACAAGAAACTGTTAGTCCAAAATGACTTTGTCCTTCATTCACAGTAGGAGGGGGATATTTAAAAGGTAGGTGCTGGAAATCCCTCGAGAGTTAAAATATTCCTTGAAAATACAGACTGGCAGGCTGAATTCATTATTGTAGGGGTTTATTTTTTCTTTTAAAAGCAGAAAAACATTTTTCAATACTCATGTTATGTGCTTTAAACATTGTCCTGACATCTGTTATTTAAAAGCACAACAGGCCTGGAGCAGTGGCTCACCCCTGTAATTCCCGCACTTTGGGAGGCTGATGTGGGCGGATCACTTGAGGTCAGGAGTTCAAAACCAGCCTGGCCAACATGCTGAAACCCCGTCTCTACTAAAAACACAAAAATCAGCCGGGTGTGGTGGCATGGGCCTGTAGTCCCAGCTACCAGGGAGGCTGAGGCAGGAGAATCGCTTGAACCCAGGAAGCAGAGGTTGCAGTGGGCCAAGATCACACCACTGCGTTCCAGCCTGGGCAACAGAGTGAGACTCTGTCAAAAAAAAAAAAAAAAAAAAAAAAGCACAATAGAAGGCATGCTTTCAACTACAAACACAGATAAAATATGGAAACAGCTCTGTGTTTCCAGGTTATGGCCATGCTAAGCAATAGAGATTTGCGTGACTAAGCTTCTGCTATGCTGACATATGCAAAATCCACAAGCAATCAAATCATTCTTCTTAGTTTGGCAATGTTTAAATGAGAAACAGAGCCTTCACCTTGGGTCTGAAGACTTGTGGGCTCACCTGAGAACTCAATTTCACTCAATTTAATAGCAATTTTAAAACAGATTTATCTAAATATTAGGTCTCCTTAACTTACAGTGATATGGGTAGTGATTCTGATTATAGGAACAAACGGTCAGTAGAGATTAGACCAGGGCAATCCGGGCATAATTCACCTGAGATTTGGCACAAGTTGATATTTAAAACTCACCATTTACTTGCAAAAAACAAAACCTAGAACCTAATGAATATTTATCATGAAACTTACTTCACGGTAAGTTTTTTGTAGTGATATTTTTTATTTTCTGTTAAAATGTTAAATGAATCCTCAAACGTCTAGTCAGTTAAACACTACAGTGACAGCATCTGTTTTGTTATTTTCTATTATAATTATAGTGGATCAGGGTTCTAATCAAATCATTTTTCCCAAAATATCAATTACCTGCCATAAAATGGGCTCAGATTTTGAATTTCCTGAATCGGCCCTAATTGCAATCATTTAAATTTTCTTTTTTTTTCTTTTTCTGAGACAGAAAAAAAAACCCTAGGCTGGAGTGCAGTGGCGTGATCACAGCTCACTGCAGCCTCAACCTCCCTGGCCTCAGGTGATCCTCCCACCTCAGCCTCCTGAGGAGCTGGGACTACAGGCATGCGCCACAACAACCGGCTATTTTTTTTTTTTTTTTTCTGTATCAATGAAGTTTTGCCCATGTTGCCCAGGCTGGTCTTGAATTCCTGGGCTCAAGGGATCCACCCACATCTGCCTCCCAAAGTGCTGGGATTGTACGCACTAGCTACCATGCCTGGCCTAATTTTAAATTTTCTGTTGCCATTTTATAATAAATAATTGAAATATTCTGGAAATTGTTAGTTGTGTTTCTTCCAGGGCAGGGGGTTGGGAGGTGAAATCTAAGCATCCCTGAAACCTCGTGTTAGATTTGCACGTCTTGATGTTAGTGTAGGAAATACAGTCGCTGCTCAGGCCTGGAGAAAGAGTCGTAGTGGCCCACTCATGCCTGGATTATTTCACAGGATGAAAACACAGCCAAGCCCCTAGTCTCTCTGGTCCAGCCTGAACTTGAATCTGGACTTCCTTCATCTAGTATTTCCTCGTGTTGTAAAGAAGCTGCCGGCCATTGCTTCTGCTTCATTTCTGGAACTTAGTGTCTTTCCACTTGAGAGGAGTCACTGGCTAGCCAGACCTGATCCCCATTTCAGAGAGCTGGGCAGAAAACAAAGTGTGTCCTGCATCTAGATTGCTGGAGAATGAGCCTGTGCAGCTCCTGTCCTAGCCCTCCCTCCCTACCTCCTTAAGAACAGTCATAGTGGGCCAGGCACGGTGGCTCACGCCTGTAATCCCAGCACTTTGGGAGGCCGAGGCTGGTGGATCACGAGGTCAAGAGGTCAAGACCATCCTGGCCAACATAGTGAAACCCCGTCTCTACTAAAAACACAAAAATTAGCTGGGCGTGGTGGTGCACGCCTGTAGTCCCAGCTACTCCAGGAGGCTGAGGCAGGAGAATCACTTGAACCCGGGAGGCGGAGGTTGCAGTGAGCCAAGATCACACCACTGCCCTCTAGCCTGGCGACAGAGCAAGACTCCGTCTCAAACAAAAAAAAAAAGAAGAGGAAAAAGAACAGTAATAGTGATGGGGAGGAAAGTGTTGGTTCCAAGGTTCCAGGATGTGACTGAGTCTCAGGGAGCAAAAAATGGATACTGGTCCTTTAGGAATGGCAGAGACCTGCCCACCCAGGTTCCCAGTGGTGGCAAGACCTCAAACAGACAGTGCAAGCCCACAGCAAGTGAAAGTGCCTGCCTTCTCACCAATTTCAAAAGACTTGACAGTAAGTCTTTCAGCAGTCTGTGAAGGTCTGAGGTAGGTCAGTTTTTAGGAGTGTGTAGGCTTCCAGGCCTCTCACGTCAGTGCTTCCCAGCTATAATGTGTGCATGAATCACCTGGGTCTCTTGTTAAAATGCACATACTAATTTAGTAGGTCTGAGTTGGATCCAAGCTTCCTTTTATCTTTTCTCTTTTCTTTTTTTTTTTTTTTTTTTTTGAGACGGAGTCTCGCTCTGTAGCCCAGACTGGAATGCGGTGGTGCGATCTCGGCTCACTGCAAGCTCCGCCTCCCGGGTTCACGCCATTCTCCTGCCTCAGCCTCTGGAGTAGCTGGGACTACAGGCACCCGCCACCGTGCCCAGCTATTTTTTTGTATTTTCAATAGAGATGGGATTTCACTGGGTTAGCCAGGATGGTCTTGATCTCATGACCTTGTGATCTACCTGCCTCGGCCTCCCAAAGTGCTGGGATTACAGGCATGAGCCACCGCGCCTGGCCAACTTTTTGAATCTTTAGTAGAGACAGGGATTCATCATGTTGGCCAGGCTGTTCTCGAACTCCTGACCTCGTGATCTGCCCGCCTCAGCCTCCCAAAGTGCTGAGATTACAGGTGTGAGCCACGGTGCTAGGCCAGATAAATAATCTTTGACTGTACTACCATGTTCTGAGCATTCACTATGTATTAGCCATCATACTTGGCTTCTCACATGTACATCACCTAACTTATTCCCCATGAAAGGCAGGTATTATTAGTCTTATTTTATAGCTGGGGAAATTAATTCTCAATGAGTTTAAATAAATTCTTCAAGTTCTCTTGGTACAAAGTGGTTGAACTAAAAATTCAACTCAGGCTCATTCGCTCCATAGGGGCTGGTTTTATTATACCATTTGTTTGTCTCTACCGGGTCAGACAATTTCTGAGTCTTCTCTTAGGTCCACAGATAACCTACTTCATCCACCTACTTCAGGTTCCACTTCCCAGTGAACCATCATACCTTCCTCAAAATCAATAGAATCCTCTGCAGCAGGGGCTTAATTTATCCTTCCCTTAATATCCATCTGGAGCATTCCCAAAACAGGGAAGACCATAGTCTAATGTATTCCAAGTTCAAGAATATGCCTCATCCTGACACAACTTAATTTTACAAATTTTTTTTTTTTTTTTTTTTTTTTAGACAAAGGGTCTCCCCATCTTGCCAAGGCTGGTCTCAAACTCCCAGGCTCAAGTGATCCTCCTGCCTCAGCCTCCCAGAGTGCTGGGATTACAGGTGCAAGCCACTGTGCTCGGCCCAACTTTGCAGATTTCTAACAGTCGGTTTATGAGCCATCTCCAATTCTTCTGGAGAAGCTTCTCCAAGGTTGGGCACAGTAGCTCACACCTGTAATCCCAGCACTTTGGGAGGGCAAGGTGGGTGGATCACTTGAGGTCAGGAGTTCGAGACCAGCCTGGCCAACATGGTGAAACCCCATCTCTACTAAAAATACAAAAATTAGTCAGGCATGGCGGCACATGCCTGTAGTCCCAGCTACTTGGGAGGGTGAGGCAGGACAATCGCTTGAACCCAGGAGGCGGAGGTTGCAGTGAGCCAAGATCACACCATAGGACTCCAGCCTGGGCAACAGAGTGAGACTCCATCTCAAAAAAAAAGAAAAAAAGGAAAGAAAAGCTTCTCCAACAAAGAATTCCTGGAGGGCTGAATATAGCTTCGTTGGGGTTTGCCTCACTTTGTTTGCTGTTGCTAAAGCAGAAAACCACATACCTTGTAATTTACATGAATTTAGCCTCCAGAACCATAAGTTAAATAAACTTCATAAGAAATTTATGGTTTAACTTACGGTTCTGGAGGCTAGGAAGTCCATTATGAAGGGCTGGCATCTGGTGAAGTCCTTCTTGCTGCATCACACCACGGCAGAAGGGCAGAAGGGGATGAAAGAGAAAGGCGCCAGGGACTGGACTTGCTTTACAAGTCACTCTTGCCATAACTAACCAGCTCCTACGATGACATTACTCCGTTCACGAGGGCAGAGTGCTCACAGGGCAGTCGCTGCTTGCTTATTTGGTCCCACTTCCAGACTTTGTTGCACTGAACATTAAATTCCCACCATGTAAACTTTTGGAGGGACAGGAACAGGGCTTAAGATGTTGTGGACACTGCAAAGCCTCACTCTTTCCTAGAGGGATAAAGACCTCTTTTTGGCTGGGCATGGTGGCTCACACCTGTAATTCTAGTACTTTGGGATGTCAAGGCAGGAGGATCACTTGAATCCAGGAGTTTGAGACCAGCCTGAGCAACAAAGTGAAACCACAACTTTATAAAAAAAAGTCTTAAAATTATTCGGAAGTCATGGCACATGCCTGTAGTCCCAGCTATTCTGGAGGCTGAGACAGAAAGATCGCTTGAGCCCAGGAGGTCAAGGCTACATTGAGCTATGGTCACGCCACTGCACTCCAACCTGGGCAACAGACAAAGCAAGATCCCATCCAAAAAAAAAAACTTTCTGGGAAATTCACCAAGGCTTTACTTCATTCCTGAGACAGTTGGCTTCATTAGGTCCACTAGCAGAGGATACCTTAACTTGCTCCTAAATTAGGTTTGGGTCATATGTCTTTCATGACAAATTGAAGTGTTTGTGGCACAGACAGCCATTGTACCATAAGGCAGGTAGTACAAGTAGCCAGAAAAATCTTGTTCATATTGGGCTGCAACTTAAAAGCTGTAATACCTTAAGCAAGCTACTTTACTGTATTTTTTTTAACTGTTTCTTTCTTTTGTTTATTTATTTTTTTGAGACAGAGTCTCACTCTATTGTCCAGGCTAGAGTGCAGTGGCAGAATCTTGGCTCACTGCAACCTCCACCTCCCAGGTTAAAGTGATCCTCCTGCCTCAGCCTCCGGAGTAGCTTGGACTACAGGCACAGGCCACCATGACCGGCTAATTTTTGTATTTTTAGTAGAGACAGGGTTTCACCATGTTGGCCAGACTGGTCTTGAACTCCTGACTTCAAGTGATCCACCCTCCTTGGCCTCCCAAAGTGTTGGAATTACAAGTGTGAGCCACCGCACCTGGCCTAATTTTTGTATTTTTAGTAGAGACGGAGTTTCACTATGTTGGCAAGGCTGGCCTGGAACTCCTGGCCTCAAGTGATCCACCTACCTTGACCTCCCAAAGTTCTGGGATTACAGGGTTGAGCCACCATGCCCGGCCACAAGCTACTTTACTTTTCTAAGTCTCAATTTAACTGTAAGATATTAGTAATGGTAGATGACTGTAAGACTGCTAGAGGATTAAGTGGAATATCCTATGAAATGTACCTGGCCTAAAGTTGCTATTCAATAAATATATGCATAGGATATCTCTTGCGAGGTAAATGATTTCAGTGATTTTTGTTTTGTTTCGTTTTGAGACAGGGTCTCGCTCTGTCACCCAGGCTGGAGCACAGTGGTGTCATCTCGACTGACAACAATCTGTACCTCCTGGGCTCAAGTGATCTTCCCACCTCAGCCTCACGAGTAGCTGGGACAAGTGCCAACCACATGCCTGGCTAATTTTTAAAATTTTTTGTAGAGACAAGGTCTCACTATATTGCCCAGGCTGATCTCGAATTCCTGGGCTCAACCGATTCTCCTGCCTCAGCCTCCCAAAGTGCTGGGATTGCAGGCATGAGCCACCACGCCCAGCCTAGCTTGTCTTTATTGCCTTTCACACTCAGTTTTACTTTGTCTGAGTAGAGTGATGAGTAGAGGGAATCCCAAACCCTTTTATACTTCTCTTCCCATCAGTTAGCAATCCATTTTCTGGCGAACTTTCAGGTCCTTTCCATTTTAGTGAGGCTGAAAGCTAAATAATAATAATAATTTTTTAAAAACCTTACTCACCTAGATACCATTAATTCTTCTAAGATGGTAAATTGGGCCAAGTTCGAGTCACAATAACATTCTGTCATTCTTCTACAATGGAGTGCTGGGCCATCTCTTGATCATATTGGATCTTAACTAGATAACCTCTTGTAGTGCTTGGAAAAATACTCAGAAAGTACGCATTTAGACTGTGGTTTATCCCACAAGCGTGTACGTCATCTCTCCACAATTTAGTGACACCTCATCAGTCCTCTATATTGGGCGCCTATCCCACAGCTATTCAGATCCCACAGAGAACGCAGATCCCACTTTTGCTTTCGTTCTGCCTCAGAATTATCTAGCTAAGGAAAACTGCTTTCCAAGTTTGGGTTCAAATCCAGGTCAAAATAGTCCCTTTTCCCTCCTCACCATCCCACATCAACCCCTTCCCCAGGCCCCCAGTTCTGAGCATACAGAACTAGGCATAGGGTTGAAGGATTGAGTGAATAAATGCATGAACAATTGTCCCAGCAGGTTTTGAGGCACTATGTCAAGTGTGCTAAGACACAGGCCATCTGCTTTGTATCTTCACACCACGGAGTGTTTGTTTTGGTCATTTCTCCTTCCTCCCCTGAACCTCCCAAGCCCCAGCATATTTACAGCCGTTCAATAATAACTTATTAGCCAGGGAATTCAAGATGAGTGGCGATGATTAACAGTCCTATGAAAGTATGTCTATGGATAAGGGGAGAGAATTGCATAGGTAAAACCAGACGGGGTGGACTTACCCTACAGACATTGCCTATCGGATTGGCTGCATGCTCCTAGAATGGCAGGAATGACTGTGGTCCATGAACTGTCAGTGTCAACATTTATCCAGGAACTTGTGAGGAATGCAGGATCTTGGGCCCCTCCCCAGACCTACTAAATCAGGATCTGCCTCTTAACAAAATCTCAAGGTGATGAGACTGCTGCTTGTCTGGGGACTACGCTTTGAGAAGCAAGACTGTAAATTACCCATCATCACCTAAAGAGGTCACACATGGTCACACCTCCGAAGCTTGGCTCATGCTATTCCTTCTCCTTACAATATCCTTCCCCATCTTCTCTCCATGAATTCTACATTATTTCAGTTCCTACATGGAAATCATCAGAGCACTCATTTTAGCACTGAATGAAAAGAATAGTTTGCTTACCTGGGCTCTACCTAAGCATTCCTAATTACCTCGAATTGTAATTACTGTAGTTGTTAATATGGACTGGAGCCTGGGCTACACAGTGAGCCCCCATCTCTACATAAAATTTTAAAAATTAGCCAGTATGAGCCAGGCGCCATGGCTCACACCTGTAATCCCAGCACTTTGGAAGGCTGAGGCATACAGATCATGAGGTCAGGAGATCGAGACCATCCTGGCCAACATGGTGAAACCCAGTCTCTTCTAAAAATACAAAAAATTAGCTGGGCGTGGTGGCGGGCACCTGTAGTCCCACCTACTCGGGAAGCTGAAGCAGAGAATCACTTGAACCCGGAGATGAGGTTGCAGTGAGCCAAGATCACGCCAGTGCACTGCAGCCTGGCAATAGTGTGAGACTCTGTTGAAAGAAAAGAAGAGGGGAGGGGAAGGGAGGGGAGGGGAGGGGAGGGGAGGGGAGGGGAGGGGAGGGGAGAGGAGAGGAGAGGAGAGGAGAGGAGAGGAGAGGAGAGGAGAGGAGAGGAGAGGAGAGGAGAAAGAGAAAGATTGAGCCCTGAAGTTGGAGGCTGCAATGAGCTGTGGTCACACCACTACCTCTAGCCTAGACAGCAGTGCAAGACCCTGTCTCAAAATACATATTTTTGAGCAACAAGGTCTCCCTCTGTTGCCCAAGCTGGAGGGCAGTGGCACAATCACGGCTCACTGAAGCCTCCCAGGCTCAAATGATCCTTCCACCTCAGGCTCACACCTATACTCCCAGCACTTTGGGAGGCTGAGGAGGGAGGATTGCTTGAGCACAGGAGTTGAAGACCAGTCTGGGCAACATTATAAGACCCTGTCTCTACAAAAAAATAATAATTATGAAAATTAGCCAGGCATAGTGGTGCATGCTGACAGTCCCAGCTAGTCAGGAGCCTGAGGCGGAAGGACCACTTGAGCCCGGGGGTTACAGTGAGCCGTGATTGTGCCACTGCACTCCAGC
This sequence comes from Macaca fascicularis, assembly GCF_037993035.2. Classification (NCBI taxonomy): domain Eukaryota; kingdom Metazoa; phylum Chordata; class Mammalia; order Primates; family Cercopithecidae; genus Macaca; species Macaca fascicularis. The sequence goes on along the minus strand of NC_088378.1, from coordinate 157,812,466 downwards.
CTGGGCAACGGAGTGATGCCTTGTGTCAAAAAACAAAACAGGCCGGGCGCGGTGGCTCAAGCCTGTAATCCCAGCACTTTGGGAGGCCGAGACGGGCGGATCACGAGGTCAGGAGATCGAGACCATCCTGGCTGACACGGTGAAACCCCGTCTCTACTAAAAAATACAAAAAACTAGCCGGGCGAGGTGGCGGGCGCCTGTAATCCCAGCTACTCGGGAGGCTGAGGCAGGAGAATGGCGTGAACCCGGGAGGCGGAGCTTGCAGTGAGCTGAGATCCGGCCACTGCACTCCAGCCTGGGCGGCAGAGCGAGACTCCGTCTCAAAAAAAAAAAAAAAAAAAAAAAAAAAAAAACAAGCAAACTATATATATGTATTTCTTCTGTAGGTCTGAGTTGTTCAACAGTGGAAAGAGATTGTTTTTTCATTGTCCAGAACATAATATGTGCTCAATAAATGCTCATTCAGTGAATACTGGCACTGTATGCTCTTTGTCATTTCTATGACACCTACGTGCTTGCTGAATGAAAAGCCATCCTGCGGCTGGGCCGGTGGCTCACGCCTGTAATCCCAACGCTTTGGGAGGCCGAGGCAGGCGGATCACTAGGTCAGGAGATCGAGACCATCCTGGCTAACATGGTGAAACCCCCGTCTCTACTAAAAATACAAATAAAATAAAATAATTAGCCAGGCGTGGTGGCGGTGGCCGGCGGCAGGCGCCTGGAGGCTGAGGCAGGAGAATGGGGGCGGGAGGCGGAGCTTGCAGTGAGCCGAGATGGCCCCATTGCACTCCAGCCTGGGCCACAGAGTGAGACTCCGTCTAAAAAAAAAAAAAAAAGGATGGGTGCGGTGGCTCACACCTGTAATCCCAGCACTTTGGGCAGCCGAGGCAGGCAGATCACCTGAGGTTGGGAGTTCAAGACCAGCGTAACCAACATGGAGAAACACCGTCTATATTAAAAATAAAAAATTAGCCAGGCGTGGTGGCGCATGCCTGTAATCCTAGCTACTCATGAGGCTGGGGCAGGAGAATCACTTGAACGCAGGAGGCGGAGGTTGCGGTGAGCCAAGATCGCGCCATTGCACTCTAGCCTGGGCTACAAGAGCGAAACTCCGTCTAAAAAAAAAAAAAAAAAAACCATCTTGCCACGGAAACCTAAGACATTATATTATTAAGGATATCCTCAGAGATGTGCTGAAACGAAAAAATGCGAAAAGATGGCCTGCTCCTGATGATCTTTGGCAGCTGCTTGTAAATAGCAGGAGCTCAATGTGAAGCCTGATTTGTAACCCATCCTTAGGAGCCAAGATGGTTCAAAACAAACCGTCATAATGGTTTTCTTTCCCAGTCCTGGAGCAGGTAGCTCGATCCCCAGGAAAAAAAAAAAAAAATGTAAAAACACTTTGAGAATTTAGAGGATGAAATAAATCATAAATTCATCTTTTTTTTCAGCTTCTCACCCCAGCATCATTCACAACTATACTCTAGCAGCGTGGTTTGAAATGAGTAGCACCACGAAAATTTTCTCCTTTTTTAAGGCCCAAGCTAAATCCCACTGGGAATGAAAGAACTATGCAGAGAGGTAGTTGAAATTTCCCATAAGTTGAATTTTTTATTAAAGTATCTGTTGCTTTAAGAGTCAAGCATAACTCAGATGGCTTACAAATGATTGCCCCTTGCAGGAAAAACAAATTATCTTTCTCCAAGTAGAATGCGCCTTGCCCAAATCCTCTGGGCTGGTTTACACGTTTAGAGTTGAGATTCTGTAACAGCTGAGGTGCCTGGGAAAGGAACTACAGCCGATCCTGTGACAACTCAAATCTGTGTATTCTTCTCCACTCTGAGCTGTGATTGTCTCGAGTTGCCGAGGAATACTTTACTGGGCTCAGACACTGACCACAAATGCCTTGACAAGAGTTTTAGAATCTTAGGTTGAAATGAACTTTGAGGTCATTTCATCTAATGCTTGAATCTCCTTTTAACATCCTACCAAGTGGTCATGCAGTCAAGACAAGAACCCTTCTAGTAACTAATTACCTCCCAAAGCACTTAAGTACCTGATGTCTCATCTCATCTCCATCTTTTTTTGTGCCAGAACATTGCTCTTCAAACAAACACGGGTTCCTGGTGTACCTTGAATAAAACTCGTGCTTCCTCGTTCACTATATCTGTTGAGGTTTTCGGTGGTCAGGCAACGTGGCTCACCTGTAAACCCAGCATTCTGGGAAGCCAAGGCTGGAGGATCACTTGAATCCAGGAGTTCAAGACAAGCCTGGCCATATAGCAAGACCCTGTTTCTTAAAAACAAAATTTAAATTTAAAAACAAAGTGGGGGGATTGGCTTCAACCAACAGATTTCAAATGTGGTTACCTAAAACAATTAAGAAATTTACTGAGGGAAAAACAAAGAGAGAGAGAGTGAGGAGAAATTTACTGGGAAGAACTGAAAGAAAAGGTTGCCTGATCCCTGCGCCCGTTAAAAGACTGCACAAGAAGTCAGCACGTCCTGACTGCATTGCAGGGTTTCTATTAACTCTGTGCCCTGTAGGATTTGTCATCCAGTCATAAATGGACCCCATTTTTCTGACAGTGGGAGAGAGGCAGCGGTTGTAATATGGATGGCTGTTATTCCTATTGCCTTCTATTAGGAGGTACTTTCTTTCTTACTGGGTCTCAAACCCAGTAGATTTCCCCCCATCCTCTATTCTGAGTGTAGAAGGAAGAAGAAGCTGTGAGAATGTGTGTTGATGTCACAAAAGGGTAAAGAGGAAGCACAATCTAATTTCTCCCCCACTCTTTTCCTTTTTAAGAATGTAGTTTGATATTTATTTAGTATAATAAATCTCTGGTCAGGCACGCGGGCTCACGCCTGTAATCCCAGCACTTTGGGAGGCAGAGGTGGGCAGATCACCTGAGGTCAGGAGTTCGAGACCAGCCTGATCAACATGGTGAAACACCATCTCTACTAAAAATACAAAATTAGCCAGGTGTGGTGGCACATGCCTGTAATCCCAGCTACTTGGGAGGCTGAGGCAGGAGAATCGCTTGGACCCGGGAGGCAGACGTTGCAGTGAGCCGAGATGGCGTCATTACACTCCAGCCTGGGTAACAAGAGCAAAACTCGATCTCAAAAAAAAAAAAAAAAAAAAAATAGCCGGGTGTGGTGGTGGGCACTTGTATTCCCGGCTACTCATGAGGTTGAGGCAGGAGTATCACTTGAACCCAGGAGGTAGAGATTGCAGTGAGCTGAGATCACACCACTGCACTCCAGCCTAGGCAACAAGAGCGAAACTCCATCTCAAAAAAAAAAAAACTTTCTGTAGAGTGTAACAAATACAATTTTTACAAATCTGCTTTGAAAACGTGGTGGCTGTTGATTTGGGGTTTCATACTCTTAATAACTTCATCCACCAGTTTTTTTTAGCTTCCTAGCATCTTGTAGCTTACACAGTTCTGAGGTTTAGCTCCAGTCAGCTCACTTCCAGTGACGACTGGATGTAGTTCTTTTTTTTTTTTTTTTTTTTTGGTGAGACGGAGTTTCACTGTTGTCGCCCAGGCTATAGTGCAATGGCTCGATCTCGGCTCACTGCAACCTCTGCCTCCTGGGTTCAAGTGATTCTTCTGCCTCAGCCTCTCAAGTAACTGGGATTACAGGCGAGTGACATCATGCCCAGCCAATTCTTGTATTTTTAGTAGAGAGAGGGTTTCACCATGTTGCCCAGGCTGGTCTGAAACTCCTGGCCTCAAGTGTTCCTCCTACCTAGGCCTCCCAAAGTGCTAGGATTACAGGTGTGAGCCATTGCACCCGGCCTGATTTTGGTGCTCTGCGCGTTCAGAAAAACTTGTCTAGTAAGCAACTGTAGAAATGATCCCTGAAACCCTGAAAATACAGTCTTTTCTCCTCTTTTTTTTTGTTTTTTTGTTTTGTTTTGTTTTTGAGACAGGGTCTTGCTCTGTTGCCCAGACTGGAGTGCAGTGGCACCATCACAGCTCACTGCAGCCTTGAACTCCTGGGCTCAAGCTATCCTCCAACTCCTGGGCTCAAGCTATCCTCCCATCTCAGCCTCCCAAGTAGCTGGGACTACAGGCACGCACCACTATGCCTGGCTATTTATTATTATTATTTTTTTTTTTTTCGTAGAGACTGGGTCTCACTATGTTGCCCAGGCTGGTCTCAAACTTCTGGGCTTGAGCGATCCTTCCTCCTCAGCCTCCCTAAGTGCTGAGATTACATGTGTGAGCCATCATGCCTGGCCTTTAATTTCTCCCCTTTTCTAAAAACCCCAATTAACTACTTAAAAATGTAAGAAAAAATGAAAAGTTTGTCTTTCTAACAGCAGGTTCCAAATTTACAGTAGGTGATAAGACAAGACTGGCCGTGGAGGTAGGAGTTCTAAATTTAGCTCCATGCTACCTCCTTGCAGAGGCAGGGGCAAGTCAGTCCTCCTCTGTGCCCAGGTCTCTTTGCTTGTCCCGTGCAGGCAGCATTTGTCCTATCTCCAGGGCCTTGGTCGGACAAAACAGATCACAGATACAAAACTGTTTTATATACTCTAAGTCAGGGCTTCTTATTCAGGGCTCCATGACCCCGCCTTGGCCTTGGCCTTGGCCTCAGGATTTTAACAAACATCCAGACACTAGTTTATTGAATCCTGGTGTGTATATGTACATGTGCTTTTTTCTGGGGAGAGAGTCCACAGATTTCATCAGATTTTCAAAGGAGTCTATGATCCAAATTACTATCCTGTTCCTCTTTTCTCTGTTATTAATTACCGAGTGTTTACTGAGCCTTCACCAGGGGATCTGTCATTAGTGATGTGGCTAACTTCCACTTCTCTTCTAACCTTGGAGCCGTCAAAGAAGGTTTACAGGGTTTATATTGGTTTGGATTTCACTTTGGAGGCGGGGGGTGAGGATCACGTCCCCAGAGCTGCCTGAGGAGCATTACCTCATCTCTGGGGAGAGCTAGGCCCAGGAGCTCTCCCACAGGGCCCCGTCAGGGCAGAGCGTGAGGCTGCTGGGCCTGTTCTAAGTCGTGTCCTGGGGTTTTCTACTCCGGCAACACCTAACATATGGCATGTGCACTGATGCTTATGAAAACAGTGATTCATTCTTAATCCTTAAAAAAAAAAAAAAAAAGTCAACCCTATGTGGCCTTGGCTCTCCTCCCTGAATGCCCTTCTGTTCTCCAGAATGTCTGTGTTGTCACCTGCCTCAGCCTTGTGTTGTGTGCTCCGTGGCTCTGCCTCTCTGCAGGCCCCCTCCTGCCTTCCATGTCTGTCTCCTTCCCTCCCCGCTGCTCTTTCCTCGGCTTCCTCATGGTCACCCTGGAGCTGTGCGTCCTCAGCCCTGTGTACATGGGAAGACCTTTCCTCTCCTTCATTTCCATCCATGCGCCTTGCCCAAGTACCTCTCACCCTCATGCCTCTTCCACACTGGGTCTATTCTATGCCTTTATCCTCCTTCCCCAGGCTTCGTCCCTTTAGGGAACATCTCCAGCTATGGGAAAACCTCCCTAGCTGGGGAGAGGCAGGAAGTAAGAAGGTGAAGGGAGAGGTAGGAAAGATTGGGGTATGAGATGAATGAGGACAGAAGTGGGGGAAGTGGGCTGCAGGGAAAATCACTGAGAATCACCGACTTTGCCTCCCATCTTGCAACCTCTGCCTCCTGGGTTCAAGCAATTCTTGTGCCTCAGCCTCTCAAGTAGCTGGGATTACAGGCGTGCGCCACCATGCTCAGCTAATTTTTTTTATTTTTAGTAGAGCCAGGCTTTTCCCATGTTGGCCAGGCTGGTCTTGAACTCTTGACCTCAGGTGATCCACCCACCTCAGCCTCCCAAAGTGCTGGGATTACAGGCTTGAGCCACCAAGCCCACTCTCGTCTTGATTTCTTCCATAAAATCATTTGTTTGATGCCCAGGTGGGCAGAAGATGAAGATGTTATATCGTGAGAGAAGACAAAACCACACCAGTCTTGTAAAAAATGAAAGAAAGAGAAGGACAGACAGACGGGAGGAAAGAGGGGGAAAGATTCAAGAGATCATGAGGGGTAGGGGATAAGAATGCATCATATCATAGCTAACTCTTGTTGTTCTTGTTGTTGCTGTTGTTTGAGACAGAGTCTCACTCTGCAGGTAGGAGTACAGTGGCATGATCTCAGCTCACTGCAACCTCCGCCTCCTTGGTTCAAGCAATTCTGCCTCAGCCTCTCGAGTAGCTGGGATTACAGGCATGTGCCACCACACCTGGCTAATTTTTTGTATTTTTAGTAGAGACAGGGTTTCACCACATTGGCCAGGCTGGTCTCAAACTCCTGACCTTATGATCCGCCTACCTTGGCCTCCCAAAGTGCTGGGATTACAGACGTGAGCCACTGCGCCTGGCTATTTTTTATTTTATTTTGTTTTATTTTATTTTATTTAGAGACAGGGTCTTACTGTGCTTTCCAGGCTGGAGTGCAGTAGTGCAGTCAAACCTCACTGCAGCCTCAGACTCATGAATTCAAGGGCTCCTCCTGCCTCAGCCTCCTGAGTAGCTTGAACTACAGGTACTCCTCATGCCCAGCTATGTTTTTCTTTCTTTATAGAGGCCAGATTTAGCAGTGCTGCCCAGGCTGGTCTTGAACTCCTGGGCTCAAACGATCCTTCTGCCTTGGCTTCCCAAAGCCCTGGGATTATAGGCAGAAGCCACCATGCCTGGCCTTAACTCTATTTAGACCAAAGCAGATCTTAACCAATGGATAGGCAAATAGGACTCACGAGACACAGGAGAGGCATTTCTAGAGTCAAAAGCAGCCAATCATTGTCAATGAGGTTTAAGATTAGGGTAGTCCCAAATTATGCAATGAGGTGGGTTCCAAACATTGGTTGTTGCCTGGAGCTCAAAACATGTTTCCAAAAGAGGCAGTATCCTTTGAAGAAGTCCAACAAAACTGTGTGAATCTTGGTTCTGTGTAACCTTGGGCAAGTAACAATCTCTCTGAGCCTTAAATAAAGATGACAATACCTTGTAAGAAGTGTATCTTGGCCAGGTGTGGTGGCTCATGCCTGTAATCCCAGCACTTTGGGAGGCCAAGGTGGGCGGATCACAAGGTCAGGAGATCAAGACCATCCTGGGTAACACGGTGAAACCCCGTGTCTACTAAAAAATACAAAAAATTAGCCAGGCGTGGTGGCAGATGTCTGTAGTCCCACCTACTCGGGAGGCTGAGGCAGGAGAATGGCATGAACCCGGGAGGAGGAGCTTGCAGTGAGCCAAGATCACGCCACTGCACTCCAGCCTTGGCGACAGAGCCAGACTCCGTCTCAAAAAAAAAAAAAGAAGAAGAAGAAGTGTATCTTGGCCCGACATGGTGGCTCATGCCTGTAATCCCAGCACTTTGGGAGCCTGAGGCAGGAGGATCCTTTGAACCCGGGAGTTCAAGACCAGCCCGGGCAACAGAGTGAGACCCTCTCTCTTTTAAAAAATAATTTAAAAATAATTAAAGAAAAAACAAGAAGTGTATCTCTCCTTTTTTTTTATTTTTTTATTTTTTCTTTTTGAGATGGGGTCTTGCTCTGACGCCAGGCGGGAGTGCAGTGGCGTGATCTCGGCTCACTGCAACCTCCACCTCCCAGGTTCAAGTGATTCTCCTACCTCAGCCTCCCAAGTAGCTAGGACTACAGGCGCACACGACCACACCCAGCTAATTTTTGTATTTTTAGCAGAGACGGGGTTTCACCACGTTGGCCAGGCTGGCCTCTATCTCTTGACCTTGTGATCCGCCTGCCTCGGCCTCCAAAGGCAGGAGGATCGCTTGAGCCCAGGAGTTTAAGACCAGCCTGGGCAACATAGTGACATCCCATCTCTATTTTTTTTTTTAATAAAAAATTAAAGCAAAAAAAAAAAAAGGCTCCAAAATATGGCAGTTAGAATTACAGAGAAAAGCCACAGTAGCTAATAATCTGCAATGCACTGAAAATAGACAACTGTGCTAAAAAGACCATAGAAACCTAACCATTGTGTACTGCACGATGCTTACAGAGGAAAGGGGTCTGGAATTTCAACCCCTAGCAGAAGTGGATGTTGCAGCAAGTACAGCCTCCGCTGTCATCTGTGCCCTAGGGTAGGGTTCAGTAGGTTGGGGGTTAAGAGACAGTGTCCCTCATAAGAAGTGGTCAAGTTTCTTTCTGAGTTTCAGTTCTTCGTTTATAGAAAGAGGATAGTAATGCACACTGTACACAGACTGCAGAAGACTAAAAATAGACCAGTATAAAAACTATTAAAAATTTTGAAAAATTCAAAATAAGATAGACCCTATTCCCAAACTATTTTCTGGAACAACAGCTGTATGGGATATTAATAGGGGTTACCAAAAAAGAAGTTTCCACACTCAAATAAAAATGGGAAATGCTGGCCGGTCGCAGTAGCTCACTCTTGTAATCCCAGCACTTTGGGAGACCAAGGTGGGTGGATCACCTGAGGTTAGGAGTTTGAGGTCAGCCTGGCCAATATGGAGAAACCCCGTCTCTACTAAAAATACAAAAACATTAGCCAGGCATGGTGGCAGGTGACTGTAATGCCAGCTATTTAGGAGGATGAGGCAGGAGAATCGATTGAACCCGGGAGGTGCAGGTTGCAGTGAGCCAGATCACGCCAGTGCACTCCAGCCTGGGCAAAAGAGTGAGACTCTGTTTCAAAAAATAAAAAGGGGGGCTAGGTGCGGTGGCTCATGCCTATAATCGCAGCACTTTGGGAGGCCAAGGCGGGTGAATCACTTGAGGTCAGGAGTTCGAGACCAGCCTGACCAACATGGAGAAACCCATCTCTACTAAAAATACGAAACTAGCTGGACATGGTGGCACATGCCTGTAATCCCAGCTACTTGGGAGGCTGAGGCAGAAGAATTGCTTGAACTCAGGAGGCAGAGGCTGCAGTAAGCCGAGATCGCGCCACTGCACTCCAGCCTGGGGATGACAAGAGCAAAACTCTGTCTCAAAAAAAAAAAAAACAGGAAATGCTAGGTCACAAGGAGGTCTCATATACCATTGGTTGACATAGAAATATATGCAAATTTGCAATAACTTCCAACATTTTAAATGCACATCTCCTTTGACATGGCAATCCTGCTAATGAGATGAAGGAGAGACACTAAATGAATTTCTTTCTTTCTTTCTTTCTTTTTTTTTTTTTGAGGTGGAGTCTCGCTCTGTCGCCCAGGTTAGAGTACAGTGGTGCGATCTCAGCTCACTGCAACCTCCGCCTTCCAGGTTCAAGTGATTCTCCTGCCTCACCCTCCCAAGTAGCTGGGATTACAGGCATGGGCCACCACAGCTGGCTAATTTTTGTATTTTTAGTAGAGACGGGGTTTTGCCATGTTGGTCAGGCTGGTCTCAAACTCCTCACCTCGTGATGCGCTCACCTCGGGCTCCCAAAGTGCTGGGATTATAGGCGTGAGCCACCGCATCCAGCCTCTAAATGGATTTCTTATTGTAGGACTTTTTCAAGACAAGAATGTGATATGTAGCATCTCCCAAACATATTTAAACCCAGGTTCCTCTTCTTACGAGACATCTCATAGGACTAGAGTTCCAAGGAAGACATTTGGAAACACTCAATGAGACCGTGCGTGAGAGAGCTCCTGGCACAGATGGTTTACCAGAAGACTTTCTATTTTCTTCTGCTGTGGCCTCAGACCTCTTATCCCATCATCACCATCTGTTCCTTACGACCAAAGTCTCTCTCGTCCTTGCCCTGCTACACAATCAGATACATTTCAGCAACTCCCCTCTGCCCCGCTTTCTCTGAAGTATAGATTTCCTTAGGAGTTTCCTAAAGATCTTTATGGCTCATAGTCATGAGGAATGAAGAACAAAAATGTTTTCTTCTCCAATGTCCTTCTCTTTATTCGTTTTGTCTCTATAAGAAATGGCAAGGTCAAACAGATATAAGAGGTGAGCCTGGGTATGTGAAAGACCCCAGCTAAAATGCACTAAATTTCAAAGAAAAATTAGATATTATGCCAGACACGGTGGCTCACACCTGTAATCCCAGCACTTTGGGAGGCTGAGTCAGGCAGATCACCTGAGGTCAGGAGTTGGAGACAACCTGACCAACATGGAGAAACACCGTCTCTACTAAAAGTACAAAATTAGCTGGGCGTGGTGGCACAAGCTTGTAATCCCAGCTAGTCAGGAGGCTGAGGCAGGAGAATCCCTTGAATAGGAAGGTGGGAATCGCTACAAAGAGGACCTTGTATGCTGTAAACAGTGGAGGACTGGTAACCGGATGCTACCTACACAAGTGAGGTCTGAAATTAATCCCTACATGAATAAACAAACTAACTGGATGTACATTGAGTATAAGTCAGTAAGTCATAGTGACTGCCTTGAGAATTAAAAACAGAGATCAGCCAGGCGGGGTGGCTCAAGCCGGCCACTGCACTCCAGCCTGGGTGACAGAGCGAGACTCTGTCTCAAAAAAAAAAAAAAAGTAGAGAGAGATCTTGGCAAGAAGCAGGCCCAGTTGAGTAAGGCTATCTTGTTTGATGAAGTGAGCTGTTCGCATGTCACAGCGACAGTATGAGAGTCTAAGAAATTCCTAGTGAAAGGCCGGGCGCTGTGGCTCAAGCCTGTAATCCCAGCACTTTGGGAGGCCGAGACGGGCGGATCACGAGGTCAGGAGATCGAGACCATCCTGGCTAACACAGTGAAACCCCATCTCTACTAAAAAAATACAAAAAAACTAGCCGGGCGTGGTGGCGGGCGCCTGTAGTCCCAGCTACTCGGGAAGCTGAGGCAGGAGAATGGCGTGAACCCGGAAGGCGGAGCTTGCAGTGAGCTGAGATCCGGCCACTGCACTCCAGCCTGGGCGTTACAGGTGTGAGCCACCGCGCCAGCCAAAGGTGTGGGTTTCTTATAAAGTCTCAAAAGAAAAAAAAGAAATTCCTAGTGAAGACTGGGCACGGTAGCTCACGCCTGTAATCCTAGCACTTTGGGAGGCCGAGGCAGGCAGATTGCCTGAGCTCAGGAGTTCTAGACCAGCCTAGGCAACATGGTGAAACCCCGTGTCTACTAAAAAAAAAAAAAAAAAAAGAGCCGGGCATAGTGGTGGGCGCCTGTAGTCCCAGCTACTTGAGAGGCTGAGGGAGGAGAACTGCTTGAACCTGGGAGGCAGAAGTTGCAGTGAGCCTAGATCGAGCCACTGCACTCCAGCCTGGCTACAGAGTGAGACTCCGTCTCAAAAAAAAAAAAAAAAAAAAAAAATCGAAATTCCTAGTGAAATAGATAGCTTTTGCTCTGCTGGGCAGTTTCTATGCCTTCTCATAGGTACTGAATCCCAGCAGGCAGCTGGGGGAAGATGATTCTTCTAATAGCATTTGTCAATAGATCTGTATCCTATTCTAATCTACACAAACAGGCGTGTGCGTGTGTGTGTGTATATATTTTTTATTTTATTTTTTAGAGAGGGGGTATTGCTTTGCTACCCTGGCAGGTCTCAAACTCCAGGCTTCAAGCAATTATCCCTCCTCTACCTCCCAAAGTGCTGGGGTTACAGGTGTGAGCTGACTCTAGAGTCTCTGAAATTCCTTGAATACAAAGCACAATGGAGGCACAAATTGTTGTTATTATTAAGATAGACCGGCTGGGCGCAGTGGCTCACGTCTGTAATCCCAGCACTTTGGGAGGCCGAGGCGGGCAGATCGCAAGATCAAGAGATCGACATCATCCTGGCCAACATGGTGAAATCCTCTTTACTAAAAATACAAAAATTAGCTGGGCATGGTGGCGCGCACCTGTAGTCCCAGCTTCTAAGGAGGCTGAGGCATGAGAATCACTTGAACCCAGGAGGTGGAGGTTGCAGTGAGCCGAGATCACACCACTGCACTCCAGCCTGGCGACAGAGCAAGACTCCATCTCAAAAAAAAAAAAAAAAAAAAAGAGATACAAAGGAGGAAAAGAAAGGGTAACTGTATGCACAGTTGAAAGATCAATTTTATAGAGGACTCCAAATCACCATAATTAATGATTGTGGGGTGTCTTATATACCACCACGGAATGCCACAAGACATTATTACAGTTTGAATGTGTTCCCCATTCATGTGTTGGAAACTTAATCCCCTCTACAACAGGGTTAAAACGTAAGACCTGCCGGGCGCGATGGCTCACGCCTGTAATCCCGGCACTTTGGGAGGCCGAGGCAGGCGGATCACAAGGTCAGGAGATCGAGACCACGGTGAAACCCCGTCTCTACTAAAAATACAAAAAATTAGCCGAGCGCGGTTGTGGGCGCCTGTAGTCCCAGCTACTCGGGAGGCTGAGGCAGGAGAATGGCGTGAACCCGGGAGGCGGAGCTTGCAGTGAGCCGAGATCGCGCCACTGCACTCCAGCCTGGGCGACAGAGCGAGACTCCGTCTCAAAAAAAAAAAAAAAACGTAAGACCTTTCAGAAGTAATTGGGCCGTGAAAACAAGGTCTTGGGCCGGGCGCGGTGGCTCAAGCCTGTAATCCCAGCACTTTGGGAGGCCGAGACGGGCGGATCACGAGGTCAGGAGATCGAGACCATCCTGGCTGACACAGTGAAACCCCGTCTCTACTAAAAAATACAAAAAAACTAGCCGGGCGAGGTGGCGGGCGCCTGTAGTCCCAGCCACTCGGGAGGCTGAGGCAGGAGAATGGCGTGAACCCGGGAGGCGGAGCTTGCAGTGAGCCAAGATCACGCCACTGCACTCCAGCCTGGGCGGCAGAGCGAGACTCTGTCTCAAAAAAAAAAAAAAAAAAAGAAAGAAAACAAGGTCTTGGTGAGGTGCCGCCATTTCATCCGTCCTCGGTCTCTGCGCCTTTCGCAGAGCTTCCAGCCTCACTATGTTGGGCCAGAGCATCCGGAGGTTCGCAACCTCTGTGGTCCGCAGGAGCCACTATGAGGAGGGCCCTGGGAAGAATTTGCCATTTTCAGTGGAAAACAAGTGGGCGTTACTAGTTAAGATGTGTTTGTATTTTGGATCTACATTTGCTGCACCCTTCCTTATAGTAAGACACCGACTGCTTAAATCATAAGGATATTTCAGTTCATCCATTTAACAGATATGAAGAGCATTTTAAGAGATACAGCCTCTGGAAATGGATCAAACTCTAACTCATGACATACTAGATATGTTTGTCAATAAACTTATGACATGAAAAAAAAAAGAAGTAATTGGGCCATGAAGGCTCCATCCTCATGAATGGATTAACACTGTTATCTTGGGAATGGGATGAGTTTCCTTTTTGAGACAGGGTCTCGCTCTGTTGCCCAGGCTGGAGTACAGTGGTGTGATATCTGCTCACTGCAACCTCCACCTCCTGGGCTCAAGTGATCCTCCTGCCTCAGCCTCCCAAATAGCTGGAATTACAGGCATGTGCTACCATGCCTGGCTAATTTTTGCATTTTCAGTAAAAAAGAGGTTTCGCCATGATACCCAGGCATCTCAGACTCCTGACCTCAAGTGATCCGCATCCTCAGCCTCCCAAAGTGCTGGCGTTACAGTTGTGAGCCACCACGCCAGCCAAAGGTGTGGGTTTCTTATAAAATGATGAATTCAGCCTCCTTTTGCTGTCTCCTCCTCATTTGCCCCTCTGCCCTCCACCGTGGAATAACACAGCAAGAAAGGTCTCATGAGGTGCCAGCCTCATGATCTTGGACTTCCCAGTCTCCAGAACTGTGAGCCCATAAATTTAGTTTTTTGGGGTGTTTTTGTTTTTTTTGTTTTTTTTTTTTTTTTTGAGATAGAGTCTTGCTCTGTCACCCAGGCTGGAGGGCAGTAGCAAAATCTCACTGCAGCCTCTGCCTCCTGGGTTCAAGCAATTCTCATGCCGCAGCCTCCTGAGCAGATGGGACTACAGGCACATGACACCATGCTTGGCCAATTTTTGTATTTTTAGTAGAGACAGGGTTTCACCATGTTGGCCAGGCTAGTCTTGAACTCCTGGCTTCAAGTGATCCACCTGCCCTCCCAAAGTGCTGGCATTACAGGCATGAGCCACTGCACCTGGCCCAAATTTCTGTTTCTTATAGATCACCCAGTCTATGGTATTGTGTTATAGTAGCACTAAATGGACTAAGACAGTGATGAAGAATGTGTACAATCTTAAAAGCACATGTAAACTTTGACACACACAGTAGAAAGGAAAAGTTACATTGAGTACAATGTCTCACACCTATAATCCCAGCAGTTTGGAGGCTGAGGTGGGAGGCTCCCTTGAGCCCAGGAGTTTGAGGCTGCAATGAGCTATGATTGCATCACTGCACTCCACCCTGGGTGACAAAGTGAGACCTCATCTCTAGTTATTTTTTTTTTTTTTTGAGAGAGAGGGTTTCGCTCTTATTGCCCAGATTGAAGTACAATGGAGGGATCTCGGCTCACTGCAACCTCCGCCTCCCTGGTTCAAGCGATTCTCCTGCCTCAGCCTCCCGCGTAGCTGGGATTACAGGCACATGCCACCACGCCTATCTAATTTTGTATTTTTAGTAGAGATGGGGTTTCACCATGTTGGTCAGGCTGGTCTCAAACTCCTGACCTCAGGTGATCTGCCCACTTCAGCCTCCCAAAGTGCTGGGATTACAGGCATGAGCCACTGTGCCCAGCCTCGAGACCTCATCTCTAAAAACAAAACAAAACAAAAAAGGAAATATAGTTTGGCCAAGACAGGTAAATTTAAAAGTCAATATATTTGTTTCAGTAAAATATAATCAGGAAGATAAATCTTTAACAAGCAATTTATAACCTGTGTCCAAAGCCAAAGATAATTTTAAATTATTCATTGATTTAAATTATGAAAAGAAAGGTATCCTACTTGTTACTCTAAATAATTGAGAGTTAACTAGAAATTTAAAGATTTTTTACGAATAGAGGAATGAGTTCCTAAATTCTTGAAAATTTGATTTATGATAACTTTCCTTTCATTAAGTGTAATTAAAGTAATGAGATTTAAAAAACTGACAAATGGAAACAAAAACTAATAACATGAAGAACTAAGATTTGAATGTGTTTGTGCATAAGTGAAAGTCATGTTTTTTTAATTAAGGATGAATCTAAGAAATACAATTGCAATTGAAAACTCAATGCATACTTCTCCAGAACCTGCTCGGTCTTATTAAAAACAGCCAACTTTTTTTTCTACTAACCTTTTAATCTGAGTTCCTCTTCTTCTTTACTGAAAGATAACATCTACTCTTTGAAATCACCTCTACTGGCTAAAATTAATGAATTGAGGGGAAGGGGACCCTTGACAATTCTGCCTCCAGCCATGGCAGATTAATTTGTAACATACCAACACAGTCTCTCCAGGAATATATGAACAAAACGGAGACGGGGGAAATCGTTTGTTGGGTGTCATCAGAGTGGTACCAAGGCATCGAGGACCTGAAGGGGCAAGATTCCACAGAGAAGGGAATCTTAGATGTGAGCCTGATATTAGTCATCGGTAGCAGTTTTGTTTTTTTTTGGGGGGGAGGGGCGGGGGCAGGGGGGTGGGTTGTGGGGAGGTGGGGGAGACAGGGTCTCTCTTGTGTTGCCCAGACTGGAGTGCAGTGGTGCAATCATGGCTCACTGCAGCCTTGACTTCTATAGCTCAGGCAATCCTCCCACCTGTGCCCCTGGAGTAGTAGAACTACAGGTACACGCCACCACATCCAGCTAATTTTTAAATTTTTTTGTAGAGACAGGGTCTCACTATGTTGCCCAGGCTGGTCACAGACTCCTGGCCTCAAGGGAACCTCTCACCTCGGCCTCCCAAAGTGCTGGTATTATTACAACCGTGAGCCACCATGCCTGGCTGCAGTTTTTCTTTTCAAGCCATTTGATGATTCATATCAAATTATCAGAAAACAGCAGATGTAATCCAAGCACTTTGGGAGGTAAAGGCAAGAAGATCACTTAAGGCCAGGAGTTCAAGGCCATCCTGGACAACATAGTGAGACCCCCCCAGCTCTACAAAATAAATAAATAAATAAATAATTTCACTGAAAAAAAAAGAAAGAAAGCAGAATGGTGGCTGAGAAAATAGAAAATCAGCAGTCTGTATATGGCCAGTTGATGCAGTAATTTCATAAAAATAAGTCTAATTTCAGCCAAATATATATTGCTAGCAGAAATGAGAAAGGCATTACCAACCTTTCCAAATAAGCACTCCAATGATATTCAGCCTGATCTTCATTCAGAATAGTCACTTTTCTCCTGAATCATAATCAGAATGGAATAGAGAGACAGAGAGAGAGAGAGTCCTGTCTCTGTCACCTTGCTTTGTCACCCAGGCTAAAGTACAGTGGCACGATCGTGGCTCACTGCAACCTCCACCTCCAAGGTTCAAGCAATTCTCCTGCCTCAGCCTCCTGAGTAGCTGGGATTACAGGCATGCAGCACCACGCCTGGCTAATTTTTATATTTTTTAGTAGAGACAGGGTTTCACCATATTGGCCAGACTGATCTCTAACTCCTGACCTCAGATGTTCCACTCACCTCAGCCTCCCAAAGTACTGGGATTACAGGCATAAGCCACGGTGCCTGGCCCAAAATGGAATATTTTAAAGCCTTAACAAAATAAACATTGTAAGTTAACTTGGTGAATAGTTAAGTAATCAATGATAAAGAACCCTATAAATTGCCTGGTATGGTGGCTCATGTCTGTAATCCCAGCACTTTGGGAGGTCGAGATGGGTGGATGACTTGAGCTCAGGAGTTGAAAACCAGCCTGGGCAACATGACAAAATTCCATCTCTACAAAAAATACAAAAAAAAAAAAAAAAAAAAAAGAAATTAACCAGGCGTGGTGGCATGTGCCTGTAGTCTCAGCTACCCAGAGGCTGAGGTGGAAGGATTGCATGAGCCCCAGGAGGTTGAGGCTGTAATGAGCCATGATGACACCACTGCACTCCAGCCTGGGCAACAGAGCAAGACCCTGCCCCAAAAAACAAAACAAAAACAAAACAAACAAACAACAACAACAAAAAGAAAACCTACAAATCAACCAAAGGCAAGAGAATGCTCTGTTGCAGGTGGGTTCTCCAGAAGCAGATGCTAAGATAAAGTCTGGGGTATAAGATGTTTATTAAGGATCAACACATGTCAGGCCAGGCACAGGGGCTCACGCCTATAATCCCATCACTTTCGGAGACCAAGGCAGGGGGATCATTTGAGGTCAAGACCTCGAGACCAGCTTAGCCAATATAGTGAAACTCCATCTCTACTAAAAATACAAAAATGAGCCGGGCATGGTGGCGGGCACCTGTAATCCCAGCTACTCAGAAGGGTAAGGCAGGATAATCACTTGAACCCAGGAGGCAGAAGTCGCAGTGAGCTGACATCCCACTGACTATTTCACTAAGAGTGAAACTCCATGGCAAAAAAAAAGCAAAAACAAAAACAGAATTAGTCAGGTGTGGGGGCCTAGGGGGGACAAGGTTGTAGTGAGCAAAGATGGCACCACTGCACTCCAGCCTGGGTGCTAGAGCCAGACCTTGCCTCAAAAAAAAAAAAAAAAGGAGATGAAGTCTTGCTCTTCACTCAGGCTGAAGTGCAGTGGCACAATCATAGCTCACTGTAGCCTCTATCACCTGGGCTCAGCCGATTCTCCTGCCTCAGCCTCCAGAGTAGCTGGGACCACCACACCTGGCCCAACTTCTAGAACAGTGCCTGATACATACAGAAATGCAGTACTATTAGTGGAGTAGGTTAATTCCTGAGTAGCAGCATGTTGACTTAATTTCTTCACCTTTGTTCCATCCTCCACCTACCCAGGCAACCCTTGATAGCTAAGGCTATGGATTGGAACACCTACAAGTGGTTTTTCCACGTGGCCTGGGCTTCCTCAAACATGGTGACTATATTCCAAAGGTGAGCATCCCTGAGCGGGGAGAGGGGGAGTCAGCCAAAAACTATATGGACTAAGAGTAAAGTGATGTGGCCTGACACCAAGACCCAAACACTCATATTTCACTTGCAGTCATGTTATCAGGCCTCCCCATTCTAACCATGCATACTTTTTTGTTGTTGCTTTGTTTTGTTTTGTTTTGTTTTGTTTTGTTTTGAAATGGAGTCTCGCTCTGTCTCCCAGGCTGGAGTGCAGTGGCGCGATCTCGACTCACTGCAACCTCCACCTCCCAGGTTCCAGTGATTCTCCTGCCTCAGCCTCTCAAGTCGCTGGGACTACAGGCACACGCCACCACACCCAGCTAATTTTTTTTTTTTTTTTTTTTTTTGTATTTTTAGTAGACACGGGGGTTTCACCATATTGGCCAGGCTGGTCTTGAACTCCTGACCTCAAGTGATCTGCCCGCCTCGGCCTCCCGAAATCCTGGGATTACAGGCATGAGCCACCACGCCTGGCCAACCATTCATTCTTTGTGCATCATTCAGAAGATTTGCAATGAAAATACAAACAAAACAGCACTCTTCATTATTGTTCCCGAAACTCAGAATTAAGGGAGCAAGGCTGCAGTGAGTGGAAAAGTGGGACATTGGGAATGCTTTTCATTTCTTTTTGTTTTTAGAGACAGGAGCTTGCTCTGTCACCCAGGCTGGAATGCAGTGGCAGGATCTCAGCTCACTACAACCTCAACCTCCCAGGGTTAAGCAGTCCTCCCACCTCAGCCTCCCAAGTAGTTGGGACTATAGGTACATGCCACCATGCTTAGCTAATTTTGTTTAGTTGTTGTTGTTGTTGTTGCTGTTTTTGTTGTTGTTGTTTTGAGATAGAGTCTCGCTCTGTCACCCAGGCTGGAGTGCAGTGACACAATCTTGATTCACTGCAACCTCTGCCTTCCAGGTTCAAGTAATTCTCCTGCCTCAGCCTCCCAAGTAGCTGGGACTACAGGCACGTGCCACCGTACCTGGTTAATATTTTGATTTTTTTTTTTTTTTTTGAGATGGAGTCTCACTCTATTGCCCAGACTGGAGTGCAGTGGCATGATCTCAGCTCACTGCAACCTCCACTCCCTGGGTTCAAGCAATTCTCCTGCCTCAGCCTCCTGAGTAGCTGGGATTACAGATGAGCATGACTGTACCCAGCTAATTTTTGTATTTTTTTAGTACAGACGGGGTTTCATCATGTTGGCCAGGCTGGTCTTGAACTCCTGACCTTGTGATCTGCCCACCTTGGCATCCCAAAATGCTGGGATTACAGGCTTGAACCACTGTGCCTGGCCAATTTTTTGTATTTTTAGTAGAGATGGGGTTTCACCATGATGGCCAGGCTGCTCTTGAACTCCTGACCTCAGATGGTCTGCCCACCTCAGCCTCCCAAAGCGCTGGGATTACAGGCATGAGTCACTGTACCTGGCCATTTTTGTTTATTTTTCACAGAGACACTGTCTCACTATGTTGCCCAGGCTGATCTTGAACCCTTGGACTCAAGCAATCCTCCCTGCTTGGCCTCCCAAAGTGCTGGGATTATAGGCCTTTGCCACCAGGCCTAGTGGGAATGCTTACTTCAGCAAGTAGAGGACTCACTTGGGCTCTGGGTGACTTGGAAGCACAGCCACATACAAGTGTCATCACTGTCACCTGTATCAGCATACTATCTGCATTCGTTTTTTTCTCCTCTCTTCCATTGTTGATTTGTCATACTTACTTGGTTCACGTTATAGAGAATACATTTTCTTGGGAAAGAAGAAGGCATTATAATACAGTGTTAAAACTCCAGGTTTATTCCTTTATGAAGAATGATTGTGTCATCATTAGGAATTTTAGTGTGAATTCTTCCATGCTGGGTGGCCCATTTGATAGAAAGTGAATTTCAGACTAGGTCAGTACTAAGACAATGATTCACTCCTAGGCCCTCAAAGTCAGCATCCAACTCAGTTCTTTTTAATATCAATGGGATGTATTCATTAGCCAGAGTTAAAATAATCTAAAAACTTCTTCCAACAAAATAATTGGATTGAAATAACATCCAGAGTGGTTAGACTGAAGGAAAAAAAAAAAAAAAAGGCATTATTCAATTTCCAAATACAGTACCTTGAATAATAAAATGAACTCATTCTTGTTTTATTGTGGGTATTGCTTCATAATTGTCCTTAATGTTCATTCTTTGTTTCTTCTTGGGAAGATCAGAAAGGGATGACTAAAGTAGGAGCGAAGTCAGCAACTTATCTTCAGGCGTAACTACTTTTTCTGTATCCTGAACCCTCAAGAGGGATTTCTGAAGAAAGAAAGAGAAAAATTAAACCTTATCCAATGGAATGTAGAAAGCTGGAAATAAAAAGGCCTTAAAATTTGTAACAGATATCTTTTTGGTTTATGACCACATTTTCTAACATCTGTTGAGGGACATTTTCTGACCAAAAGGCCTGTCAGTATCAATAAGGAGACGCTTTCCTCATTGTTCTAGAATCTACAGTGTCCAGCGTTATTGAAATGGATATATACCGCTAGTTCATACCAAAGGATGGAGAGTGAGAGTGAAGAGGGAAGGGAAAGAGGAGCAGGGATTAAAGTGTGGAGTCGCCCCTGGCCCTGCTTTGAACTCTCACTGGCTTTTTGGAACTTAACCAAGATCAAACAGGCAGTTGCCGCCAGCTCAAGGCCTCTGGTTCTCTATAATTTTTGGAGTAGATTTTGAGGTTACGATTATGAAGTTTTGTGGTAACTTTAAACTGGAAAGTATTGCATTCACCTTTTATATTCCCCAAAGAAAGAAGAAATGCCCGGCCATGTAATGAAACTCCTTTCGATCTGACCATTGTGTGAGGAACAGATTTCACACGGAGCAAATCTTTGCAACCAGACTCAAATGTTTCCCATTACAGCCCTGCACGGGTATCAGTGTGCAAGGGGCTGCTGCAGAGTGTGCAACTCTCCCAGCAAAATGCACACATTCGGTGGCTTGGTTAGAGTATCAAAATCATATCCACGGTTGAACACATAAGTGCAAACACACTTACGATCACCATACCTTAGAGCCTAAACGATAAGAATGAAGACCGGGCGCGGTGGCTCACGCCTGTAATCCCAACACTTTGGGAGGCCAAGGCAGGGGGTGGATCACGAAGTCAGGAGTTCAAGACCAGCCTGGCCAACATAGTGAAACCCCATCTCTACTAAAAATACAAAAATTAGCTAGGCATGGTGGTACGCACATGTAGTCCCAGCTACTTGAGAGGCTGAGGCAGGAGAATTGCTTGAACCCGGAAGGCGGAGGTTGTGGTAAGTCGAGATCATGCCACTGTACTCCAGCCTGGGAGACAGAGCAAGACTCCACATCAAAAAAAAAAAAAAAAAAAAAAAGAACACAAATTCCATAAATTGTCTTGAAAAAAATCTGATTTCACAAAACAAACATGGCTCAAATCATTGCAGCCTTAATTCCTTAAATAAGAATTGCTCATTTGCCATGTCTACAACATATCTTACTAGAATCCTTCAGTTTAGCAACTTGTGCTACCCTGTAAAACCAGTGCTAGAAAGTGACGGTTTTTTTTTTTTTTTTTTGAGATGGAGTCTTGCTCTGTTGCCCAGGCTGGAATGCAGTGGTGTGATCTCGGCTTACTGCAACCTCTGCTTCCTGGGTTCAAGCGATTCTCATGCCTCAGCCTCCCAGGTAGCTGAGATTACAGGCATGCGCCACCATGACTGGCTAGTTTTTGTATTTTCATTAGAGAAGTGGTTTCACCGTGTTGTCCAGGCTGGACTCAAAATCTTGACCTCAAGTGATCCACCCACCTCAGCCTCCCAAAGTGCTGGGATTACAGGTGTGAGCCACCATGCCCGGCCTCAACAGAAAGTTTCAATCTACCATAATACAATTGCTACTGTGGTTTTAGGGGAAATTTCCTTCCTCTTCACCTTGTCTCAGAGTACACATTAAAAACAATCAGTTCTTATAAAATAGCTACAGACTACAGCCTTTGAAGCCAAATTAAAGTCATCATGTGTAACTACAATAATGCTAATGAGAACAGAAACAATAGCAGTTATAAGATGCTCTTATCAAAAACTTCAGTAAAGTTCATAGATGGTATCTTATGAATCCTTTTTGAACAGTGGGCATTGTTATCTCCACTTTATCGGATGGGGAACCAAGATATTCAACGATAACTTGCCAAGGTCATCAGATTCCTCAGAGCCACACCAAAACAGAAAGCCATAATGGTGTGTGCTGCCTTGGTCCTCTGGGCTGTGTCTTTTAGAACTTCATGCTAGAGTCCATCTTACATTCTCAACTCAGAAGCCAACTTGGTTTGCATACATACCAGGAGTAACTTTGCTTTTTGTTTGTTTTTTTAAGTAGAGATGGGGTCTCACTATGTTGCCCAGGCTAGTTTCAAGCTCTTGTCTCCAAGCCATCTTTCTGCCTTGGTCTCCCAAAGTATTAGGATCACATTCATGAGCCACCGTGCCCAGCCTAGGAGTAACTTTGGTAGAAAATGTGCTGACCTAGGTAAGAGAGAAAGAGAGAATAGAGTGAGAAAAATAAAGGCGATCTGTGACTCCTCAAAGAAGTTATTTCTATAACTGTCCAAAAGGAGATCATTTTTGGAGTCTTTTACAGCTTCGGCATAATTTAGTACAACTTGTATGACTCAAAAACACTTCTATCCTGAAAATATCCTTTGCTATAATAATTTCATATTTTTGTTTTGTTTTGTTTTTAAGAAAGAAACAGGGTTTCTTTCACTCCTGCCACCCAGGCTGGAGTGCAGTGGCGCCATCTCGGCTCACTGCAACCTCTGCCTCCCTGGCTCAAGTGATTCTCCTGCCGTAGCCTCCCAAGTAGCTAGGACCACAGGCATGCGTGCCACGATGCCCAGCTAATTTATGTATTTTTTGTAAAGACGGGGTTTCACCATGTTTCCCAGGCTGGTCTTGCCCTCCTGAACTCAAGTGATCTGCCCACCTTGGCCTCCCAAAATGATGGGACTGCATACATGAGCCACCAAGCCCAGCCTCAGCATTTTAAATTACATTGAATGCTTTCTCCTGAGATCCCAAACTTAGTACAATAGACGTTAATATTTAAAAGTGACATTTGTAATTGATTTCAATATGTATTATATCATACTAAAAAATCTGCTGTTATCTTATTATATATTGATATCAGAAAAGATTACCTGATCTCTTGCTTGAAAAAAAGAAAACATGTAGAATAAACATACATTTCTTTTTTGAGACAGTTTCACTCTTCCATCCAAGTTGGAGTACGATGGCATGATCTTGGCTCACTGCAACCTCTGCCTCCCTAGCTCAGGAGATCTTCCGGCCTCAGCCCCCAAAGTAACTAGGACCACAGACGCTTGCCCATACCTGGCTAATTTTTGTATTTTTGGTAGAGACGGAGTTTCACCATGTTGGCCAGGCTGGTCTCAAACTCCTAAGCTCAAGTGATCCACCCACCTGGGCCTCCCAAAGTGCTGGAATTACAGGCGTGAGCCACTGTGCCTGGTCAGGAGTCTTTCAGAGTTTGTATGAGATTCATTCAAAAAGCCACTCTTTCGTTTTTATTTTTATTTTTTGCTTTAATTAATTAATTGTGTTTTCTTTTTTTGAGACAGAGTCTCACTCTGTTGCCCAGGCTGGAGTGCAGCGTTGTGATCTCTGCTCACTGCAACCTCTGCTTCCTGGGTTCAAGTGATTCTCCTGCCTCAGCCTCCCGAGTAGCTGGAATTACAGGCATGTGCCACCATGCGTAGCTAATTTTTGTATTCTTAGTAGAGACGGGGTTTCACCATGTTGGCCAGGCTGGTCTCGAACTTCTGACCTCAAGCGGTCCACCCACCTCAGTCTCCCAAAGTGCCGGGATTACAGGTATGAGCCAATTTTAATTTAAATATTTTATTTCTTTATGTGTTCAGAGTAAATAATTCCTCTTTCACCTGTTCTTTCCCACTTTTTATGGTCCCAATTCCAATCATCCTAGACTACCACCAAAATGTCCACTGGCTCCAGTTTAAGGTGATATTGACCTAGAAGTATATGCATTATTAATAGTTAGACTTTCAAGGCCTAACAATTTTCCAGGGTCCAAAGGCCATCATTTGTAATGGTAGAATTTCAGCTATGTTGACGGATGGAGCCATTTTTGAAAACCAAGTCAATTCCCTTTAACTCAGGTTACAGAAGGAACTTGTGTGTAAGGCAAGTGCTGAATACAGATTTTGATTACTTTTCAGCTTATGTTAAAATTTCAAAACCTAACAAAGCTGAAAAGTCATCTACCAAAGAATGATGAGCATTGACTCTCCAAGCCCTTGAATTCTAAACCACAGACTGATAATCCCCTTAGACCTCAGTGGCCCCACCCCGCATCGCACCCCCATTGCTTCTGTTAATTAGTAGGGGTAAAGAGGGAGCCAGAAGGAAAGCAAGGAGAACTGGAGGACTTACAATAGGATCTGTCAGGAGGCTAAGCTCCTCCTTGGAAGAAACCCTCTCGCCACAAGGATTACTGATGCCTGTAATTCTACAATTAAAGAATCCTTCTTCTCTGAATAAAATGAAAATACCCTGGTGAAAGTTCAGGTCTTACTCCAAAACCTAATAGTATATCTCAACACCTACAACAGCAATACTTAGGGTGTTTGGCAAAACTCATGATTCCTGGATGTCAACACAGAAATCACTGAATTTCTTTTTTTAATTTTATTTTTATTTTTTATTTATTTTATTTTATTTTTATTTTTTATTTATTTTATGCTATTTTTTTGAGACGGAGTCTCACTCTGTCACCCAGTCTGGAGTGCAGTGGCGCAATCTCAGCTCACTGCAACTTCCGCCTCCTGGATTCAGGCGATTCTCCAGCCTCAGCCTCCTGAATAGCTGGGATTACAGGAGTGCACCACCATGCCCGGCTAATTTTTGTATTTTAGCAGAGATGGGGTTTCACCATGTTGGCCAGGCTGGTCTCAAACTCCTGACCTTAAGTGATCTATCCGCCTAGGCCTCCCAAAATGCTGGGATTATAGGAATGAGCCACCGCGCCCGGCCCGGAAATCACTGAATTTCTAACTCAAATTCTCATTTGATCCTTTTGCACAGTGAAGTGGAAAGACTTCCGGCTTAGAGCTAGAGAGAAATAAAGAGGAAGCAAGAGTAGAAGATGAAGCCTGTGCAACATAGCAAAACCCCATCTCTACAAAAAATGAAAATGAATAAAAATTAGCTAGACATGGTGGTGTGCACCTGTGGTCCCAGCTGCTTGGGAAGCTGAGCTGAGAGGATCACAGAAGCCTGGAAAGTCAAGGCTGCAGTGAGCCCTGATCATGCCACTGCACTCCAGCCCGGGCAACAGAGCAAGACTCTGTCTCTAAAATAAAGAACTGAAGATGGGGGACTGGGGTGGGGGGCTGTAGAATCAAAGGTAAACACTCATAAAGTATGGTGTATTTGACAATTTAAGCCACTCTTGAAAGGCACAGAGAAGGCCAAAAAGGGAAATCAAAGAGAAAAAAGGAAAGGAAGAGTGCATAAATTTTGTGAACCTGGCATGGACTTCCAAAATGTTGTTCTGCATTAAATAGGTCTCTACCACCTCATGAAGGAAAAAGTTTTGTTGTTGCTCTTCTTTCCTTTATTTCCCTTTTTTTTTTTCTTTTTTTTTTTGACGGAGTCTCTCTCTCTGTCACCCAGGCTGGCGTGCAATGGTGCAATCTCAGCTCACTGCAACCTCTGCCTCCCGGGTTCAAGCAATTCTCCCGCCTTAGCCTCCCAAGTAGCTGGGATTACAGGCACACACCACCATGCCCAGCTAATTTTTGTATTTTTGTAGAGATGGGGTTTCACCATGTTGGCCAGGCTGGTCTTGAACTCCTGACTACATGTGATCTGCCCGCCTCGGCCTCCCAAAGTGCCAGGATTACCGGTATGAGCCACCATGCCTGGCCACCCTTATTTCCTTTTTATTTAAAAAGGTTCCTTTCCATATTTAACATATAGAATTTTGCTTAGGAAATATGGGTTTTGTGGAAAGTTAGGAAGGCATTTTTTACAAATAAATGCTGGGTATTAATGAATTCTACATCTTTTCCCACATTTATTTCTTCAAAGATGTCTACAAAGATAGTATTTTTGCAGGTTCTTTTTTTCTGCATAACACCTCACTTTAAAAAGGCAAAATATTATTCACACAAACATCTTTTACTCACTCTACCCAATATTAGAAGCATTATAGGCTCCAAAGACTATCATGATTAACCTTCCTCGAATAAAACTTTAGGGATCCGCTTTGAACCCACAAAAGAAATTAAATGCACAGTTAAGACTGATTTTCATCATCAAGTTGCAACAGGGAATTGTCTTTAAAGCTGTCTCCTGCTGCCTTCATTAGAGTCTTGATCTCTTGCCACAAATTTATATTCCTTTGTGGGTTTAAGGCAGATATTTGATATCCTTTTAATCTATATTTATTAGGCGAGCTATTGATGAGTCTCATTCTTCCACAAATTCATGAACAATATTCCCGTGGCCACTATAGTGGGAGTCTTAACTGAATACAAGATCTTTGAGATACGTGACCATTTTTCACAGGGTAAATGGTATATTAAATACCAAAATGTGGCCAGGCACTGTGGCTCATGCCTGTAATCCCAGCACTTTGGGAGGCTGAGGCAGGCAGATCATGAGGTCAGGAGTTTAAGACCAGCCTGACCAACATGGTGAAACCCCATCTTTACTAAAGAAAAAAAAAAAATACAAAAATTAACTGGGCATGGTGGTGTGCACCTGTAATCCCGGCTATTCAGGAGGCTGAGGCAGGAGAATCACTTGAACCTGGGAGGCAGAGGTTGCAGTGAGCAGAAATCATGCCACTGACCTCCAGCCTGGGCAATAGAGTAAGACTCCGTCTCAAAAAAAAAAAAAAAGTGCAAGTTAAAAACAGATATCAGCCTCTGCTTTAAGATCCACTTTGAGGCTGGGCATGGTGGCTCACGCCTGTAATCCCAGCACTTTGGGAGGCCAAGGCAGGCAAATCCCTTGAGCTCAGGAGTTTGAGACTAGCCTGGGCAAACATGGTGAGACCCCATCTCTACAAAAAATACAAAAATTAGCTGGGCGTAGTAGCATGCGTCTGTAGTCCCAGCTACTCGGGAGGCTGAGGAGGGAGGATCTCTCCAGATTGGGTGGCAGAGGTTAGAGTGAGCTGAGATCATGCCACTACATTCCAGTCTTGAGTGAGAGAGTGAAAGAGTGAGACCCTGTCTAAAAAAAACAAAAAAAAAATCCACTTTGGCTTGCTCCACAAACCCCAGTCAACCAGCAAAAAGTTGAGGATGCCCATAACAGAGAGTACCAAAAGAGAGGATTTCTGCCCTCTTCCTCACCCCCATTATCTGCTTTTCCAGATGGCCCCTCCCAATTCAGGACCGTCTGTATCTGACAAAGCTCCTGATTGGAAGAAACTTGGACCTAGAGAGCAGGAACCATTTGCCTGACTGCTCTCAAATTCATTCATTGCACCCCTGCATCACAGGGGAATTCCTTGCACCCCTGGGCCACAGTTACCAACTGGGATCCAGCTATGGTCAGTCAATGGGAGGCCCTGGAAGGAGATGAGGGAGGAAGGGTACAGGAAGAAGGAGGAAGTCAGAGTAGTTCTTCCCTTCCTCTCTGCTTTAGGCAGCATCTTTGACTGTGGCTGCATTGCCTCCATGGTTACACCTCCCGCTGGGCAGGCTCCCATTGGCGGAACCTAGCTGGGAGCCAGTTGATGAGGGAGCCTAGGAAATGCCGTTTCCAGATCAACCCCTTGGACATGATACAGACCAAATCAGGGGCAGTGTGAGGACTGGATCTGAGAAGAAACAGCCAAATGATCAGCACAAAGGACAAAACTAAGAAGAGTCACTGGAGGCCAGGCACGATGGCTCATGCCTGTAACCCCAACACTTTGGGAGGCCGAGGGCCGGCGGATCACCTGAGGTCAGGAGTTTGAGACCAGACTGGCCAACATGGTGAAACCTTGTCTCTACTAAAAATACAAAATTTAGCCGGGCGTAGTGGCAGGTGCCTGTAATTCCAGCTATTTAGGAGACTGAGGCAGGAGAAATGCTTGAACCTGGGAGGTGGAAGTTGCAGTGAGCTGAGATTGCACCACTGCACTCCAGCCTGGGCAACAAGAATGAAACTCCATCTCAAAGAGGAAAAACAAACAAACAAACAAAAAAAACAAGAGGCATTGGGTCTTCTCTAGCTTGGCAGGATGAAGAATGACAACTAACTCTAAAGCATCCATTCCATTCCATATATATGGAGCATTCACCAGGTGTTTGGAATTGCACTAGGTGCTAAGAATGCAAAGATCAAGGGCAGGGCGAAGTGATTCATGCCTATAATCCTAGCACTTCAGGAGGCTGAAGTGGGAGGAATGCTTGAGCCCAAGAATTCGAGAACAGCCTGGGCAAAGTAGTGAGACCACCCCCCATCTCTGAAAAAATAAAAAAATAAAAATAAGAATGCAAAGATCAATAGCATATTGTCCCAGCTCTCACACACTTGGGTTTGCATCCTACCTCTATCCCTTACTTCTAGTTGGCTTTAGGTAACTTTGACCACTTCAAGCCTTCTTTTCCTCCATGATGAAATGGGGAAAGCAATAGTATCTACTTACGGTAGATATCCCATGAGCATTTGTTGGAAAAAATTGTGTTTAAGTGAGAATCTTAATAAGTAAAATGAAGTTACATGTATTGATCACCTCCTCTATGCCA
The DNA here is from genome assembly GCF_037993035.2 of Macaca fascicularis. Taxonomy (NCBI): domain Eukaryota; kingdom Metazoa; phylum Chordata; class Mammalia; order Primates; family Cercopithecidae; genus Macaca; species Macaca fascicularis. The sequence continues at coordinate 157,783,816 of NC_088378.1, read as the reverse complement.
GGCATGGAGCTTAGTGTTTCACATACATTATTTTCATTTCTACAACAACTCTCAAGGTGGGGGAAACAAGCAGTTATAATACAACGTGGTAAGAGCTATACTAGTGGCACCTGCAAACCGTGATGAGAACACAGTAGGGAGTCATTAGCTTTTTCTAGGGAACCCCATAGAGACTTCACAGAGAAGAGAGGGAAGATTTCATAACAATAATAATAATAACAGCAGTAGCTAACACCCATGGAGAATTCATTCAGCACCAGGCCCTGAGCCACAAAACACGCCTTCAGTCAACAAGCAATCTCTGGGACTTCCTCCTCGAGGTCTTAGCTCCCAGGGAGGGATGTGGTCCTATCATCCCATTTTGTAGAGAAAGCAACTAACCTTTAGAGTTGCTAAATAACGTGCCCAAGGTCACCCGGCTAGTAACGGTCAGGGTCAGGATCCAAACCTGAGTGTGCCTGATTCCAAAGCCCACACACGGAGGAACGGTGCCTTCCTGCCTTTATGAATGTATGGCTTTATTAAGAGCTAACCAGCACACAGCAGCTGCACAAATGACAAATTTGTGCGCTAACATCCAACAGACTGTAGGCTCCTTGGGGGAACTGTGCAGAACAGAGCCTGATACTGAAGGTGCTTAATTCTTTGGGAAGTCCAGCGTGTTTGATTCCAGCTGCACAGCCCCGGCTCAGAGGAGCTGGGGACAAAGGGCTCCATCCTGGGACTGGGGGAGGTGGCCGAGGTGAATAAAGTGCTGTCTGGAAAGCAACTGCATGGCCTTGAGAGATGAGTTAACCCTTTCAAGACACCAGGCTAATATTTGGTTTAATTATCTCTTCCAAGGTACTAAACGACACTCCAATGGTCTCAGAGTAAATTTATCTCTCAAATGGGAGCCATTTACTAACCTACTTCAGAGCGCAACCCTTCTGTCTTAGACAGCTTCTCTTTAAAAGGACAGTTGTAAGCAAGTTCTCTACTTGTCTGCTTTAAAGAGCGTGGAGAGAAGTCCTTAAAACTTCCCAAGATTACTTTTAATTAAAAAGATACGAATCCTTATTTTTTCCCATTTCTCCAACCTTCTGTGCTGCGGGGGGAGATGAGATATTTAGCAAATAAAAAGAGACCTTTTCTTCGAATTTCAGAGCTGTTCAATTATAAACACGGCTGCCTGCAAAGTTGGAAATCAATTCAACTGCAATCTTCTTTAAAGCTTTTTAAACGCAACTGCTAACCTGTCTAGATGTTTAACTTTCAGGTTTCAAAACCTGTCAGTTAAAACTTACTTACTGTTACTCCTTTTCTCTGAAGCTACAAGCCAGAAGAGAAATTATGTAGCAAATTGGAAACAAGGAACTAAGACTTGATAGCAACACAAAAGGCTAGCTGACGGGCTGGAGTGCAAGACACTGCAATTCTTGCTCTGAAAATGAATAAGGATTACAGGGCTCATCTACTGGCGGCGTCTAATGAGGTTGCGCCTTCTCAGTTCTGAAACAAGCAGTCAATTGATCCCTTCACAAGAACACCTGGTCTATTCCGAGAATTAAAAAAATTAGTCAAACCTGTTGTTGGCTGAGTTTACCAGTCAATTCTGTTAAATTGTGGCATTGGTAGCAATAGGGAGGCATAGTTCATTAAAAATACCATTCGGGGAAATCCTGAGGCAATGGGATAGTGATTACTGAACTAATTCTATTGGCCTGAAAGAGTTAATTCAACTCCTAAAGGGAAGCAATTTACTTTCTATTCCTCCTGAGGATGGACCAGGCTCTTAAGGAGTTTACTACAATGAGGCTGTTTTTTACCAGCCTTCCCCTCCACTCCCCTCACGTAAAGTTCCCCTGACGGTTGTCAAGCCCAAGATAAAGATGGGGTGTACCAGGAGGGTCACCTGGCATTACTCACATGAGCCCCTCTCGGGCAGCCTGGGTAATGCTGAATAAATCCATGCATGCAAGGAAAGGGCACAAGGACAAATCCTCAGACTTTGTGTGTTTGGATTCTAAACACCTACCCAAATTCTAAGCAGCGCAGCCAGATAAATCCATCAGCGAGAGTGGCTAAGGGATTCCTGATTTATATGCAACCTTGGCAGTGTCTCATTGGGCCCAAAGTGCCAGTGTAAACAGTTCTGGACAGGCTCCCGTCCTGCTTCAGCAGAGAACAGACACCATCCTCCTGGACCACAAACATCCTCATTGCAAATGAAAAGGAGGGAGGGGGTCACGTTTCAGGAGAGCAGTGTTAAATGAATAACACATGCCCTTCCAGATACATGTGTGTGTGCTTTTTAATAATTAATTATGAAAAGTGTCATAGATCAAAATAGCTATCATATAATGACTCCCCAATGCACCTGTGACACAGCTGCAACAATTAATAACTTATGGCCCATCTTATTTCAACTGGAACCCCACCCACTCACCCCATGACAATGTTATCTTGAAGCAATCCCCAGACTTTTGTAATTTCATCCATAAATATTTTAGTGTGTATTTCTAAAAAATCAGATCTCTCTCTTTTTTAAAAAACAAACCCAAAATAATTACTACCCCTAAAAAAAAAAATATAAATAAAAAGAAAAGAAAGAAATAAAGAACCAGGCCAGGCTCAGTGGCTCATGCCTGTAATCCCAGCACTTTGGGAGGCCTAGGTAGGAGGAACACTTGAGGCCAGGAGTTTCAGACCAGCCTGGGCAACATGGTGAGACCCCATCTCTACAAAAAAATAGAAAATTAGCTGGATGTAGCGTCACGTGCCTGTAGTCTCAGCTACTCAGGACACTGGGGTGGGAGGATCACTGAAGCCCAGGAGGTCAAGGCAGCAATGAGCCATGATCCCACCACTGCACTCCAGCCTGGGCAACAGAGTTAGATCTTGTCTCCAGGATCAAAAAAAAAGGCCAGGCACAACGGGTCACGCCTGAAATACCAGCAATTTGGGAGGCTCAGGCGGGTAGATCACAAGGTCAGGAGTTCGAGACCAGCCTGGCCAATATGGTGAAACCCCACTCTACTAAAAATATAAAAAAATTATCTGGGCACGGTGGCACACACCTGTAATCCCAGCTACTCAGGAGGCTGAGGCAGGAGAATTGCTTGAACCCGGGAGGCAGAGGTTGCAGTGAGCTGAGATCGCGCCACTGCACTCCAACCTGGGTGACAAGAGCAAAACTCTGTCTCAAAAACAACAAAATAAATAGGCAGGCATGGTAGTGCTCGCCTGTAATCCCAGCTACTCACAAGGCTGAGGTAGGAGACTTGGCTGAGTCTGGGAGGCAGAGGTTGCAGGGAGCTGAAATCAAACCACTGCACTCCAGCCTGGGCGACAGAGCAAGACTGTCTCCAAAAAAAACAAAACAAAAAAGGGATAAAATGGTAAAATTTATGTTGTGTGTTTATATTTGGCCACAAATTTTTTAATGGTAGGTTTTTTTTTTTTTTTTACGAAAAAACCTTCATATCATAAACTATTCACTAAGTGTTGAAATTTTCTCACAAATATCAAAAATTGTGTTCAGTTTGCTTGCATCACAAGCCATATAAGGTTCATGTACTGTGGCTGGTGAGCAGGTATTTTAAAAACCTGCATATTCCCCCTCCAGCCACCTGTTTTTCCCCTATTACAATTTATCCATGGAAAAACTTTTCCTGTAAAGTTTTCCACAGTAAATATTTTGTTCCTCACATCCTTATGGGGTCTTCTCTCTTTCTCTCTCTTTCTTTTTTTTTTTTTTTTTTGAGTCCTGCTCTGTCATCCAGGCTGGAGCTCTGTCATCTAGGAACTCCCGGGTTCAAGCGATTCTCCTGCCTTGGCCTCCCGAGTAGCTGGGATTACAGGTGTGCACCAACACACCCGGCTAATTTTTTTTTTCCTGTATTTTTAGTACAGACGTGGGTTTCACCACGTTGGCCAGGCTGTCCTCAAACTCCTGGACTCAACCAATCTGCCAACCTTGGCCTCCCAGAGTGCTGGGATTATAAGCATAAGCCACAGTGCCCCACCTTTGTCTTCTTGAATACTGAAAGTTAAATCAGGAGACCAGATCAGATTCAAGCTTGATGGTTTTGGCAAGACCACTCCCTAAGTCCAACTATGCCACTGTAAGAGTATATGAATGGCCCAAAATGTGAATGTGCAAATATTCATCAACAAACTATGATGAACAACTCATTACATGCTCCCACCATCAGTGGTCTTAGAACAGGGGTAGGAGGAATGAGAGAAAATATCCACACACACACAAAAATTTGTTTCTGGGTTTTTTTTTGTTTTGTTTTTTGAGACGAGGTTTCACTTTGTCGCCCAGGCTGGAATACAGAGGCGCAATCATGGTTCACTGCAGCCTCAACCTCCCTGGGCTCAGGTGATCCTCCTGTTTCAGTCTCCCAAGTAGCTAGAACTACAGGTAAGTGCCACCACACCAGGTAAAAGTATTGCATTTTTTTGTGTTATATTTTTTGTATAGAGACTTTTATTTTTAACAATATTGCCCAGAATTAAAAAAAAAAAAAGTTTTAAGACAAAATCTTTGTCATCAAGGAACCTGAAATCTTGTTAAGATGGCAAAACTCTCCCTTTCCGCCATCTTTCCACGCCGCCACAATGGTGCGCATGAATGTCCTGGCTGATGCTCTCAAGAGCATCAACAATGCCGAAAAGAGAGGCAAACGCCAGGTGCTTATTAGGCCGTGCTCCAAAGTCATCGTCCGGTTTCTCACTGTGATGATGAAGCATGGTTACATTGGCGAATTTGAAATCATTGATGATCACAGAGCTGGGAAATTGTTGTGAACCTTACAGGCAGGCTAAACAAGTGTGGAGTGATCAGCCCCAGATTTGATGTGCAACTCAAAGATCTAGAAAAATGGCAGAATAACCTGCTTCCATCCCGCCAGTTTGGTTTCATTGTACTGACAACCTCAGCTGGCATCATGGACCATGAAGAAGCAAGACGAAAACACACAGGAGGGAAAATCCTGGGATTCTTTTTCTAGGGATGTAATACACACATTTACAAATAAAATGCCTCATGGAAAAAAAAAAAATGGCAAAACTGATACATGCAGAACAATTAATAATTAAGTGCAGGCCAGGAATTGGAGACCAGCCTGGCCAACATGGTGAAACGCTGTCTCTACTAAAAGTACACACACAAAAAAAATTAGCCAGTTGTGGTGGTACATGCCTGTAATCCCAGCTACTCGGAAGATGGAGGCAGGAGAATTGCTTGAACCCAGGAGGCAGAGGTGGCAGTGAGCCAAGATCGCACCACTACACTCAAGCCTGGGCAACAAAGCCAGACTCTGGTTCAAAAATAATAATAATAATAATAAAGTGCAAAACTGCTATGACTATCAAACCCTATGTCATTCTAAGGGTGAGATCATCTAAGAAGGTTTTAGGTTGTATAAAGTTCCTGAAATGGATCTTGAAGGATTGCTAGATTTTTGGAAGAAAGAAGGTATTCTAGGAAGTGAAAACTATACAAAGAAAAGCACAAAGGTTGGCATTTGGAGGCAGATAGGGAGGATCATTTAAACAGGCTGAGAATGATAATATAGGGGAATGAAAAGTCAACAGAGAAATAAGCGTTGGAAGAAGCCCACTGATCTCTAGAGATTAAGAATCAGTTGTTACTTATGTTTTGGCATGCACACTTAGGCAAGATTCTAAAGGTCTATAAATATTGTGGGTGTTTTGAGGATCTGATGTCTAATATCTTTTAATAGAAGAATTGAGGTGTTATCTGATTGAAGTCTTTTCCAGCTGAGTTCATCCTTTCTAGAGACTAAACACATAAAAGTTTTTCATGAAAAATACAGTTAGAACTTGTAGAATGTTTAGGATTTGCCTTAAAATGCATAGGAGGGGATGAAGGGTGGAGAAAATGTAGATGAAAAAAGATGGACAAAGAGTTGGTAATTGTTGAAGCTGAGTGATGGGTATATAGGGCTCATTATGCTGTTCTCCCTACTTTTGAGTATGTTTAAAACTTCCATAATAAAAAGTTATTTGTAAACCTATTGCTATTGGGGTCAAGGGTCATTCCCACATTCCATGTTTCCCATGTTATAGGAAAAAAAGGACTCACTAGACCGGAAGATGTGGTGCTTGTCTCTTCTGTTGTCAGGCTGTTTAACTCTGAGCCAATTACTTCGCCTTTGTGGGTCTCAATTCCCTTCTCTGTAAAATGAAGGGAAGAGGGAAAAGAACTACTGCTTATTGAATGCCTACTATGTGCAGGAATTTTGCGATGCACTTTATACACACGCTGTCAAGTACCAAGAGGATGGGCACAATGTTCTCCTTAGTCTTTCAAGTTTCTTTCCCTCTCTAGGCATCCAGGAATTATCCACTTAAGTTCATTTCGTGATTTGATAAACCCATGTGACTAATGCCTGGCACGTCTTAGGAGACATAGAAATAAAAGAGACAGCTCCTGTTTTCAACGATTTTGTTATCTAGAAGGACAGCTAGGACAAATGAGTGTAATACAACTGATCAATGTTATAATAACTGTTATAACAACTAAATAGGAAAGATACTAAATGTTTTACCTTATATGTAGTGTGCATCCCTACAATATGAGAAAATGATGCAATGGTGTACTGATAGAACCACACGGTGCTGGGTGGGGGTCCTGTAAGAGGAACACTCATCCCTGACTGAGGGGGTCAGAAGGTTTCATAGAGGAGACAATGTCTATGTTAAGTTTTTTTTTTAAAAAAATAAACTTGTTGCCTGGGTGCGGTGGCTCACACCTGTTATCCCAGCACTTTGGAAGGCCAAGGTGGGCGGATCACCTGAGGTCAGGAGTTCAAGACCAACCTGGCCAACATGGTGAAACTCTGTCTCTACTGAAAATACAAAAATTAGCCAGGCATGGTGGCACTCACCTGTAATCCTAGTTACTCGGGAGGCTGAGGCACAAGAATTGCTTGAATCTAGGAGGTGGAGGTTGCAGTGAGCTGAGATAGCACCAATGTACTCCAGCCTGGACAACAGAGCGAGACTCCATCTCAAATAAATAAATAAACAAAATGGGCCAGGCGCAGTGGCTCATACCTGTAATCCTAGCACTTTGGGAGATCGAGGCAGGTGGATCAGCTGAGGTCAAGAGTTTGTGAGCAGCCTGGCTAACATGGGGAAACCCTGTCTCTACTAAAAATACAAAAAAATCAGCTGGGTATGGTAGTGGGCATCTGTAATCCCAGCTACTTGGGAGGCTAAGGCAGGAGAATCGCTTGAAACTGGGAGGCAGAGGTTGCAGTGAGCCGAGATCGCGCCACTGCAGCCTGGGCGACAGACAGACTCTGTCTCAAAAGAAATAAATGAATAAATAACAATTAAAATAAATAAATAAGTAAAATGCAATTATACAGTATTTGTCCTTTTATGTCTGGCTTCTTTCACTTAGCATAATCCCCTCAAGGTTCATCTATGTTGTAACATGTGCCAGAATGTCCTTCCTCTTTAAGGCTAAATAATATTCCATTGCATGAATATTCATTTTATTTGTCCATTCATTAATTGATGGACACTTGGGTGGCTTCAACCTTTTGGCTATTGTGAATAAAGCTGTTATGAAGACGAGTGTATAAAAATCTGTTTGTGGTCGGGCACGGTGGCTCACACCTGTAATCCCAGCACTTTAGGAGGCCGAGGGGGGCATATCATGAGGTCAGGAGATCGATACCATCCTGGCCGACATGGTGAAACCCCTTCTCTACTAAAACACACCAAAAAAATGAGCTGGGCGTGGTAATGCGCGCCTGCAGTACCAGCTACTCAGGAGACTGAGGCAGGGAATCGCTTGAACCGGGGGGGCAGAGGTTACAGAGAGCTGAGATTGCACCACTGCACTCCAGTCTGGCAACACAGTGAGACTCCATTTCAGAAAAACAAAAACAAAAACAAAAAAAACGGGGGTCCAAGCTCAGTGGCTCATGCCTGTAATCCCAGCACTTTGGGAGGCCAAGGTGGGTGGATCACCTGAGGTCAGGAGTTTGAGACCAGCCTGGCCAACATGCTGAAACCCCATCTCTACTAAAAATATAAAAATTAGCCGTGTCTGTAATCCCAGTTACTCAGGAGGCTGAGACAGGAAAATTGCTTGAACCCAGGTGGTGGAGGCTGAAGTGAGCCGAGATTGTGCCACTGCACTCTAGACTGGGCCACAGAGCAAGACTCGCTCTCAAAAAAAAAAAAAAAATCAGTTCTTTTGGGTATATACTATGATAAGTCTTGAAGAATGAGAAGGAATTAAGTCAAAAGGCAAAAACAAGCAGTCCAAGAAGAGTGAGTAACCTGTGTAAAGGCACAGGAAGTTATAGTTCAGTTGGCTGTAGAAAAGAGAGAGAGGATACGTGCTGAGACAGGAAACGTCAGAGAAAGGCAGGTGCTAGACCTTGAAGGACCTTGCATGAGAATGGACAGTGAGGGCTAAAAGCAGCCTCAGGTCAAATCCCTGTTTATACTGCCAATGTTGTTTTCTTTTTAACTTTAAAAAATATTTTAGGCTGGGCACGCCTATAATCCCAGCACTTAGAAAGGCCGAGGCGGGTGGATCACCTAAGGTCAGGAGTTTGAGACCAGCCTGACCAATATGGTGAAACCACGTTTCTACTAAAAATACAAAAAGTAGCTGGGGATGGTGGCATGCGCCTGTAGTCCCAACTACTTGGGAGGCTGAGACAGGAGAATTGCTTGAACTCAGGAGGTGGAGGCTGCAGTGAGCTGAGATTGTGCTACTGCACTCCAGCCTGGGCAATAGAGCAAAATTTCATCTCAAAAAAAAAAAAAGTTAATATTTTGTAAAATGTAGAGATTGAATCTCACTATGTTGCCCAGGCTGGTCTCAAACTCATGGCCTTAAGGGATCCTCTTGCCTCAGCCTCCCAAAGTGCTGGGATTACAGGTGTGAACCAGCACATCTGGCCTTCACTGGGTTTTTTTTTTTTTTTTTTTTTTTTTTGAGATGGAGTCTCACGCTGTTGCCCAGGCTGGAGTGCAGTGGCGCGATCTCGGCTCACTGCAAGCTCCGCCTCCCGGGTTCCCGCCATTCTCCTGCCTCAGCCTCCTGAGTAGCTGGGACTACAGGCGCCCACCACCGCGCCCGGCTAATTTTTTGTATTTTTAGTAGAGACGGGGTTTCACTGTGGTCTCGATCTCCTGACCTTGTGATCCGCCCACCTCGGCCTCCCAAAGTGCTGGGATTACAGGCTTGAGCCACCGCGCCCGGCTTTTTTTTTTTTTTTTTAAGACAGAGTCTCACTTTGTCAGGCAGGTTGGAGTGCCTGGTACCATCTGGGCTCACTGCAGCCTCGACAACCTAGGCTCAAGTGATCCTACTACCTCACCTGGCTGTTTCTTGTATTTTTTATAGTGACAGGTTCTCATCTTGTTGTCCAGGCTGGTCTCAAACTCATGAGCTCAAGCCATTCACCCACCTCAGCTTCCCAAAGTGTTACGATTACAGGCATGAGCCGACGTGCCTGGCCTCACTGCTATTCTTAAAGTGACCACTTTAACGTATCTTTAAACAACTACTCAAAAACAATGTTTTTCTGGCAAAGAGTTTGGGGCCTAATGCGAATGATAACTAGAAGATGTACACACATGGCTGTGACCCCAGTCTTAAGTTTCCCTCACAGTAGTCCCCCTCACTCTACAGATGTTCAATTAATGGTAGTGGAATGCTAAATTGACTAATTATTTATGGTCAATGGATCTGTGCTATTTCACAAAATCTTTTGCTCAAAATAGTATTCTCAAATGCATTGCTTTTATTTGACTGAATTCTTTTCAGAATCAACTAAGCCAGAGCACAAATCCGATTATGAGATTCTACATTCAACTCTCCAGCTGACTTTCTCTGTAAGGCAGGATGAATCCCTTCAGTCATGTTGAAAATGGTGCCAAGTGGCCAGGCACGGTGGCTCATGCCTATAATCCGGCACTTTGGGAGGCCGAGGCAGGCAAATCATGAGGTCAGGAGATCGAGACCATCCTGGCTAACACGGTGAAACCCCATTTCTACTAAAAATACAAAAAAATTAGCCAGGTGTGGTGGTGGGCACCTGTGGTCCCAGCTACTCAGGAGGCTGAGGCAGGAGAATGGTGTGAACCTGGGAGGCAGAGGTTACAGTGAGCTGAGATCGCGCCACTGCACTCCAGACTGGGCGACAGACTGAGACTCCATCTCAAAAAAAAAAAGAAAGAAAGAAAATGGTAGGCCGGGCGCGGTGGCTCAAGCCTGTAATCCCAGCACTTTGGGAGGCCGAGACGGGCGGATCACGAGGTCAGGAGATCGAGACCATCCTGGCTAACACGGTGAAACCCCGTCTCTACTAAAAAATACAAAAAACTAGCCGGGCGAGGTGGCGGGCGCCTGTAGTCCCAGCTACTCGGGAGGCTGAGACAGGAGAATGGCGTAAACCCGGGAGGCGGAGCTTGCAGTGAGCCGAGATCGCGCCACTGCACTCCAGCCTGGGTGACAGAGCCAGACTCCGTCTCAAAAAAAAAAAAAAAAAGAAAATGGTGCCAAGTAAACTCTTGGACCCACCCAGATATGAATTGATTTTATGACAGTGCAACCAAGGCTCCCATAATCTATTTATCTATTTATCTCTATAATTAGTCTTAATCCCATGTGAACCCAGTTGCATTGTGGAGAAATAGATGGCAAGTTCTGAGTATGTGTGTGTGTGTGTGTGTGTGTGTGTGTGTGCAGCATAGTTTAACACTGGTAGTATTTGGGTATTTCTCACAATGTTAAGGAACACTGTAGCATCACAAATGGACAAGCACTTCTCAAAAGAGGATCCATGAATAATGTTATATTAGGGAATCCAGAGATTTAATTTTATTTAATATTTTTAATTTTAATTTTTTGGTTTTTTTGTTTGTTTGTTTGTTTGTTTTGTTTTGTTTTGAGATGGAGTCTTGCTCTGTCTCCCAGGCTGGAGTGCAGCCTTGGCCCCACAAAGTGCTGGCATTACAGGCATGAGCCACCAAGTTCAGCCTTTATTTTTATTTTTTTAATTTTATTTTGAGACAAGGTCTGGCTCTATCACCCAGGCTAAAGTGCAGTGGAGTGATCTCGGCTCACTGCAACTTCTGCCCCCTGGGCTCAAGCAATCCTTTCACCTCAGCCTCCTGAGTAGCTGGGACTGCAGGTGCACACCACTATGCCCAAATAATTTTTGTATTTTTTGTAGATACAAAGTTTTGCCATTTTGCCCAGGCTGGTCTCGAACTCCTGGCCTCAAGTAATCTTTCCACCTCAGCCTCCCAAAGTACTGGGATTAGAGGCGTGAGCCACCGCGCCCAGCCTCCTTGTGTCTTTTTTTTTTTGAGACGGAGTCTCCCTCTGTCTCCCGAGCTGAAGTGCAGTGGCAACATCTCGGCTCACCGCAACCTCTGCCTCCTGGGTTCAAGTGATTCTCCTGCCTCAGCCTCCCAGGCACCTACCAGCATACCCGGCTAATTTTTGTATTTTTAGTAGAAACAGGGTTTCCCCCTGTTGGCCAGCTGGTTTGGAACTCCTGACCTCAAGCGATTCGCTGACCTCGGCCTCCCAAAGTGCTGGGATTACAAGCGTGAGCCATGGCGCCAGGCCACTCCCATATACCCCAAAAGCACCTCTGGGGTATATGGGTGATAAGAAGAAATCATTTTTATTATACTCTCTTTTATTTAATTTAAATGTTTTGCTAAGTATTACATACTGTATTTGGTTAGGATTTAAGTTCAATTGTATATAACAGAACTTCATCTCCCCACCGCCCTGCCAAAAAAAAAAAAAAAAAAAGGTTACATGAGACAGTAGTTTATTTCAGTCTCAGATAATAAGCATGACTGTCGGCAGTTAGGGTGGTGGGGTTGCCCCCAGTTGCCATTCTGTCACCCACAGGTGTTGGCCTGCCACATGAGTGAAGATGGCTCAACACCAAGTCCCTGTTCCAAGGTACAGGGGAGAGGGAGGTTGGTGAAAGAGGAATACCGCCTCTCTTTAAGGGTGCATCCCGGAAGCGGCACTTCCAATGGCCACAGTTAATCACGGGGCCAGAAGTAGCTGCAAAGATTGCTGGAACTGTAGCCATTATGAGTGACAATGCGGTTCTCTGACAAGGAGAAAGGGCAGAGAAGTCATTAGCAGACTAGTAATCTCTGCAAATATGTTTTATCTTTTTCTAAAAAAGGAAAAAAAAGGAAAAAGAAAATGTAGTTCTAAAAGAGAAACCTCCCCCCCACACACATTTTACCTGGTGGATTCCCCCTCCTCCCCATTTCAACCTAAAAGTCATTTCCTCAGAGCCCTGCCTTGGGTTTTCCCCTTTCTTCCTTTCACCATCTCTGGCCCCCTTTGAGATGAGATCTCTGTTATTCTCTGTCAATAGCATCTCTCTTCAGAGCACTTGCCAGCATTGATATGAATGACTCACTATTATGACTACATGTGTGATGTCTGCCTCCTGAACCGCGCTCAGAGCTTTGTGAGGACAGGTATCGAATCTGCCCGATTCACAGGTGCCCCTTGGCAAAGTCTCCAGCCAAATCTCTCTGCCGGGCGTGGTGGCTCACACCTGTGATCCCAGCACTTTGGGAGGCCCAGGCAGGCAGATCACCTGAGGCCAGGAGTCCAAGACCAGCCTGGCCATATGGTGAAACCACGTCTCTACTAAAAATACAAAAATTAGCCAGGTGTGGTAGCATGCGCCTGTGATCGCAGATATTTTGGAGGCTGAGGCCGGAAAATCGCTTGAACCTGGGAGGGAGAGTTTGCAGTGAGCTGAGACCATGCCATTGCACCCCAGCCTGGGCAACAAGAACAAAACTCCATCAAGGAAGGCAGGGAGGGAGGGAGGGAGGAGCCGGGCACGGGGGCTCACGGCTGTAATCCCAGCACTTTGGGAGGCCAAGGCGGGTGGATCACGAGGTCAGGAGATTGAGACCATCCTGGCTAACACAGTGAAACCCCGTCTCTACTAAAGATACAAAAAATTAGCCGGGCATGGTGGCAGTCGCCTGTAGTCCCAACTACTCTGAGGCAGGAGAGTGGCAAGAACCCGGGAGGCGGAGGTTGCAGTGAGTAGGGATCGTGCCACTGCACTATACAGCCTGGGAGACAGAGTGAGACTTTGTCTGAAAAAAAAAGAAAGGGAGGAGGGAGGAAGGAAAGAAGGAAAGAAAAAAAAGAAAGAGAGAGAGAGAGAGAAAGAAAGAAAGAAAAGAAAGAAAGAAGAGAGAGAAAATAAAGAAAAGAGGGAAAGAGGGAAAAAGGGAAAGAAGGAAAGAAGGAAAGAAAAAGAAAGAAAGGAAGAGAGAAAGAAAGAAGGAAAGAAAGAGTTATGGTGTTCACAAAAAGATTCTCAATTATGGACATAACCAATTTGCTTGAATTCATTTTGATTTTAAAAATAAATAAGCCGGGCATGGTGGCTCATGCCTGTAATCCCAGAACTGTGGGAGGCCAAGGCAGGTGGATCACGAGGTCAGGAGTTCGAGACCAGCCTCGCTAACATGGTGAAACCCCGTCTCTACTAAAAATACAAAAATTAGCTGGGCGTGGTGGTTACCACCTGTAATCCCAGCTACTCAGGAGGCTGAGGCAGGAGACTTGCTTGAACCAGGTGGGTGGAAATTGCAATAAGCAGAGATCATGCCATCGCACTCCAGCCTGAGCAACACAGCAAGATTCCATCTTGAAAACAAAACAAACAAACAAAAAAAACCAAGATCATCATCTGCAATGCATGTGCCTTGACTGGATTCTAATCAGGGGAAAATAGTATGAAGGATATTTTGGAGACAAATGGGGAAATTTAAATAAAGACTGTGCTGGCTGGGTGTGGTGGCTCACACATGTAATCCCAGCACTTTGGGAGGCCAAGGCAGGAGGATCACAAGGTCAGGAGTTCGAGCCCAGCCTGACCAACATGGTGAAACCCCATCTCTACTAAAAGCACAAAAATTAGCCAGGCATGATGGCATGCGCCTGTAATCCCAGCTACTCGGGAGGCTAAGAATAGCTTGAACCCAGGAGTCAGAGGTTGCAGTGGGCCAAGATCATGCCACTGCACTCCAGCCTGGGCAACAGAGGGAGACTCTGTCTCAAAAAATATATATATACACATATATATACACACACATATGTGTGTATATACATATACACATATATACATATATACACATATATACATATATACACATATATACACACATATATACACACACACGCATAGACTGTGCTATTGTCTGAATTTTGTTTTGTTTTGTTTTTTTGAGACGCAGTCTCGCCCTGTTACCCAGGTTAGAGTGCAGTGGCACGATCTAGGCTCACTGCAACCCCCACCTCCCGGGTTCAAGGCATTCTCCTGCCTCAGCCTCCAGAGTAGCTGGCATTACAGGTGCCCGCCACCACGCCTGGCTAATTTTTTTTTTTCTTTTTCTTTTTCTTTTTTTTTTTTTGAGACGGAGTCTCGCTCTGTCACCAGTCTGGAGTGCAGTGGCACAATCTCGGCTCACTACAACCTCCGCCTCCTAGGTTCAAGTGATTCTCCTGCCTCAGCCTCCTGAGTAGCTTGGACTGCAGGCTCGTGCCACCATGCCCAGCTAATTTTTGTATTTTTAGTAGAGACAGGGTTTCGCCATGTTGGCCAGGATGGTCTTAATCTCTTGACCTCGTGATCTGCCTGCCTCAGCCTCCCAAAGTGCTTGGATTACAGGTGTGAGCCACCACACCCAGCGGTCTGAATGTTTTTGCTGCCCCAAAATTCATATGTTGAAACCTAACCCTCAAGGACATGATATTAAAAGGTAATGCTCGTTGGGAGGTGAGTAGGTCATGAGACTAGAACCCTCATGAATGTGGGGCCCCAGGCAAGGCACAGTGGCTCACGCCTGTAATTCCAGCACTTTGGGAGGCTAAGGCAGGTGGATCACCTGAGGTTGGGAGTTCAAGATCAGCCTGGCCAACATAATGAAACCCGTCTCTACTAAAAATACAAAAATTAGTGGGCATGGTGATGTACATTTGTAATCCCAGCTGCTAGGGAGGCTGAGGCAGGGGAATCGTTTGAACCCAGGAGGCGGAGGTTGCAGTGAGCCGAGATTGCCCCACTGTAATCCAGCCTGGGGGACAGAGTGAGACTCCGTGTCAAAAAAAGAAAAGAGGCTCAGAGTGCTGCCTTTCGCCCTCCCACCATGTGAGGACACAGTTGAAGGCTCCATTAATGAAGCAGAAGGTGAACCACAGACACAGAATTTGCCAGCACCTTCATCTTGAATTTCCCAGCCTGCAGAACTGTAAGAAAGAAACTTCTGTTGTTTATAAGCTACCCTGTTTATGGTATTTTGTTACAACAGCCCAAACAAACTAAGACAGACTGCATATTATATAATTGCTATTTCCTTGGATGTGATAATAGAATTGTGGTTAAGTCGACTATCTCCTTTCCTAAGAGATGCAGGCTGCAGTATTGGATGGAAAGGGGGTTGTTAAGTAACGTCCGTAGCACATAAAACAGGCTCTTTCCTTTGTGATTAACTTGGAAGATAGTGTTGGTCTACACATAGGAAGTTAAGAGCCTGCTCCTCCTAGGGAAGTAGTGGTACCTTGATCATCCCGTAAATTACTATTGATGAATGTTATTATTTTGATCAGCAGGGACTAAGGCGTTTTCCCCCACAATGCTGAATGAATGAAAGACTTTACACAATCCATTTGCTGATAAACTGTAATAATAAAGCTGCTCCTTAGGCCGGGCGCGGTGGCTCATGCTTATAATCCCATCACTGGCCGGGCGCGGTGGCTCAAGCCTGTAATCCCAGCACTTTGGGAGGCCGAGATGGGCGGATCACGAGGTCAGGAGATCGAGACCATCCTGGCTAACCCGGTGAAACCCCGTCTCTACTAAGAAATACAAAAAACTAGCCGGGCGAAGTGGCGGGCGCCTGTAGTCCCAGCTACTCGGGAGGCTGAGGCAGGAGAATGGCGTGAACCCGGGAGGCGGAGCTTGCAGTGAGCTGAGATCCGGCCACTGCACTCCAGCCCGGGTGACAGAGCGAGACTCCGTCTCAAAAAAAAAAAAAAAAAAAAAAAAATCCCAGCACTTTGGGAGTCCGAGATGGGTGGATCACGAGGTCAGGAGTTCGAGACCAGCCTGATCAACATGGTGAAACTCCGTCTCTACTAAAAATACAAAAATTAGCTGGGCGTGGTGGCATGCGCCTGTAATCCCAGCGACTCAGGAGGCTGAGGCAGGAGAATCTCTCGAATCCAGGAGGCAGAAGTTGCAGTGAGCTGAGATCACGCCACTGCACTCCAGCCTGGGTGACAGAGCAAGGCTGTCTCAACAACAACAACAAAAAATTCCCTTTGCACATCCTGGGCAGGGCCCAGTGGTTCATGCCTGTAATCACCTCCTAGCACTTTGAGAGGCCAAGGCAGATGGATCACAAGGTCAGGAGTTTGAGACCAGCCTGGCCAATATGGTGAAACCCCATCTCTGCTAAAAATACAAAAATTAGCGGAGTGTGGTGGCAGGCACCGGTAGTCCCAGCTACTCAGGAGGCTGAGGCAGGAGAATCGCTTGAACTGGGAAGGGGAGGTTGCCGTGAGCAGAGATTATGCCATTGCACTACAGCCTGCCTGACAAGAGCGAGACTCCGTATCACCAAAAAAAAAAAAAAAAAAGGGTCAAACCCCGTCTCGACTAAAAATACAAAAATTAGCCAGGCGTGGTGCCACACATCTGTAGTCCCAGCTATTTGGGAGGCTGCAGCACGAGAATTGCTTGAACCCAGGGAGCACCAGTTGTAGTGAACTGAGATAGCGCCACTGCACTACAGCCTGGGCAACAGAGCAAGACTTTCTCTCAAATAAAAAAATCTGGGGAATAAGCATGAAGGAAAATAGTCCCCTTTGTCTGTTTCTCTAACATGTTTTCACCAAAGTCTTTGTTTTTGTTTTCTGGGTTTTTTTGTTTTTGTTTTTGTTTTTTGAGACAGAGTCTTACTTGGTCATTGAGGCTGGAGTGCAATGGCACTGTGTCAGGCTCACTGGCAACCTACAGGCGTGAGCCACCGCATCTGGCCTGTTTCCACCAAAGTCTTAAAGACAGACCCAATATATTACTTTTTAAAAATAAGGTTCTATATCCAAGAGGATATAAGATAAGGCAAGAGGAACTTCAGATGCTCTCAGGGAAAGCAAGAGGATGCTGATAGAATTGACCTGGATAAGTCGGGGGCACGGCGGTTCACACCTATAAACCCAGCACCTTGGGAGGCCGAGATGGGAGGATCTTTTGAGCTCAAGAGTCAGAGCCCAGCCTGGACAACACAGGGAGACCACACCTCTACAAAAAAAAAAAAAAAAAAAAATCGCAAAATAAAATAAAACAATTTCTCTAGATAGATACATTCTGTCAAAACTACTTTGAGAAAAGCTTCTGGAATATGACCAATATCCCCAGGACCCATCAATTTATGGTCACTCATGAGATACAAAAGCACATGACTAGCAATATTTAAGGAGTCTTCCTACTCACTGTGAAGAAGCATCCAAAAGAAAAAAAAAAGTCATACATCATTTTAGAATATTAAAAAGCCTGATAAGAGAATTTGATTCGTTTTTGTCCTCATTTCAAGGAGGGCCACTTCCAGAATGAGGGCAGAAATGAAGCACGTCTTAAAACAAAGGCTAGGAGCAAAAGAGGGAATGGAAAATACCAACTAATTTGGAAGCATTCTGTGTACACACAGCCACGTGCATGCCACTGGGTTCACAGCATGACTATCTTCCATTTTCACCAAAGACACCTTTCCTGGGACTGCCACAACAAACTACCACAAACTGGGTGGCTTCAAACAATAGAAACTTGCTCTCCACTGTTGTGGAATCCAAAAGTTCCAAACTGAGGTGCCAGCAGGGCCACACTCTCCTAGCTTCTGGTAGTTGCTGGCAATCCTTGACTTTCCCTGTATTACAGCCACCTACTCCAACCTCTGCTTCCGCCATCACACAGCCTCGTTGCTGTCTGCGTCTGTGGCTTCACATGGCCCTCTTATTTCTGTGTCTGTCTCCGTGAGTCTTCTCCTCTTCCTACAAGGACACCATACATATTAGATTTAGGAGGTCCACCCGAAATCATCTCAACACAGCTTTATTTTATTTTGTTTTGGAGACAGAGTCTCGATGTGTTGCCCAGGCTAGAATGCAGTGGCGCCATCTTGGCTCACTGCAGCCTCTGCCTCCCAGGTTCAAGAGATTCTTGTGCCTCAGCCTCACAAGTAGCTGAGAGTACAGGCACGCACTACCACACCTTTTCTTGTTTTTTTGTTTGTGTTTTTGTTTTTTGAGACCAAGTCTCACTCTGTTGCCCAGGCTGGAGTGCAGTGATACAATCTCGGCTCATTGCAGCCTCTGCCTCCCAGGTTCAAGCCATCCTCATGCCTTAGCCGCCCCCCCCACCCCACCCCACCCCCTGAGTATCTGGGACTACAGGTGTGTGCCACCACGCCTTTGTCTATTTGTTTGTTTGTTTGTTTGTTTTTTGGCAGGGAGTCTCTCTCTGTTGCCCAGGCAGGAGTGCAGTGCCACAATCTCAGTTCGCTGCAGCCTCTGCCTCCTGGATTCAAGTGATTCTCCTGCCTCAACCTCCCGAGTAACTGGGATTACAGGTGCGCACACCATGCCCAGATAATTTTTGTATTTTTAGTACAGATAGAGTTTCACCATGTTGCCCAGTCTGGTCTCCAACTCCTGAACTCAGGCAATCCGCCTCCCAAAGTGCTAGAATTACAGGCATGAGCGACGGCGCCTGGCCTGAACATACCTTAACTACATTTGCAAATACTTTATTTTAAGACAAGGTCCAATTGGCAGGCACCAGGAGTTAAGACATCAACATGGTTTGGGGATGAACATAATTTAACCCTCAATAACACTAAACAGTCAGCCAGCTGATTGGTACCATATTTAATTGATCATCTACATAAGAGCTTCAGGACCTGTGAACCTGTGGGTTAAACAGAAAAATCTAGGCCAAAAGATATGGTCTCTTCACTCAAGAACTTGTAGGAGAATAGTTATTGTAAAACAATTTTGAAGGCCATTATTGCTAAAAAATATTCATATTAGTGCTGTTTATCAGGTTAAAAAATAGAAACAACCTAATTATCCAATTATAAGGTTTTATAAAAGTAGAGTGACCAATTCATCCTAGTTTGTGCAGGACTTTCCAACAAAAGTTCTCTATCCCAAGAACCTTCTCTGACTGAGGCAAACGGGAATGGCTGGTCACCCTATAGCAATACGGTGGACTAACAAGCCATTTCATTTAAAAATATGCTAACAAAGTTTTTTTTTTTGGAGGATATGGGAAAATGTTTATGATATAATGTTAAGCAATAACAAAAAAAGCAAAATTCAAAAGGCTATAAGCAGTATAATCTTAATCATGCAAATTACCAAAAAAAAAAGTTTTTATAAAAAAATAACTGGTACAAAGTATGACAAAAGGTTAACTACAGTTGCCTGTATATAGTGGGATTTTAGAAAATTTTATTTGCTGCTTCTTTACACTTAACGTACTTTCCAAATTTTCTCTCAATGAATATGCATTGCTTAATCAGGAAAAATTTAAAGCAAAAACAAATAATACATTTCTGGATGGAAATTAGCCTCTTAGCTTGGGCACAGTGGCTCATGCCTGTAATCCCAGAACGTTGGGAGGCCAAGGCAGGCGGATCACCTGAGGTCAGGAGTTCCAGACCAGCCTGGGCCAATGTGGCGAAACCCCATTTGTACTAAAAATACAAAAATTACCCAGGCATGGTGGCGCGCCTGTAATCCCAGCTACTCAGGAGGCTGAGGCAGGAGAATCATTTGAACCTGGGAGGCGGACGTTGCAGTGAGCCGAGATTGCGCCACTGCACTCCAACCTGGGGAACATAACAAGACACTGTCTCAAAAAAAGAAAAGGAAATTAGCTTCTTAAATTTCTACTGCAATTACTCTCATTGAATAATTAAAATAACAGTCTTAATAAGTATTTACTATGTGCTGAATACTAGAACTTATTTCATCATTATTCCTTACTATAAAACCACTTTACTATAAAACCACTCTGCAATGAAGGTACTGCTGTGATCACCATCTTTCAGCTGAAGAAACTAAGGCTCTCAGAGGTGAGTAACATGCCAGCTGGATAGTGGACGAGCTAGGACTCCAGCCCCTCTCTGAACCACAATAGTACTCAGGAACCTTGTCCATTTGATCAATGTCTACAGCAGCACGTTCTAGTATACCCCACTATTTCCCCAAGTGTTTGCTATGAGACTCCCTCAAGCTGCTGACGTACACAATTAAAAGGAAGTCTGTGTTGAAGTGGTTCATAGAAAAGTTCAGAAAAGAGGTCAAGCACAGTGGCTCACACCTGTAATCCTAGCACTTTGGGAGACCGAGGTCAGTGAATCATCTGAGCTCAGGAGTTCAAGGCAAGCCTGGTCAACATGGAGAAACCCCGTCTCTACTAAAAACACAAAAGTTAGCCAGGCGTGGTGGTACGCACCTGTAATCCCAGCTACTTGGGAGGCTGAGGCAGGAGAATGGCATGAACCTGGGAAGCAGAGGTTGCAGTGAGCTGAGATGACGCCACTGCACTCCAGCCTGGGTGACAAAGTGAGACTCTGTCTCAAAAAAAAAAAAAAGAGGCCGGGTATAATCCCAGCACTTTGGGAGGCCGAGGCTGGTGGATCATGAGGTCAGGAGATCGAGACCATCTTGGCTAACACAGTGAAACCCCGTCTCTACTAAAAATACAAAAAAAAAATTAGCTGGGAGTTGTGGTGGGCGCCTGTAGTCCTAGCTACTCCAGAGGCTGAGGCAGGAGAATGGCGTGAACCTGGGAGGCAGAGCTTGCAGTGAGCCGAGATCGCACCACTGCACTCCAGCCTGGGCAGCAGAGTGAGACTCCATCTCAAAAAAAAAAAAAAGAAAGTTATTTTTCTCACTCATTTGTATAAAAATAATTACTAGTTTTTAATTCTTATTCTTTGTGCATTCCATTGACATTTTTTCTTTTTTTTTTTTAATTTTTGAGACAGAGTTTCACTCTGTCACCCAGGCTGGAGTGCAATTGCATGATGTCAGCTCACTACAACTTCCAACTTCCACCTTTACAGTACAAGCATTTCTCCAGCCTCAGCCTCCCAAGTGAGTGGTTAGGATTACAGGTACCCGCCACCATGCTTGGCTAATTTTTCTTTTTCCTTTTTCTTTTTCAGTTGGAGTCTCACTCTATCACCCAGGCTGGAGTGCAGTGGTGCGATCTTGGCCCACTGCAATCTCTTCCTCCCAGGTTCAAGCAATTCTCCTGCCTCAACTTCCCAAGTAGAGGGGAGTAGATGGCATCCACCATCAAGCCCGGCTCACCTAATTAAAATTAGGCTGAGTGCGGTGGCTCATGCCTGTAATCCCAGCACTTCGGGAGGCAGGTGGATCGCCTGAGGTCAGGAGTTCAAGACCAGCCTGACAAACATAGTGAAATCCCAACTCTACTAAAAATACAAAAATTAGTCAGGCATGGTGGCAGGTGTCTGTAATCCCAGCTATTTGGGAGGCTGAGGCAGGAGAATCGCTTGAACCTGGGAGGCTGAGGGTGCAGTGAGCCAAGATTGTGCCATCGCACTCCAGCCTGGGCAACAAGAGCAAAACTCTGCCTCAAAAAATTAATTAATTCGTTAATTAAAAAGAGGATTTTAATAATTTTTGGCACACAGACTATGTACTTATTTTACATATTCTTACTGCTGTAGCTTTTGAAGTCACAGAATGGTAAACATATTCTAGAAATTGATAGATTTTAGGGAAGAAGGGATTTTAGGTGCTTTTTTGTCAGTAGTTAGGGTAAATTAATCTTTTATGTTTTAGCTCCTGTTATTGATAGAGACGAGACGAAAAAGTGGGGAATTTTGTAATAAGATATCCCCACTGTAAAGAATGACTTTCCAAGAAATATTAGAAGAAATTGTTTCTTTGTAATAATGATCACAAATCGTGGAACCCCCTTACTAATTTGTGATGTTCGCCATCTGGGCGCACGTTCTCTAAGACTGAGTTCTGTTGTAAATCAATTAGAAATGCCCAGAAACATAAGCATGGTTCTCTTCACAGACACATACATGCATGAAAGAGAACCCTAATGGGGCAGTCTCTAGGCTTAAGGAAGACATTGCATTTTTTTTCTTTTATTTTTTTATTTATTTTTATTTTTTGAGATGGACTCTTGCTCTGTAACCCAGGCTGGAGTGCCATGGAGCAATCTCAGTTCACCGCCACCCCCACCTCCCGAGTTCCAGCGATTCTCCTGCCTCAGCCTCCCAAGTAGCTGGAATTACAAGCTCCCACCACCACACCTGGCTAATTTTTTGTATTTTTAGTAGACACAGGGTTTCACTGTGTTGGCCGGGCTGGTCTTAAACTCCTGACCTCAGGTGATCCGCCCACTTTGGCCTCCTAAAGTGCTGGGATTACAGACGTGAGCCACCATGCCTGACCTGCATTTTATTAAATAAGAGACAAACTCAGTAATTGAAAAATAGGAAAAATGTCCACTCACAAATTTTGGTAATCTTAATTGAATTTGGGGAGAAAAAACAAAGTACTTTTAAAGCTGCAATATGATGAAGCATATAAAGCACAATAGTTCTTTTAATTATTCCATTAATTTGTGAATAAAAGCCATTTGGTTGAGGATCGCTTGGGCCAGAGAGGTCAAGGTTGCAGTGAGCCGTGATCGCGCTGCTGCACTCCAGCCTGAGTGACAGAGTGCGACCCTGTCTCAAAAAAAAAAAAAAAAAAAAAGTATTTTAAAAAGACGGGAGTGTGTTTTGTTTTTTTTTTTTTTTTTTTTTTTCTTGAGATGGAGTCTTACTCTGTCACCAAGCCTGGAGTGCAATGACATAATCTCAGCTCACTGTAACCTCCGCCTCCCAGGTTCAAGCAATTCTTCTACCTCAGCCTCCTGAGTAGCTGGGACTACAGGCATGTGCCACCACGCCTGGCTAAGTTTTTGTATTTTTAGTAGAGACGGGGTTTCACCACGTTGACCAGGCTGGTCTCAAACTCCTGACCTTGTGATTGGCCCTCCTCAGCCTCACAGGCGTGAGCCACCACACCCGGCAGCGGTGTGTTCTTGTCACATAAAAAGAAGTCTGGAGCTGTGCAGCCCAAGGCTGGTGGTAGGGCTGATCAAGTATACTTTGGGAGACCAGGGTCTTTTATTTTTTATTTTTTTTTTATTTTTTTTTATTTTATTTATTTATTTATTTTATTTTATTTTATTTTTTTTGAGACGGAGTCTCGCTCTGTCACCCAGGCTGGAGTGCAGTGGCCGGATCTCAGCTCTCAGGTTCACGCCATTCTCCTGCCTCAGCCTCCCGAGTAGCTGGGACTACAGGCGCTCGCCACCTCGCCCGGCTAGTTTTTTTTTTATATTTTTTAGTAGAGACGGGGTTTCACCATGTTAGCCAGGATGGTCTCGATCTCCTGACCTCGTGATCCGCCCGTCTCGGCCTCCCAAAGTGCTGGGATTACAGGCGTGAGCCACCGCGCCCGGCCTGACCCAGGGTCTTTCAACTTTCTCTTCTGTCATCTTTCCCTGAAGGCCTTAATCCTCATACTTGTGGCTTCATGGTCACAACATGGTACAGTAGTTGTGTTACAAGAACGGAGTCTCGATCCAGACCCCAAGAGAGGGTTCTCAGATCTCACACAAGAAAGAATTCAGGAAAGTTCATAGTGTAAAGTGAAAGCAAGTTTATTAAGAAAGTAGAGGAGGCCGGGCGCGGTGGCTCAAGCCTGTAATCCCAGCACTTTGGGAGGCCGAGACGGGCGGATCACGAGGTCAGGAGATCGAGACCCTCCTGGCGAACACGGTGAAACCCCGTCTCTACTAAAAAATACAAAAAACTAGCCGGGCGAGGCGGCGGGCGCCTGTAGTCCTAGCTACTCGGGAGGCTGAGGCAGGAGAATGGCGTGAACCCGGGGGGCGGAGCTTGCAGTGAGCTGAGATCCGGCCACTGCACTCTAGCCCGGGCAACAGAGCCAGACTCCGTCTCAAAAAAAAAAAAAAAAAAAAAAAAGAAAGTAGAGGAGGCCGGGCACCGTGGCTCATGCCTGTAATCCCAGCACTTTGGGAGGCTGAGGCAGGCTGATCACCTGAGGTTGCAAGTTTGAGACCAGCCTAACCAACATGGGGAAACCCCGTCTCTACTAAAAATACAAAAATTAGCCAGGCATGCCTGTAATCGCAGCTACTCAGGACGCTGAGGCAGGAGAATCACTTGAACCTGGGAGGCAGAGGTTGCGGTAAGCCGAGATCACACCACTGCACTCCAGCCTGGGCAACAAGAGTGAAACTCTGTCTCAAAAAAAAAAAAAAAAAAAAAAAGAGAGAAAGTAGAGGAATAAAAGAATGGCTACTCCATAGGCAGAGCAGTCCCAAGGGCTGCTGGCTACCCATTTTTATTGTTATTTATTGATGATATGGTAAACAAAGGGTGGATTATTCATGCCTCCCCTTTTTAGACCACGTAGGGTAACTTCTTGACTTTGCCCTAGCATCTGTAAACTGTCATGGCGCTGGTGGGAGTGTGGCAATGAGGAGGACCAGAGGTCACTCTCATGGCCATCTTGATTTTTGGAGGGTTAGAGCTGGCTTCTTTACTGCAACTGTTTTATCAGCAAGGTCTTTATGACCTGTGTCTTGTGCCGACCTCCTATCTCATCCTGTGACTTAGAATGCCTTAACTGTCTGGGAATGCAGCCCAGTAGGTCTCAGCCTCATTTTACCTATCCCCTATTCAAGATGGAGTTGCTCTGGTTCAAATGCCTCTGACAGTTGTACCCTGAACACAATTCAGAAGAAGAAGGGGCATGGGGCCAATCATCCCTGCCCCCTACCTCTTTGTTTTTTGTGTTTTGTTTTTGTTTTTGAGATAGGTCCTGACTCTGTTGCTCAGGCTCTTGTGCAGTCAGGCACAATCTCAACTGACTGCAGCCTCAACCTTCCTGTGTCGAGCAATCCTCCCACCTCAGCCTCCTGGGTGACTGAGACTGAGTCACCACCATGCCAGGCTAATGTTTTTTGTATTTTTTTGTGGAGACAGGGTTTTGCCATATTGCCCAGGCTGGTCTCAAACTTCTGAACTAAAGCAATCTGCGTGGCTGTCAGCCCCATTTTATCCAGAAAAGAAAAGCTTTACTAGAAGTCTGCATTCAACCGACTTCTTGATTGGCCAGAACTATGACACATATGCACCTGACTCCAAGTGAGTGCAGAGAAGAAAGTATTGCAGCACTTTGCTGCCCTGAATCACAAGGGGGTTTTATTTCTAAGGAACACAGAGGGAAAGGCTATTGCATAGCTGATAATATGTGCCACCACCATGAGGGACACTGAGGAGTGGCCAGAGAAGGAAAAGGGAAAAAAGAGAGTACATGATGCCCCCAAACCAGATTCTTTTTAAAAGAAGGGAGAGGGCCGAGGGTAGCGATTCCTGCCTATAAATCCCAGCGCTTTGGGAGACCAACACAGGAGGATCACTTGCGCCCAGGAGTTCAAGACCAGCCTGGGAATATAGCCAGACCCCCATTTCTGAGAAAAATAAATAAATAAAAATTTTCAAAAAGAAAAGGAGGGATTCCTAGCACTTTTGGGAGGCTGAGGCAGGCATATCACTTGAGGTCAGGAGTTCCAGACCAGCCTGGCCAACATGGTGAAACCCCGTCTCTACTAAAAATACAATAATATACTAGGCATGGTGGTGCACACCTGTAATCCCAGCTACTTAGGAGGCTGAGGTAGGAGAAATACTTGAACCTGGGAGGTGGAGGTTGCAGTAAACCAAGATCACGCCATTGCACTCCAGCCGGGGGGACAAAAGGGAAACTCCATCTCAAAAAAAAAGAAAAAAAGAAAGAGAAAAAACAGCAGAGGAGGGATAGATGGACCGCATCAAATATTCCTAAAAGCCTGAGATGAAGGTGGTGGAGGAGTATAACAGATTTCACAACATGGAGGTCATTGGTGACAATGAGAAGAGCATTGTCGTTGCTCTGTGATCCGTGACATGGTGGGAATCGGAGCCCAAGTGAAATATGCCAAGGAGAGAATAGGATGTGCAGAAGTGGGGACCAATTTTTTTTTTAGGTAGTTGGAGTACAAAGGGCAGTAAAAAGGGAAGAATGTTTTGGGATGGAGGATGTCTATCTCCTCGATTGTTAGGATGCAACAGTTAACAAATAGCTTTAATATCCATTTGAAAACATTAACCCCATTTCTTCCCAACGCTGTATGGAAAGACACATTGAACAGGCTTTGGAGTCAGAAAGAGTTAAGTTTGAATCCTAATTCTGCCACTAACTAGTTGTGTGAACTTAAGCCAGTTGCTTAACCACTGTTCCCATCTGCTCCTAAGTGAAATGGGACAATCCTGCCTCCTTCGAAAGCTGTTGAAAGCATAGATGACTGCAAAGTACCTATCATGGTGCCTGGCACATAGTAAATCATTAATAAATGGTACTACCATTCTTGCAGGCCAGAACTAGCATTTATATATCAAGAGTCTAAATGAAAGTCCCATGAGACAAATATAGCAAATGCTTAATAACATTTGTAATTTCCTTTGAGCCAAACCACGGGAAGACAATCAAGCCCATATAGCCATGCTGCATAACACGCACAACTCAAGCTACTCCTTAATGTTTCCCTATTTGTAATGCGGCAGAAAATCATGTACCTGCTTGTCTCTCTGAGGCTCAAAGTATAGCCAGAGGGCTGAGCAGCAGCTGAGCATCTGCCTCCTCCTTGAAATTCAGGGTCAGCAGGAGGACAGACCCGCAAGAACACTCACAAGGGGAGACAGTTCTTTGCAAGGCAGATGTAAGAACAAATATTAAGCAGGAAAATGTGTGCATGCATGCAGATGAAAAGGTAGGTATCATGAGCACACTCGTATGATGTGTGAGCTAAGTTTATATTATTACTACTTTATAATAACAATTCTGATTCTTACTTTTATTCAAGTTAGCTCTTTGTCTAAAACCAGGGAAAGGGGTCAATCAGAGTAGGAGATTAGAGAGGTGTTTGTAGGATGAAAGAAGGAATTCTAGGCCAGGTGCGGTGGCACTCACCTGTAATCCCAGCACTTTGGGAGGCTGAGGCAGGCAGATCACCTGAGGTAAGGAGATCGAGACCAGCCTGGCCAACATGGTGAAACCCTGTCTCTACTAAATATACAAAATTGGTCGGGTGTGGTGGCACACCCGTGTAATCCCAGCTACTCAGGAGGCTGAGCAGGAGAACCACGCTTGAATTCCAGAGGCAGAAGTTGCAGTGAGCCAAGATCCAGCCATTGTACTCCAGCCTGGGCTAAAAGAGCAAAACCCTGTCTCAAAAAAAAAAAAGCAAGACGGAATTCTAATTTCTCTATCCTGCACACCACACTGATTGATCTTCTGACTCTGAAAGAATTAGAGTATTGATGGGCCAGGCTCAGTGGTTCATACCTGTAATCCCAGCACTTTGGGAGTCCAAGGCAGGTGGATCTCAAGGTCACGAGTTTAAGACCAGCCTGGTCAAGATGGTGAAACCCCATCTCTACTAAACATACAAAAGTCAGCTAAGCACTGTATCAGACGTCTGTAATCCCAGCTACTTGGGAGGCTGAGGCAGGAGAATCGCTTGAACCCAGGGTGTGGATGTTGCAATGAGCCAAGATCATGCCACTGCATTCCAGCCTAGGTGACAGAGTGAGACTTCTTCTCAAAAAAAAAAAAAAATTAGAGTGTTGATGAAGATGCCACTGGCTTGTGGGGCTTCAGAGGAGGGAGCAGGGGCCATTGTGCCTTACCCTGTACTGCAAATTGAACACAGCAGCCGAGAGGGCACAAACACTGGAGTCAGGCTGTCTTGGTTCAAATCCTGGCTCCACATCTCAGTATCTGGGTGACCTCAGGCAAATTTCATAACTTTTCTGAGCCTTACTGTCTTCAACAGTAAGTAGGCATAATAAAATCTCTATCACAGTTTCATTATAAAGGAAGGAACAGGGGGAGCTTTCAAACCAAGATGAAGACAAGACGGCGTCTATACCAACCCAAGGGAGCCCTGGAGCAAGGGATGCCTACTAGAGGAATTTTTATTGGGCATAAACATTCTGCCCAACCCTTGTAGACCCACCTTCTGGCTCAGCCATTCATAGGTGGTGACCTGTAAAGCATAACCTCAAGCTGAGGGGGACCCTAGAGGGGACAGCTAGAGGCCATCAGCCCCACAGGGAGTTTTTTGTTTTTGTTTTTGAGACAGGATCTTGCTCTGCTGCCCAGGCTGGAGTTCTGTAGCGAGATCTCATCTCACTGCAGCCTTGACCTCCCAGGCTATCCCCATTACAAGAAAAACAACTCAACATTAGGCCCTTTTGGCCACTGGTCAAGGTTAAATTGACAAGGCAACTCTATTAGTTTACTAGGGCTGCCATAACAAGGTACCACAGACTTGGTGGCTTTTTTTTTTCTTTTTTGATACAGGGACTGGATCTGTTGCCCAGGCTGGAGTGCAGTGACATAAACACAGCTCATTGCAGCCTTGACCTCCTGTGCTCAAGTGATCCTCCCACCTCAGTCTCTTGAGTAGCTGGAACTATAGACATGCGGCACCACCACCACTGCTGACTAATTAAAAAAAAAAAATTTTGTAGGAATGGGATCTTTTTTTTTTTTTTTTTTTTTTTTTTGAGACGGAGTCTCGCTCTGTCACCCAGGCTGGAGTGCAGTGGCCAGATCTCAGCTCACTGCAAGCTCCGCCTCCCGGGTTTACGCCATTCTCCTGCCTCAGCCTCCCGAGTAGCTGGGATTACAGGCGCCGCCACCTCGCTCGGCTAGTTTTTTTTATTTTTAGTAGAGACGGGGTTTCACTGTGTTAGCCAGGATGGTCTCGATCTCCTGACCTCGTGATCCGCCCATCTCGGCCTCCCAAAGTGCTGGGATTACAGGCTTGAGCCACCGCGCCCGGCCTGGAATGGGATCTTAATACGTTGCCCAGGATGGTCTCGAACTCATGGCCCCAATCCGTCCTCTTGCCTGCACTTTCCAAAGTGCTGGGATTACAGGAATGAGTCACCATGCTTGGCCAATAAAATTTATTTATGTATTTATTTATGTTTTAATATTTATTTATTTATGTATTTATTTATTTATTTTGAGACGGAGTTTCACTCTTGTTGCCCAGGCTGGAGTGCAATGGCACAATCTTGGCTCAGTGCAACCTCCGCCTCCCGGGTTCAAGCGATTCTCCTGCCTCAGCTTCCCAAGTAGCTGGGATTACAGGCATGGGCCACCATGCCCGACTAATTTTGTATTTTTTTTTTTAGTAGAGACAGGGTTTCTCCATGTTGGTCAGGCTGGTCTTGAACTCTTGACCGCAGGTGATCCGCACGCCTTGGCCTCCCAAAGTGCTGGAATTGCAGGTCTGAGCCACGGCACCCGGCCGCAAAATTTATTTTTAACAAACCTTAGGAAAAAGAAGACATTGGAGCGTTTTCTAGAATCCCCAGTACTGGATTAGTGGTAGCAATTGAAGATAGGAAGAAGATGGGAGAACAAAAGAAAGGAGAA
Organism: Macaca fascicularis; assembly: GCF_037993035.2. Classification (NCBI taxonomy): domain Eukaryota; kingdom Metazoa; phylum Chordata; class Mammalia; order Primates; family Cercopithecidae; genus Macaca; species Macaca fascicularis. The sequence continues at coordinate 157,754,124 of NC_088378.1, read as the reverse complement.
AGAAAAAGCAGAAGAGGGAAAGAAGAAGGAGGAAGAAAGAGAAGGAAGAGAAAGGACCAGAAGAAAAGAGAAATGAGAAGGGGTCAGGGAGAGGAGGGCAGTAATGTAACTGGGTAAGGGGTTCACCTTGCCTGCTGCCTAGACAGAGCTGATTCATCAAGACAGGGGAACTGCAATAGAAAAAGAGTGATTCACAACGAGCCGGCTGTGCAGGAGACTGGAGTTTTGTTTTATTTTATTTTATTTTTTTGAGACTGAGTCTCGCTCTATCGCCCAGGCTGGAGTGCAGTGGCCCCATCTTGGCTCACTGCAACCTCCGCCTCCTGGGTTCAAGCAATTCTCCTGCCTCAGCCTCTGGAATAGCTGGTATTATAGGCGCCCGCCACGACGTCCGGTTAGTGTTTTTGTATTATTAGTAGAGAAGGGGTTTCACCCTGTTAGCTAGGATGGTCTCGATTTTCTGACCTCGTGATTCGCCCGCCTCAGCCTTCCAAAGTGCTGGGATTACAGGCTTGAGCCACCATGTCCGGCTGGAGTTTTATTATTACTCAAATCAGGCTCCCTGAATTGGGAAGTAGAGTTTTTAAGGATAACTTGGTGGGTAGCGGGAAGCCAGTGAGCCAAGAGTGCTGATTGGTCAGAGATGAAATCACAGGGTCGGCGCTGTCTTCTTGTGCTCAGTCAGTTCCTGGGTGGGGGCCACAAGATCAGATGAGCCAGTTTATCGATCTGGGTGGGGCCAGCTGATCCGTCAAGTGCAGGGTCTACAAAATATCTCAAGCACTGATTTTTTTTTTTTCCTTTTTTTCTTGAGACATAGCTCACTCTGTCGCCCAGGCTGGAGTGCAGTGACGCGATCTCGTCTCACTGCAAGCTCCGCCCCGCAGGTTCACGCCATTCTCCTGCCTCAGCCACTCGAGTAGCTGGGACTACCGGCGCCCGCCACCACGCCCGGCTAGTTTTTTTTGTATTTTTTTGTATATATATATATATATATTTGAGACGGAGTCTCACTCTGTCGCCCAGGCTGGAGTGCAGTGGCGCGATCTCAGCTCATTGCAAGCTCCGCCCCCCGGGTTTACGCCATTCTCCTGGCTCAGCCTCCCGAGTAGCTGGGACTACAGGCGCCCGCCACCTCGCCCGGCTAGTTTTTTCTGTTTTTTAGTAGAGACGGGGTTTCACCGTGCTAGCCAGGATGGTCTCGATTTCCTGACCTCGTGATCCGCCCGCTTCGGCCTCCCAAAGTGCTGGGATTACAGGCTTGAGCCACCGCGCCTGGCCTCAGGTAACATCTTAACCATGTGGCAGGTTGCACACCTCTTTTCTGAGCTCCAGGGTGATGCTTGAACTCTCCAGAGCCCACACCCAGCTCATGGTCTCTTGCAGTAAAAAGAACACAAGGTCTGAGCTCTAGCCTCAATTTTGAGGTCGTAGGCAAGTAGCAGTGTCCTTTAGCAGTTCCCTGTAAACCTTATCAGCCTTGTTTTTGTCCCTTCTCTTTTTTTTTTTTTTTTTTTTTTTGAGATGGAGGAGTCTCACTCTATCGCCCAGGCTGGAGTGCAGTGGCGCAATCTCCACTCAGTGCAACCTCCGCCTCCTGGGCTCAAGCATTTCTCCTGCCTCACCCTTTCCAGTAGCTGGGATTACAGGCACACACCGCCATGTCTGGATAATTTATTTGTATTTTTAGTAGAAATGGGGTTTCACCATGTTGGTCAGGCTGGTCGTGAACTCCTGACCTCAAGTGATCCACCCCCTTGGCTTCCCAATGTTCTGGGATTACAGGCGTGAGCCACCACACCCGGCCTGCCCCTTCTCTTTTAACTGAGGAGATGGGAGACATGTCCTCTAAGACTCCTCCCAGCTATGCAGTCCTGAGAGTTATCCATTAGCCTCTAAGACTCCTCCCAGCTATGCAGTCCTGAGAGTTATCCATTAGCAAGGGTGAATGATCACCAAATAATTGCAGGATAGGTAAGGGTAGGTATGTCTTCATTTTCACTGTAGACTATTAAATCAATCCAGATTGTCAATAGAGAGTCAGAAAAGAGTGGATTGATTGATTGATTGATTGATTGATTGATTTTAGAGCCAGAGTCTTTCTCTGTCTCCCAGGCTGGAGTGCAATGGCACAATTTCGGCTCACGGCAACCTCTATCTCCCAGGTTCAAGTGATTATCTTGCCTCAACCTGCAGAGTAGTTGGAATTACAGGTGCCCATGACCACACCTGTCTAATTTTTGTATTTTTAGTAGAGATGGCGTTTCGCCACATTAGTCAGGCTGGTCTTGAACTCCTGATCTCAGGTGATCCACCTGCCTTGGCCTCCCAAAGTGCTGGGATTACAGATATGAGCCACCGTGCCTGGTGAGTGGATTTTTTTTTTTTTTTTGATGATTATGAATAAGACCTTCTCCATGTAGGAGGCCAACCTGGGCATTTCTCCTTCACTGAAGCCAGATCTCTTTCCCCTGAGAGAACATACTTATTTCCCCTTGTATAAGGGAAAGTCCTCACACGCTCAAATCTGAAATCCTTCCGTTTTAGATGTGCTTTGGATCTACAGAGGCTTTTGTTCCCTCTTTCATGAAATGAATCATAATTAATAATAGCCAGAGGATGAGGAATTACAGTCATGCCTTATTGCTGAAGATGTGTCTTCAGCCTAGCCGATGATGACAGCAATGACGAAGCATTTCATCAGCTAGAACAGATCCTTCACCCCAGAATTTCCACCTGGCACCGCCACAGCAGGGCCCTCACTATGTGGTTAGAAGAGCAGAGGAAATGCGGCCCAGTTAGTCAACTGCGTCGTGCAACTCCTACTAAACCAGTGATTCAGCTCTTGGCCCACAAAAACCAACTCTTTTATTCCTAAGAGAAAGAATTCAAAGTTAGTACTGATTTAGGAAAATGAATCAAATTCCCTCTGAGCAAATGAAAGTCAGCAGAATTGCTAAAAGAACACTAATTTGCCACTAAGTTATTTCACTTTCTGCAAGTTTATCCACTCAGATGATCAACAAAAGCCACATCTATAAAGAGGTGGGTAAAGAAAGTAGGCCAGGTTCTGGAACTGTCTGGATTACTCCTAAACATGAGGGGAAATATTTCACTCTCACAAAACTGCAGGAAAATAAAACACATTAAAAAAAATAAAAAGGATTAAGTCAGGTGCGACGGCTCATGCTTGTATCCCCCGCACTTTAGGAGGCCAAGGAAGTAGGATTGCTTGAGACCAGGAGTTCAAGACCAGCCTGGGCAAAATAGTAGGACCCCTTCTCTACGAAATACACAAAAATTAGTGGGGCATGGTGGTGCATGCCTTTAGTTCTGTCAGAAGCATTTGAACCAGAGCAACTCCATCTTGAGTAGGGGCTGGGTAAAATAAGGCTGAGACCTGCTGGGCTGCATTCCTGGGAGGTCAAAGCATTCTTTATCACAACATGAGATAGGAGGTCGACACATGATACAGGTCATAAAGACTTTGCTGATGAAACAGTTTGCAGTAATGAAGCTCCTAGAACCCACCAAAACCAAGATGGCCACGAGAGTGACCTCTGGTCGTCCCCACAGCTACACTCCCACCATCTCCATGACAGTTCACAAATGCCATGGACAATGTCAAGAAGTTACCCTATATGATCTAAATTGGGGAGACAAAAATAATCCACCCATTGTTTAGCATATAATCAAGAAATAACCATAAAAATGGTCAACCGTCAGGGCTGCTCTGTCTACAGAGGAGCCACTATTTTATTCCTCTACTTTCTTTTTTTTTTTTTTGAGACAGAGTCTCTCGCTCTGTGGCCCAGGCTGGAGTGCAGTGGCGCAATCTTGGCTCACTGCAAACTCCGCCTCCCGGGTTCACGCCATTCTTCTGCCTCAGCCTCCCGAGTAGCTGGGACTACAGGCGCCCGCCACCACGCCCGGCTAATTTTTTATTTTTTTGTATTTTTAGTAGAGACGGGGCCTCTTGCTTTCACTTTCCTCTATGGACTCGCCGAGTTCTTTCTTGCGTGCGATCCAAGAACCCACTCTTGGGGTCCAGTAACAGTTCCACCTACCCAGGAGGCTGAGGTGGGAGGATCACTAGAGCCAGAGAGATTGAGGCTGCAGTGAGCTATGACCTTGCCACTGCACTCCAGCCTGGGCTACAAAACAATACTCAGTCTCAAAAAACGAAGAAGAAGAAGAAGAAGAGAAAAAAGGAAAAAAAGAGGACTGAGTCAGCATTTTCACTTATTATCCCTCTGGCCCTCATTCCTCCTTTTGGTTTGAGAACTAAGGTTTTTGTCATCACAAGTGCAAATGAGGCTTATTCATTCAAGGGAGTCAGGCTTAGCCTGACCCCTTTACTAGCTGTGAGCAGTGGATTGTTAAACCTAATAAGCATATGCACATTTGTTCTGAGAACAAATAGCTTTGGGGTAAGATGCAAGATGACCTGCCTTGGAAATAAAATATTAAGTACTTAACATTTTACCATAAACAGTTGCCTAATGTCTAATCAAGTGGGATTTGATGTCTTATTATTTGATCCAGCTTCAGCTATTTTCTGTGACTGAATTCAGGATCCTCTCCACCACCATCATCAGTACCCTCCATTACCCACCCAGCTCTCAACGGATCTTCTTTTAGCCTTTAAATGACTCTGAGCCCACACACAGAAAAAAAAAGTTGTTTTAGGTTCAAGAAACTGCCCTTTCCTCTTTTTAATTACAGTATATCCAAATGGTAAATGCTTTTATTTGCATTTGAAGAAAAATTCAAAGAGTTGGGGTTGGAATGAGGAAGTTCTTAAAAATCTTTCCTAAATATCCTGACAATGTAAACCCAAAGAAAGGGAAAGACTCCAAGACTAGCAAAGGTAATGATAAACAAAACAAAATAAACTATCCAAAAGAGAGAAAATCCCTGATCTCTCTTTTCTCTTTCTTCCCCTTTGGCTTCTTTAGTGGGTTATCTCCTTTTTACCCACAGGCAGAGCATCCAGATTTCTTTCAGAATAACAATGGCTGTTATCTAATTCCTAAACTATTCCTTTCATCTTAAACCTTCCCGAGACAAATCGTCTACCTCCTTCCCAGCCTTACCCTCAAGCATTTTATTTTAGCCCTGCTCTCTCTCTCTCTCTCTCTCTATATATATACACACACACACATATATATATATATATATATATATATATATATTTTTTTTTTTTTTTTTTTTTTTTTTTTGAGACGGAGTCTCGCTCTGTCACCCAGCCCAGGCTGGAGTGCAGTGGCGCGATCTCGGCTCACTGCAAGCTCCGCCTCCCGGGTTCACGCCATTCTCCTGCCTCAGCCTCCCGAGTAGCTGGGACTACAGGCGCCCACAACCGCGCCCGGCTAATTTTTTTGTAATTTTTAGTAGAGACGGGGTTTCACCGTGGTCTCGATCTCCTGACCTTGTGATCCGCCCGCCTCGGCCTCCCAAAGTGCTGGGATTACAGGCGTGAGCCACCGCGCCCGGCCTTTTTTTTGAGATGGAATTTCGCTCTTGTTGCCCAGGCTGGAATGCAGTAGCGCCATCCCGGCTCACTGCAACCTCCACCTCCTGAGTTCAAGCGATTCTCCTGCCTCAGCCTCCTGAGTAGCTGCGATTACAGGCATGCGTCACCACACCCGGCTAATTTTTGGTATTTTTCATAGAGACAGGGTTTCTCCATGTTGGTCAGGCTGGTCTCGAACTCCCAACTTCAGGTGATCCGCCCACCTCGGCCTCCCAAAGTGCTGGGATTACAGGCGTGAGCCACTGCACCCGGCAGCCATGCTATATTTTTAATTATCAGTAGAATTATTTCTACTGATGCAATGGAGTGTGCTTCTCTGAAACGTTTCTACTGTTGGTGGACATCACACCAGTACTTCTTACCTTTCGTTTACCCTTACGGTGAAAGGGAAGGGCGTGAAACATTAGAAACTTTGGGTAGTCATAGAAATAGAGACTGCCTCACCTCCCTATCCATTTCTCCTCCAAAAGAGGAAAGAGGATTTTCTTTTTCTTTCTTTCTTTTCTTTTCTTTTTTTTTTTTTTTTTTTTTTTTTTTTTTTTTTTTTTTTTTTTTTTTTAGACGGAGTCTCGCTCTGTCGCCCAGGCTGGAGTGCAGTGGCGCAATCTCGGCTCACTGCAAGCTCCGCCTCCCGGGTTCACGCCATTCTCCTGCCTCAGCCTCCCGAGTAGCTGGGACTACAGGCGCCGACAACCGCGCCCGGCTAATTTTTTGTATTTTTAGTAGAGACGGGGTTTCACCGTGGTCTCGATCTCCTGACCTTGTGATCCGCCCGCCTCGGCCTCCCAAAGTGCTGGGATTACAGGCGTGAGCCACCGCGCCCGGCTCTTTTCTTTTTTTGTTTTTTTTCTGAGATGGAGTCTCATTCTGTCACCCAGGCTGGAGTGCTGGGCTGTGGTTTCGGCTCACTGCAACCTCCGCCTCCCAAGTTCAAGCGATTCTCCTACTTCAGTCTCCCGAGTAGCTGGGACTACAGGCGTGTGCCACCATGCCCAGTTAATTTTTGTATTTTTACTACAGAAGGGGTTTCACCATGTTGGCCAAGCTGGTCTCGAACTCCTGACCTCAGGCGATCCACCCACCTAGGCCTCCCAAACTGCTGAGATTATTATAGGCGTGAGCCATCGCACCCGGCTGGAAGGAAGAGCTTCTTTTTTGAGATGAAGTCTTGCTCTGTCGCCCAGGCTGGAGTGCAGTGGCAACATCTCTGCTCATTGCAAAGCCCGCCTCCCGGGTTCACCCCATTCTCCTGCCTCAGCCTCCCAAGTAGCTGGGACTACAGGTGCCCGCCAACATCCCGGCTAATGTTTTGTAATTTTGGTAGAGACGGGGTTTCACCGTGTTAGCCAGGATGGTCTTGATATCCTGACCTCGTGATCCACCTGCCTCAGCCTCCCAAAGTGCTGGGATTACAGGCGCGAGCCACTGCGCCTGGTCAGAAAGAGGAGCTTCTTAACCAAAGGGCTCAGTTCTGAAGCCTAGACTGGAGCTTTGGATCACTTACTTCCCTCATTGATTTACTAACTTACAAAAGTTTGTAATTGGCCTGCATTGTGACATGCACTTATTCTAGACTCTGGGTTTACAACAGTTTACATGACAACAATGATTCTACACTCATGGGAATTTATATTCTGGTAAAGGAGACCAACAGTACGCAAATGAATAAGATATGGCTGGTATGAAGAAAGTGAACACAGTAATGTGATAAGAATTGGGATAGAAGTCAGAGAAGGTGCCGGGCGCAGTGGCTCACGCCTGTAATCCCAGCACTTTGGGAGGCCGAGACAGGTGGATCACGAGGTCAGGAGATCGAGACCATCCTGGCTAACACGGTGAAACCCCGTCTCTACTAAAAATACAAAAAATTAGCCAGGTGCGGTGGCGGGCACCTGTAGTCCCAGCTACATGGGAGGCTGAGGCGGGAGAATGGCGTGAACCCGGGAGGCGGAGCTTGCAGTGAGCCAAGATCGTGCCACTGCACTCCAGCCTGGGCCACAGGCTCCGTCTCAAAAAAAAAAAAAAAAAAAAAAAGAAGTCAGAGAAGGTGTTGAGAAGATGACATTCACGCTGAGACCTGTAGGAATATCTCAGATGTAGGAAAATCAGAAGAGCCATTCTAAGGAATAAGGGGTGCAAATGCAGGAGGTTGACCTGTTATAGGCAGCAAGATGATTTGGGTGACCTGGACTTTATTAGCTAGGAAGGAAGTGGTAGTGTTAGGGACATTGGAACTAGAGCAACTCCATCTTGAATAGGGGCTGAGTAAAATAAGACTTAAGACCTACTGGGCTGCATTCCCAGACAGTTAGGCATTCTAAGTCACAGGATGAGATAGGAGGTCGACATAAGATACAGGTCGTAAAGACCTTGCTGATAAAACAGGTTGTAGGCTGGGTGCGGTGGCTTACGCCTGTAATCCCAGCACTTTGGGAGGCTGAGGCAGGCGGATCACCTGAGGTCAGGAGTTCAAGACCAGCCTGGCTAACACAGTGAAACCCTGTCTCTACTAAAAAATACAAAAAAAAAAAAATTAGTTGCGCGTGGTGGCAGGCGCCTGTAGTCTCAGCTACTAGGGAGGCTGAGGCAGAAGGGTGGCGTGAACCCAGGAGGCGGAGCTTGCAGTGAGCCAAGATTATTGCGCCACTGCACTCCAGCTTGGATGGCAGAGCAGGACTCCGTCTCAAAAACACAAAAACCAAAACAAAAATTAGCCAGGCATGGTAGCAGGTGCCTGTAATCCCAGTTACTCCGGAGGCTGAGGCAGAGAATTGCTTGAACCCAGAAGGCAGAGGTTGCAGTGAGCTGAGATCGCGCCACTGCACTCCAGCTTCAGTGACATACAGAGACTCTGTCTCAAAAAAAAAAAAAAAAAAGAAAAGAAAAGAAAAAGGAATGACAGCAATAGACATGAAGAGAAGTGGGCAAATTGGGATCCAGGGTGTATCTTGTTGGTACTGACAACAAGACCTGATGTTGGATTGGCTGTTGGGGGTCTGAGAAAAAAGAGGAATGAAGGGTGACTCCTAGGTGAATGTCTTGGGCAATTGGGTAGATGATGGTGACATTTATTGAGATGGAGATTAAAGAATAAAAAATTTACGCACAGGAAACATCTGTGCTTCCTTTAATGGATCTGTAAAATGGAAACAGTAGTACCTACCTCATAAGTTTATAGTCAGGATTAATTAAAATAAAAAGCCTGGCACATAGTATGTCCTCAAATAATGTAAATAATGTTAGTTATTATTGTTATATGCCAAGCACTATGCTATGAGCTCCTTTTCAAAACTAAATACCTGGTCTTTTTTTTTTTTTTTTTTTTTTTTTGACACAGAGTCTCGCTCTGTCGCCCAAGCTGGAGTGCAGTGGTGCCATCTTGGCTCACTGCAACCTCCACCTCACGGGTTCAAGCAATTCTCTGCCACAGCCTCCCGAGTAGGTGGGATTACAAGCATCCACCACCACACCCGGCTAATTTTTGTATTTTTAGTAGAGACGGGAGGCTGGTCTTGAACACCTAACCTTGTGTTCCACCCGCCTTGGCCTCCCAAAGTGCTGGGATTACAAGCATAAGCCACCATGCCCTTTTGTTTTTTTGTTTTTTTTTTAGGCTGAGTCTCCCTCTGTAGTCCAGGCTGGAGTGCAAGGGCATGATCTCAGCTCACTGCAACCTCTGCCACTGGGGTCACGTTTCAAGCAATTCTCTTGCCTCAGCCTCCCGAGTAGCTGGGATTCCAGGCTTGGGCCACCATGCCCAGCTAATTTTTGTATTTTTAGTAGAGATGGGGTTTCACCGTGTCGGGCAGGCTTGTCTTGAACCCCTGACCTCAGGTGATCCACCCGCCTCGGCCTCCCAAAGTGCTGGGATTACAGGCCCAGCTGAATACCTGCTCTTGGCTGAGTGTGGTGGTTCATGCCTGTAATCCCAACACTTTGGGAGGCCAAGGCTGGCAGATCACTCGAAGTCAGGAGTTCAAAACCAGCCTGGCCAACATGGTTAAACCTCAACTCTGCTAAAAATACAAAAATAAATAAATAAATAAATATTAGGCCGGGCGCGGTGGCTCAAGCCTGTAATCCCAGCACTTTGGGAGGCCGAGGCGGGTGGATCATGAGGTCAGGAGATCGAGACCATCCTGGCTAACATGGTGAAACCCCGTCTCTACTAAAAATACAGAAAACTAGCCGGGCGAGGTGGCGGGCGCCTGTAGTCCCAGCTACTCGGGAGGCTGAGGCAGGAGAATGGCGTGAACCCGGGAGGCGGAGCTTGCAGTGAGCTGAGATCCGGCCACTGCACTCCAGCCTGGGCGGCAGAGCGAGACTCCGTCTCAAAAAAAAAAAAAAAAATACAAAAAACTAGCCGGGCGTGGTGGCGGGCGCCTGTAGTCCCAGCTACTCGGAGGCTGAGGCAGGAGAATGGCGTGAACCTGGGAGGCGGAGCTTGCGGTGAGCCGAGATCGCGCCACTGCACTCCACCTGGGTGACACAGCGAGACTCCGTCTCAAAAAAAAAAAAAAAAAAAAAAAAAACATATTAGTCAGGTGTGGTGGCACACATTTGTAATCCCACCTACTTGGAAGGCTGAGGCAGGCAAGAGAATCCCTTGAACCCAGGAGGCGGAAGTTGCAGTGAGCTGAGATCGTGCCACTGCACTACAGTCTGGTTGACAGAGCAAGACTCCATCTCAAAAAAACAAAAAGATTGAATGCCTGCTCTAAAGAAGCTTAGCACTGGGCCAAACGCGGTGGCTCGTGCCTGTAATCCCAGCACTTTGGGAGGCCAAGGCAGGCGGATCATGAGGTCAGGAGATAGAGTCCATGCTGGCTAATGTGGTGAAACCCCGTCTCCACTAAAAATACAAAAAATTAGCTGGATGTGGTGGTGGGCGCCTGTAGTCCCAGCTACTCGGGAGGCTGAGGCAGGGGAATCTCTTGAACCCAGGAGAGGGAGGTTGCTGTGAGCCAAGATGGCGCCACTGCACTCCAGCCTGGTGACACAGCGAGACTCCATCTCAAAAAAAAAAAAAAAAAAAAAAGGAGCTTAGCATTAAATGGAATATGACAAGTTGCAAATTGTTGGAATACGGGATAGTGAAGACATTCTAATTATTCAAGATGGTATAGAAGAAAATTTTCGACGCGAGTCCAAATAACAGAGGAGCTCCAAACTGAATACTTTCTGCATTTACAGAAGACAGTCATAGGTTCTTGTTCCGTATAGTATCCAATACAGGCTGAGACTGTTTAACAATATGCTTTCTGAAGAAGTAAAAGAAAACCGTGATTTGTTGCATTTGCCAGTTTGTGTGGTATAAATACTCCCATTACAGCCAATTTCAAATTATCAATGTGATATAAACCAGCTCACAACATTTCTGAAAATTTAACAATTGATTCTTTTAAATGATATGAGCTATTTTCAGCTCACACTGAACTTAGAATATACTCAGCAAAAAGAGATGAATGATGACACTTAAGGAAGATGAATCTAGTCTAAGTGTTCAGTTTGAATAAGAAATAACAGTTGAAGGTAAGAAGCTCTGTATCAGGCCAGGTGCAGTGGATCACGCCTGTAATATTAGCACTTTGAGAGGCTGAGGTGGGCGGATCACCAGAGGTCAGGAGTTCGAGACCAACCTGGTCAACATGGTGAAAACCCATCTCTACTAAAAATACAAGAATTAGCTGGGCATGTTGACGTGTGCCTGTAATCCCAGCTACTCGGGAGACTGAGGCAGGAGAACCACTTGAACCCAGGAGGTAGAAGCTGCAGTGAGCTGAGATTGCGCCACTGCACTCCAGCCTTGGTGACAAGAGCAAAACTCCGTCTCAAAAAAAAAGAAGCCCTGTATGTACTTAGTCAACAGTCAACAAATATTTACTGAGTACCTGCTGCATATAGGAGAATGTGCTAGGTACCTGGGATATCCTCGTCTCACCGTTTGTTAAACAGACAAGGTACCATACAGTTTACATGAAGCTGACAATCCAGCTTGAAGTCCACTGTGGGGATTCACATTGAGTTGAGGTCTTAGAGTACTGATAGTAGAAACTACCTGAGTAGCTAGAATCTACCTAAGAGTAAGTGGTGAGTCTGAGTTTTTTAGGGAGGATCTATGGCCAGATCTATGATATAGACATAGAAGAAATGAGAAGGCAAAGATCCGACCAAGGCTTCTAGTGCAAGAGACGTTACACATTAACCCAGAGATCAGAAAGGGAAGTTTGTACAGAATAGATGCTCAATAAATATTTGCTGAGTGTGGAAGTGTTTGATATTTGTAATAGTGTTCATAAAGTGTTCCAGTGTATTTAATTTGTATGAATGAATTACATGTAATTGGTGATATAGAAACATAATATTTTAGGTCTATAAGGATGCAGCTGGGAAGTCCAGGGATATTCTATAGGGCAAGCAAACTAGTTCCTTCCACAAATAATGGTGGGGTGGCGAGGGCAGATAGGAGGTAGATTAAAAGAGACACATCAACCAAAAAGGATCTGTGAACCATGTATGGATTCTGATTTGTAGGAACTAACTGTGAAAAGACAGTCATGGAAAAACTTAATTTGGACAGCATATTAATGACGTGAAAGCATTTTGCTGATTGTCGTAGGGGTGAAATGGTACTATGTTTGTATTTTATTGTTTATTGTTTATTTATTTATTTATTTATTTTTTGAGACAAAGTCTCGCTCTGTCACCCAGGCTGGAGTGTAGTGATGCAATCTCGGCTAACCACAACCTCCACCTCCCGGGTTCAAGCAATTCTCCTGCCTCAGCCTCCCTTGTAGCTGGGATTACAGGTGCGTGCCACTGCACCCGGCTAATTTTTTGTATTTTCAGTAGAGACAAGGTTTCACCATGTTGGCCAGGCTAGTCTTGAACTCTTGACCTCAGGTAATCCGCCGGCCTCAGCCTCCCAAAGTGCTAGGATTACAAGCGTGAGCCACATCACCCAGGTTTTATTTTCTTTTTGAGGCAGAGTTTTGCTCTTGTCGCCCAGGCTGGAGTGCAATGGCGCTATCTCCGCTCACTGTAACCCATGCCTCCTGGGTTCAAGTGATTCTCCTGTCTTGGCCTCTCAAGTAGCTGGGATTAAAGGCACCCACCATCATATTGGCTAATTTTTTGTATTTTTAGTGGGGACATGGTTTCAACATGTTGGCCAGGCTGGTCTCGAACTCCTGACCTCGGTGACCCACCAGTCTTGGCCTCCCAAAGTGCTGGGATTAAAGGGGTGAGCCACCACGCCCAGCCATGTTTGTGTTTTAGACAGAGAGGAAAAAAAGCTCCTTATCTATTAGATATACGTAATGAAGTATTCACAGGTAAAAGAAAACGATGTCCCAGATTTATTTTAAAATACTCCAGAAAACAAAAAGTGAGAGGATAGATGAAACAAGAATGGCAAAATATTGGTAACTGTTGAAGTTGAGAGATGGCATATGAGGGCTCCCCATACTCATATATGCTTATTAGTGATATGTTACAAATTTTTCATAATTGGCTGGGCATGGTGTCTCACACCTCTAATCCCAGCACGTTGGCAGGCCGAGGCAGACAGATTCCTCGAGCCCAGGTGTTTGAGACCAGCCTGAGCAACACAGCAAAATCCCGTCTCCTCAAAAATAAACAAAATAAACTGGGCATGTGTTGGAGCCTGTAGTCCCAGCTACTAGGAAGGCTGAGATGGGAGGATCACTTAAACCTGGGAAGTGGAGGTTGCAGTGAGCTGAGATCATGCCACTGCACTCTAGCCTGGGCAACAGAGTGGAAAAAAAAAGAAGAGAGAATTATTTCCATAATTAAAAGCCAAATTTAAAAAATGAGGAAGAAATTTTTTTTTCTTTTTGAGACAGAGTTTTGCTCTTGTTGCCCAGGCTGGAATGCAATGGTGCGATCTTGGCTCACTGCAACCTCCGCCTCCCGGGTTCAAGAGATTCTCCTGCCTCAGCCCCCTCCGAGTAGCTGGGATTACAGGCATGCGCCACCATGCCTGGCTAATTTTGTATTTTTAGTAGAGACAGAGTTTCTCCATGTTGGTCAGGCTGGTCTCGAACTCTAGACCTCAGGTGATCCTCTTGCCTCGGCCTCTCAAAGTGCTGGAATTACAGGTGTGAGCCATCGTACCCGGTCTGGAAATCTTAATAATTAAATACTATAAAGAAAAATGCAGGCTGGGCGTGGTGGCTTATGCCTCTAATGCTGGCACTTTGTATGCTGAGGCAGGAGGAGCACTTAAACTTAGGAGTTTCTCACCAGACTAGACAATGTGGAAAAACACCATGTCTACTGAAAATATAAAACTTATTGGCCGGGTATGGTGGCTCATGCCTGTAATCCCAGCATTTTGGGAGGCCAAGGCGGGCAGATCATGAGGTCAGGAGTTTGAGACCAGTTTGGCCAATATAGTCACCCCGTCTCTACTAAAAATACAAAAAAATTAGCCGGGCGTGGTCGCGAGCACCTGTAATCCCAGCTATGCAGGAGGCTGAGGCAGGAGATTAGCTTGAACCCGGGAGGTAAAGGTTTCAGTGAGCCGAGATGGCACCACTGCACTCCAGCCTGGTGACAGTGCGAGACTCCATCTCAAAAAATAAGAAAAAAAAAAAAAAAGAAAGAAAGAAAGAAGAAAGAAAAGAAAAAAAGAAAAAAATTATCCTGGCGTGATGGCACATACCTGCAGTCCCAGATACTCAGGAGGCTGAGGTTAGAGGTTCACTAAGCCCAGGGAGGTTGAGGTTGCAGTGATCTTTGATTGCACCACTGTACTCCCTCCTAGGCGAAAGAGTGAGATCCCGTCTCAAAATAAAAAAAAATTAAAAAGGCCGGGCATGGTGGCTCCCGCCTGTAATCTTAGCACTTTGGGAGACCAAGGAGGGGGGATCAACTGAGGTCAGGAGTTCAAGACCAACCTGGCCAACATGGTAAAACACCTCTCTACTAAAATTACATTTTAAAAAAAAAGAGCCGGGCATGGTGGCATACGCCTGTAGTCCCAGCTACTCAGGAGGCTGAGGCTGGAAAATCCTTTGAACCCGGGAGGCAGAGGTTGCAGGGAGCTGAGATCATGCCACTGCACTCCAGCCTGGGTGACAGAGTGAGACTCCATCTCAAAAAATAAATAAAATAATTTTAAAATTAAGGGCCTGGCGTGGTGCCTCATGCCTGTAATCCCAGCTCTTTGGGAGGCTGAGGCGAGGCAGGTGGATCACTTGAGCTCAGGAGTTCAAGACCAGCCTGGCCAACGTGGTGAAACCTTGTCTCTACTAAAAATACAAAAATTAGCTGGACATGGCGGCCTGCGTCTATAATCCCAGCTACTCGGGAGGCTGAGACAGGAGGGACACTTGAGTCAGGAGGCAGAGGTTTTTGTGACCCGAGATCTTGCCACTGCACTCCAGCCTGGGTGACAGCGGGAGACTCGGTCTCAAAAAAAAAAAAAAAAAAGAAACATACAATCTTAAGTACAACTTTCAGTTATTCAATAAATTGAACCTTCTTACTATTATCACCACGGTATGGGGCAAAAGTAGCAGACTAGTCAGTCATCAGTGGAATGGATCCTACCTCACTTATAGCAGTAACCAGCTATATGACCCTGGACACTCATACAACCTTTGTTTTCTTTTTTTTTTTTTTCTTTTTGAGACGAAGTCTCACTCTGTCGCCCAGGCTGCAGTGCAGTGGTGCGATTTCAGCTTACTGCAAGCTCTGCCTCCCAGGTTCACTCCATTCTTCTGCCTCAGCCTCCCGAGTAGCTGGGACTACAGGTGCCCGCCACCATGCCCGGCTAATTTTTGTATTTTTAGTAGAGACGGGGTTTCACCGTGTTAGCCAGGATGGTCTGGATCTCCTGACCTCGTGATCCGCCTGCCTCAGCCTCCCAAAGTGCTGGGATTACAGGCGTGAGCCACCGCACCCAGCTAATCTTTGCTTTCAAACCTGTAAAACAGAAATACAGTGCCACCACCTCTTCTACTCATCTCCCAGAACTGTGATGAGACGCGAATGAATAAGAGATATGGAATCCCCTTTCAGAAAGTAAAAACACATACAAAAGCAGGGGATTTTTTTCTGGCCCACATTGACAAATATTTGGGATCTTTGGGAGTTTTTAACACATGGGTTAATTCAGAGTTACAGATATAGATTGTCATAAATTGGGTTTCTGAATTTCCAAAATTAAAACTATGACCTCAGACAATGTATCACTTCAAGGTTTCATTTTATTCCAAGACATAACATCATGAACACCAGTTATTGTCCCTTTGGAGACAGCTGAGATAGGAGAAATTTAAGACTCAGAGCAGGCCAGGCGCGGTGGCTCAAGCCTGTAATCCCAGCACTTTGGGAGGCCGAGACGGGCGGATCACAAGGTCAGGAGATCGAGACCATCCTGGCTAACATGGTGAAACCCCCGTCTCTACTAAAAATACAAAAAACTAGCCGGGCGAGGTGGCGGGCGCCTGTAGTCCCAGCTACTTGTGAGGCTGAGGCAGGAGAATGGCGTAAACCCGGGAGGCGGAGCTTGCAGTGAGCTGAGATCCGGCCACTGCACTCCAGCCTGGGCGACAGAGCGAGACTCTGTCTCAAAAAAAAAAAAAAAAAAAAAAAAAGACTCAGAGCATAAGAAACAAAGCTTTTAGAAGATAACATCTGCTAGGCAAGATCAGGGATGATACAAGGGAAGAATAGAAATGATGAGTCTTTAACAGTCCAAGCATGAAAAAATAAAGATAAAAATAAGTAAAAATTTTTAAAAATGATCAAGTCCGAAAAGAAATTCCATAGGTTTTTGGGTTTTTTTTTTTTTTTTTTTTTTTTTTTTTTGAGATAGTCTTGTTCTGTTGCTCAGGCTGGAGTGCAATGGCAGGATCTCGGCTCACGGCAACCTCCACCTCCTGGGTTCAAGCAATTCTCCCGGCCTCAGCCTCCCAAGTAGCAGGGATTATAGGCACCCACCAGCATGCCCGGCTAAGTTTCGTGTTTTTAGTAGAGACAGGGTTTCCCCATGTTGGCCAGGCTGGTCTCGAACTCCTGACCTCAAATGATCTACCCACCTTGGGCCTCCCAAAGTGCTGGGATTACAGGCGTGAGCCACTGTGCCAGGGCCCTCATTAAGCCTTGAGTAGGAATAAACCTATCCCAGCTCTGAGGGATAGACCTTAATTGGCATATATCAATCAGTTTTTTTTTTTTTTTTTTTTTTTTTTTGTTTGTTTGTTTGTTTGAGACGGAGTCTCGCTCTGTCTCCCGGGCTGGAGTTGCAGTGGCCGGATCTCAGCTCACTGCAAGCTCCGCCTCCCGGGTTCACGCCATTCTCCTGCCTCAGCCTCCCAAGTAGCTGGGACTACAGGCGCCGCCACCTCGCCCGGCTAGTTTTTTTTTTTTTTTTTTTTTTTGTATTTTTTAGTAGAGACAGGGTTTCACCATGTTCACCAGGTTGGTCTCGATCTCCTGACCTCGTGATCCACCCGTCTCGGCCTCCCAAAGTGCTGGGATTACAGACTTGAGCCACCGCGCCCGGCCTCAATCAGTTTAAAGTTACCTCCTTCTCTGCCGCAGTAATTGGGTGATGTATGGATAATAGTCTAGACCCAAACCAATTAACTCGTAGTATTTGCTTAGAGTAGTTCAGGGATGAGCCAGTCACTGAGAAAGTGGAAACTGGCCGGGCGCAGTGGCTCAGGCCTGTAATCCCAGCACTTTGGGAGGCCGAGGAGGGCAGATCACCTGAGGTTGGGAATTCGAAACCAGCCTGACCGACATGGAGAAACCCCTCTGTACTAAAAGTACAAAATTAGCCGGGCGTGGTGGCACGTGCCTGTAATCCCAGCTATTCGTGAGGCTGAGGCAGGAGAATTGCTTGAACCAGGGAAGCAGAGGTTGCAGTGAGCCGAGATCCAGCCATTGCACTCCAGCCTGGGCTACAAGAGTGAAACTCCGTCTCAAAAAAAAAAAAGAAAGAACAAACTGTTGGATGATTATGGAGATCAGTGCTTTCTTCCCTTTCAGAGTAAGCCCTGGTTGCTATAGGCGACAATGTTGCAGAGGAAGGAAGCCTGCTGAAGACAAGGTGAACCACAGGTGGTGGGGGCGGGATTACAGGCTTGAGCCACTGCACCCGGCCTATTCCATATTTCTAACCTTCATTCAGTTGGCTAGTCACTCATTTATCAAAGATTAAATAGCACATGCTGGCCGGATGCAGTGGTTCACGGCTGTAATCCCAGCACTTTGGGAGGCTGAGGTGGGTGGATCACTTGAGGTCAGGAGTCTGAGACTGGCCTGACCAACATGGTGAAACCCAATCTCTACTAAAAATACAAAATTAGCCGGGCATGGTGGCGCATTCCTGTAATCCCAGCTACTCGGGAGACCGAAGCTGGAGAATCGCTTGAACCCAGGAGGCAGAGTTTGCAGTGAGCCAAGATGGCGCCATTGCACTCCATCCTGGGCGACAAGAACGAAACTCCGTCTCAAAAAACAAAAACAAAAAAAAGACTAGGGCATGTTAGGCTGGGTGCGGCGGCTCACACCTGTAATCTCAGCAGTGTGGGGGACCGAGGTGGGTGGGTCACCTGAGGTCAGGAGTTCAAGACCAGCCTGACCAACATGGAGAAACCCTGTCTCTACTAAAAATACAAAAAATCAGCTGGGCGCGGTAGCTCATGCCTGTAGTTCTAGTCACTCAAGAAGCTGAGACAGGAGAATCACTTGAACCTGAGAGGCGGAGGTTGCAGTGAGCTGAGATTGCACTACTGTACTCCAGCCTGGGAAAGTGAGACTCTGTCTCAAAAAAAAAAAAAAATTAAATTAAAAAAAGGAAAAACTAGGGTGTGTTTCAGCTATCTATTGCTATGTAACAAACCAAGTCAAAGTCATGCCAAAATCTAGTGGTTTAAACACTTGACAGACATGGGTCTTCCTTTCTCCAGATGGTGCTCGCTGGAGTGGCTTGAGAGGCCTTGGAGAATCTGAAGTTACTGGCAGAATGTTCACCATGACCTCATTCACTTCTCTGATGCCTTAGAGTGGCTGCAATGTGTGAGGGCTGGCTGGTCCCCTGCATCTTCACCTGGTCTCTTACCATCCAGTAATCTGGCTCAGAACCTCTTTTTTTTTTTTTTTTTTTTTTTTTTTGAGACAGGATCTTGCTCTGTTACCCAAGCTAGAGTGCAATGGCATGATCTTGGCTCACTGTAGCCTCAAACTCCTGGGCTCAAGCAATCCTTCTGCCTCAGCCTTCCAAGTAGCATACAGTACACCTGGCTATCAGACGACTTTACATGGCAGCTGATGGACAAGAGAAGGAAAAGGAAGCTGGGTTTTTGTTTTTGTTTTTGCTTTTTTTTGAGACAGAGTCTCGCTTTGTTGCCCAGGCTGGAATGTAGTGGCGCCATCCCAGCTCACTGCAACCTCCGTCTTCTGGGTTCAAGCAATTCTCCTGCCTTAGCCTCCCACCTAACTGGGATTACAGGTGCCCACCACCATGCACGGCTAATTTTTTTGTATTTTTAGTAGAGACAGGGTTTCACCATGTTGGCCAGGCTGGTTTCAAACTCCTGACCTCAAGTGATCCACCCACCTCAGCCTCCCAAAGTGCTGGGATTACAGGTGTGAGCCACTGTGCCCGGCGAAGCTGGGCTCTTAACACCTGGGTTTAGAAGTCCCAGAATATTACTCTCACCACACTCTGTTGGTAAAAGCAATTTACAGACCCAGACTCAAGAGGAGGGGATCCTGCACCAGAGCTCCCCCTCCAAAAAAAGGCCGGGGGAGGGGAACTGGATTCCATCTGTTTCCATCTGTTCCTGTTCACAGAAAGAGTAATTTGTTGGTGGCTGTCCTTGCAGATGATCCACTGAAGCGCTTAGCTAGGATTGCATGGTGGGAAGACCAATCTTTTCCGGAGAGGATGGATTGTAGCCAGGCAGGAGGCAGAAAGACCAGTTTGGAGGCTGTTGCAGTGGGACAAGTAATAGCTGAAAGTCTAGGCTAATGAAGATCTAGGTTAAAGAACGAGAAGTGGATGGGTTTGAAAGGTGCTTTACAAAAAGAAGAATCAGGTGACTGATTGGCTGTTGGTGCAAGGGGGAATATGAGGAGGGAAGAGTCAAGAGGGACACCAGGGTTCCTCCTTTCATTATTATTATTATTTTATATAAAGATGGGGTTTGCTAAATTGTCCAGGCTGGTCTCGAACTCCTGGACTCAAGCGATCCTCCTGTCTTGGCCTCCCCAAGTGCTAGGATTACAAGTATGAGCCACCAAATTCAACCCAGGGTTCCTCCTTTATTTCAGAGCAGCAGCCCTTTGTTCTGTCAAATCCGTATATAACAAAGTCATTTTTTTTTTTTTTTTTTTTTTTTTTTTTTTTTTTTGAGACGGAGTCTCGCTCTGTCACCCAGGCTGGAGTGCAGTGGCCGGATCTCAGCTCACTGCAAGCTCCGCCTCCCGGGTTTACGCCATTCTCCGGCCTCAGCCTCCCGAGTAGCTGGGACTACAGGCGCCCGCCACCTCGCCCGGCTAGTTTTTTTTTGTATTTCTTAATAGAGACGGGGTTTCACCGTGTTAGCCAGGATGGTCTCGATCTCCTGACCTCGTGATCCGCCCGTCTCGGCCTCCCAAAGTGCTGGGATTACAGGCTTGAGCCACCGCGCCCGGCCAACAAAGTCATTTTTATTCCTAGATGAATGTTATTTTTCAGCAACGCTTCAATCCTGCTAAGCAAGTTCCTCAGGTGAGGTTAGCTTGACCCCAAGAAGCCCAAGTTAAATTTATTGTGCTTAAAAAGGGTCAGTCAGGGAGACTCTGCATCAGTCAGGGAGACTGCACGGTCAAGGAGGCCATGTGGCTTGTGGCTTAAAAAGTTTGCTGGGAGCTGAAGAGGTCAGCTGGCCCCATTCCAACCTGCTCTACTCCAGTCCCATGGAGAGGAATCAGGCCAGGCTATTCTGCCCTGTCTTGACCCTGCACTGCAGGGCTGTCTCCACTCCGGAGATCAGGAGAGTCAGACAGACCTATGTTCTCTCTGACAGGTAGCCGCAGCCACCAGCTGGAGTAGGACTTAAAGTGACTGAAAGACTAAGAGGCTGCAGAAACCTTAGTGCCTGTCCCCAGAGAGCAGCATCTGTTTAGAAAGCTTTTTCGTTCAGAAGCTGAGCCGGGATGGTTCAGGATGAGAGAGCCGTGATTCTAGTCAGACAGGTCAATCAGGAAGCCCTGATTCTTAGAGTAAGAACTCCTTGGAAAAACAAAAGTGTAGCCAAGCAAGTGAGGTTCCTGTCTCCCCTCACCTGCAGTCAGTGATCACAAGAATGGAAGGCTAGGTGGGACAGCCCCGGGGAGCATCTCTTCACCACTGATGCTTGTCCCTTTAAAATCTGGAACAACTCAGCTCTCTATTGATCCCTTAGGCTCTGGGGTAATTTCCGGTAGTACAAATAGATGCACCTAGATGTTGGGAAAGACACACAAATGGGCTGAGGTGTTTTTGTTGTTGTTTGTTTGTTTTGAGATGGAGTTTCCGTCTTGTTGATCAGGCTGGAGTGCAATAGCGAGATCTTGGCTCACCGCAACCTCTGCCTCCCGGATTCAAGCGATTCTCCTGCTTCAGCCTCCCAAGTAGCTGAAATTACAGCCATGTGCCACCACGCCCAGCTAATTTTTTATTTTTTGTAGAGACAGGGTTTCACCATGTTGGCCAGGCTGGTCTCGAGCTCCTGAAATCAGGTGATCTGCCTTGGCCTCCCAAAGTGCTGGGATTACAGGCGTGAGCCACCGTGCCCAGCTGGGCTGGGGTTTTGTTTTGTTTTTCCCCCTCTAAGCACCGAAACTAAGTTTTAAGGGAAGAAGGAACAACTATAGAAACGAAATATACCAGCTTGAGAGAGAAAATGTAACGTGTGTCCAAAAATGAAATCATCATCTTTCAAGCCTGGTTTCCCCTCCAAAAACCAGTTTCCCATCCTAACTTCCCTGTTTCTCTCAACAGGAACAGCGTTCTCTGAGCTGCCCAAGCTCACTCTTGTTTTTATTTTATTTTTATTTTTTGAGACAGAGTTTCAGTCGTGTTGCCGAGGTTGGACTGCAATGGCCTCCTACCCGTCTGCTGTGAGCTTCTTCAGGAAATAGCCCCCCCACTCCACCTCAGGACACCAGAGTATCACGCTATAAATGAGGCTGAATGACTGAGCCTACTACCAGAGATGTTTTTGGGGGTGGCGGTTATTTGTTTGTTTGTTTGTTTGTTTTGGTCCTTCCCTTTTTTTTTTTTAACTTTTTGTGGAGAATGGGGTCTTGCTATGTTGCCCAGACAGGTCTTGGACTCCTGGGCTCAAGTCATCCTCCCGCTTCTGTCTCCCTAAGTCCTGATATTACAGGTGTTAGCTACTGCCCCCAGCTCTGGGGGTTCTTTTCTTCTTTTCCTCGCTACCTCCAATAACTTGTGCATAAGACCTTCAGTCTTCCTTTCATCTGCCCTGCCCCCCAGAGAACAGAAACCAAGGCACAGACTAAAGGGAAACAGTTCCAAGTGAATCTGGCATTCGGGGCTCCAGTGGACACCCCATACTCCACTCCAGACCTTTCCCATTTCAAGGGCACCTTTGTCTCCAGGATGAGGCTCCTGGAATATGCACAGATCTTGCTCCACGCCTCTACTCCCCTTTGTTTCGCCTTCCTCTCTCTTTCTGCATTGTTCTGGAGACTTAAACGTAGCTGTTTAATTCGAAAGTCCTACTCAAACCTTGCCCTTTGTAGGAAGTTTTCTCAACCCACTGGATCTCTCACTGCCTCTTTTCTGAATTCTATGGTATTTCTTTCTTTATTCTTTTCTTTCCCAAATGGAGTCTCGCTCTGTTGCCCAGGCTGGAGTGCAGTGGCGTGATCTCGACTCACTGTAAGCTCTGCCTCCTGGGTTCATGCCATTCTTCTGCCTCAGTTTCCCAGTTCAGTAGCTGGGATTACAGGCACCTGCCACCACGCCCGGCTATGAATTCTATGGTATTTCTTAATCTAATCTAAAATGTTTATTTGTACATAATCATAGGCCACCTTATGCTGTTATTTAATTTCTCTTGAGGATATACTTTTGTTCCTTATAGGCAAGGGTCATTTTTTACATGACTTTTTACTCCCTTCAATATCAAGATCAGGTATCAGACACAGGGGCTGGGCACCATGGCTCATGCTTGTAATCCCAACACTCTGGGAGGACTAAGCGGATGGCTTGAGCCTAGGACTTTGAGACCAGCCTGGGCAACATGGTGAAACCCCATCGCTCTCTCTCTCTCTTTTTTTTTTTTAAAAGAGAGATGAGATACATAAGAGGTCCTTAATATATCTACAACAAATTAGGAAAAATATGAAATTTTGGGACAGCAAGAAACATATTAAAATTTAACTTCAGCAAACTGTCAGGAGTTGGGAATGAAGTAGAACCCAAAGTCGAACCCTCTTGGGGTTTGTAGTCTAATGAAAGGAGGTGGCCGGGCGCGGTGGCTCACGCCTGTAATCCCAGCACTTTGGGAGGCCGAGGCGGGCGGATCACGAGGTCAGGAGATCGAGACCATCCTGGCTAACACGGTGAAACCCCGTCTCTACTAAAAATGCAAAAAATTAGCCGGGCGAGGCGGCGGGCGCCTATAGTCCCAGCTACTCGGGAGGCTGAGGCAGGAGAATGGCGTGAACCCGGGAGGCGGAGCTTGCAGTGAGCCGAGATCGCGCCATTGCACTCCAGCCTGGGCGACTAAGCCAGACTCTGTCTCAAAAAAAAAAAAAAAAAAAAAAAAAGAAAGGAGGTAATTAGACAATCACACATAAATACCCTTTACCACAAGTGACTGAAAAAAAAACCACTATAGGCTGGGCATGGTAGCTCGCCCCTGTAATCACAGCACTTTAGAAGGCAGAGGAGGGCGGATCAGGAGGTCAGGAGATTGAGACTATCCTGGCCTATATGGTGAAACCCCGTCTCTACTAAAAATACAAAAATTAGCTGGGCGTGGTGGTGGGCACCTGTAGTCCCAGCTAATTGGGAGGCTGAGGCAGGAGAATCGCTTGAACCCGGGAGGCGGAGCTTGCAGTGAGCTGAGATCCGGCCACTGCACTCCAGCCTGGCAACAGAGCGGAACTCTGCAAAAAGCAAAACAACAACAAAAAAAGCCACTATAGTTGCAGATGGTGTTATCTATACCGAAATTTACTAGGTAGTTTGGGAAATTAAAATCTTTTTTTTTTTTTTTTTTTTGAGAGGGAGTCTGGCTCTGTCGCCCAGGCTGGAGTGCAATGGCCGGATCTCAGCTCACTGCAAGCTCCGCCTCCCGGGTTTACGCCATTCTCCTGCCTCAGCCTCCCGAGTAGCTGGGACTACAGGCGCCCGCCACCTCGCCCGGCTAGTTTTTTTTTGTATTTTTTAGTAGAGATGGGGTTTCACCGTGTTAGCCAGGATGGTCTTGATCTCCTGACTCGTGATCCGCCCGTCTCGGCCTCCCAAAGTGCTGGGATTACAGGCTTGAGCCACCGCGCCCGGCCGGGAAATTAAAATCTTAAGAAGGAGTTGCCAGTCAGGTGCGGTGGCTCGAGCCTGTAATCCTAGTACTTTGGGAGGCCGAGGTGGATGGTTCACCTGAGGTCAGGAGTTCGAGACCAGCCTGGCCAACATGGTGAAACCTTGTCTACTAAAATACAAAAATTAGCCATACATGATGGCAGTTGCTTATAATCTCAGCTACTTGGGAGGCTGAGACAGGAGAATCACTTGAACCTGAGAGACGGTTGTTGCAGTGAGCTGAGGTCGAGCCACTGCACTCCAGCCTGGGCCGCTGAGCAAGACTCCATCTTAAAAAAAAAAAAAAGGAGCTGCTAGGCCAAAATTGGTTCGCAGCTTCCTTGCTGGTTCCTTCCACATCACTCCTGCAAGGAGCAAGGAGCAGGGAAGTAAAACATCTACATAAACCTGAATGAACCTCACAGTTCCCTAGCCAGCTTGTTAAAACACACATTGCTGGGTGCCCCCTGCCCCAGTTTCTCATTCAGAAGGGCTGGGTAATTTGCATTTACCCAGTAATTTGCATTTACAACAAATAATAAGTGACCCTGATACCTCTGGTCTGGGAAAGAAACCCAGAGAATTTATGGGCTGGACCTTCTTGGAAACTCATCATGGGCATTGATGTACATTTTCTGTGTGTCTTTTTTTTCCATGTGCATATCTTTTTTTTTTCTTTTTCTTTTTTTTTTTTTTTGGAGACAGAGTCTCGCTCTGTCGCCCAGACTGGAGTACAGTGACGTGATCTTGGCTCACTGCAACTTCTGCCTCCCAGGTTCAAGCCATTCTCCTGCCTCAGCCTCCCGAGTAGCTGGAACTACAGGTGCATGCCACCACGCCCGGCTAATTTTTTGTATTTTAGTAGAGATGGGGTTTCACTGTGTTGCCCAGGCTGGTCTCGAACTCCTGAGCTCAGGCAATTCACCCGCCTCAGCCTCCCAAAGTGCCGGGATTACAGGCGTGAGCCACCACACCCAGCCCCCCCCCTTTTTTTTTTTTTCGTGTTGACTATAGTCTCCCACAGGGCAGGCAGTATTTTATAGAGGATATACTTTTGTTCCTTATAGGCAAGGGTCATTTTTTATGTGACTTTTTATTCCCTTCAATATCAAGATCAGACATCAGACACGCAGGCTGGGCGCAGTGGCTCATAACTGTAATTCCAACACTTTGGGAGGACTAAGCGGATGGCTTGAGTCTTTTTTTTTTTTTTTTTTTTTTGAGACAGAGTCTAGCTGTGGCCCAGGTTGGAGTGCAGTGGTGCAGTCTCGGCTCACTGCAACTTCTGCCTCTCAGGTTCAAGCTACTCTCCTGCCTGAGACTCCCAAGTAACTGGGATTACAGGTGTGTACCATCATGCCCAGCTAATTTTTGTATTTCAGTAGAGACGGGGTTTCACCATGTTGGCCAGGCTGGTCTCGAACTCCTGACCTCAAATGATCCATCCACCTCGGCCTCCCAAAGTGCTAGGATTACAGGTGTGAGCCCCCGTGCCCGGCTGAATTCAATATATCTTCGAAAACTAGAGAAGAATGCAAATTGAGTCCTTAGTGGCAAAAATAAAGGCAAAAAAAGTTTGCATTCTTTCAAGTCGTGGCCAGATTAATGGAAATAAATAGTACTGGTTTTCATAGCAGGACCTTCCGAGTAAGCCAGTTCTCCTCAATAGGTCTGAATTATTCTCGAATTAAAATAATCATCCATGAGGTCTACATTTCATGACTTAGTCCATCCATGCATACAACCCAATTCATACCACAATCTGAATCAGTTTAAACACGATTGAATGTCACCATGCAGGATTTATCATATTTGCGACAGGAAAAACATTCGGTTTGGCAGGAAACAAACGATATTACAGGGCCCAAAGGTGAGTAATTGGCCCTAATGACTTGGAAATAAATTTGAATCCGCATTGGGTAGGCTGTATAAATATCTACTGTATAACTGAATGCCTGGTGCTTTCGGGGGACAAGCGGGGTGGGAGTGGGGGCGAGGGGAGGGGAGAGCATTGTTGTAGGCCTCTCCCTTGCAGCTGGTGCCATTCCTACTTTCTTCTCCTCCCCAAGCTGAATGACAGTAGGTTAAAGGAACTGTTGAAGCACAGACAATGAGCAAAGAAAGTGGCAATTCACAGCCTATTAACCTTGGATTTTGGAAGTTGTGCCACCCCCCTGATTCTCCACTACAGCTGGCTTTAAAATCACAGCTTTTAAGGATTCGCCTCCAGGTCTACAGTGGGAGTTAGGCTTTTGGTTAAGACTGACCAAGAATTGAAAGAATTTCCTGGGAGTCCTGGAAAGGTAACTCAGGTGGAGAAAGTCTTCCTGGTGGCTCAGAGATCAGATGCAGGGGCCGGGTGTGGTGGCTCATGTCTACAATCTCACCACTTTGGATCAGAGTCCGAATGCATGGCAGGGACGGCGCTTGGTACCTGTAATTTTTGTGCCTTTGCTTCCAAGTGTTCAGAGAAATGGGTATGAAGACAGCAGCCTTATTTCAGAGGACATTGATTGATTCAGTCATTCTGAAAATATTTATTGAGAGCCTGTTCTGCCCTTCATTGGATGCACAGTCAAGAATGGAACAAAGAGGCCGGGCGCAGTGGCTCACACCTGTAATCCCAGCACTTTGGGAGGCCGAGGCAGGTGAATCACCTGAGGTCAGGAGTTCAAGACCAGCCTGGCCAACCTGGTGAAACCGTTTCTACTAAAAGTACAAAAGTTAGCCGGGCGTGGTAGTGCGCACCTGTAATCCCAGCTACTCAGGAGGCTGAGGCAAAATAATCGCTTGAACCTGGGAGGCAGAGGTTGCAGTGAGCCCAGATCGCGCCACTGCACTCTAGCCTGGGCGACAGAATGAGACTCTGTCTCAAAAAAAAAAAAAGGAACAAAGGCTCTGCCTTCATGAGACTTGCAGTATCAAATGGCTTTCCAAGCTAGGGTGACCAACCTCACTGGTATGCCCAGGACTGAACTTTCTGTAATATGGGGCTTTCAGTGCTAATACCAGAAAGTTCCTAGCAAACCAAAAGTAGGCTCTTTGTTTTTAAAATTTTTTTTACAGGCCTGGTACAGTGGTTCACACCTGTAATCCCAGCACTTTGGGAGGTCAATGTGGGAGAATCACTTGAGCCCAGAAGTTTGAGACCAGCCTGGTCAACATGGGAAGACTCCATCTCTACAAAACAATTAAAACATTAGGACGGCCATGGTGGCTCATGTCTGTAATCCCAGCACTTTGTTTTGTTTTGTTTTGTTTGAGACGGAGTCTCAGTCTTGTCACCCAGGCTGGAGTGCAGTGTTACAATCTGGGCTCACTGCAATTTCCACCTCCCAGGTTCAAGCAATTCTCCTGCCTCAGCCTCCCAAGTAGTTGGGATTACAGGGTCACACCACCATGCCCGGCTACTTTAATCCCAGCACTTTGGGAAGGTGAGACTAGTGGACTGCTTGAGGTCAGGAGTTCGAGACCAGCCTGGGCAACATGGAGAGACCCAGTCTGTACTAAAAATACAAAAATTAACCAGGTGTGGTGGCAGGCACCTGTAATCCCAGTTACTCAGGAGGCTGGGAAGGGAGAGTTGCTTGAACCCGGGAGGCAGAGGTTGCTGTGAGCCGAGATCACGCCACCGCACTTCAGCCTGGGTGACAGAGTGAGATTCTGTCTCAAAAAAAAAAAAAAAAATTAGCTACACATGGTGGCATGCACCTGTATTCCCAGCACTAGAGCCCAGGAGCTCCAGGCTGCAGTGAGCCGTGACCACACCACTGCACCCTAGGTTGGGTGACAGAGTGAGATACTGTCTCAAAAAAAAAAAAGTTTTAGAGGCAGGCTTTCTCTATACTGCCCAAGCTGGGCTCAAGAAATCATCTTGCCTCAGCCTTCTGAGTACCTGGGACTGCAGACATGTGCCACCATGCATGGCTCATGTGTGGCTTTTCAAATTATTCTCGAGTGTTATAAAAATTTGAGTTGGCCGGGCGCAGTGGCTCAAGCCTGTAATCCCAGCACTTTGGGAGGCCGAGACGGGTGGATCACGAGGTCAGGAGATCGAGACCATCCTGGCTAACACGGTGAAACCCCGTCTCTACTAAAAATACAAAACATTAGCCGGGCAAGGTGGCGGGCGCCTGTAGTTCCAGCTACTCGGGAGGCTGAGGCAGGAGAATGGCGTGAACCCGGGAGGCGGAGCTTGCAGTGAGCTGAGATCCGGCCATTGCACTCCAGCCTGGGCGGCAGAGCCAGACTCTGTCTCAAAAAAAAAAAAAAAAAAAAAAAAAAAAAATTTGAGTTGTTCTTTTAAAATATAGTATAAACTCATCTACTAAATCAGCAAAATGAAATATCTTGGCTGCTTCTTTATTTTACTTATTATATTTTTATATATTTACTTGTATTTTTATTATATTTACTTATTATTATTATTATTATTATTTTTAGACAGAGTCTTGCTCTGTTGGCAGGCTGGAGTACAGCGGTGCGATCTCCGCTCACTGCAACCTCCGCCTCCTGGGTTCAAGCAATTCTCATGCCTCAGCCTCCCGAGTAGCTGGGACTACAGGCGTGTGCCACCAGGCCCCGCTAATTTTTCTATTTTTAGTAGAGATGGGGTTTTGCCATGTTGGCCAGGCTGGTCTCGAGCTCTTGACCTTAAGTGATCCACTCGCCTCACCCTCCTAAAGTGCTGGGATTACAGGCATGAGCCACTGTACCTAGTCTGCTTCTTTATTTTAAAATGTGGGGGTAAAAAAACCTTTTTTTTCCCCAAAAGATTTGGATCTTGCTATGTCTCCCAGGCTGGAGTGCAGTGGTATAGTCATAGCTCATTGCAGCCTCAAACTCTGGGGCTCAAGCAATCCTTCTGCCTCAGCCTCCTGAGTAGCTGGGACCACAGGTGCCACTATGCCTAGATAACTTTTACATTTTTTGTAGAGATGGGGTCTTTGCTATGTTGCCCAGGCTGGTCTCAAGCTCCTAAGCCGAAGTGGTCCTCTAACCTTGGCCTCTCAAAGTGTTGGCATTTCAGGTGTGAGCCATTTCGCCTAGCTGACGTGGTGACTTAAACAACAGAAATTTATTTCCTCACGGTTTTGGAAGCTGGAAGTCTGAGATCAAGGTGTCAGAAGGATTGGCTTCTCTTGGAGCCTATCCTTTTCGCTAAAGACAGATGTCCTTTCCCTGTGTCCCTGTGTCCTTATAAGCTCTTCCCTCTTTGTGTCTATGTCTTAATCGCTGCTTTTTTTTTTTTTTTTTTTTTTTTTTGGACACAGGGTCTCACTCTCACAGCAAAGCTGGAGTGTAGTGGTGTGATCATGGCTCACAACAGCCTTGCACTCCTGGGCTCAAGCTATCCTTCCGCCTCAGCGTCCCAAGTAGCTGGGATTACAGGCATGTGCCAACTGGAATGTGGGGTTAATTTTTTATTTTGAGACTGAGTTGCGCTCTTGTTGTGCAGGCTGGAGTGCAAGGGCACAATCTCTGCTCACCGCAGCCTCTGCCTCCTGGGTTCCAGCTATTCTCCTGCCTCAGCCTCTGGAGTAGCTGGGATTACAGGCACCTGCCACCACATCTGGCTAATTTTGTATTTTTAGTAGAGACAGGGTTTCTCCATGTTGGTCAGGCTGGTCTCCAACTCCTGAGCTCAAGCAATCCACCTGCCTCAGCCTCCCAAAGTGCTGGGATTACAGGCATGAGCCACCGCGCCCGGCCATGTGGGGCTAATTTTTAATTTTTTTATACAGATTGGGGTCTCACTATTTGCCTAGGTTGGTCTCAAACTGCTGGGCTCAAGCGATCCTCCGCAGTCTGCCTCCCAAAGCATTGAGATTAGAGTCGTGAGCCACCGCACTCAATCGATTCTTCTTATAAGGACACCAGTCATCTCAGATTGAAGCTCACCCATATGACCTCATTTTAACTTAATTACCTCTTTACAGACTCTATTTCCAAGTCAGCCATATTCTGAGGTACTGAGGATGAGGACTTCAAAAATACAAATTTTTGGGGGGTACACAATTCAGTCCAACAGCAGAAGAGAGGTATCATTTGTCAGCTGAATATATCTATCCTCATCTTGAATTTTAGATTCACATTTTGTATTGAAAATGTTTGAAAGGCTGGGCATGGTGGCTCAGGTCTGCCATCCCCCAACTTTGGGAAGCCAAGGTGAGAGGATTGTTTGAGCCCAGGGGTTCAAGACCAGCCTGGGCAATATAGCAAGACCTGTGTCTACAAAATGTAATTTTTTTTGGGTGGGAGGACAGAGTCTTGTTCTGTCGCCCAGGCTGGAGTGCAGTGGCGCAATCTCGGCTCACTGATACCTCTGCCTCCTGGGTTCAAGGGATTCTCCTGCTTCAGCCTCCTGAGTAGCTAGGACTACAGGTGTATGCCACCATGTCCAGCTAATTTTTTGTATCTTTAGTAGTGGCAGGGTTTCACCATGTTAGCCAGGATGGTCTGGATCTCCTGACCTCGTGATCTGCCCACCTCGGCCTCCTAAAGTGCTGAGATTACAGGCGTGAGCCACTAAGCCTGGCCAATGAGTCTTGGTTTTTTTAGGGTATGTTGCTGAGGCTGGATTCGAATTCTTGAGCTCAAGGGACCCTCTGGTGCAACCTCCTGAATAGCTAGAACTACAGGTGCATGCTGCCATGCCTGGCTAACATAAAAGTATTTTATTTCCTCCTCTCTGCTTTGGATAGTTCACAAAAAGAGTTCTGGCTGGAAAGCCAAATGGAGATATTTAAATTCCACTTGTTAAACATTTTCACTTCCTCAATAATTGCAACTCTTTGCTGGTAGTTGGCCTATTTGAAAGGGTACCTCAGATGCAGAGAATGATTTCTGAACAAAATGGTAATGGCACAATGTCACATGTCAGTTTATGTATTTATCTATGTATGTATTTATTTTTTGAGACAGGGTCTTGCTCTGTCATCCAGGCTGGAGTGTAATGGCATGATCGTGGCTCACTGCAGCCTTAACTTTCTAGGCTCAGGTGATCCTCCCACTTTAGCCCCATGAACAGCTGAGACCAGAAATGAGCCACCATGCCTGGTTAATTTTTTTTTTCTTTTCTTTTTCTTTCTTTCTTTCTTTTTTTTTTTTTTTTTTTTTGAGGTGTAGTCTTGCTCTGTTGCCCAGGTGTTGGAGTGCAGTGGTGTGACGTAGGCTCACGGCAACCTCCTCCTCCCAGGTTCAAGCAATTCTCTGCCTCGGCCTCTGGAGTAGCTGGGATTACAGGCGCCTACCACCACACCCAGCTAATTTTTATATTTTTAGTAGAGATGGGGTTTCACCATCTTGGCAGGCTGGTCTTGAACTCCTGACCTTGTGATCAACCTGTCTCGGTGTCCCAAAGTGCTGGAATTACAGGCGTGAGCCACAGCGCCTGACTTTTTTTTTTTTTTTTAAGACATGGAGCCTCACTATATTGCCCAGGCTGGTCTTGAACTCCAGGGTTCAAGTGATTCTCCCACCTTGGCCTCCCAAAGCGCTGGGATTACAGGCATGAGCCATGTGGTCTGGCCCATTTACTTATTTAACGAGCATTTATCTCCTATGGAACAGGTACTTTGCTGGGTAAGTGGGGAGATATAGAGTAGAAGTAATGTGAATCTGATCCTTACATCTGAGGCCTGGGAAAATCTGGGACAGTCCCAGGCATACTGACATGACTTGCGAAATCTCCAATCTCCAAGGATCTGCTCTATAGTAACTTCCAAAAATGTGGCTCTTTCCTTCTGGTTTTTCTTGCCTTTTAGGATAAGAGAATTCCAGGAGACCTATTTTGGGTCAAAGGACGATTTGGAGATACAGACTCTATCAACTGGCCCCCTGGTCTCATCTTCAAAAATATCAATTCAAACACTCAGAGTGCCGAAAGCATAACTGTGACCAATGTGTGTCCTATTTATATCTGTCTGTCTGGCTGTCTCTTTTGAGGTTTCTTTTTTGTTTTTTTAGAGCTAGGGTCTCGCTCTGTTGCCCAGGCTGGAGTGCAGTGGTGCAGTCATAGCTCACTGTAACCTCAAAGTTCTGGGCTCAGTTGATCAATCCTCCTGCCTCAGCTCCCAAGTAGCTGGGACTATTGTGCCTGGCTAAGTTTAACATTTTTTGTTTTTGTTTGAGATGGAGGTTTGTTTTTTTTTTTTTGTCTGTTGCTCAGGCTAGAGTACAGTGGTATGATCTCGGCTCACTGCAACATCTGCCTTCTGGGTTCAAGCAATTCTGCTGCCTCAGCCTCCCAGGTAGCTGGGACTAAAGGTGTGCTCCACAATACCCGACTAACTTTTGTATTTTTAGTAGAGATGAGGTTTCACCATGTTGGCCAGGCTGGTCTCAAACTCTTGACCTCAGGCAATATGCCTGCCTTGGCTTTCCAAAATGCTGGGACTGCAGGCATGAGCCACCGTGCTAGGCTGTAATGTTTTGAATATAGTCATTATTTGGGGAAAAATTTGGAAACTGTTTTCCCCCTACTGGCATACCACCACAATAATCATCAACACAGAAGGTTTCTGGGACAAAATTCATGGAGGTTTTCCCTATACAGCAAGCAGCAGACACCTACTGAGTGTCCTTCGATTCAATTTCAACACTATCCACCTGGGGATAGCCTCAGATCCCACAGGTTGAAGGCTCAGTCCCCAAGACTGCCCCCTCATCCCCAACACCATTTGTAAGTCCAGGCCTGTGGAACTTCTGGCCAACCAGCTTTGATTTGGGGTTCCTATGACGCTCTGCTTGGGTTTGATTAATTTTCTAGAGGGGCTCACAGAACTCGGGGAAACAATTACTTACGTTTACCAGCTTATTATAAAGGATACTACAAATGATGCAGATGAAGAAATGTGTGGGACAGGGCATGGCGGAGAGGGTGGGGCATCCGTGCACTCTCCAGTGTGCCACTCTCCAGAAACCTCCACTTGGTCAGCTATATGGATGCTCCCGGAACCCAGTCTTCTTGTTTTGGTTTTTTAATTTTCTGAGATAAGGTCTCCTCTCTCTGTCCCCCAGGCTGGAGTTCAGTGACATTATCACAGTGCACTGAAGCCTTGACCTTCTGAGTTCAAGTGATCCTCCTACCTCAGCCTCCCAAGTAGCTGGTACTACAGGTACTCGCCACTACACCCAGCTAATTTCTTTTTTTTTTTTTTTTTTTGAGACTGACTTTCGCTCTATCGCCCAGGCTGGAGTACAATGGCGCAATCTCCGCTCCCTGCAACCTCTGTCCCCCAGGTTCAAGTGATTCTCCTGCCTCAGCTTCCTGAGTAGCTGGGATTATAGTGCCAGCCACCATGCCCGGCTAATTTTTGTATTTTTAGTAGAGATGAGGATTCGTCATGTTGGCCAGGCTGGTCTTGAACTCCTGACCTCAGGTGATCCACCTGCCTCGGCTTCCCAAAGTGTTAGGATTATAGGCATAAGCCACTGCACCCAACCTAATTTTTTTTATTTTTATTTTTATTTTTATTTTTTATTTATTTATTTATTTTTTTTTGAGACTGAGTCTGGCTCTGTCGCCCAGGCTGGAGTGCAGTGGCCAGATCTCAGCTCACTGCAAGCTCCGCCTCCCGGGTTTACGCCATTCTCCTGCCTCAGCCTCCGGAGTAGCTGGGACCACAGGCGCCCGCCACCTCGCCCGGCTAGTTTTTTGTATTTTTTAGTAGAGACGGGGTTTCACTGTGTTAGCCAGGATGGTCTCGATCTCCTGACCTTGTGATCCGCCCGTCTCAGCCTCCCAAAGTGCTGGGATTACAGGCTTGAGCCACCGTGCCCGGCTTATTTTTATTTTTAAAGAGACTGGGTCTTATTCTGTTGCCCAGGCTAGTTTCAAACTCCTGGCCTCAAGTGATCCTCCCACCTAGGTCTACCGGAGTGTTGGGATTATAGGTGTAAGCCAGTTTGCCAGGTCCCTCTTGGATTTTTTTTTTTTTGAGACGGAGTCTCGCTCTGTCGCCCAGGCTGGAGTGCAGTGGTGCAATCTCGGCTCACTGCAAGCTCCGCCTCCCAGGTTCACGCCATTCTCCTGCCTCAGCCTCCCGAATAGCTGGGACTACAGGCGCCCGCCACCAGGCCCAGCTAATTTTTTTGTATTTTTAGTAGAGACGGGGTTTCACCATGTTAACCAGGATGGTCTCCATCTCCTGACCTCATGATCCACCCGCCTCGGCCTCCCAAAGTGCTGGGATTACAGCCACCGCCCCCGGCCCCCTCTTGAATTTTTATGGAAGCTTCATGAAGCCAGCATTCCTTCCCCCAGGGTATATGTCATGGACCCTTTTAAGACCCAGAATCCGAAAGACGAGGGATGGGGGAAGCCCTGGCGTGGTGGCTCATGCCAGTAATCCTAGCATTTTGGGAGGCCAAGGCGGGAGGATTGCTTGAGCCCAGGAGTTTCAGGCCACAGGGAGCTGTGATTACACAACTACACTCCAGCCCAGGCAACAGAGTGAGACCTTGTCTTAAAAAAGAAAAAAGAAAAACAGGAGAAGATTAGTGTCTTGCCTTAGGGCAGGTGAAAGAAGGGTAGGAGAAAGTCAGAAAGAAACTGTTTCCTCAGGCCTGTCCGTGAGGCCTAGGAAGCCCAACATTATAACAAGAGATTATAACAAAGGCTATGGGAATAGACCTGGCAAGGTGGCTGAGACCTGTAATCCTAGCACTTTGGGAGACCAAGGCCGGTGAATCCCTTGAGTTCGAGTTCAGGAGTTCAAGACCAGGCTGGCCAACACGTAGAAACCTCTACAAAAAATACAAAAATTAACTGGGTGTGATGGTGCACACCTCTAGTCCCAGCTCTTCAGGAGGCTGAGGTAGGAGGATCACTTGAGCCTGGGGGACAGAGACTAATATATATATTTACACACATAAAATAATATCACAGTCATAATGTATTAGATTTGGAAGAGTGTTAGAGTCCATCTAGGTCAATCCCCTTTTTTCACAAATGAAGAAAATGAGGCATAGTGATGTCACAAAAAGCTGAACTGAAACCTCAAGTCTCTAGATTTCCAGTATAATCTTCCCAGTAGCCATACTGTATTATAAGAACCACATTGATATTATAGTTTTCCTCTTTATATTTGTCTAGAATCATAAATGCCCAAAGTTTTCTAGGTACCATACACTGAGAACCCTCACCTTCATAACTGTGTACACAGGGACACATAAAAACACCGTCTTTTTTTTGCTTTTTTTTTTTTTTTGAGACGGAGTTTCGCTCTTGTTGCCCAGGCTGGAGTGCAATGGCACGATCTCGGCTCACCGAAACCTCTACCTCCCGGGTTCAACCTATCCTCCTGCCTCAGCCTCCCGAGTAGCTGGGATTACAGGCATGCGCCAACACTCCCGGCTAATTTTGTATTTTTAATAGAGACAGGGTTTCTCTATGTTGGTCAGGATGGTCTCAAACTCCTGACCTCAGGTGATCCACCCGCCTTGCCTTCCCAAAGTGCTGGAATTATAGGCGTGAGCCACCGAGTCTGGCCAAAACACTGTCTTATTTTATTTTATTTTTTTTTGAGATGGAGTCTCACGCTGTTGCCCAGGCTGGAGTACAGTGGTGTGATCTCGGCTCACTGTAACCTCTGTCTCCCGAGTTCAAGCAATCCTCCTGCCTCAGCCTCCTGAGTAGCTAGGACTACAGGCATACGCTACCATGTCCAGCTAATTTTTGTATTTTTTAGTAGAGATGGGGGTTTCACCATATTGGCCCGGCTGGTCTCGAACTCCTGACCTTGTGATCCACCCACCTCGGCCTCCCAAAGTGTTTGGATTATAGCCATGAGCCACTGCGTCCGGCCCCAAAACACTGTTATTTTTTAGTAATAAAGGCCAGAGTCTGACAACCCAGGTTCCCCTTCTTTGTCCTGGGTTCCCTGGACTTGGCTTAGATTCAGTCCCTCTTTCCCTTCTCCTGGCCAAGTTGCTGTGGTGTCTGAGGACTTCTGGGCTTAAGGCAGTTAAGAGTTCTGCATTGCTCACTGGGGAGCTGCAAGGGCTGAAAAAAAGTCTTTTTCTTCCCTCCTTCTCTTGGGTGGGGAGAGAATGATCTAGATCCTTTGCATCTGTGAGTCTTGGAGCTGAGGGATGGATACACAGGGGTTGAAGTTATAAGAACTAGGGCCTCTTAGGCAACTTGTGAGGCTCAAGGGGAGAGCAGCTCCTGGTCAACGTTCAGTTGAGTGGAGCCCACAGGATCCCTTCTTCCCTCAGTATCTTCCCTAGTTTTTTTTTCTTTTCCCCCCCGAGACGGATTCTCACTCTGTCGCGAGACTGAAGGCAACCTCAGCCTCCCGGGTTCAAGAGATTCTCCTGCCTCAGCCTCCCTAGTAGCTGGGATTACAGGCACACGCTGCCACACCCAGCTAATTTTTGTATTTTTAGCAGAGACTGGGTTTCACCATGTTGGCCAGGATGATCTCGAGCTCCTTACCTCGTGATCCACCTGCCTCGGCCTCCCAAAGTATTGGCCAGGCGTGAGCCACCATGCCTGGCCAAAATGTTTTTTTTTTTTTTAAATGAATGTTTGACAATTGAGAGAAAGACCAAAAGCAGGAAATTAATAATCCACTAAGTTTCAGTCACAATGTACCTGCCGATGTTTGAGTCTTTTCTGTTTCACTCTGTGTGTCTGTGTGTAGGATCAGAAAGGGAGATGGTATTGGGTTTCTGTAAGGTGTGGGTGAATCTTGGGTTTTGGAAACACTGAGATTTCAGAAAACAGAATATACATTGCAGATGTCCCAATTTGGCAGGAGAGAAGCTCTGTTTTTGTTTAGAAAATGCTACAGATTCATAGATAGAAACGATGGGCAAAGGTGTTTGATACGGAGATCAACCAGTATTTTGGCAGGCATCATGTCTGTGGAAACCCTCAAAGTGTGCAAGTTGGGGTAAATGAGAGAGTAGCTCTAGACTGAGATGGACTGGTCTATAATCCAATGAATCTCTAGAATTCTGACGGTGAAAAAGTTATTTTCTCCTTTCCTGCTCACTTCTGTGGCCCTGACAGAGGGAAGAACTAGTAGCTTCTGTGGTAGACTATACTTTTTTTTTTTTTTTTCTTTTTTGCTTCCTGGAGTGTTTGTCTCCCTCCCCTTTGGATAACAAAATCTGCTCCACCCTGCATGTCCATGGTGGGAAAGGAGTTTTCTTTTTTTGTTTTTTGAAACAGAGTCTCGTTCTGTTGCCCAGGCTGGAGGGCAGTGGCGGTATCTCGGCTCCAAGCAACCTCTGTCTCCCGGGCTAAGCGATCCTCCCATCTCAGCCTCCTCAGTAAACTGGGATTACAGGTGCATGCCACCATGCCAGGCTAATTTTTGTATTTTTAGTAGAGAGGGGTTTTGCCTTGTGGACCAGGCTGGTCTCAAAATCCTGGGCTCAAGTGATCCGCCCGCCTTAGCCTCCCAGTGTTGGGATTATAGGCGTGAGCCACCGTGCCTGGCCACAAAGGAGTTTTCTTTGGAGCTATCATCTCTGCTGGTTGGAGAGGATGACAGAAGAAGGAAATGCTGGCCGGGCACGGTGGCTCAAGCCTGTAATCCCAGCACTTTGGGAGGCTGAGACAGGCGGATCACAAGGTCAGGAGATCGAGACCATCCTGGCTAACACGGTGAAACCCCGTCTCTACTAAAAAATACAAAAAACTAGCCGGGTGCGGTGGCGGGCGCCTGTGGTCCCAGCTACTTCGGAGGCTGAGGCAGGAGAATGGCGTAAACCTGGGAGGCGGAGCTTGCAGTGAGCTGAGATCCGGCCACTGCACTCCAGCCTGGGCGACAGAGCCAGACTCAGTCTCAAAAAAAAAAAAAAAAAAAAAAAAAGAAGGAAATGCTGAGATGAATGGAGAGAAAAAGAGAAGGAAGGAATGAAGGAAGGACACTGACATCCTTTGTAGCCCTGAAACTCAGACTCTGGGTTTCCAGATAGGTGAGCCAAGCCCCTCTTCCTTTTTTACCATAAGCCATTTTCTTTTTTTTTTTTTTTTTTTTGAGACGGAGTCTCACTCTGTCACCCAGGCTGGAGTGCAGTGGCCGGATCTCAGCTCACTGCAAGCTCCGCCACCCGGGTTCACGCTATTCTCCGGCCTCAGCCGCCTGAGTAGCTGGGACTACAGGCGCCCGCCACCTCGCCCGGCTAGTTTTTTGTATTTCTTAATAGAGACGGGGTTTCACCGTGTTAGCCAGGATGGTCTCGATCTCCTGACCTCGTGATCCGCCCGTCTCGGCCTCCCAAAGTGCTGGGATTACAGGCTTGAGCCACCGCGCCCGGCCTACCATAAGCCATTTTCATTTGGGCTCCATCCACTTGCAACTGAAGGCATCCTGATTCATACAGCTCCTCCCCCTCTTTCCCTGCCTACTGACAGGACCCCTTAAATCTCTATGCCTCAGTTTCCTCATATTGATCCCCTGGGGATTAGCTGATCACTGATAAAGTTGATTTTTCCCCCCAAACACAGAGTACAGTTTTATTATAAACAGTAACTTCTATTCTTAGGAACTGCAGGTTTCCCGTCTTGGCTGCTTTAGCAGAGTTTCTGAATCAGGGCCAGCTCTCTTTTAATAACACAAGACACAATCTAAGCAGAATAGTAATGATAGTCCAAAATTTTCACACAATCCAAAGTACCAGCGACTTTCAGTGACTTGTATAAACAAGGGCCACAGACAACCAGTAGGGTTGAAAGCATCATTTTATTGTATTTGGTTTGTGCTGTGGCATTTTACTGAAGCTTGACAAATAAGACTGTAATTCAGGGACAGGAAGCACCGAATAACAAAAAGAACTAATGTCTCCTTGACATCACTCACTCTTAAGAGGGCTGTTTACATCTGAGTTTACCTCCTAGTGTGTTTTAAAATACTCTTGCAAATCTCGGTTGGCTCGAAATAGCTGTTCTACGTTCTTTCAATGGAAGCCCCCACCCTCTGAGTACACTGGTTCATAGTTATTTATAAACCTGATGTCACTCAAATATTATTTTTACATCCCTCTCCTTACTCCCTCACATATGAAGATAGACCTATATAAAATTAGAAACTTCACATAAGGTATTCAGTCACTTAGGTAGAAATTATTGTCACTCAGCATTTACGAAGCGTAAATTCATCATACTGGGTGAAGCATGTCTCTAAAACTGTTCCGTGGTAACCAGCTCTTTCTTCCTTTTTTTTTTCTTGGTGTTCTGAGGCAATTTATGAAAAGCAATGGGGGCTGGGGGCTGGACTTAAAAGGTCTGTTTTTAAAATTTTTTTTTTATTTTTCGAGACGGAGTCTTTGTTGCCCAGGCTGGAGTGCATGATCTCGGCTCACTGCAACCTCCACCTCCCAGGTTCAAGCGATTCTCCTGCCTGAGCTTCCTAAGTAGCTGGGATTACAGGCGTGCACCACTACACCCAGCTAATTTTTTGTATTTTACTTGGCACCATTTTCTTTTCTTTTCTTTTTTTTTTTTTTTTTTTTTTTGAGACGGAGTCTCGCTCTGTCGCCCAGGCTGGAGTGCAGTGGCGCGATCTCGGCTCACTGCAAGCTCCGCCTCCCGGGTTCACGCCATTCTCCTGCCTCAGCCTCCTGAGTAGCTGGGACTACAGGCGCCCACAACCGAGCCCGGCTAATTTTTTGTATTTTTAGTAGAGAGGTGGTCTCTATCTCCTGACCTTGTGATCTTTCACCGTGGTCTCGATCTCCTGACCTTGTGATCCGCCCGCCTCGGCCTCCCAAAGTGCTGGGATTACAGGCGTGAGCCACCGCGCCCGGCCCATTTTCTTTTCTTTTTGGTTTTGAGACGGAGTCTCACTCTGTCACCCAGGCTGGAGTGCAGTGGCGCAATCTCGGCTCACCGCAACCTCTGCCTCCCAGGTTCACACCACTCTCCTGAGTAGCTGGGACTACAGGCGCCCATCAGCATGCCCGGCTAATTTTTTTGCATTTTTAGTAGAAACAGGATTTCACCATGTTAGCCAGGATGGTCTTGATCTCCTGACCTCGTGATCTGCCTGCCTCGGCCTCCCAAAGTGCTGGGATTACTACACCTGGCCCAGCTCTTTCTTGCTTTCTTTTATTTTTTTTTTGGAGACAGAGTTTCGCTCTTGTTGCCCAGGCTGGAGTGCAATGGCATGATCTTGGCTCACCACAACCTCCGCCTCCCGGGTTCAAATGATTCTCATGCCTCAGCCTCCTGAGTAGCTGGGATTACACGCATGCACCACCATGCCCAGCTAATTTTGTATTTTTAGTAGAGACAGCGTTTCTCCATGTTGGTCAGGCTGGTCTCAAACTCCCAACCATAGGTGATCCGCCCACCTCGGCCTCCCAAATTGCTGGGATTACAGGCGTGAACCACCGCGCCCAGCCAGGCCCAGCTCTTTTTTAAAAAAAGATTTCTGTGATCAAATTAGTTTGTAAAACTATACACCTCTTTGGGGATTTCTAAAAACCCTACAGTAAAGTAATCGAGTTATCTTTATTATAAGGTAGCAGTCTCCAAATTTATTTCACCAAAGAATTATTTTCTTTTCAGTCCCACCTAGTAACATTTCATGGAATCGTGTGTCTTGAATCCTATTTTGGAAAACCAGGGAGGTGGCCTGCACTGGGTATGTGGAGTCCTGAGTTTAACCCTGGCTCGTCCACCCAACTGGTTGTATGACTTTGAGCAAATCACAACCTTTTAATATTTCATTTTCACATTGGAAGAGTGAGGACAGTAATACCTGTCTTGATCTAAGTTGTTTTATGGTTTAAACGAAATTATTATGATAGTGTGCTTTAAACACTATTAAAGTTATACAAATGAAAGCTGTCATTAGATAGCACAGATATTGGAAATTAATAACATACAAGTGTAAAGAACCTTAACCTAGCAACTTTTACTGAATGATTGTGGATTTGAGTTTACTTAGGGGCCAGCACTGAGGGGGAACAGCAGCACAGTAC
The DNA here is from genome assembly GCF_037993035.2 of Macaca fascicularis. Classification (NCBI taxonomy): domain Eukaryota; kingdom Metazoa; phylum Chordata; class Mammalia; order Primates; family Cercopithecidae; genus Macaca; species Macaca fascicularis. The sequence goes on along the minus strand of NC_088378.1, from coordinate 157,713,082 downwards.
AAAGGTAAAGGTAGGACTAGAGAATGTTGCGTGTAGAAATGTCTTTGGGAATAATTGAATGTAACCCTCTAATTTTTAATTTTATGTTTGTAGAGATGGTGTCTTGCTATGTTGCCCAGGCTGGTCTTAAGCTCGTGGGCTCAAGCAATCCTTCTGCCTTGGCTTTCCAAAGTGCTAGGATTAGAGGTGTGAGCCACCACACCCAGTCTAACATGCTCATTTTATAGATGATGGACCCAAGGCCTCTATGAGGCAGGTGAATGGCATAAGGTGACTCAGAGAGTTAATATTAGAAACATCTGATTCCCTCATTGCCAATGGCTACCTCAATATGAGACAAATCATGGCCCCATCAAATTTTCAATTTAAGAGATACAAGATATTTACATGACATAATCAGAAAAAAATACAATGGAGAACTTTTTTCTTTTTTTTGACAGGGTCTTTTTCTGTCACCCAGGTTGGAGTGTAATGGTGCAATATCAGCTCACTGCAACCTCAGCCTCCTGGGCTCAAGCCATCTTCCCACCTAAGCCTCCCAAGTAACTGGGACTACAGGGGCACACTACCATGCCTGGGCCACCACGCTGGGCTAACTTTTGTATTTTTTTTTTTTTCGGTACAGACAGGGTTTCACCATGTCACCCAGGCTGGTCTCAAACTCCAGAGCTCAAGTGATCCTTTTGTCTCGGCCTCCTAAAGTGCTGGGATTACAGATGTGAGTCACCACACTTGGCCTCAGAATAAAATTTTAAAGCTCAAAAATTATGGCCGAAATAGGAAGGGCAATGAGAATCCAGGAATGAGTATGCCAAGCAGTCAGGCTGAACTGGAAATGGGCCTGAATTTGGGGCCTTGAAGAATGTATAACACTACGTTGGATTTAGATAATGCAAGAGGAAAACTAGCAGAGTTCCAGAATGGAATGGAAGATGGTAGGAGACTAAATGTTGGGCAATAGTCTAAATAGTTGGGCATTATAGTTTTGGTGAAATATCCAACAGTAAGCATTTACTGGACACCTTTCAAATTTGATGAAGTTTTTGGAGCTTTGGAGGGTATGAAAAGTAGACAACATCATCTCTGACTTTAGGGAATTTCCTTTTTATTTGGAGAGAAGAACTAGAAACATTAAAAGTGGAGAATGTAAATAGGATGCAATGCAAAGGGGTGAAATATGCACTTTCTTCAAGTGTATATGTGAACCCCTACAGATACTTCAAAACTCCTTAACACCTAGTCATTTCAGCTATGTGTTCTTTTTAGCTTCTTTTCTACATTGCTGATGTAGTACTTTTTGGAGGTATCACAATCCATTGTAAACTATGCCTTTTTTTACTGAGCTGTGAGCTTCCTGTGTCCTCAGGGATGAGGACAGTGCTGGCATACAGTCTAATAGAATCAATGTACCTAGACATGTTCTCATCCCTGCCCCTCCAATTGAAGAGGTCAAGGCTTTGAGATGTGAAAATCATCAGGAGAAAAGGTGCATTTGACTTACAGAAAATGAAAAAGAGGACGAAAAAGCAAGAAAAGCCTTGGATGGCCTTGCCAAGATGGTAGGGGAAGGAAGTTCATTAGGAGTAGGTTACTTTCACAACAGGAAAAACTTGCAACCACTAAGAAGGCCAATCTTTTTTCTCTTTCAGGGAAAACAACACTAATATTATTCAAACCTTTTGGAAATGAGCAAATTCCTTCCTTTCCCCTGCCCTGAGGCCTCAACTTCACACAATGGTTTTTCACACCAGGTGACCTGGAGCTGGTAACCTGGCAGGGGAGTTCGCAAGGCCAGGACTGAAAAGTCCAGGCTCCAGGGCTAGTTAGGGGAACTGAAAAGAAACCCACCTTTGTTCATTAATATTTGCCTGGGGAATGAGATATCTGCGTGAAACCTAGAGAAAGCTGGTTAAAATCTTAACAACGTGGAGACGTGGAGATTCCCAGTATGCCAGTCCTAATGATCAGAAAGTTTTTAGAAAACACCTTGGGTGGCCCTACTGGAGTCTGCCCCATTGGATCCTTCCCAGGAAATGGCACCAGGGAACAAGTTTTGCAGTATTCAGGGCACAAAAGATCATTTATTTTTCCGATTGTGAAGTGAACATTAGATGACATTATTTCATTTCAGATTTTTTGAAAAGGTAAAAATAATTAAAAAAACCCTTTCGAAAAGGATTTTTATTTAGTTTACTGAAAGCTTCCAATAACGTGCCTAGTGTTAAACTACGTTAATGTTATTTATCACACAAGCCTCCCCACAGGTTTGATCACCACTAATCTGCAGATGAGGAAACTGACCAGCTCAGAGTGGCTCTCAGTTGCCTTTTGGGAAGTGGCCAAGGTGCGATTTGAATCCAGGTCTCTTACCTCCAGTTTCTGAGACCTTTCTAGACACCAAGGTTATCTCTTCAAATACTGCTGCAAGTAAACAGCTGTGTTACTCGAGTATCTAGACTTTTGAAGTAAGCAGACTCTAGGGAATGGGTAGAGTAAAATATATGGGTATGTGCTCGAGGGAGCGCTTCTGCCACGTTTTATTCCGAGGCTAGCCTGAGAGATCATGGAAAACATTGCTTCTCCAAAACCGCAGCGAAAAACAAGGAAATTAACAAGGCAGAATGGCGATGCGAGACTTGACAAAGTTGTTAATAAGGCGAAGGCCCAAAGCGCTACGCCAGGGCCTGCTACTTCATTTGTTTCAGCGATTAAACCTGCACGTCAGGGGGCTCGAGGCAGGTAAAAAGCAGGCTCTCGTGTGGCCCCGGCAGTTGATATTACTGGCACTCGGTGTTCGAGATGCTTCCTTACAGCTGCGTTTCTGTGCGGCTTGGTCTCCATATTCCACTCATTTTTGCCTCAACATTTCGTGGTATTTTATCACCAAATACGCCCGGCAAAGCAAAGATCCCGTTCAGTTTCTTTAAACACGGCTATCTTTTCTCAGGAGGCAGCCGCCAGGGCTTCACTCCTGGGCCATCAGCAACGTCCCCCAAGCGGGTCGGGCGGAAACGCGTTCGTGACCGAGGGGCCGCGTGCCGAGCTCGGGCGTGGGGGGGCGTGGCCCTTACACTCGGCGACCCCTGGCCACCGCCCACCCCGCGCGTGGGGGCGTGCGCGGCTGCGGGGCGCGGAGAGGAGTGACCTCGGACTACCCTAGGCGCCCGCAGCACGCTCTGTACACAGACGCGAGGCGCTGTCCTGAGGTGACACCGGCTGCACGGCACAAGCAGCAGGCGCCGCCGATCAACTAGTTCGCACCGAGGATTCCTCTTGGTGCGTGGCCCAGTTTTCCTTAGGACGGGCTCCAACCCCTCCCTGACACCGCCCCCCTCGCCGCCACGCTCCGAGGCCTTCCCCGGGGAAGCCTCGCGTCCCTCCCCCGCGGCTCCGGGCCGCACGCGCGCGATTCCTCGATTCCACAGGCGGTTCGCGCCGCGGGTGGGGGCGGGGCGCGCGGGGAGGGGGCCGGCGGCCGCCAGGGGAGGGGGGCCGGGGCCCAGGGGACGGAGGGGGGCCGGCGTGGGGAGTTCCTCGCTCGCGGACCACACGCTCCGCGGGCCAATCCCGAGCCAGCCTCTAGCAGTGTCGCACGCGGGACACGTCCAAGCGTTTGTTGGCACGGCCGGTGAGGGGGAGGGGGCGAGGAGGAGGGAGGGGAGTTGAGTGACAGGCTTTGCGGGGCAGGCTGGGAATTGTAGTTCCCAGCTTCCGTGGCCATAGCCATTTTGTAGTCGGGGGACTACAACTTCCAGAAGATCAAGGGGACCATTCTAAGGTGCCCCGGGAATAGGCGGCTCTCCCCGGGGCCGGGCGTCCTGGGGCACTCCTACCCAGCAGCCCGGCTGCAGGTAGACGCGAAGGCAGTGGCGGGGGCTGGCGTGGGGCGGTCGTGGGGTGAGCGGCAGGCAGGGGAAAGGGGGTGAGGTGGAGCGACGGAGCGTGCCATGCATTGAGCTAGGGAGCCTCTCTCAATTCCACGCCTGGGCTCGGCGTGGGAGCGACGCCCGAGGGCTTGCCTGGGAGGGGTTCGTCGAGGTCGCTCGGGTGTCTGGTTGGCCAGGCTGCGGGGGTGCCCTGGACTGGGCCAGGGGCGGTCGGCACCGGGCTAAGCGGGCGCCTGGCGGCTGAGCGGTGGGAGTTTTCGGCTGGCGCCCGGCGGGGAATTATCCGAGGAGCCCTAACTTGTATAAAAGCAGAGTCCATTTAAAGTTGGGCTGGATAGCCTCTCTCTCATTGGTTAGGGGGCTTGGAAAAAAGAGACTCGGCGAGCCCTCGCTGTGGTGCTGCCGCCGCCGCCGCCGCCGCCGCCGCCGCCGCCGCTGGAGTTGACTCTTCTGCTCGCACTGCTGCTGCAGCACAAACGTGACTTCCAACATTTTTTATTTATCTTTCCCTTTTCTTTTCCAAGATGTAACTACGGATCAGACACTAAGGACCTTCACGTTTCGCTGATGTAGTTTTTGGAGGAAAAAGGGGGGGGAGTGAAGGGCGTCGGTTTTTTTTTGTGTGTGTGTGTATGTGTTTCGGGGGAAATTTTCCATTATGAGTGTTTTACTAAAGTGAATTTTTTTTTGTTTGCTTCGTTCGTCTTTGGCTCTTTTTTTTTCCTTCCCAATTTCGGATTTATTTCAAGGCGAATCTGGCTTTGGGGGAAGAGGAAGAAAAGTCGGATTACAAGATCAACCACCACCAACAACAATAAAAACCACCAGGATATTTTTTTGCAAATTTCTGACGGCTTTAAATTCATGAAGCAATTGTCCCCTTTTGCAATCAGCATTTGGATCTCAGAATGAGCAAGGAAAGACCGAAGAGGAATATCATTCAGAAGAAATACGTAAGTGCTCCTAACAACACATCCTTTGACTTGCAGTTTTAAGCAATGGCTGTGAATGTCAAGTTTATAGATAATTCTGCAGCTGAAGGGTTTTAAACACAGCGTCCGATAAGGCTGTTTCTTTCTTTTCTGAAAGAGGGCTTTTCAAGCGAAGTGGTGTCTGCCTAGTTTGGTTGAAAAAACAGATTGGTGTAGAGATACCTCAAGTGAATAAATTGACCTCGAATGACACAACCATAATCTAGTTTTAGATGAAAGGCAAGGGATTTTGGTGGAGCTTGAGGTGGGGGGGCGGCTGCGGTAATGTAACTAAACTGCATTCTCAAGCGGATTTGGCCCCGTATTGCACTTTGCATGCAAATGAGCCTGTGTTATTATTATTAATGTTATTTGGAAAAATCGTGTAACTCATGTGTGTTGGAAGCCCTTTAAGTTGCGATGGAGGGTCCGATTATGGCGATCTTCTCTTTGCATTGGCACATCAAATTTAACGTCTGTGGTCGTTTTGGCTTATCTGGTTTACAACATAAACCAGTTGGGAATCATGTTACAGCGAATGCATTTGTTGGGATTGACTTTAATAATGAGGCTGGTTTTGTTTAAAAAATTCATGATTTCCAGTTGTAGGGGAAAAGGACACACACTATGGCTAATGTTTTTAAGTGTGTACGTGAATGTATATGTAAGTAACTACAAATATTTTCTCCCTGTTAACTGGGCTTCTGAAATTGGGTGATTATTCACAGATTTAAATGGCTTGGAATAGTTAAATTTGTTTTGTGCATAGTACAGCTACGTTTTGATTGGCATGGGGAGTGTTTTTGTTTTGTGTGTGGTGGCTTTTTTTTTTTTTTTAAGTTTGAGGGGAGGGAGGAAGGGGGGACCGAGCGATTAACCAAATATGCACTCGAGTGATCTGTGATCAGCGGCATGCTTTAAATTAAATAACTCATTTTTTTCAAAAAAGGCCAAATGAACATACCTTAGGGATAATGCAACGTAAGAGGAAAGTTTTATTTAAGTTGGGTAGACAAATTGGTGTTAATATTTTCCCTTTTTGATCATTGTGGTGTGTGTAATGAGAGATGACCTTCGGGGCACTGGTTTTGTAAAAATATATTTAATGGAAAAGCTGAATGCTTCTTCAAGAGAGCTGATCCTTATCTAGACACGTCAACTTCAACTATGAAAGAAATGCAAGGTTAAATAATCAAGCCCAACTTAGAATGCTGTTCCATAAAGAATTTAAGAATTAAAATACATCCGCATTGCAGAGGGCTGGGTAGAATGCAAAGGACTAGTTTAAACTCAGGCTGTAGAAACTGCACGGAGGCAACCTTGCCTCGGAGCGTAGACGCCTTCCCGGGGCACGTCCGTTTCGGATGCAGCCACAAAGCAAATGGGGTAGAACTTGGACGAGAACCGCACCCCGCCTCCCATTCCGGACCTCGTTGAGGTGGACAGCAGCGTGGGGTGGGTTTTCTTTTTTATTGCGGGCAGTCAGCGGATCGTGTCTCCGAGTCCGGACGTCCGGCTGCAAGCCCGTGGCTGGCGGCGGCCGCGGGAGGCACGGCACGAGTTAATGCTTCGGGAGCAGAGCCGGTGTTCCCGACGTGCTCGAGCCGGCTGCGAAGGGGACGGCGCGCGGGGGTCGCGGCAGGCTGGGCCTGGGGCTGGGCGGGCGGGGGGGCGCGCGCGCGCGCGGCCTGTAGGGGGCAGACTCCGGGCTCTGGGCGGGCGCGCGAGGCGGGCACCGGGCTACCCGGGCCGGCTTGCAGGCGGGGAGGCGGGCAGGCGGGTGGGGCGTGGGGGCGGTGCGGCCTGCGGGGCGCGGGGAGGGTAGAGCGCGCGGGGCGGGGGCGTGGGCGTGCCGGGGTGGGGGTGCGCGGCGCACAGCTGCAGCGGGCGCCCCCCACCGCGCGCACGGCAGAGCATGGCGGCGGCGGCGGCCCGGCCGGCTTCCCGCGGCCCTGCCTGCGGGCTCCGACGCAGTCTCGAGAGCAACAGGTTAAGCCGGCTAGACGTCAGCGCGCCCCCTCCCCGCCCCCCGGTTCTTCCCCTGCCGCGCGCCGGCGCCCCAGCCCTTCTTCCCTCCCTCCACCCCCCGCGGCGCTCGGTTCCCCGACGCTCCGGGCCGCGCTCTGTTGTCATTGTGACGTCACAAAGGGACGGGCTCGGGTGGAACCTTCCCCTCCTCCTCCGTGACGTCAAAAGTCGGGCGGGAGGTTCCAGGCGCGGCGGGGCGGCGGGGGAGGAGGGAGCGCGGCGGAGGCGGGGGCTGCCGCAGAGCCGGGCTGCGGCGTGGGAGGAGGAAGAGGAGGAAGATGCGCTCGGCCTCTGCCTTCCGCTCCGGAGCGTCGCGCTTCCCACCAGGTGAGCGCCGGGGAGCTGTTGGTCCCCAAAGGAGTGCCACTGGACCCTGTTCTGATGCCACTTGGGAAGCGGGAAGCGGGGAGCGGGGAGGAGGCGCCTCCTTTCTGCAGGAATGTTTTCACTTCCTCTGTTCCAGGTCTCCTGATGGTGTTGCATTACCAGCGTGGTACATGTCCCTTCGCCAGTGCTTATGTAAAGAAATGAAAGTATTGAGGGAAAGCTTTGCTTTGTTGTGGATTTGGCCACCTTGTCACTTGAAGTCGTGTTAGGGGTGCTTCAGCAGGATGTGGCCGGATGGCTTTCATGATGATGCTGCACAGCAGCAACTGTTGCTCTTTCTGGAAGCTTTGCTGTACTCTGGTGGGGGGCTTTCCTTTGCTGTGCGGGCTCTGTGCCTACTGAGTGTAATTTTGGGGGTCTGGACCAAAGGAATACTTGTCATTGACAAATGTACTGAGAAGACATAGGACTCCTTTAAGTCTCAAGGTGCTCTTGGCTTAGTTCTTCTGAGCAGGGAAACCAGGGGCTGGCATTCTGTTTCCTCTTTTGTAAAATGGAAAAATACCTGCCATTGCCACTTAACTAAGTCACTGAAAAGATCATGTGCATGAAAGATGTAAAACAGTATGCCTCTTTATATGTAAGGTGACATTATTTCTTGAGCTGGTGGAAGGCAGCACGTTTCCCACAGTTGGTCTCAAAAGCCAGGGATGCCTGCTGAGTTGCCATTTAGTTTATTACTTTAGCAAAGCAGAGTTGGGGGTGCGATTGTCGATAGTAGGCTTTGGGAGAAATGATTGTTATGTTTCATAATAAATGATGTCCTTGAGAAACTCATAAATTGCAATGTAATCCTGTCTTAATTGTGTTGGGCACGACTCCCACTGCAATACGTTAAATAACTGAAAACATTTGCCTTTGAAAGCCCCAATCCACTTGGACAATAAAAACAGTTGCATGTTTTGCACCATGGATATTTTCTGCTGTTTCCATCATTCCACTGCCTGGTTATTCCTAGGAAGAATAACAGATAGGATATTGGGGCTTCACCGCTATTTGATCTTTGCTTTATAGCAGGTATCTGAAATAGAAAATCTCTGCCATATGAAGATAGTAATTCATGTAGTTAGCATGAAAACAAATTGCCAGTTTGATTTTCTAGGACAGCTCAAGCAGAATTTGTACCACTAGGCTGTAAGTTTTAAGTATCTAATTTTCTGATTTAAAAGTGTATGATTTAAAAATTGGAAAACGTTTTTGTTATAAGCTTCAAAAGGATTTACTATAATTACAACTACATAAAATTGTAAAGAAAAAAGTAGGAAGAACAAAAAATATAGTGGTTGGATTTATGAGGTTTTCTGTTTTAAAACTCAATTCATCACAAATGGTTCAGTCACGTTATTTTACAGTTGGTGGGGTGGTGGGGCAATTTGTACGTTATTTTATTGCTGTATTTCTTCTTTCCTGGGATATTTACATGGCTTTCCAGCTACTTGTTTCTAGTAGTGGGAAATCTTGCTCTGTGTTACTTAAGTGCAGGGCAGTGGCAGTTTGGCTCCTATCACTGTATATGGATACGGAAGGAAAACACAATGAAGTCCAAAGTTTCACTAAAATTTGAGAGAAAGATTATGTCGACAAGTAATCCAACTTAGATATTAACCTACAGTAAAATAATAACCTGGATAATAACCAACTCGTGTCCCTGTAGCCACTGGCCCAAATAGACAACTAGAATTATTTGGTACTTGCTAATGCCTGTTTCCTCGTAAGTGGGTTAAACCAGTCCCTGTTGCTGGGCTGAAGGCTATTGATGCACTTCCAAGTGCCTTGGAAATAACTCCAGTGTTAATATATACCTTGCTCCAAAGGTTAAACTTTTCTCCTTCAGAACAAGAAAATCTTTTGGAGTATATAATTGGTGTCTGTAGAAAATCTTTTGGAGTATGTAATTGGTGTCTGTTACTTTCAGAATGGAACTTTCTTTTTTTTTTCATTGAAGACACAGGAATGTCATATTAAGTGTAGTTTGTTAAAACACTTGGTGAAGGCTAAGCTAGAGAGCATTTTTGTTTGTTTGCTTTTTTTTTGAGACAGGGTCTTGCTCAGCTGCCCAGACTGGAGTGCAGTGGTGGCTCACTACAACCACCAGGGTTCAAGCTATTCTCCTGTCTCACCTCCTGAGTAGCTGGGATTACAGGCACCCACCATTACACCCGGCTATTTTTTGTATTTTAGTAGAGACGGAGTTTCATTTCACTGTATTGGCCTGGCTGGTCTTGAACTCATGACCTCAGGTGATCTGCCCGCCTCGGCCTCCCAAAGTGCTGGGATTACAGGTGTGAGCCACTGCGCCCAGACAACTGAACATTTTTAAGCTAGTGGTTTGCCCTTGCTCATGATGGTGTGAGGACTCACACTCCTGACATTGTCTGAATTCTGGCTGCTTTGCTGTCATCATCCTGATGTTACTGGTCCATGCCTCCCCCAGGATTGCAGCTCTCCTAACCACCTTTTACCTACCCATCCTACTTGTCCTGTTGGCTGCAGAACGTCCTGACTGATATGCTAGGACAAAGGTCCTGGGCAGCTCTGGGAAGTACCTCTGTCCCCTTTGGCTTTCACCCAGAAGTCTTGCTAAGTGTCAATTGTTTGTTCCCAAATCTGGTTATTCCAGTTGGGCTTATTATTGTAATTACAGTTAAGTATTACGTCAACCTTGCTCATGCCTGTAATCTTAGCCCTTTGGGAGGCTGAGGTGGGTGGATCATGAAGTCAGGAGTTCAAGACCAGCCTGACCAACATGGTGAAACCCCATCTCTACTAAAAGCACAAAAATTACCTGGGCGTGGTGGCACATGCCTGTAATCCCAGCTACTCAGGAGGCTGAGGCAGGAGAATCACTTGAACCCAGGAGGCGGAGGTTGCAGTGAGCTGCTTGTACCTGGGAGGCAGAGGTTGTAGTGAGTTGAGATCATACCAGTGCATTCCAGCCTGGGCAACAGAGTGAGACTCCGTTTCAAAAAAAAAAAAAAGAAAAAAAAAAAAAAGGTGGGCCAGACATTTCCCAAGATTTTTGGGAAAATCTGTAAGGACTGTCCACACGCATTGCTTTGCAAGTGATTCCCTTTTAAGAACCAAACTTCAACGCCCAGACTTCCCCAACAAGCAAAACAGCATAATGTGGAACAACAGAACACTCAGAGACTTAAGCTCAGAAATAAGACCCATGGCCTCATTTCAAAAAAAGGTAATTAAAAGTAGATTTGTCTTTGTTGGTTAATATAAAATGTTAAGGAATATCTTTTAAAAAAAATTGTTTCTTGTCTAACAAACTTGTTTCCATTAACTAACCAACTTCTGGTTCTTGTCATCTCTCCTAAGAGTGCTTCCAACTGTGTTTAACCTTAATCCCCAAATGCTAAACTGGACTCCCTGTCTGCTTCATGCCAAGTAACTTAGGTAAAGTGTGGGTCAATTTAAAGTAGTCCTACTGTGGTGATTGTATTACTTTTGGAGTTAAAGTAATTGTGCCGTTCACTGAATGGCAGGGAACAGAAAGAGTCGTAATTTTCACCTAATTCATGGAGTTTAGAAGCTTGTATCTTGTAATCCGGCAACTTTAATTATATATTGTTTTACTTATGAGATATTGTCGAAGGTCTGTTCCCTTTCAAATCCTTAAGACTTACCTGTTAATAAAAATGAAACCAATTGAATCTGTTTTTCTGTGTGCTCAATTATCTTTTGTTTTTTTTTCTGTCTTCCAGATAACTGTACTCTTTATTCCTGTGACTCCCTAAGACAAGCCTCAATTGCTTTTCCAGGCCCCCAGTCTTTGTTTTTCTGATTCCTTTTTTCCATAAACCTTTTCCATACTTGCCTCACCTTTGCAGGCATCTTTTATTCTGGGAGGTGGGAACTCCGTGATATCTGTCTACAGTTTTGTAGAATAAGAGTGAGCGAGATTTTATTCTCATTATCCTTCCAGGTTTTAATCTTTCTTGGGACTTCAGACAATCTTATAACCTTCTGCCAGCTTCAGGTTTTTTTTTTTTTTTTTTTTTTTTGAGACGGAGTCTCGCTCTGTCGCCCAGGCTGGAGTGCAGTGGCCGAATCTCAGCTCACTGCAAGCTCCGCCTCCCGGGTTCACGCCATTCTCTGGCCTCAGCCTCCAGAGTAGCTGGGACTACAGGTGCCCGCCACCTCACCCGGCTATTTTTTGTATTTCTTAGTAGAGACGGGGTTTCACCGTGTTAGCCAGGATGGTCTCGATCTCCTGACCTCGTGATCCGCCCATCTCGGCCTCCCAAAGTGCTGGGATTACAGGCTTGAGCCACCGCGCCCGGCCAGCTTCAGGTTTTTTTAATAAGGAATTTTTTTTTTTTCCCCGAGACAGAGGAGTGTCTCTCTGTCACCTAGGCTAGAGTGCAGTGGCGTGGTCTTGGGTCACTGCAACTTCCACCTCCCAGGTTCAAGCGATTCTCCTGTCTCAGCCTCCGAGTAGCTGGGACTACCAGTGTATACCACCACACCCGGCTCACTTTTGTATTTTTAGTGAAGACGGGGTTTCACTATGTTGGCTAGGCTGGTCTTGAACTCCTGACCTCGTGATCTGCTCATCTCAGCCTCCTAAAGTGCTGGGATTACAGGCGTGAGCCACTGTGCCTGACCAAATAAGAATTTTTAAAATTCAATTCTGATTGAGAATAAAATTATTAAAAGTGGAGCTGACCTGTCATTTTGCTCTTGGTGGAAGACTCCTGTTTCCAGGACTTCTGTTCCTGTCACTTCTTGCAGGTGGCTTTTGTCTTTCTTGCTCTCTTAGGCTGTAGGAAAGAGCCCACGCAGATTGTCCCAGAGGGCAAAGTCTAGGTCATTCCTGCGTGAGCAGCCACTGGCAGCTCGACCACACCACTCTGGGTCTCTGGGTTTTTTTTACACTTTTACCACAGTTTGTCTTGCCACAGATTTCACTATTGTAAGGGTGCTGCCCACCTCTCCTGGGGCTCTTTTTCCCATTTGAAGAACTGCCCCAGAAAAGCTTGGATTATGGAAAACACCTCCAGATGACGACACAGCACCCACTTCTCTTAACGGTATTGTGAAGAGAGGACTCAGTCAATTCTGAAATAACCGCCTACGTTGTGAGTTTGAGAAAAGGGGTTTTTGAGTCCATTTTACAGATGAAAAAAGTAAGGTGAAAAACCAGCCAGATGATTCGCTCCCCACTTTTGAGTTCAGAGGACATAGAAGTAAAATGAACCATCAGTGGAACCCCAAAAAGGGGAGAAGAAAAGGTCGTAAAAGGGACTGTTGGCAGCCTTTGGAGAGGCTTTTTGCTTGAGAAAGTTGGAAGTGAGGACAGTTTGTCAGGAGTGTCAGTCTCCCCTGCATGTTTGTATTTGTTGTTTTTTGAAGCACCAGTTGGTGGAGCTACCCCCTTATCCCCAGCTGGCTGTCTCCCTGAGTCATCGTTGGAAGAACTGACATCCCGTGTCCCTTGGGACTGGATGGGTTGTGCTCTTCTAGTTTTACAAGTACCCCCGCCACATTCTTGGGCGTATCTGAGGCCGGGCAGTGGGCTGCAGTTCTCCAGACTTGCAAGAACCGGTTTGATTTCCCAGGGCTGTTGACTTTTTCTTGTACTTGACTTGTACTTTCTTAACCCTGACTTTGAGGCTTAGGGGACCATGGAACACTGGGGAAATCATTTGCCCTCAGTCCTCACCAGGGGCTGGGCCATCCATTAAACAAAGGCTGTCCAGATGTGTTAATGAGGCGGTGTGAGTAATGGCAACATTATCCGTGATGACTTACATAATCATAGGACAGATGTGGGTGTTAGAGAAAGAGGAACCCTACTGGTAGAAGTTCTTGAGAGTTATTCTTGAGAGCTGGTGCTGCCTAAAAGGTCTCAATTGGATTTTAAGTTCTAATTTTGTAAGTCTGTCAAGCTCCACCACCCATGAAGAGGAAGGCCAGTGAACACTGAAATATTATCAACAGCATTGTTTGCTCCTAGAAGGTTAACAAAATACATAGCCACAGGGCGGGGCACGGTGGCTCACGCCCATAATCCCAGCACTTTGGAAGGCCAAGGCGGGCGGATCACTTCAAGTCAGGAGTTCGAGACCAGCCTGGCCAACGTGGTGAAACTCCGTCTCTACTAAAAATGCAAAAAAATTAGCCAGGCGTGATGGTGGGCACCTGTAATCCCAGCTACTTGGAAGGCTGAGGTAGGAGAATCACTTGAACCCGGGAGGGTGGAGGTTGCAGTGGAGCTGAGTGAGACTCTGTCTCCAAAAAAAAAAAAATTGCATAGCCACAGTTTTGCCACTCCATACTCCCAGTAAGGGTCTTCCCTCATACACATTTGTCAACTAGGAATTCTTTAATTCTTTTTTTGAGACGGAGTCTCGCCCTGTCGCCCGGCTGGAGTACAGTGGCACTATCTCAGCTCACTGCAACATCTGCCTCCCAGGTTCAAGCGATTTTCCTGCCTCATCCTCTGGGATGATCCTCTGGGATGTAGTAGCTGGAACTACAGGCGCACACCACCATGCCCTGCTAATTTTTGTATTTTTAGTAGAGACGGGGGTTTAGTAGAGACAGGGTTTCACCCTGTTGGCCAGGATGGTCTGTATCTTGACCTTGTGATCCCCCCGCCTCAGCCTCCCAAAGTGGTGTGATTACAGGCGTGAGCCCCCGCCTCCGGCCCAGTTAGGAATTATTAACAGTAACTGTTTTTTTGGGGGGAGGTGGGGAGAAGGAGTGCAAAGGATGGGTTGTGTGACTCTTGTCTACCTGGAGACCTGGTTTACTGGGACAGGAGAATGTGGGAGATATTTTGATGCCCAGTTTATTGATCTCTTAAAATCTGGGTAGTTTTGTCTCCATTATTTCCTAACCACCATTTTGGTGAGAGCTTGGTCTGAAGTGGTAGTGTATTATCTCTTGGTTCTCTCTCGGTTTCGGCCAGCTGTTAGAGTGTTTGGTGCCTGTGGGGGCAGAAACAGGTGCCAGGAGGAAATGAGAAGGGATTAGGACTGAGCATGTGTTTCTTGCATTTAGTCCTTCTATAGGTTTGCAGAAGGGAGCTGAATGAATGCTTATTCTGTTAAGCAGCAGACTTGTGTGCTTTGTATATATGCCTTATTACTGCTACTAAATGGAACTCGGTAATGAAATGCCTCAGATTTGGACAGGTTTGTGAATATATGGGGTACCTCTGCAGTAATGGACAAAGTTGGGAATGTGAGCCTAGTTCAAATTTGGCCCTGTGTTAAACTGGCTGTGTGACTCCAGGCAAGCTGTACAACCTCCCTGAGCTATTTCCTCATCTGGACAACTTATTTCATGCACTTCACAGGCTTGTTGCTGGGAGAGGTAGGGGAATTTTTGATGTGAAAGCACTTTGTAAACTGCATACTGCTGCACAAATGCTCAAGGTATTATTACCCAGTTGGAAATCACCAACCTGGAGACATCAGGCCTGCCAGCGGCCTTCCTAGCTGACTCAGATATAAATGAATCAAATGAATTCTGTACTTTGATTCTTAATAAAGCAAGTGGATAGCAAGTAACAAATGCACTTTGGGATACAGAACAAGGCTTTACGGATTAGAAGGTGATGTAATCACCTTCTTCCTCTGTCCTATATTAGCCACCACTTGACTCCTAGATACACCTGGGTGGTGAATTGGAAAGAGGGATAGATTGAGAATTAATATTGGAGTGGCTCTGAATCTGTGCACAGATGTTTAAAGAAAACATAGTCCTTGAAATTAAAAGTCTGATCATGATCTGATCGCGATCCTTTAGTGGCTGTCTGGTCCTCAGGATCGAATCTAAACCAACTTTGTTCCCAGCATGGCATAAAAAGCCCTTCTTGATGTACTCCGAGCTTATCCTGCCACCCATCCACTTCACGCATCCTGGGCTTCAGCTGAGCCCAGCATCTTGTTCCTCTATTTGCTTGGTGAATGGATTGCCTGAGGAACCCACTGTGTCTGTCTGAAGCCTGCCACCCTGTTTACCCGGTCTGGCAGAGCCAGGCTCTTTCTCCCGGTTGGCTGGTCTCCTCACACTTTATTTTTAGGTGCTGGAGTTATTTGCTTACATGTCTCTCACCCTATTAACCCCACAAGAGTAGGGGCTGAATTTATGTCATTGTCGGTCACTGTTAATGTCTAATACATAGTATACATTCTAGGAATATTTGAGTTCAAGTTTTCGGTGGAGTATTTCGAATACTACTTAGTAGTGGGAGGGAATTGGTATGGATCTAGTGCAAAAAGATAGACTTAACTGATCACAATTTTGGACGCTATAATTTTATAGTTGAGAATTCCTGAGGTTTCTAGTACTGTTGTTAAGTGACCTGCTTGTGGTCGCATATTTTATCAGACACAGCTGGGGCATGAAATCCAGGCCCTGATACAGTAGAAGGCCCTCTCTCTTTCTGCCTTTGGAAATACTTCTTCCTTTCAGGGGGATTTTCAGCTATCCATGGTAACTGCAGTAATTGGTTCATTTTCATGGAAAAACAAAATCCACGTGTAATCCCCATACCTAATTAAGCCAATAGCATTTTACTGTTGTGCAGATGGCCGTTTTTGCTTAATAAGAAGTAATTCAAATCAGACAAGCACTCAAAAGATAGAAATCATTGAAATCACATACTGGACATTCCTTCACTTGTAGATGGTTTTATCTATATGGGCCATACTCTTTCAAGTGCTGTATTTTTGTTACCTGCTGTTTGCATTTATAACTTGTCATGGTAATCAAAGACAATGATTTTTAATGGCTTCAAGGCAGTTGGTTGATAGATACCACCATTTTCTTGACTCATCTCTTCGCGATGGGTTTGGGACTGTTAGACAAAATGATGCGTGCAGCCTGCTTTGCATGTGTCTGTTTGCACTCATCTCTAAATTCTTCACTGTGAAATTACTGAGAAGTGCCCGTGTTTACGTTTTGATCTTTCCTAGTACATTGCTTTCTTGGAGAGAGGCTATACTAATTTACGGTCCCACAGGTAGTACACGTTAGGCCAGCGGGTTTGTTTGTTTGTTGGCTTTTAAAAACCAATACAAGCATTTGTAACAAGTAGTAAAGATGTCAGTTGAGTTTTATTTAAGTTTCTGTTTTCTTCCCGTGTCCTCTCTCAGGGCATTTAGAACTAAATGAGATAAGATATGTGAAAGCACTTTGTAAAACAAAATTGCTCTAAGAACACAATGTATTATTAGTCAGAACAGCTCTAGTAGGGAAGGGAAAGGGAGAGCCTTGGGTAATTGTACAATGATGTTCGTTATATGTATGAAATGCTTTTTGTTGTGAGAACATAGAGATACTTAAGCAATGAAGATGGCCCACAGTCACATTGTTTTCATATGTGATCTCAGCCTTGTTTGTGAGGTGGGCTTTGTATGTTTACAAAGATCCCTTTGGGCTGTGGCTTGGAAGACAAAAAATACAGCTGGCATTTTTTGGTTGCTTACCATGTTCTGACACTGTGTTGGGAGTTTGAAAATGTGACATTGCCTTTGTCTGAGGGGCATTTACAGTTTAGTTGGCAGCAGGGATGTGAAACAGTGGGAGGAGAGCACTGGCTTTGGAGTCAAACTGAAGTTGAGGATCTCTGCTCTGTCATCTTGGGTAGATCACCTCTCCAGGTCTCAGTTTCTTCATCTTTGAAAGGGGGAGAATTGTGCCTTCATTATTGGCCTCTCAAGGTCATTTTGTGGAAGACTGAATCAGATGTTAAGTGTGAAGTGCTTTATAAACTGTGACTATAACCGGGCACGGTGGCTCACACCTGTAATCCTAGCACTTTGGGAGGCTGAGGCGGGTAGATCACAAGGTCAGGAGTTTGAGGCCAGCCTGACTAACATGGTGAAAACTTGTCTCTACTAAAAATACAAAAATTAGCCAGGCATGGTGGCGAGTGCCTGTAATCCGGGCTACTTGGGAAGCTGAGGCAGGTGAATTGCTTGAACCGGGGAGGCAGAGGTTGCAGTGAGCCGAGATTGTGCCACTGCACTCCAGCCTGGGCAACAGAGTAAGATCCTATCTCAAAACAAAACAAAACACCAACTGTGACTGTTTAGACCATATTATTATAAGTCCTACAGGTTGTTGTGGCTGTAATTCTCCAAGTGCAAGATTGAAGAGGAAACTGTTTCTGGGTCATCTATGCTGATTATGGTATATCCCAGTGAAGAGGATAGAAATTCAAATAATAAGGGTGCTTAGCACCTTTCCTTCTCACCAAGGCTTAGTTTTTCTTCCTAACTTATGGAAAAATGCAGTGTGAGTTCATACCCAGACGTGTTTTTGGATCGATGGGATTTTTATCTTCCCTCTGCTTCCCTGGTTTGTGAGGATGAGGGTAGTGTTCACAGGGTGACTAAGCAGCAGCCTTACTTTTTTGCATACTTTCGAATGAACTACTTTGCCTGCCTTTTATTCTCCAGGCAAGATGTACCCTTAGAGATGAGGTGGAACCTAACACTTGGTTTTACCTAAATTGCCTCCTTTTCCATTCTTACACTGCCCAGAGCACTAAAGCTCTGTTTGTTCTATTTTCAGCTTGTAATAATGTCTTGATGTTGGAGGATGAAAGAGCTGATGTGAATAGAAGGCATTTAATAAGGAGTCATGGTCTGGAGCCCCAGTCAAATTGGTAGCACATGGTTTTCATCTGCCTTGAAGGGCTTGGTTGCGTGGTCTTGCCTTCTCAGAGCTGTGACACCACCAGGCTGGGCCCTATGCACAATGCCACGTCTCCTTCTCAAACTGATGATTTGGAGTGGCAAATGCCACTGACTTTGAGAGATGCCAAAGGAATGGTGGACTTGCCTTCCTAATCTTTTGAAGATCATAAAATGTTTGCTAGGGCTCGCTCGTCTGCACTTGGGACAGGGGTTAGATGGGTATGTCGGGGGAATGATGTTATTTTAGTGGGGTTTTATTTAACATTCGGTTTTAACCACTCTTCAGCCTTCTCACTGGGACTCCTAGCTGGTTACGTTTTTTGAAGGGGGTTAATTGTATATATTTATGTATTTATGCCCCTCACTCTAAAAAAGGATTTAAAGCCACGAAGAACTGTCATTCTAGGAGCAAATAATTTTTACTTAGATATGACTTAAGTTCACTTTCCAAATGCAAAAAAGGGACAGTCAGATTAAAATACGGACAGCAGAGTAAGTAGTTCATTCATTTCAATGCAGCAGTGTTTGGGCCTGGCAGTGTTTTTTGCTTTTGGTTTGAAGTCTTGACCTAAAACTTTAATTAAAGGCAGGTTTTGCTAAATAGTATTGGTATTGACACTTTGACAGAACTTTTAATCTGAAAGAATTTTAAAGATGCATGAAAGTAATCCCCAGTGATGATTACATCTTCAGGTGGCCGAGATCAGATTTCTATTTAAATACCAATGCAGTTTATCACTTTTTTCCACAGTGCAGGGGGCCAGGGAGGGTCTGGATTTAATAGTGAACTTCTGAACTTGACTTATTTGAGGGGAGCGACTGGTGGGTGTTACTGCATAATTCGGTGTTCTGTGTCTTTAAAAATGTTTTCAAATACTCATTCTGTATTGTAATCCTCAAAACTACTGTTAGGATTCCAAACCATTGTGGTTTAAACTTAGCTGGAATCTAAAAGGTGGCTGACAGAAGGAAAGGAAATCTCCTTTAAATAAAGAACATATTTGGCTTGCCTAACTGTCCCAGAGTCTGGGCTTTGGGCATATCTAAGCCATGGGCCAAGTCTCATAGTTGAAGAGGTCGGGAAATACTTGTTTCAAATATAAACACCAGCTCAATATAAACACCATCAATTAGTTCTGCAGAAACTCCTGGTACAAACAAGAACTTGCAAAGCTTCATGTTCAGTGCAGTTCTTGTCTGGATGAGATAAGGAGCACAATACTGCATACTCTTCTGTACTTGTGATAAATCAAAACTCTAATGATGCTATTAAAATGGGTTTTCTTTTGGCCCTGGTAAGCTGGAAAGCACTGGAAGGTGGGGAGGATAGATTTCACTTGGAAATATCTGAAGCTAAGAAGTGGTGGCTTTTTCTTCTTTCTTCTAAATGTACTCCTTGCTCTAATTAAGCGATGCGATCGCTGTCCCAACACTGACATACCCCAGGATGAAACACATTTTCTACTCAAGTAGCCTTTTTTTCCCTTGCCTTCTTCCATGAGACTTGCGGAAATTGTCATGTTATTTCTTTCCAGAATTTATTGGAGCATTAGGCAAAAGCCTCTTGGGAGTATAAATAATGATGATTATAAAGAACAGTCAGTTTACCAAGGAAGGCCATTATCTTTGACTTGCAAAGCTTTTACAGCCAAACATTGTTTGCTTACAGTTCTTTAATACAGATGAAGACCTTAATGGTAAGAGGAGTCCTATTACTACTCCCTTTGTACATGGAGGTCATCCCAATAAAGAAAGGACTATGTCACTTTGCTCAGGCATTAACAGCTTGTTTTTCAGGACAGGCATTATATATGGTCCATGAAGTCCTTGGATGGTGTTTTCTCTCCTCTTTTTTTTTGAGACGGAGTCTTGGTCTCTGGGCTGGAGTGCAGTGGTGCGATATTGGCTCACTGCAACCTCCGCCACTTGGGTTCAAGCGGTTGTCCTGCCTCAGCCTCCCGAGCAGCTGGGACTACAGGCATGCGCCACAATGCCCAGCTAATTTTTGTATTTTTTGTAGAGACAGGGTTTCACCGTGTTGGTTGGCCAGGATGGTCTCAATCTGTTGACCTCATGATCCGCCGGCCTCCCAGCTACTCAGCCTCCTGAGTAGCTGGGACTACAGGCACCCGCCACTGCGCCCGGCTAATTTTTTGTATTTTTAGTAGAGACGGGGTTTTACTGTGGTCTTGATCTCCGCGCCCGGCTAATTTTTTGTATTTTTAGTAGAGACGGGGTTTTACTGTGGTCTTGATCTCCTGACCTTGTGATCCGCCCGCCTTGGCCTCCCAAAGTGCTGGGATTACAGGCATGAGCCACCATGCCCGGCCTGTTAAAAGATTTCTAAAGTTGATAAGGAATACTGAATTTACTTTTGGACTCCCTACTACGTCCTACCCTATATTGTATACCTTATATACAAAATCAGGGAATTTTTTTTTTTTTTTTTTTTTTTTTTGAGGTGGAGTCTCTGTTGCCCAGGCTGGAGTGCAGTGGCTCAGTCTTGGCTCTCTGCAGCCTCCACCTGCCCAGTTCAAGCAGTTCTCCTGCCTCAGCCTCCCGAGTAGTTGGGACTACAGGTGCGCGCCACCATACCTGGTTAATTTTTTGTGTTTTTAGTAGAGACGGGGTTTCACCATGCTGGTCAGGCTGGTCTCGAACTCCTGACCTTGTGATCCGCCCGCCTTGGATTACAGCGCTGAGATTACAGGCGTGAACCACCACCCCTGGCCCAGGGATGGTTTTAAAACTAAGGAACTTTTCTGAGTAGGCACTGACATGGAAAAGGTATGTATAAATGAAGAATCTGATGCCTTTTTTTTTCCCTGTAAATTTTCTTATTTTTTAATTTTTATAGAGGTGGGATCTCGCTGTTTCCTCGGTGGATCTTAAACTCTTGGCCTCAAGTGATCTTCACCCCAGTTCTTCCAGCCTCTTACACCTACGAATCATTTTCTATCTTTGTGGATTTGCTTATTCTGGATATTCCATATAAATGGAATCATATAATATGTGGACTTTTGTGCCTTGTGTCTTTTAAAATTGTGTTTCTAAAATTCATGCTGAAGTGTGTATCAGTATTCATTCCTTTTTGTGGCTGAATAACATTCCATTGTGTGGATGTACCATGCTTTGTGTATCCAGTCATCAGCTGCTGGACATTTGAGTTGCTTCTACCTTTTGGCTATTTTCTTTTTCTTTTGAGACAGAGTCTCGCTCTGCCGCCCAGGCTGGAGTGCAGTGGCGTGATCTTGGCTCACTGCAAGCTCCGCCTCCCGGGTTCACGCCATTCTCCTGCCTCAGCCTCCCGAGTAGCTGGGACTACAGGCGCCCGCCACCTCGCCCGGCTAGTTTTTTTGTATTTTTTAGTAGAGACGGGGTTTCACTGTGTCAGCCAGGATGGTCTCGATCTCCTGACCTCGTGATCCGCCCGTCTCGGCCTCCCAAAGTGCTGGGATTACAGACTTGAGCCACCGCCCCCGGCCTTCTTTTTCTTTTTTTAACACAGAGTCTCTGTGGCCCAGGCTGGAGTGCAGTGGCGCAATCTTGGCTCAATGCAACCTCCACCTTCTGGGTCCCTATTCAAGCAGTTCTCTTGCCTCAGCCTTCGGAGCAGCTGGGATTACAGGTGTGCACCACCACGCCTGTCTAATTTTTGTATTTTTAGTAGAGATGGGGTTTCACCATGTTGGCCAGGCAGTCTTGAATTCCTGACCTCGTGATCTACCCGCTTCGGCCTCCCAAAGTGCTGGGATTTTACAGGCGTGACCACCGCGCCCGGCCCGTTGGGCTATTTTGAACAATGCTGCATTGAACATTCGTGTGCAGGTTTTTGTGTGGATTTGTTTGCATTTCTCTTGGAATACCTTGTTAGAAAAGCATGCACATACGTATTACTACTAAATTTATTTTCTGTCATTAAGCTGTGTTTCAGTTCATGCCTCTGGGCCTGGTGTGCTCTGTTCAGCAGAGTCCTATGCTGTGCCCTCCCCTTCTGGGGCTCAGCATGCCCTTTGGGGTGTGTGTGTGTGTGTGTGTGTGTGTGTGTGTGGTGGGGGTCCTCATTTTCCTTACTGCCTGTCACTCTCGGTGACACTGGGTGGCCAAGAGTGGTCTCATTTCCTCTAGCCCTTTGCAAATCGTAAACATTGTTCACACGTGCTTGTGCTGGAATCATGTGCTCTAGTGGCTTGATGGTGGAACTTCGAATTTCCTGCCTTACCTTAGTTTTTGATTTTCTTGTGGTTACCTCTGTCAACATTCTTTGGCAGAGGACTATGGGGAGTAGAATGACCTAGAAATTCTCCCTGATTTTCTTGGTCCTTCCAAGCCTGCTGAACCAAAAATGGTTTTTATTTTTCTTTGAAAAACTACCCTTCATAATGAACCCCGTTAAGAAATAGGAGTTCTTTTAAGGAGGAGGGATGTTACTGTATTCTCTTGATTTCTCTGAATTTACCAGATTTATTTTCACCAAGTTGGTGTGAAATTGTTGAGATTGGGCCTTACTTGAGTCAGGCAATGTTTTTTTGTTTTTTTTTCTTTTTTCTTTTTTTTAAATGGAGTCACTCTGCCTGGAGTGCAGTGGCGCGATCTCCCCTCACTGCAACCTCTGCCTTCCGGGTTCAAGCCATTCTCCTGCCTCAGCCTCCAGAGTAGCTAGGATTACAGGCCCCCCCCCACCACTAATTTTTGTAGTTTTAATAGAGACAGGGTTTCACCATGTTGGCCAGGCTGGTCTCGAATTCCTGACCTCAGGTGATCCACCTGCCTCAGTCTCCCAAAATGCTGGGATTACAGGTGTGAACCACTGTGCCCGGCCGGCAATTTTTATTTTTTAGATACAGGGTCTTGCTCTGTTACTCAGACTGGAGTGCCAGACGTGAACACAGCTCACTGCAGCCTCAACCTCCCTGGACTCAAGTGATCCTCCCACCTCAGCCTCCCAAGTAGGTGGGACTAGAGCTGCGCTTCACCACGCCTTGGTAATTTAAGGCAGTTTTTAATTGTTAGAAAAACTGTAAGGCAACAGAAGAGAAGTGGATGGTGGGGACTGCAAATGTCACGTGGCCTAGTGGTGTTGAGAAGCATTTTGTGAAGCAGAGAGTGCCTGTTCGATTCTGTAGGAGCACATGTCTTGGTGTGAGTGTCTTTGCCTTCCTAGAACTTCCTGGTGATAAGAAGCCTGTAAACACCAGCATGTCCGTCAGTATTTGGAATCTTGTTTATTACATAGTGTTCAGGTTCATTGTCAAAAAATTCTTTACTAATGGTATTAATCACTATTTGGAATCTTATTTATTTTATAGTGCTCAAGGTCATTGTCAAAAAATTCTTTACTAATGGTATTAATCATGCTTCTTACACTCCAGTTTTTCTGGTATGGCTTTCTCTTCCAAATTGACTCCTGTGCTCAGGTCATTAGTTTGGCTTACTAATAGGAGCCCTGACAGCTATATTCAATATTTTTCTCTGCAGTGGCCGAGTAGCCAAGAATTTACTAGTTTAGACACCCACCTCAGTTTAGAAGGTAGGTGTGAGTGCGTGCGTGTGTGTGTGTGTGTGTGTGTGAGAGAGAGAGAGAATATCTGAGGAGTTAATATTTTAAACTTTGCATTAACTAGAAATCTGTGTTCTGATGGGCTGTTTTTATGTGGTGTACCTATAACCTGTACACATACTTGTGCCTTTCAAAAGCTAATGCCACATCCCTCCTACTAAAATTGCTTATTAGAGCTAATTTTAAGAATTGAGTTAGAACTGCCCTATAATGTAATGCAGAATATTTCCCAATAATGCCTAGGTTAACAATGATAGTCTTGCTGTATTGTGCAAAAAAGGCTTCTGTTCAGACCCAGCTGGATTTCAGGCTTAATTCATTGCTCTATGGTGGGATCACCACAGCTGCTGTGGGGCCTTTACAAATGCAAAAAAGCTGTCAGTGTTTGTTTCATCAGCTGCATAAGTGATGAGGCCAAGTTGAGGAATCCATTCCAGTGCGCAGTGTGCAGGCTGTAGCTATTATTGTTTACAGAATTAGTGTGTTGGAGCTTTAAAATAGTTGGCACATCGTCTGCCCTTTAAAAGCACAAGACTAAGGAATGAGACCAGTTGGTTGTCCTTGTAATGTTGGCCGGATCCAGCCCAGCCCTTGTCTTTTAACAGCTACTGCTCCGGGCTGTGCTGTGGGACTTGACCACTCTTCGGAGGAAGTGGGGTGCTTGCTGAATTCTTGTCTCTAGTTCTGCATCGCAAACTTAGGTTTGCATTAAAAAAAAACAAAAACAAACAAAAAAACCCAAACACACAGTCATTTAGAGTTCCATAAGTGCAATTGAAATGTAAAGCCTTAATCATCGTTCCAGCCCCAAATAGGTACAGGACTGTCAGCTGGGACTTCAGATATCTGTGCAGTGACAGTCCAGATTTGGCTCTGTGAGATTTATTTTGTGAAGTGATACTGCTTTGGGACTTGCCCTCATCTCTCCCCGTGGGTACAGAAGTTAAGGCTACTTCTTGGCTGGTAGCCAAGAAGCCAGGAAAGCCCCATTGGACAGGTCACTTTCCAGGCAATTAAGGAGTATTCTGCAGGGCTCTCCGTGAATGCTGTCTTAACAGTGTAAGGTGACTCTCTTCCCCACTGACCCGATGAGCCCGGGCAGCATGTTCACTTGCTTTTGGACTGGGCAAGCAGGAATCTGGGACCAGCGTCATGGTCATTCACAGGATAGTGTGTGGGATTGTCCCAGCCCCTCCTTCATTTTAACCTCATTTGCTTTCAGACCCCTTCTCCGCTCAGGGGTCTCTGCCTCCTGGAAACTGGAGGGCATGGGTGGTGGCTGGTCTGTTACCATTTTGAAAGTGGAGCTCGTCAGGTCTCCTAGCCAACGGGAGTGAATAATTGTGCTTCCTTCCTCCCAGCTGGAAAAGGTCCCAGAGTGCTCTCTCATATTCATAAAAGAGATGGCACGAGGCTTAGTGTCTCCAAATTAAAGGTCAATACTGATCAGCTTTCTCTCAAAGAACTGTCACATATGCTCTCCTGGAGTCATTTATGTCTTCCCGTTTTACCTTAGGAAGCCTCTGGAGCCCAGGAGGACAAGTGTGTCAGATGAATCTCCTGTGGTGTTGGTACTGCTTAAGCAGAGTTTGGGGATCCTTGATGGCCCCTCTTTTAAAGAGCTTTTTTTTTTTTTTTTTTTTTTGAGACGCAGTCTCGCGCTGTGTCACCCAGGCTGGAGTGCAGTGGCGCGATCTCAGCTCACTGCAAGCTCCGCCTCCCAGGTTCACGCCATTCTCCTGCCTCAGCCTCCGAGTAGCTGGGACTACAGGCGCCCGCCACCACGCCCGGCTAGTTTTTTGTATTTTTAGTAGAGACGGGGTTTCACCATGTTAGCCAGGATGGTCTTGATCTCCTGACCTCGTGATCCACCCGCCTCGGCCTCCCAAAGTGCTGGGATTACAGGAGGCTTGAGCCACCGCGCCCGGCCTTTTTTTTTTTTTTTTTTGAGAGTCTGGCTCTGTCGCCCGGGCTGGAGTGCAGTGGCCGGATCTCAGCTCACTGCAAGCTCCGCCTCCCGGGTTTACGCCATTCTCCTGCCTCAGCCTCCTGAGTAGCTGCCCGCCGCCTCGCCCGGCTAGTTTTTTGTATTTTTTTTTTAGTAGAGACGGGGTTTCACCGTGTTAGCCAGGATGGTCTCGATCTCCTGACCTCGTGATCCGCCCGTCTCGGCCTCCCAAAGTGCTGGGATTACAGGCGTGAGCCACCGCGCTCGGCCTAAAGAGCTTTTTAGCACGATCTCTGCCAAGTATGTTAACTCTTAGTTACAGTGATCTTCCAACAGAGAGCAAACAACATAGGTAATAGTTTAGATTTTTACTTCTTAACATCTTCCCAAATTCCTTCTCTTTGTCTTACCCGCACCCTGGAATAGTAGTAATGAAAAGGAAAATAGCAAACCGTGAGCTCCATATCCTCTCCCGCTGGGGCGAGGGCTAATTTGCAGGGCCTCATAAGGAAACAGCAGTTTCATGGTCATTGTTCTCAGCCTAGCAGCTCTTGGTTGCACTTCGGTTGCCCAACCTGTTTCTCCTGGCCAGGGTGTTTGTAGTATATTTTGAGTTTTAGGAATCTTTCATCAATGTTTCTTCTGCTTTCTTGAGTCAATTTAAGGCAAAACATTTTCTTTTGGTAGCTTGGAAGTTCTGCACTCTCAATGTTTAAACATTTTTGGGGGGCAGGGTGAGAAACAGCTTTGTGGAAGCATATCTGATTGTGTGTGTTTGTTATTTCATGTCAGAGTCATCTCATGACCCCAGGAGACCTCCCTAGTGGCCTCCTAGAAAATGCACTGTTGTAATAACAGTCAGGGCGCCAGCTGACCACTGGTTGTGCCTCAGCCACTTAACTAGCTGCATGTCCAGGAGGATCACCAGGCCGTGGTTTAAATTCTCAGCATTCTCCATTGTAAGGTGGGGTGCATATGCGTCCCTGAGTGGAGATTAGGTGCTCTAATAGGCACAACTGGGCCCCCTTCATTGTAGGCATTCTCTTCCACTTGTTTATTAGTATTGCTTACTTCTAGCTGCTGTGATCGAAGGTTTGGGTTAATGCTGATGTATTGCGACTTGTTGGATGGCAAACTGTTAGTTAAGTTGTCCTCTTTGGCTGTGGGGAGAGAAGGTGAATTCAACACTGAAACTCTGAACACAGTGTCCAAAGAGACCCTGGGCTTCCTGGAATGTTGTTCTCTTACTCTCCTAACCTATTCTCCCACTCCCATGAAAAAGAAAATCTTAAAGCGGCTTATCAATATCTGACATAAGACAGAGTGAGGCCTTTCCTTTTATCTACATAGAGATAGCTCAAAGATCTGCTTGAGGGGCAGCAAAAGGCATGTTGGTAACCACCAGGAAAGGATCCTGAATCCTAAGCAGCTGGTTATAAACAGCAGTAGGTGCCCAGGAGGGAACAGATACCTTCTGCAAGGGCGTCAGTTGTGAAATGGCCTAGGTACAAAGATGTTCTTAGAATCAGATTTCAAGTTATAGTAACATGTAGACAGACTCTGAGTGCTCTGGGAATGGAGTAAGCTGGTTCTAGTGAATTTTCTGGTTGATTGTTTCAAGCCATGGCGTTAACTCCTTATGAAGGACATTTTTTGGCTGTCCTGTCTTCAGAAGTCTGGTGTGATGCACGAACTCAATGGTTGCATTCCCGACGACCTTATGGAGTGCTTCCTGTCTGCCTGCCAGCGCTTTGTTACTGTGCACTTCTGTAGGTAGGCAGTAGGAGGTTTTTGGGCGGTGTGCATGCTGATCCCCAGAGGGTTTGTATTTTACCTACATTCCTGAGGATGTGTTTGTGTTGCTTGGGGTCCTGAGAAGAAACTGCATTCAGCAGTGGATTTAGTAGGAAGAAAGCTGGTTCCATGAAATGTACATCAGCAGACCCCGAGGATGCTGTGGGGTTAGAACTTCTAAGGCTTAATCACAGAGGGGATCGGTTAATAGTATGAACAACTCCCCACCCCAGAACAGGGGATAGGTGATGGACCACAGTGGGACACCGTACCTAATGTGCATGCCTGCTTCCTAGAAATTGGTGATAAAGTGTGGTGACTCTTTCGTTCTCTGAAAATGCCAAACCCCATCACTTAATATGGAAATTTAAAACCAAACCTCCAAACCCTTCTGACAGCATTTTTGGCCAAATTGGCTTTTTGTAAGGGTAGAGCTAGATTTTCCGAAGAGCTTTAAAAACACAACCTAAAAGCTCGTCTTTGTGAACTTTTGCTGTTGTCAACAGTGGATATCTTGCTGCTGCTAATAGAAAATAAAAAAGTTCATTTGCCAAAATGCTTGTCATTTCCTCCTGATGAGTGCAGCTTAACGCCAGGACTTCATTTAGTCAGAGGGAAATGGTTGCTACCTCCCTGTTAAGCTTCTTTCCATTATCCAGTTGTGGCAGAATGAGTGTTGGGGCGGCTTGGGGAGATGGGGGTAAAATAAAGGAACAGCTAAGAAGTGGTTCTGCAGAATGTGTACTTATATCTGAAAGCCTGTACGGAAAGGACGGTGGCTTTAGAAAGGGTGTAAAATGGGAGGGGGTGGCAATCGCTGAAGCATGACAAGCCTCCTAAGGCCCCTGGGACTTGATCACAAAAAAGGGAGCTTTTTGCGGCTCTTTCACATGCACACGTCTCCCTCTGCCCCATCCATCCTCCCCTGCTGTTTTGTAAATCTCCCAGTTGGAAATTTTTAACATGGGAGAGCTTCTTCCTGTGCTTCAGTTGGCAGAATGCTCACACGCAGCTGCAAAGAATTTGCTTTTCCTTTTCACAGCATCTCTCATTTAAAAGCATTAGTGAGACTACAGAACAAAATAAAAACTTTAGGATTTTTCAGAAGTGGAAGCCAAGTTTAATTAAAGTCAAGGAAGTTGGGGGCTATAACTCTTTTGTTAAACCTCTTAAAGTCAGGCGTGTGCATGTGCCCATGGCAGGCAAGGTAGGAAATGCCAGCGCCTGTTTCTCGTTAGGAAATTTAAAGGCCTACTTGTCTGGTGTGTGCTTGGGGAACGTCCTAGACTTTATCAAAAGATGTGCTGAACCATCATGTCTTTGGTGGCCTCAAAATGCTTGCCAGTTGTGAGGTGGTTGCACCTTTCTTGAGGAAGGAGGAAAACCGTTAAATAGCTTTCTCTCTCCTCCCAGCCCTCTGTAAAACCTCTTAATCTGAATGCCCCATTCCCCATGCTCCACCCTTAGTCCCTAGACCAGGCTACTGGGCTTTGAGCATTCTTGTGGGGAAAAGAAAGAAAAAAAATAGAAGTTTCTGACTTGATAACTGCCTCCTAGAGTTGGATTTTTAATCTTTCAGTAGTATTTGAAACTTCATCTTTTTTTTTTTTTTTTTAAAGAGACAGGGTCTGTTGCCCAGGCTGGAGTGCAGTGGTGTGATCACAGCTTACCACTGCATCCTTGAACTCTTGGGCTCAAAAGATCCTCCTGCCTTCCCTGCCCCACCCCCCAGTACTTGGGACCACAGGTGCATGACACCACACTTGACTAATTTTTAAAATTTTTTGGTAGAGATGGCAAATTTTTAAATGAATTTTTTTTTTTAAATTTTTTTTTTGTAGAGACAGGGTCTAGCATTGTTTCCCAGGTTGGGTTTGAACTCCTAGCCTCAATCATCCCACCTCAGCCTCCCAAAGTGCTGAGATTGACAGGTGTGGGCCACCTTGCCTGGCCCAGTTTCTTTGTCTAGGAGCCTTTACAAACGTTCACAAAGAATATCCAGTCAGTGTTTATGTATGTCCGCAGTGCTTTTACTGGCCATGTAGACCACAGTGTCCAGAAGTGACTTGGATGGGATCCCCAGGAAAGATACTTAGAATTTACTTGACAGACCGAAGATTGGTAAACACGGCCTCAAGTTGAGTTTTGCTGGGAAATTGGTTAGCTTCACTGCAACCTTTTCATTTCTTTCCTAATTATATGCAGACATTGGTGGAGGTTTTTTGTTTTTTCATAAAGAGTATTAACACAGGGATGTATACAAAGGGAACATATTCATTTCTTAGTCTTTCTATAGATCCTAGCACTTGAAACTGATGAAATGATTTGCCTCAGGGTTGGTCTTCCTTCCTTCTGTCCTTCCGTCTTTCCGTCCTTCCTTCCTTCCGTCCTTCCATCCTTGACGGACTTTCACTCATGTTGCCCAGGCTGGAGTGCAGTGGCACGATCTTGGCTCACTGCGACCTCTGCCTGGGTTCAGGTGATTCTCCTGCCTCAGCCTGCCGAGTAGCTGGGATTACAGGCCTGCACCACCACGCCTGGCTAATTTGATGTTTTTAGTAGAGACAGGGTTTCTCTGTGTTGGTCAGGCTGGTCCCGAACTCCTGACCTCAGGTGATACAACCTTGGTCTCTCAAAGTGCTGGGACTACAGGGATGAGCCACTGTGCCTGGCCTGCTCAGGGTTTTTCTTGGTCTTCATGTATTTGATCCTATTGGTTAGGTAGCTGCAATCCCTTGCCCTCATTTTACAGGCATAGAATGGTTACTTTATTTAGGAAGGGTTATGATGGCGAGTCATGTCAGGTTACCAGAACTCGAAACTCTACCTTTGGACTTTGCAGCGACCGTGTTATTGAGGTGTTGGCATTTCCTTTAGGTTCTTGCTCTGCCTTGAAAAAGCTGGCCAGAGGCCATGCATGGTAGCTTTCACCTGTAATGCCAGCACTTTGGGAGGTCAAGGTGGGCATATCACCAGAGCCTAGTAGTTTGAAACTAGCCTGGGCCACATGGTGAAACCCCATCTCTACTAAAAATAGAAAAAATTATGGTGGTGCACACCTAATCCCAGGTACTTGGGAGGCTGAGGCAGGAGAATGGCGTGAACCTGGGAGGTGGAGCTTGCAGTGAGCTGAGATCGTGCCACTGCACTCCAGCCTGGGTGACGGAGTGAGACTCTGTCTTAAAAAAAAAAAAAAAAGAGGAAAGAAAATGTGGGACCTTGGGCAAGTCCCACACTTTGTTTTCCCACAGTTGTTTTCCTTAGCTGTAAGTATTGTGTGATTGGAACACAGAGTTCCCCTCCGGAATGCTATGATTTTTATCTTTCCAGAAGTTTGTAGTCTTTCATTTTATTTCATTTTAATTCTACAAATATTTATTGTCTACTTTGTATTACTTGTCCGATTGTAGGTTCTTTTCTCAGGTGGTGGGGAGGGACGTGTGTGGGGGTCATGCAGGATTGGGATCAAGGGAGGTTCAGGAGGGCTTGAGGCCAGTGGGTTCTCATTACACAAGGATCTTGTTAACATGCAAGGGCCTGGGATTCTGCATTCTAACAAACTCTCAGGGCCTGCACTTTGTGTAGCAAGACTTTGGGACTGACTTTGTTCTTGGTGCAGTGGTTCACTTCTTTTTTCTTTTTTAAATCTCACCAACCTGTCCCAACCTGAGCATTGAAGGGTAGTCTCTGTCCCAACCTGAGCATTGAAGGGTAGGGTTCCCAATAAGATCTCTGCCACCAACAGAAGTTTGAAAACTGTTGTTATAGAAGATCCAGACCTAGTGTGGTAGCTCATGCCTGAAATTCCAGCACTTTGGGAGGCCATGGCACGAGGCTCACTTGAGCCCAGGAGTTTGAGACCAGCCTGGGCAACATAGTGAGACCTCATCTCTTAAAAAAAAAAAAAATACACCCTTTTCTGAACCAGCAGGGACTGAAGAGACACTCTCCTGTAATATAAAAACTGTTTAAAAACAGTGATGCAGGCCAGGCACAGTGGCTTATGCCTGTAATCCCAGCACTTTGGGAGCCCGAGGCTGGCAGATCACTTGAGGCCAGGAGTTCAAGACAAGCCTGGCCAATATGGTGAAACCCCATCTATACTAAAAATATAAAAGGTAGCTGGGCATGGTGGTGTGTGCCTATAATCTCAGCTACTTGGGGGCCTGAGGCAGGAGAATCGCCTGAAACTGGGAAGCAGAGGTTGCAGTGAGCTGAGATCATGCCACTGCACTCCTTCCTGGGCAACAGAATGAGACTATGGCCTGTAATTCCAGCTACTCAAGAGAGGTTGAGGCATGAGAATCACTTGGACCCAGGAGGCCGAGGTTGCAGCGAGCCAGGATCGTGCCGTTGCACTCCAGCCTGGGCAGCAGAGTTAGACTCTGTCTCAAGAAAACAGAAAAACACAGTGATGCGATTAATTATAAAGCTTGAGCATTGCTTGAAAAAGCCTCTTTTGGCCCAGTGGCCCTCTATGTTGTAACCAATATTCAGTTTTCATTCTGGAAGGAAGACAGCTAGCTATAATGCGTTGCCTGCATAGTGTTACCATGCATTTCCCAAAGCTTCCAGGGCTTGCTTTAGTAGACAAAGAGCAGTGTCAGGAATTTTTGCGTAGAGGTCTTACTGTTTTGCTGGTTTCTGTGCAGAACTCACCTTGAAAGCTTTTATAGTTTTCAAAAGAGAGAAGTTCTTACTGGATAATAGCAACCATTGATCGAATATATACCTGCCTAAATGCTTTATACAGGCAGCATTTTACATATTCACTTCTTACCACAACTCTGTGACTTAGCCATTTCCCCCAAATTGCAGCTGTGGAAACAAAGTGGGCCAGGGTTGGACCCCCCACCACCACTTGACCCCAAATCAAGATGTTTCACTTTGGATCCTGTGTTTGATTTCACTGTCCTGGCAGGTGGTATTACCTCAGGTTTATGCAGCCATAGTCCTGGGTTTGAAGCCTGCCTCTGTCACAATCTCTGTGCCTCAGTTTTCTTATCTGTAAAATGGATGTGATAATTATAGTACCTGGGCTACTCGGTTTTGCGTGGCACTGGCTGTACCTTTTATTTGTTGTCATGATTTCATTTCTTATTCTTGCCATAGTCACTAAGTTTATTTTCTCCCCCTTCCTCTCAGTGGTTCTTTAAAAACCATTCTCTAAAATGTTAAATTAGCAATCTTAGTGAGTTTTCTTTCTGGAGTTAGGTTAAGAGGTTATATTTATGTTTTCTTATCAACCTACAAAATAAAGCCTAGTAAGTGGTCATTTACAGAGAAAGCAGTTAGGGGATTCAACATATGGCTTTTACTAGATTTTGTGGGTCTTCGTTTTTTTACCTGCCAAGTTTCCTCATGTGGTTGGGGAGGATTCTTTGTGCCTGGAAACATCACAGCTGCATGTCGTGGTCTCCCCCACCCTTATTTTAAAATACTTGAGTTTTATTTGTGAGCTATTGAATATACTTAGCGGGGCTCTCTGTAAACATATACTGAATTTAATAGCCAAATGATGTACACATTGGGATGTGCACATACAATCTCTTTTCCAATTGACCCCACTATATCATCTTCCTTGACAAACTATAAAAACAAGGGAGTGATTTTCAGCTAATGGTTGTGTTCTTTAAAAAACTGTTTTTCAGCCAGACATGGTGGCTAACGCCTGTAATCCCAGCACTTTGGGAGGCCAAGGCAGGTGGATCACCTGAGGTCAGGAGTTCAAGACCAACATGGAGAAACCCTGTCTCTACTAAAAATACAAAATTAGCCCGGCGTGTTGGTGCATGCCTGTAATCGCAGCTGCTCGGAAGGCTGAGGCAGAAGAATCGCTTGAACCCGGGAGGTGTAGGTTGCGAAGAGCCAAGATGGTGCCATTGCACTCCAGCCTGCACAACAAGAGCAAAACTCCGTCTCAAAAAACAAACAAACAAAACAACTGTTTTTCAGAGTAGTTTTCTTGAAGCATGGTTTTTAGAAATGTTGTAAATTCATAGGACCCTGACTTTGAGTCAGGATCCTAGATGGAATGAAATGACACCTAAAAATCGGTGTCCTTCTTGGGCATACTCACTGAAGAACATACTGCTCCATTTTCTTTTCCCTTCTGCATTTTTCTGAAAAATTTTGTCTATATCTTTTTTTTTTTTTTTTTTTTTTTGAGATGGAGTCTTGCCCTGTCACCCAGGTTGGAGTGCAGTGGCACAATCTTGGCTCATTGTGGCCTCTGCCTCCGGGTTCAAGTGATTCTCCTGTCTCAGCCTCCTGAGTAGATGGGACTACAGGTTCCCCCCACCATGCCTACCCACTTTTCTGTATTTTTAGTACAAATAGGGTTTTGCCCTGTTGGCCAGGCTGGTCTTGAACTCCTCGCCTCAGGGGATCCTCCTGCCTCCACCTCCCAAAGTGCTGGGATTATAGGTGTGAGCCACCGTGCCTGGCCCGCTTCTCTATCTTTGAAAAAGGATTTTTTGGGGGCATTAAGGAAATTTGTCCCTTTTCATTTTGTGATAGTTTTGGGGTATGTCTTTAATGTTTTTTTTTTGTGGTTCTTTAGAGGTAGGCGTATGAAGACACTGGTCCTTTTTTATTTGCTAGAGAAGTGGGATTCTTTTTAATTTTTACAGAGACAAAAACTAAACATTTATATGCATTATTTAGTATTTTGTGCTGAAGAAACATGCTCTATTTGTAAAACAGGAAATGTGTGGGAAAAGGGCAGTTTGGCATGTTGTTGCGTTTGCAGATCCAAATTTATTTTCCTTCATTCAGATAATTTAACACAGGCAAATAACTGATGTTTCCAGAGTGGCTTCTTATATATAGCAGCCCAGGAGGTGAGCGGGAGATTTCAGACCTCGAGTTTTTATGTGTGAAGGGGTGACTTAGCCAGGGCAAGATATTGTGTTGGCCCGTTTTTGATTCTGGGTTTTTCTGTTGGTGGTGATCCTGGGCACCTTTAAAAGTCTTTGGTTCAGCCTGGGAAGGAGACTTCAGAGGTTTCCACTCCCCCTTTCCCAGTTTTTTTCCTGATTCTTCCTTCCAGTCCCTATGCATATCAGTGGGATCCTTAAAAAGCCACTGACAATCTGATGGTCTAAAGCTCCACCTGCAGTTAGAAAGAAGCTGGTCAGCCTTCTGGAATGTTCTTTCTCCACTGGAGGCTAGTGAGCACCTCCTGACTAAAGGAGGTTTTGGTTGTGCTTTTAGCTTTGGGGGAGGTCATTGAACTTCAAGAGCCCTTCTGGTTTCCCGTTTTGTGTGATAGGATTAAAAACCTCTATTTTGCTCCGTCTCTGTGACTTGGGGTGACAACCTCGGACCAGTGGAGAAGGTGTGTGTGCAGCAGGAAGAGCTGTTTGATCTCTCCTTGCAAAACGTCTCTGGGCTCAGGTTCAAGAGTGGAGAAACGCTCTTGAACATGGAACAGTTGGCCCTCGGGGTCAGTGGCAAAGACAGGAACGAGCTGCAAAACTTTGTCCTGACCTAGAAGGAGGTTACATAGACAGGCTTTTGGATCTTTGGTGTTTCCTTTTTTATAAAGGCCACGTGCACAGCTGTACGTTCAAAATTGGAAAATTTCCTACATACACAGCTTCTTCATTAGATACTGATACTGGTTAATTCACAATCACCTGTAATTGGAAGCAGCTGCTGTTTCCCAGCTGACTAGGTGTCCAAGTCAGATGCTTTGAATTAGCTGAACTTGGATTATTCATATTTTAATTAAAGTCCATTTTTAACCACCCCCCCCCCAGTCTTTTGCTTCTCCAATGACTGGGTTTTTATAGTAATACATTTGAAATTACATGAGCATCCCAGTAGAAAGGCATAATGTAAGTTCAAGGACTTGCAGTTGATTATGGCATTGTATTATTAAATAGTGAATTTAACAGCATTGCAATTCCCTTTTCTCACCCTCTGAACCTTGCCTCTGTAGTGGGGGAAAATTTCATTCTATTTAGGAAAGTTGAGACTTTTGTCCCCTTTCCTTCTCTTGAGACGGAGTTGTGTTAGCCTAATTGATTGTGTCACTGCTACAGGGAAGGTACTGCGTGAAGTGGGACAAGCAATTTTCTGGTAGGGTTTGCAGATTGAGCCATGACTAGTGGGGGTTTGGGGCAGTGGGGATATTTTCTCGGAAGGGGGAGAAAAGTTAACAATTGCTGTGGTGTGGCTGTTGTCCAGTGTTTCTGCATTGGAGTAGAATGTTCACTGAACAGCTTGTAGGAAAAAAAGACTGCCTTGATTTTTGGGAAAAAAGTTAGAGGGGAAATTGCTTTGCATTTTTCTCTCCATAATGTTAATAAGGTAAAGAGGCAATGCTGGAGGAAAGGAGATAAATGAATGTTTCCTCCCTTCCCTATTTAAGCTGCCTAAGTTGACTAAAGTTCGACTTGATAAATGTCCTAGTTAATTTAATTTTGTGTTACTGCCTCTCCTCCCCTTGAGTGTCCAGTCCATTTTCAGCTGACTTGCAGAAAAACCAGGTTAATGCAAATCCATCAGATTCTGCATGCCTGTTAAAATGCTTAAGCATTCTGCGTGGTGTGGGAGACATGATCTTTGCCTAAAAGGGTCCCTGGAGAGAGAAAGTATATTCCTGCCAGTGCATTTAGGGATTTATACATATATAACTGTCTCATATGATTTGGCATTGTCACATACTGAGCACCGGGAGAGCCAAAGGAGTTCTAGGGCTGGTAGGCTGTTTGGAGGTAAAATAGTCCTTCCAGCTCAGCCACTTGCGTTTCCACATTTCCTCAGAAGTGGCCTAAAGGATGTGCATCTTGTTGGCAGCCTCATGACTTTGAAGCCCTGTTGTGTCTGTTTAGTGCTTTCTACATTAGGTCGGAGATCTTTCTTCATTAGGTCAAAGACACTGGACCCCTTTTTGTTATGGAAATAACTAACTCTCTTGGGTTTCTCTGGAATGAACTAGAGGGTCTTGTTGGCCTGGTCCTTGCAGGAGAGGTCCAGGCTGTTGCTTTCAGTATCCATGGCACCTAGAATTTCCGTGACTATTATAGAGTATTACATTGCTATGGTAGTTTCTTAGAAATAGGCCTGGTACAATTTGATTGTGTTTTTGGACCTTCTCCCAAGTTACAAGGCCACCAGCACTCAGACTCTGGGTATACCATATGGACGAGGGAACACATTGGACAAAGCGAAAGCTTGTTACCATGAAGTTTGTTAGAAGGTGACACTCCCTTCAAATTTTTCAGTTCTTCATGAATGAGTTCTTAGTAAAAGTGCTTTGTTGAATTTTTTCCACGGTAGTAACTGCCATGTTTTGAGTGCGTTGTTAAGTAACATAAGTACATACTATTCTCACACACTTTTGGAAACCTGAATCTATTATTTTATTTTTACTGATGAACAGATTGGGCTTTGGAGAAAGAAGTGGCCTGAAGTAGCATGCAGTGTGGGCGGCTGGAGTATATGCAGGGACTGGAGTTAAAGCCCAGTTTTCTTAATTGCTCTGATTTTATTTATTTATTTTTTATAGAAACAGAGTCTTGCTATGTTGCCCAGGCTGGTTTCAAGCTCTTGGGCTCTAGCAGTCCTTCTGCTTCAGCCTCCCAAAGTGCTGGGATTACAGGCCTGAGCCACCATGCTCGGCCTTAATTGTTCTGATTTTAATAATGGGATGATACCTCTGTACCCCAGGGTATACAGATGAGAGATTTTGGCTCTGGTATCACTATCATCCTGGGTAAGGTTTATCACGGTTGTAGGCCAGTCTCTTTGTCACGAAGAGAACTAGTAGTAAAACTGGAAAAAAGGTTGACAGTCTTCATTTTGCATTTTAAGGTACCTGTTGAAAATAATGACTTAAATAAAATGTGACTTTTCTTAATTCAGTAGCTGTTACTGAAGCATTAGATTGATTTACGTGTTTAAAAGTAGTTATGAAAGACAACAGAGAACAGCTCTCTATTGGTCATTAACTTATTAATAGATAGCCAAGTCTGCAGAAAAAGAACAGTCAAGGATTCCATGTAGTTGCAAATGGCAAGTTCAAGAGAAAGTTGGCAAAGAAAGATGGATAGATGGAGAGAAAGCAGAAGAAATCCTTTTTAGAGAGAGAACACGCTGTTGGAGCATGCTGTAAACAGTGTTAAGGGAAAAACCCCATGAGAAAGGTGAACTCTGGCTGGGTGCACTGGCTCATGCCTGTAATCCCAGCACTTTGGGAGGCCGAAGGTGGGTGGATCATTTCAGATCAGGAGTTTGAGATCAGCCTAGCCAACATGGTACAACCCTGTCTGTACTAAAAATCCAAAAATTAGCCGGGTCGTAATGGCGCATGCCTGTAATCCCAGACTGAAGCAGGAGAATCGCTTGAACCCCAGGGGTGGAGGTTGTGGTGAGCTGAGATTGTGCCACTGCATTCCAGTCTGGGCGACAGAGTAAGAACCTGTCTCAAAAGTTTAAAAAAAAAAAAAAAAAAAAAAAAAAGGTGAGCTCCGTAATAATAGTGTAGCTGGCTGGTACAGCTCAGCAGAGGAAGGGTCTGGGGGGACATGCTCCCCCATCCCTGCCAGTCTCATATCTTATCTGCCATACCTGCTGTGAGAGGAATTGATTGGCAGAGTTGTTTGGGTGGAAATTGTCCAGCCGGGCTGGGCATGGTGGCTCACACTTGTAATCTCAGCACTTTGGGAGGCTGATGCAGGTGGATCATGAGATCAGCCTGGCCAACAAGGCGAAACCCCGTCTCTACTAAAAAAAAAAAAAAAAAAATTAGGGCGACATGCTCGGGTCCCCTTCCATGCTGTGGAAGCTTTGCTGCTGCTCAAAAAAAAAAAAAAAAAAAAAAAATTAGCTGGGTGTGGTGGCATATGCCTGTATGTAATCTCAGCTAGTCCAGAGGTTGAGGCATGAGAATCACTTGAACCCGGGAGGTGGAGGTTGCAGTGAGCCCAGATCCCGCCACTGCACTCCAGCCTGGGAGGCAGAGTGAAACTGTGTCTCAAAAAAAAATAAAAAAATAAAAAAAAAGATAAATTGTCCAGCTGTTGTATAACACAATTCATATATACATATATTCATATATGTGGACAATAAATTGCCTTTTGTTTTGTTTACATCACTAAATGCAGTGTGGTTGTGACCCTTAGTTTTGTCACAACCTAGCACACACAGCTAGGATTTTAAATTGCCTGGTTGTGTGTCTTTTCAACATTAGTGAAGTACTTAAATGTTTTCTGAAATGGTTGGAAACACTTCATTCCTATCTGCAGTGTCTGTGTCCCAGATGATATATATCCCCGCTGGTTTGATTTTGTTGGGGGTGGTTAAGTTTTGTGAGCCTGACTTTTCACGTGTGTATGGATTTACATGTTTGGCTCCATGGCACAGCTTACTTCCTATTTCCGGTGATTCCCTGGCCTCTGGGGTCGTGGAAGTATGTGCCCAGGTGTATTACTCTTTATCACCCTCCTTGCTAATTTATAAAAGCCTTTACTTCCATAAGTACTTGCCTGATTGACACCACTTGCATTAAAATCCTACTGTCACTTCCCTTAGCTTTCCCAGCACAACTTTCTTGTACTTCATTCATGTACACCATTATTAATTTGCACTTGTGTCAATTTGTCAGAGTTGATAAGGCACTCCCCTCTAATCTCCCTACTGTTGTCATAGTTTTCTTTCTTTGAAAAACAGTTACTTTCCTTCTCAGGTTCTCATTAGCCCCTATCGTCTATGGGATAAAATCTAAACCCTTAAGCATTACCTAAGATCCTTCATTAAATCAATCTACTGGCACTTAGGAGGCAATCAGTAAGTGTGGGTTGTTATCCTAACTTTACATTCCATATTAACTTGCAGATCATCTGAATGAATTTGATTAAATCCCCTTCCCTAGCTGACTTTATATTTTGGGAAATTTCATGTCTAGGGAAGTTGAAGGAACGGTATGAACATCTGGGGCACTTACCACCTAGACTGAAAAAATGAACACCGGGTCGTCTGTATGTATATTACTCGTTGTCTTACTTTCTTCTGTCAAATCTGTGACTTTGGAAATTTTGAAATAGTGCTCTTGGTTACCCATTAAAAAAGGGTAAAATAAACATGCTGTTGCTCCTGCTGCAGCACTTCAGTAGTAATAAAAAAATAACTTCACTGACTTGGGTTTTTTTCTGCCAAAGTAAATGTTGGCTCTCTTTCAGATGTAGTAATGTTGCTTCTCTAAATTCGTTTGAGTTAAACTAAAGCAGGGCCAAGTTGAGAAATTAGTTTCTCGGTTTTTTCCCTTCCAATTTAGAAAAAAATTAAGTTTTGGATACTCTTGTTCCTATAATTTTCTTCCTTGTTACTTCCTCCTCCTGCATTAAAAAAGATCATAAAGATTCAGCTAAGATGTCAGTGAAAGGAACAAAGACCCAGCCTTTTACATTCTTTATGTGGAGTTATTGTTGGTAGTAATCTTAAAATAGGGTGTTTGAATCCATGTTGAGGCAGTTAATTCAGTAGTACAGTTTCTTGTGACCACAAGATGCTAAATAAAGGTGAAGCCTCCCAACCCCCCCGCCCTTTTTTTTTTTTTTTTTTTTTTGAGATGGAGTCTCACTCTGTTGCCCAGGCTGGAGTGCAGTGGTGTGATCTTGGCTCACTGCAGCCTCTGCCTCCTGGGTTCAAGCAGTTCTCCTGCTTCAACCTCCTGAGTAGCTGGGATTACAAGAATGCACCACCACCCCCGGCTAATGTTTGTATTTTCATTAGAGATGGGGTTTCACCATGTTGGTCAGGCTGGTCTTGAATTCCTGACCTCAGGTTGTTCTCCTGCCTTGACCTCCCAAAGTGCTGGGATTACAGGCATAAGCCACCGTGCCCGGCCAACCCCTTATAACTTGTGATTTTTGCCTTTTTGTGAGTTTTGCCTTATGCTTGCAAAATATGCTCATGTATTACTAGCTAGGAAATCCAAGCAGGTATCACATCATGCCGTCATATGAGTGATAACTGAGAGTTAATACCATGCATTAGCTGGTATTTGACAGATTTGCTGGTATGTTAGAAAGTTTCAGTGTGTCAGTTTGGTGTGTATAAGCGTGGGAGAGCCCGATACACATGTGAGACGCAGCTTCCAGTCAGTGTGCACATAGTACTTGGAGGACATGCTGGTTGCAACCTTCTCATTGTAATAAGGAACTGGTTTGGCTAGGTGAACTACGAAGTCATTTTGGATTTGACCCAGACTGGCTGTGTCTCACTCTCTACTGCAGTTTAATTCATGTGATGCTATTAAGATAATAACTTTGTCCAAGAGCAAAAGAATGTGAATACGTTGTGGTATGTGTGAATTCACAAGCAACATTCAAGATCGGTTTCAGAAATGTTCAGAGCAAAATCTGAAGTCCCCTATATCTCCCATTGTACTGTCTTCCTCAAAAGTAAGCCATCAGTGGTTTGCACATCCTTCTAGTCTTTCCGTGTATTTACCTGCATACTTGCATGTTTATGTAAACATACAGATGGGTTCCCCGCGGGGCAGGGGGTGCCCACTTCACTTTGGGCCTATTTCTATAAATGGAATGTAAGGTCATGGTCTGTGATTTAACGTTTTCTCAAGTAACAATATCTCAGAGATCTTTCCATGCCATTCTTTTTCATGCTGCAGGTAGCAGATAGGACTAGTGTACTGTAGTTTATTTAGCCACTTTCTTCTGATGACTTTCTTCCAGAAGAGTCCTTGGCATTTAGGAGGTGCTCAGTAGACCTATAGGTTGTTCATGCTGTTTTGCTCACTTTATAACATTTCTGTCCATACACCTTTCCAACATATGGTATTATTAGCATATGATTGAGTTGTAAGTGCAGGGTCCAAGGGTATGTGCTCAGTGTGTGTGTGTGTGTGTGTGTGTGTGTGTGTGTGTGTGTGTGTGTGACAGAGTCTTGCTTGGTCGCCAGAGCTGGAGTGCAGTGGCATGATCTCAGCGACCTGCAACCCTCACCTCCCGAGTTCAAGCCATTCTTGTGCAGGAGCTGGTACTACAGGTGTGCAGTGCACCGTCATGCTCGGCCAATTTCTGTATTTTTAGTAGAGACTAGGTTTCGCCATGTTGCCCAGGCTGGTCTCGAACTCCTGGCCTTAGGTGATCTGCCCATCTGGCCTCCCGAAGTGAGGTGCTGAGATTACGGGCGTGAGCCACAGCGCGCCGGTCACGTGCTGTTTTTGAGTAGGAAGAAATTTTTTCCTTCCAAAAACATTCAGCCAATCTACACACCCACTAACAGCATATGAGAGTCTTTATTTTCCTTCTTTCTTGCCAACACCTAGCGTTATACAGCTTCTTTGGTTTTTGCTAATAAATATGACTCATCGTTGTCTTAATTTGCATTTCTCTGTTCTGAGCCTTTTTCGTTGGTCTGTCAGCTGTCCATATTTTTTTTCTTCATAACCTTTGTCCACTATTATGTTGGGTTGTTAGTCTTTTTCTTTCTTTCTTTTTTTGAGATGCAGTTTCGCTCTTGTTGCCCAGGCTGGAGGGCAATGGGCAGACCTCAGCTCAACACAACCTCCACCTCCTGGGTTCAAGCGATTCTCCTGCCTCAGCCTCCTGAGTAGCTGAGATTACAGGCATGTGCCACCATGCCCGGCTAATTTTGTATTTTTAGTAGAGATGGGGTTTCTCCATGTTGATCAGGCTGGTCTTGAACTCCTGCCCTTAGGTGATCGGTCCGCCTCGGCCTCCCAAAGTGCCGGGATTACAGGCGTTTGCCAACGCGCCCGGCCTGGTTGTTGGTCTTTTTCTTACCGCTTTTTGTCAGATCCCTTCATGTTCCTGATATTTAGTAAATATGTTGCAAATATTGGCTCCTAGTCTGTCCTTTGTCCTTTAAGTATGTTTATAGTGTTTTTTCTCTCATAGAAGTTTTAAAGTTTCCTGTAGTTCAGTTTGGTTTTCTTTTATGGGTTTTATGTCTTTGCTTAGAAATGCTTCTCTGACCCCAAGAATACAAAAATATTCTGAGAAATTACCTTTCTTTTTATTACCTCCCTTTGAGCTAAACACCACCTTCCAGCTTGCACTGTCCCATCACCCCACCCGCTAAATTGGTACGGAATTCCCCTCTCTGGAATCCTCAGAAATGATTTCTTTCAGCCACGTATTATGGATACCTTAGGGTTTATTCCTGTTGAAGTCCCAAATGGTGTAATTTTTCAACTCTTGGTATACATTGATTATGTCCATCATTATTCTGTGTTAAATAATGTTTTCATACATCCTGTGGATATATAGGAAACAGCTCTGGGATACACACCAGATTTTCCAGATTCAGGATTCACTTACATAAAAATCTAGGTACATTCCCTTTTAGTTTTATAATCCTTAATAAGAAAGGACAAAATGAGGTTGAAAAAGAGATAACATCCATTTTGCTATTGTGTTTACATTTGAAAGGCAGCAAACATAAAGCTAGGAGCTTGCCCTTCAACAAACAGCTTTAGTTGGCTCTGGGAGAGCTACCCTAAGAACTGGCTCTGAGCCCCTCGCCTGGATTGCAGTCAGTGCTTGCTCTCATCTGTTGTACATATTTAACATTCATGAGGTTTCTTTTAAAGGATATAACTGCTTTGAAAACATTTCAGAACAATTGCATTGAATTGAACTTTTGCATTAGTCTTTACTGATTTTATTTTTTTTTGACACTTGCCACTACTGTCAATGCACTTTTTTTTTTTGAGACGAAGTCTCACTCTTGTCCCCCAGACTGGAGTGTGATGGCGCAATCTCGGCTCACTGCAACCTCTGCCTCCCAGGTTCAAGCGATTCTCTTGCCTCAGCCTCCCTAGTAGCTGGGATTATAGGCACCTGCCACCACACCCGGCTAATTTTTTTTTTTTTTAATAGTAGAGACGGGGTTTCACCATGTTGGCCAGGCTGGTCTCGAACTGCTGACCTCAAGTGATCTGCCTGCCTTGGCCTCCTAAAGTGCTGGAATTGCAGGTGTGAGCCACCGTGCCCGGCTGTCAGTGTATTTTTAAGTATGTTTTCATCGCATGTTTTCATCATGCGATTAATTATAATATGGGAAGTCAGTTACTTTGTGAAGTAAAGTTAAACATCTGGTCATAGAATGACTTAAAAATAGCAAATAAGGAAAAAAATATACACACATATATATAAAATGAGGTAAAGTAAACAAAGTCAGATAGAGGGTATCATTGCTTTCATGCATGGACTTTGAAATTACTTTTTATTGAGACCTTTTCTAGTTCTCTAACATGTTCCCTAATAAACGAAGTTAGAGAATAACAATTCTAGAAAAGAAGGCAGCATCTTGCAAGTCCTTGTACATTGCATATAGTAAGTATGATTTCTAGCCATGCATCCCTTTAAAATTTTTTTTCTTGCAATAAAAGAATTTGGAGAGCCTTTGGAATCTTGTATAAAGGAATTTTGCTGGCATAAAACATGTATTATGTATCACATTTGTAACCCATGTGATGAAAGAACAGCAGATTGACACTGGTTGACTCAACAACCTGCAATTTCTGATGTGTAACTATGAGCCAGCAGGATTATTCTTTGTAACTTGGTTATATGAAGTTTGAAGTTTCTCCTTTCAGTGCAGTGTTTCCTGAGTCTCACTCTGTCTCCCAGGCTGGAGTAGAGTAGCGCCATCTACAAGCCAATTGCTTGACTCTCCTTTGGGTCAGTGGCTAAGTAAATTAACAAGTACAAACAACAGAAATGCTTTCTTTGAAGATACGAAACTTCAATAATAGAATGTGAGTTAGAATAGCAATCCAATTTTATAATTTGAAGAAAATTTTTTTTTTTTTTTTGAGATGGAGTCTCACTTTGTCACCTGAGTTGGAGCGCACGCAGTGGCGTGATCTCGGCTCACTGCAACCTCTGCCTCCTGGGTTCAAGCGATTTTCTGCCTCAGCCTCCCGAGTAACTGGGATTACAGGCGCCCACGACCACGCCCAGCTAATTTTTATATTTTTACTAGAGATGGGGTTTCACCATCTTGGCCAGGCTGGTCTTGAACTCCTGACCTCGTGATCCACCCGCCTCAGCCTCCCAAAGTGCTGGGATTACAGGCATGAGGCACAGCGCCCGGCTCATTGCAGTGTTTCAGTTGAAATTTTGCTGTCTTTCTAATCCACAACCTTGCATTGGGGCACATGAGCTGCCTAACTCATTTTCCTGGATTTACCCTATCTTTCCTGCCTTCCCTGGGTCTGTCCTTTCCATTTTCCAGAAAGCAGTGAAAGCAATCATGATACCGCCTTAAAACCCTACAGGGGACTCCCCTGGGTCTTTAGACAAGTTCGCCACTTTGGCTAGGGGTTGCCAGGTCTTGTTGAATCTGTATCACCCTCCCCACCTCCAATTTGGAAAAATACCCAACAATGCTGGGCATGGTGGCTCACATCTATAATCTCAGAACTTTGGGAGGCCGAGGCAGGAGGATCGCTTGAGCCCGGGAGTTTGAGAGCAGCCTGGGCAACATAGACCCTGTCTCAATTTCTTTTGGGGTGGGGGAAGAAGATAACCCAGCCGGGTGTGGTGGCTCACACCTGTAATCCCAGCACTTTGGGAGGCCGGGGCAGGCGGATCACCTGAGGTTGGGAGTTCGAGACCAGCCTGACCAACATGGAGAAAACCCCATCTCTACTAAAAATACAAAATCAGCCGAGCGTGGTGGCACATGCCTGTAA
Source organism: Macaca fascicularis (assembly GCF_037993035.2). Classification (NCBI taxonomy): domain Eukaryota; kingdom Metazoa; phylum Chordata; class Mammalia; order Primates; family Cercopithecidae; genus Macaca; species Macaca fascicularis. Next base: position 157,668,145 of record NC_088378.1, on the reverse strand, counting down.
TCCCAGCTGAGGCAGGAGAATCACTTGAACCTGGGAGGCGGAGGTTGCAGTGAGCCCAGATGGGTGCCATTGAACTCTAGCCTGGGCAACAAGAGTGAAACTTGCATCTCAAAACAAACAAACAAAAATACCCTCCTGAGCCTTTCTTTTCTTGTTCTCTACTCTAATCATAGGTTCTTTTTCCTAAAAGTGCTTTTGCAATCAGATGAAATGTGTGACCCCTTCTTAAAATATTTCCAACTGCCTTTAAGTAAAATACCCAGGATTACAGAGGGGACCCATGACATTGAAATATAGCCATCAAAATGATAAAGGACGAATTTGTGATACGGTAATATGTTTCTTTGTCCCTTGTTAAATAACAAGTCCTCAGAGTGGGTCTAATTATTGTAATTTTAAAATAATGATGTTATTTCGAGATAATCTGCAACCACTGTAATTAAGTATAAGAGTATTTGCAATTTTTTGTGTTGATACAAAAAAAAAACTCACACAGAATTACATTTTTGGTATGTGGCCTATATTCAAAATATAAGGGAGTGTTCTATTTCAGCAAGAGATTGGTGAAAGTGAGTATGGGACTGTGTCCACATTCAAGTTCACAGACTTAAGAACCTCTGAGAATCTCTTTTCCTTCTTCCTGCCGTTGCTCCCTTTGTCTGGAACTATCCCACTGTTGTCAGGGGAGTCTTATCTTGGCCTCAGCTTCAGTGTCATTTCCTCGAGGAGACATTTCTCAGTTAGGAGCCCAAGTTAAACATGCCCATCGCTGCACCCTCTACTCATTTCAGCACTTTGAGTCATGGACCTTTATGAAAAGCGTTGTGTAATACCCACTTCCCCATTTGTGAGCTCTGTGAGCTTTCGGGGTGCGGTGACTGTTTCTGCCCCATTTACTGCTGATCCCTCAGTACCTAGCACAGTGTCACAGGCAGCCCTTAAATACTTGTGTCTTGGATGACACAAATAGCAGTTGAGGCAGATGGAACAAAGCTTGTGAGAAGAGCTCAGGAGGTGTGACAATCCCGAAGAATGACCACCAGGGCCAAGGGGAAGGCACATGGGTGGTATAGTGGTGTCTTAGGCCATTCTTGGGTTGCTCTAAGGAATACCTCAGATTGGGTAATTTATAAAGAGAAGAGGTTTAATTGTCTCTTGGTTTGCAGGCTGTACACGAGACATGGCTGCTTGGCTTCTGGGGAAGCCTCTGGGAGTTTTCACTCTTGGCAGAAGGTGGGAGGGGTGGGAGCAGGCATCTCACATGGTCAGGAGGTGGGGGTTGGGGGAAAGAAGGGGAGATGCCACACACTTTTCAAACACCCGGATCTCACGAGAGCTCTCATTCATGATTGCTAGGACAGCACCAAGCCATGAGGGATCCACCCCCATGACCCAGACACTTCCTGCCAGGTCCTGCCCCCAACACTGGACATTACATTTCAACATGAAATTTGGGGCTGGGCATGGTGGCTCACGCCTGTAATCCCAGCACTTTCGGAGGCCGAGGTGGGTGGATCACAAGGTCAGGAGTTCAAGACCAGCCTGGCCAACGTGGTGAAACCCCATCTCTACTAAAAATACAAAAATTACCCAGGCGTGGTGACAGGCACCTGTAGTCCCAGCTACTTGGGAGGCTGAGGCAGAATTGCTTGAACCCGGCGGGTGGAGGTTGCAGTGAGCTAAGATCACGCCACTGCACTGCAGCCTGGGTGACAGAGCGAGACTCTGTCTCAAAAAAAAAAAAAAAAAAAAAAAAAAAAATTTGGGTGGGGACAAATATCTGAACTATATCAAGCCAGTACATGTGACGTAGAACAGTAGCCAAGAGAGAGTGCCCAACGTTGTTACTTGTTTGTCTGAATCTTTGCAGTGGAATATAAGATCCACAAGGGTGGGATTTTATATGTTACCTGTTTATAGTTTATATGAACATAGTCTGATTGTTTCGCAGTGGCTCACACATAGTAAGTGGCCAGTATCTTTCACATGTATATCAGTGTGTACTGTCTTCAGGCCTTAGCTCGATCCTTTGCAACAATGAGGGGGTTCCCTCCTAAGACCCCTTTGAGCTTCTATTGAAGTCTTTTTCTTCCCTCTACAGTTAAAGGAGATCTTATTCTAGGGCATAAGTAGGCCCTGTGGGGTTACAAAGGTGAATCTTACTTGGATTTTGCCTTTTGGCGGGGTGAAGAAGGTAAGGGTCCACCCTGAAAGCAGCTAGTAAGCCCTGGGACCCAAGCCAGAGAAAAGTGAGCTTTCCTTATCTCTAGGGAGCAGTTGATAGTGGCGCTCAGGCTGAGGGACTGCGGGCAAGGAGCAGGGGTGGTTGTCCAAGCTCCGGAGGGAGGAGAAGTGTCACCACTGGGGACAGCACAGACAAATGAGTGATCCTGACTGGCGTTGGTGAAATCCCATTAACAGTTAATCCAATGAGGTGGCACTTGAGCTGGGGCTTGAAGAAGTGAGTATGATTTCCTCCAGCAGAAGGGTAAGTCCAAGGGAAGCATCGAGGGAAACAAGAATAATGAAGAGTCAGCACCATGAGACAGGGCGAGAAGAAAATAAATAAATAAAAAAGAATAATGAAAAGTAGTTAAGAATGGTGCACGCAGAACACTGTCAGTAGTAGTCTGGTGCCCCTCTTTTGTGGGGAACTGTCTAAAAAGAAAATCTTTTATTTTATTACCTAAAGCCAATTCTACTATTTTTTAAATCGTTTGTTACTGTTATATTAAAATAGAGACAGGGTCTTGCTGTGTTGCCCAGGCTGGTCTCAAACTCCTGGGCGCAAGCAGTCCTCCCGCCTCAGCCTCCTAAAGTGCTGGGATTACAGGCATGAGCCACTGTGCCCAGCTCCTTCTCACTCTTTAAATTGTTTTTTTTTTTTTTGTTTTTAAAAAAAACATGCTTTGGCCGGGCGCAGTGGCTCAAGCCTGTAATCCCAGCACTTTGGGAGGCCGAGACGGGCGGATCACGAGGTCAGGAGATCGAGACCATCCTGGCTAACACAGTGAAACCCCGTCTCTACCAAAAAAAAATACAAAAAACTAGCCGGGCGAGGTGGCGGGCGCCTGTAGTCCCAGCTACTCGGGAGGCTGAGGCAGGAGAATGGCGTAAATCTGGGAGGTGGAGCTTGCAGTGAGCAGAGATCTGGCCACTGCACTCCAGCCTGGGTGACAGAGCGAGACTCCACCTCAAAAAAAAAATAAATAAAAAATAAATAAATAAATAAAAATAAAAAATAAAAAACATGCTTTAAGGCCGGGTGCAGTGAGTGAGTCACGTCTGTAATCCCAGCACTTTGGGAGGCCGAGGTGGATCACTTGAGGTCAGGAGTTTGAGACCAGCTTGGCCAACAAGGTGAAACCCTGTCTCTACTAAACATACATATGGGCGTGATGGTGTATTCCTGTAATCCCAGCTGTTCAGGAGGCTGAGGCAGGAGAATCACTTGAACCCAGGAGGCAGAGGTTGCAGTAAGCTGAGATGGCACCACTGCACTCCAGCCTGGGTGACAGAGTGAGACTGTCTCAAAAAAAAAAAAAAAAAAAAAGAAAAAACATGATATAATTGGGACAAGAAACAATGTATATTGCACTTGGCAAAATCGTGGAATGTACAAGTCACTAAACCACCTGTCTTCATGGAAAGAAGGAGGGAGAAGATTTTAAATTTTTCTCATAGACAAATTAGTGAGCTTCTATTGCTGTACAGTTGACAGTCATACACCCATTTTAAGCATACAGTTTTGTTAATCATACATACCTATGTAACCACCACCCAGTTGAAATAGAGAATATTTTTATTACTCTAAACATGTTTCCTCACCGCCCCCCCCCCCCCCAGCCAGTGTTTTGGTATCTGTCACTATAGATTGTCCATTATTTTCAGCATAATGGTCTCAAATTATTCGTGTTGTTGTATTTATTAGTTCATTTCCTTTCACTGCCGAATAATACTTCATTGTATGGACATACCACAATTTATTGATGTGCTGGCTGATAGACTTTAGATTGTTTCCAGCTTTTTTGGCTGTTAGGTGCTGTGAACATTAGTGTTCAAGACTATTTGTAGTCATAGGTTTTCCTTTCTTGTGGGTAAATACTTAGGTATGTAATTGCTGGGCCATAAAGTAGTCAGTGTTGAGGGTTATAAGAAACTGCCACACTTCTCCGATGTCCTCGAACCATTTTGCAAGTGTTCCAGTTGCTCCACATCCTTGACAGCTTAGTATTGTCAGTCTGACTGCTTTCTGTGCAAGGTTTGTAGGGTTAGTATTTGGCTAGAGCCAAGCTCATGTGACAAAGAGTTGGTGAATAGTTTTTGGATGTTTAAAAATATTTTGAAAATTCACACGAGGCCTGGTGCTGTGTGTAAGCCCAGCCCTTTGGGAGGCTGAGGCAGTGCGAGATCATTTGAACTCAGGAGTTTGAGACCACCCTGGGCAACATAGCACAACTGTGTCTCCACCAAAATTTAAAACAGCAAAATTAATCAGCCATGGCGGCACACGCTTGTAGTCCCAGTTGCTCAGGAGGTTGCAGTGGGAGGATTGCTTGAGCCCAGGAGTTTGAGGCTGTTGTGAGCCATGATTGCACCATTTCATTCCAGCCTGGGTAATAGAGTGAGACCCTGTCTCAAAAATATAAAAATAAAAATTCACATGAGAAGAAGTGTGTAGCTAATGAAAACCATCTTGGTGAATGTGTTTATCCGTCTCCTCTTAGTTTAAAAATGCTCCTTTACTCATCTTCCTGAAGTTACGATTCTACTAACAAAAAAAAATCCTTCACTTTTCACACATGGTATAGCTTGCTATTACAGTGAAGTGAAGTTGTTAGAGGCACAATCTGTTTTCCCCTCCTGTTCTCAGTGACCTAACTGATCTGATTTCTCAGCCTGCATCAGGCTTGAAGGAGCACTTAAATGAAGAAGGGGAGTTTGTTGGATGAGAGGAGGAGCCTTGGCCCTGCAATGAAGGGATGCTGCAGAGAGCCTGCTAGGCCAGAATCGCTGCATTCGGGAGCAGTATATGGAGTGGGCAGCCAGACCCTTCCAGCTCAGTAGTGGTGGGACAGTGTCTCTTGCACGGTGCCTATGTGCATATTCTAAAATGTTGTTTTCTCTGATAGTAACACAGAAACCACAGAAATGAAGAAAAGAAGTTAATCCCTTGTTCTACTACCCCACACAAATGTTGTAAATATTTTGCCATATTTTTTTTATAGTTGTTCTTTTCCTTCCATTCAAATGTTTTTGTAATCCTACTGTATATACAATTTTTCTTTTTCAGTTTTTTTTTAACTGGATATTGTCATAGCATTTTCTTATGTTATTACATATGTTCCATAATAACAAATTTTTTGAAACCTCTCTCATTGCCATCTTTTCTGAAACAAACTCCCTTCGATTTACGTTTCCTAATGGATGTTGTAGGTCTGTGTGATGAGGCTTTTTATTTGATTTCTGTGTCCTTTTTTCCATAATAGCAATTTAACAGGTATGTAATTTTCTATACAGTGAATGTAAACTGCAGTTTTCTTTATTGCACAACGTTTAAAGATTTATATTTTCTTAGGATGGATTATCAAATATGGAATCTCTGGGTCAATGGAAATAGACATTTTAAAGTCTTCTGTTGTATTTTGCCAAATGATTTGCCAGAAATGTAACACTCCTGAGTCCTGGCGAGGCTCAGAGAGCACCCCAGGGCCCATTGTAACATTTAAATATTAAAATTGGAACCAGAGCCAATTTTAGTTTAAGGAAGTTTAAGTTGTAATATTATTTATTTATGTTTTGAGACGAGTCTCCCTCTGTCACCCAGGCGGGAGTGCAGTAGTGCAGTTTTAGCTCACTGCAACCTTTGCTTCCCTGGGTTAAGTGATCCTCCCACCTCAGTGTCCTGAGTGGCTGGAACCATTGGTGTGTGCCACCATGCCCAGCTAATTTTATTTCATTTTTTGTAGACACGAGGTCTTCCTATGTTGCCTAATCTGGTATTGAACTCTTGGCCTCAGGCGATCCTCCTGCCTCCACCTTCCAAATTGCTGAGATTATGAGAGGCATGAGCCACCATGCCCAGCCTAAGTTGTAATGTTTTTAGTTTGAACTAAAGGCAGGACACCTTTAGAAAGGCTTTTCGTGTGTAAAGGCAAGTGTAAAAAGTTTTACAGGGCACCAGTGCCTGCTCCGGAAGTTGATCTTTCTCTGTCTCTTCTCTGGGTGAGTAAAGCATTGTTTGATCCAGTTCTTGACTTTGCTGTGTTCCTCTGTGACTCTTATGCCAAGTTGCAGTAGTCAGGACTTCTATTCCAATAATAGGCAACAGCTGCCACTTACAGTATGGTCAGTGAACTGAGGGATTTGAACAGGCCCTTATTAGCTGGGCGTAGTAGTGGGTGCCTGTAATCTCAGCTCCTGGGAAGGCTGAGGCAGGAGAATGGCTTGAACCCAGGAAGCGGAGGGTGCAGTGAGCTGAGATGGTGCCACTGCACTCCAGTCTGGGTGACAGAGCAAGACTCCGTCTCAAAAAACAAAACAAAACAAAAACCAACAAAAAAACCCCCAGAAACCCGCTGGCTCTTTGAAGGGGCAGATGTTTGTAAATGAAGGAATTAGTGGGCAGAGCTTTTGAACGGTTGTTGTAAATGTTTGCGATAAGGCCTTGTTAAATATATTTCTATTTATTTAGGAAACATTGAGTTCTTAGAATTTTCCGGAAGGTTGTTCATAGCCAGGGAGACAGGTATACACACTGATTATTGGTATTAGGCAGTGTCGTGCAGGCAGACTTGACTTCTCTTGACCTCCTAAGAACGGTCCTTGAGACTGGATGGTGCCTTACCAGAAGATGAAGAGTCCTCACAGCCCGTGCTGGATTTCTCACTTTATGTGGGAATATCTCTCCCTGTTTTGGACTCAATTTGTGCTCTTTTGTTGTTCTGCTTAAGTGGGTGTGTCATAGCATCTGGCCAACTCCTCTGCTGTATTTGTCCTCTGAACACAAAAGGGTTGCATGCAGGCTAGTGGCCCAGCCAGCATTGGCTGCCAAGAGGGACCTGCTGGTCACAGGGGACCAGTGCCTGCTCCAGAAGTTGATCTTTCTCTGTCTCTTCTCTGTGTGAGTAAAGCATTGTTTGATCCAGTGTTTGACTTTGCCATTTTCCTTTGTGACTCCTATGCCACGTTGCAGTAGTCAGGACTTCTACTTCCAAATAATAGGAAACAGCTGCCACTTATAGTATGGTCAGTGAACTGAGGGACTTGCACAGGCCCTTGTGAAAGCTTCCAGGAAAAGGATGGCCAACCACTTTAGGTTAGGTGCACCCTAGAGGGAAGGCAGTGCCTTTTTTTTTTCTTTTTTGAGATGGAGTCTCTCGCTGTTGCTAGGCTGACTGGAGTGCAATGGTGTGATCTCGGCTCACTGCAGCCTCCACCTCCTGGGTTCAAGTGATTCTTCTGCCTCAGCCTCCTGAGCAGCTGGGACTACAGGTGTGTGCCACCATGCCTGGCTAATTTTTTGTAGTTTCAGTAGAGATGGGGTTTCACCGTGTTAGCCGGGATGGTCTCGATCTCCTGACCTTGTGATCTGCCCACCTCAGCCTCCCAAAGTGCTGGGATTACAGGCGTGAGCCACCGCGCCCGGCCAGCAGTGCCTTTTAAAGGATGAGAAGGAGTTACGTAATGGGTCACAAGGTTGGAGAAGCAGAGTGAAAACCTGTTTACCCTGGCAAATGAGGAGGAGTGAAAGTGCAGGGCCCAGTGCAGTGTGTTGTGTGTACATGTGCATCGCATACAGATTTGCTGGAGTGGGGAGGTCGACGCAGGACATGGAAGGGAGATGAGGCTGGAGAGGTAGAACTTGTTCTGTTGGGAGTCAAGAACTGATGAATTGTAGAACCAATAAATTGTACAATTAAAGCTGGGGTGGTGCATATCCCTGATGTTATGTGACTTCAGTGTGAGGGCCTTAACCCAACTTTTGCATAAGGTGAGTGATATAGGGGGAGGAATTTGTCTTCTGGAAGACATCTGGGAGCTTGGGACAGAGCAGGTGTCCTGGAGCAGAAGCTGTTTTAGGAAGAGAGTGTAATGAATTGAGATAACTGTTTCTTTTTTGGTGGATTACTAATTTCTTGAAAGAAGAAACCTATAAATCCAAATTCAAGAATTCAGATAACCTGAGAGTGATTAGAAACTGCCTAGCAAGGTCTTTTGTAAGCTCTGCCTGGTATAGAACCATCTTAATACTTTATGCAGACAACTTGTGTGACCAGATGTGTCTCCTTTTTTTTTTTTTTTTTTTTTTTTTTTGAGACGGAGTCTTGTTCTGTTGCCCAGGCTGGAGTGCAATGGCACAATCTTGGCTAACTGCAAGTTCTGCCTCCCAGGTTCATGCCATTCTCCTGCCTCAGCCTCCTGAGTAGCTGGGACTACAGGTGCCCGCCAACACACCTGGCTAATTGTTTGTATTTTTAGTAGAGATGGGGTTTCACCGTGTTAGCCAGGATAGTCTCGATCTCCTGACCTCATGATATGCCCACCTCGGCCTCCCAAAAGTGCTGGGATTCCAGGCGTGAGCCCCTGCGCCCGGCAGATGTGTCATTTCTAATAGTAATGAAGTTAATTTATATAGGTAATAAGATTTGTAGGGTAAAGCATTTTAGGACCATTTCAACGGAAAACAATTGTTCAGCATTGGCGTAGGTGCTCTGTGATGTAATAGTAAGAATACTGCAATTACTGTTGGAAGTCTTGATTGGAAGGAGATTGCTGTATGATGAAGACTGGGTTCAGAAATACATATTTCAATACTGAATGGACCCACTGCCACTAGGGTTATTTATTTATTTATTTACTTACTTACTTTTGAGACGGAGTCTCACTCTGTCACCCAAGCTGCAGTGTAGTGGCATAATCTCGGCTTTCTGCAACCTCCACGTCCCCAGTTCAAGCGATTCTTGTGCCTCAGCCTCCTGAGTTGCTGGGACTACAGGTGTGCACCACCACGCTCAGCTAATTTTTGTATTTTTAGTAGAGATGGGGTGTCACCATATTGGCCAGGCTGGTCTCGAACTCCTGACGTCATGATCCACCCTCTTCGGCCTCCCAAAGTGCCGAGATTACAGGTGTGAGCCACTGCGCCTGGCAGGGTTTTATATTTAAAAACCATCTTATACCTGACACACAGAGAAGGACCAAGGACCACATCCGTCGAGCCGTTTTGTAAGGCTAGACTCTCATGCACAAAAGTATTTCGGTAATTTTTCAACCTCCTTTATTTTCTGATATTGCTTCTTCTCAACCCAAAAAAGATGTTTCCCTTTAACTTTTAAACAGTCAAAAACAAATACCAGTGCCTTGATCAGTAACATTTTTTTACTCCTTTGAAGTAAATGCTATTTTTTTTTTTTTTATTCTTGGCATAATTCCTAGCCTAAGTTGCTGCACTTGGGCATTTGTAGTGTGCATTGTAATAGAATCATTTTGGGAGTATTTGCAGGTTGTGCTAGAGAAGACAGCAGCAGCAAATCAATATAATACGATATTCTCTGCATCTCTCAGAGCTCCTGGTGGCATTTATCTTCCTTCATACTTTTTTATTGGTTCTTACTTAGTTTATGGTTATGTTTTACAAGTGGTTTTTTAATGAAAAGTTGCAAAACCCAGTACAAAGAATTTCCCAGATGTTAACCGTAGCATGTTTGTGTGTGTGACAGTATTCTCTCTCCTTATCCCTCCTCATCATCCTCCCCACAACACATAGTTTCTATAATTCTGAACCATTTGAGAATATGTTGCAAATATAATATCCTCTTATCACCAAATACTTCCTAAAATTAAGGGAAGTATATTTCCCTTATAATATATTTCCTAAAATTAAGGATATTTTGTTCCCAAACCATAGTACAGTTTTCAGTGAGGACACTAATGCTGGGAGGCCTTAAAGCTGCTGCCCGTGTCCCTGTAACATGTCCCCATCATCCTCTGAGCTCTTACTTCCTGACAGACACATCAAGGTGTTCTAGGCTCATCTTGGGTGTTCCCAGCCCCTGTCTGTCTTGATTGTTTTACGGTTTTTGATGCTGTTGTAAAGGTTTTGTTTCTGAAATTTCATTTTCCATTTTGGTTTCCACTGCAGTATTCATAGCACCTCAGGGCTGGCCCTGTGGCCTTATCTTGGCTTCCTGCTTACATCCTGTGACCGTCTCCATGCTCAGAGTGTCCTCTCCTAGTTTGAGTGACTGCAGTGAATCTGAGAAGTCCTCCAGTCTCTCGTTGTCTTTCCTGCAGTCTGTCCTTGTCACCTAAAGCATCTCCATAGGTGTCGTGACAACCAGATGTTTGTAGGTATTTCTTTTTAGTTGTCATTCATTGACTACTTATCTGGTTGTTATTATTTTTTTAATTTTTTTTTTTTTTTGGAGGAGTCTCGCTCTGTTGCCCAGGCTGGAGTGTAGTGGCGCGATCTCGGCTCACTGCAACCTCTGCCTCCCGGGTTCAAGCAGTACTCTGCCTCAGCCTCCCGAGTAGGGATTACAGGCGCCTGCCACCATGCCTGGCTAATTTTTGTATTTTTTTTTTTTTTTTTTTTTTTGAGACGGAGTCTTGCTCTGTCACCCAGGCTGGAGTGCAGTGGCCGGATCTCAGCTCACTGCAAGCTCCGCCTCCCGGGTTTACGCCATTCTCCTGCCTCAGCCTCCCGAGTAGCTGGGACTACAGGCGCCTGCCACCACGCCTGGCTAATTTTTGTATTTTTTTAGTAGAGATGGGGTTTTGTCATCTTGGCCAGGCTGGTGTTGAACTCCTGACCTCATGATCCACCCACCTCGGCTTGGGATTACAGGCATGAGCCACCTCGCGCGGCCTGGTTATGTTTTTGTAAGTCAGGCCCCTTTCCTAGACTCTCCTTCCATGTACAACACTCATTTTTTTTTTTCAAAACTCAAAATGTTTTTTGTACGGATGGGATCTTGCTGTGTTACCCAGGCTAGTCTTGAACTCCGGGCCTCAAGCAGCCCTCCTGCCTCAGCCTCCCAAAGCACTGGGATTTACACACATGAGCCACCGTGCTTAGCCAGCAACTAGCTTGTTAAGGATGTTTGGCCCCTCTTCAGTGAGGTTGGTAAGCTCACCTCATCCTTTTCCATTATATAATCTGTGGCAAATCCTACCCCCTTTGAATCCTTTTCAGACTGTCTCACACAACGTTCCTGTCAGAGTTAACCGGAGAGCGGAAAAAAGTACTTGATTATTTAGCATACACTATATTTTCTCTACAAATGTAAAATGTTATTTTTACTGTTGAAAATCGGCATATATGTAGTACAGAAAATTTAGGAAGCGGAAAAAGAAAAAAAAGACTGGGAAACTACAACATTCTTAATGCCCTCTTACATTTATTCACCGAAATCTGTGCAACAAATAGATCTAAGACAATTGAGTCCGATTTAAAATGTAATATGTTTTCCTTTCCTCTTCTTAGGAGCTCTTTAGCAGAAACGTAGTAGCCAAGACATTTTAGGGAGCTTACCCAGCTTTTTCTTGATAGTAGCAATAGAAAATGGTGTAGTCAGAATGCAATCCAAATTGCGTTTAAATTGTAGTTCAAGTCATTTGTTTTTATTTGATTAATTTGCTTTATTAAGTATCTTCTCTGGATTCCCCTCTCCTATGCTTGCAAAATAGTAAAAAGAGAACAAAGTAAAAAGAGAACAAAATGTTTTCGCAAGAAGTGACTACTAGTTTTCCTTAGCAGTTGTTAGTGCCATCACAGTTCTGGTAAGGCTCCTAAGAGCACTCGTTACTACAGTGGGAACTCAGATTCCATGAGTATCTTGTCAGGCTCGGTGGTTCATGCCTGTAATCCCAGCACTTTGGGAGGCAGAGGTGGATGGATTATCTGAGGTCAGGAGACCAGCCTGGCCATCGTGGTGAAAAGTCCCTAGTAAAAATACAAAAATTAGCTGGGCGTGGTGGCGCATGCCTGAGGCAGGAGAATTGCTTGAACCCAGGAGGCAGAGGTTGCAGTGAGCTGAGATCACGCCACTGCACTCCAGCCTGGGCAACAGAGCGAGACTCCATCTCAAAAAAAAAAAAATTTTTTCCTTGAGTTTCTTATGTTTTGTTAACTTTCTGTTATTTGTACAGTTGAAACCTCAGAGGATTAGGATAATTGCCTTTTCAGTTTTCCTGAGCTGCTGAAAATAAACTTTCATATTTTTACTCTCCATACTCAGTATAGTTTACATTTTTAAAAGTGAACATTTATACATGTATTACTTACAAAAACACTCCCTCCTCTCAGTCAAGACCCAAATCAATCCACTAGCAAAACAGAACAAGGGAAGTTAATGCTGGGTATCCTTAAAGGCGTCCTGAGAATTATTTTATTTTCCGGGGGTAGGGGTGGTGGGGGAGTGGAGAGGACGCTTTGGTGGTGAAATAATTTTGGGGTACTTGGACTCTAAGAGGATCATGGTATACACGAACACATCTGAAGGAAAGAAACCTGGCTATCTATACCCGATATTTCTCAAACTTCATTGACCAGTGAGCCTTAATTTTGAATACAATCCTTTGGACGTAGGGTTCCCTGGAGCCTCCTTTGAGAAATACCGAAGTCATGTAAAGAACGTTGAGTGTAGATTGTGTCCCTGCTGCCAACACCTAATTTGTAAGGATGAGGGTATAGTAGGGTAGCTTGTAATCTTCACTGGGCTCTCAAATTTTAGGTGTCTGTATGACAGAGGTGTGTTTGGTAGAGGAAGGGATGACTGGATCGGGGAGTGGGATCGTGAGTTAAGGTCTTGCATACTGAGGTGGTGGGGCAGTTTTAGAGGGAGCCAAAACATTTGTTTAGTCCCAGCTTTTCATCGTGGACTCCTGTGCTTTGTGTCAGAAATAGGTGTCATCCCTTTTTCTATGGGAAGGAATTTATAGTTTGGAGGAGGTGGAGTTGGATTTGGAACCTCAGTTGGCCTGCACTGAGAACTGCTGGTTTCCTGCTCAGTTAGACCAGTTAGGGGGAAATAAGAAGACTGCCAAAACCTGTGGCTTGTGTCTCAGTTCCCTTTCTCCAGCCGGTGCACCAGAGTTTCGGCACCACACAGATGGTTCTCTGTGGCAGTTCTCAGAGCGGTCCTCATTTGGCCGGAAGCTACTCAGGCAGCCTCTGTTTCCTCACTTCGGCGGGGTGGGCTTGGTTGTGGGTGAAAGAGATAAGATATTTAGCAGTGAGTCATTTTTTTCTGGTAGTTTGACCTGGTTACTTTGAGGACGATTGCTTTGTCCTTTCTCGTACTTTACCCACTTAGGAAAATGGGAGTCCTGGCCGGCCAGCATTGCTATCTTAGACCCTGTGGATGAGGGATTCTGTGTGTCTGTTGAACTGCCTGTTTCCTCCCAACCTCCAAAAGGTTATAATGTCCCCATTCTTCTATGAGTGACCAACATGGAGTGCCATGTATGTTCAAAATATGATTTCTAATTGGCCCAGTGTTTGTAAGAAGAAACCTTTGATTTCAGGGTGTGCTGCTTTATCTCCTGCATCTGGGGTTGGGATAGGCTGAATATCTGTTGGAACAATTTTCTGCAGTGAAGGTTGAATGGGTGTTCTGTCCTGTTTTTAATTATTGGACTGTAGGACCTTTTCTCTCGTAAGCACTGAAAAACCTCTAAGGCAGTAAGCAAAGCCTGATCTGACATATGTTTTAAGGAACGGTGTATAATAATACATGTGTAAAATTTCTCCACCTTAAAGGTGTACTGTGGCCAAGGAGGGAAGCGGAGAAGGGCCTGGGAGTAGAAGGGATCATTCCCCTGCAATTGGATAAGTGACATTTAAGCTGCATTCCATGTAAGCTTTTGGGCTTCAAAACCTTCCCCTCCCGTCTCCAGCTTCCTTAGATACTGTGCTTGTTATGGGCTCATTCGGAGTAATAAACTGTACCGTAATTCATGAGCTTGCAAGGTCTTCTTTAACCGCTTGCAGCCAGGAGACTAATGACAACATTTAAAATTACAGATTGCTCATTTTGGAGTCTATCTGTTTCGAGTTATGAATGAAATTTATTAGCCACTTACTGGATAGTAGAACCTTTTTGCAAAGACTCAATGTCCTCGTGTGTGTGTGGGGGGGGGGGTGGGGGGGAGGGGAAGGGTGTAGAAAGGGAGCAAGCAGTCCCGCTTTTATCTGTGGTTCTTAGAGGTGTTACAAGATGCAGTAACCATGAGGACTCTGGTGTTGCACAAAAGCTGAATTCTTACTTGGAAAGTTTAGGTCTGGGACGGAAAGGTGACAGGAAGAAAAAGGTTAAGGTTACCCACACTCTATCAGTGATAGTTATCAATGAGTGACTGCTGGTAGACAGCAAGCAGATAATATTGGGGTAAGAAGGTTCTGGATACAAAAGAACTAGGTAAGATTACAAATGTAGTCTCTCTATAAACCAGATACTCAAAGACAAATGTTTAAAGCAGCGTGTAAGTAACTGGGTTTTCCATAACTTTCAGAAATGGCTACAATTACTTAAATCCCAGGTCTTTAAAAATTCCAAAGGAACAGCAAGTGCCACATAAAGAGGAAAAGCTGCAAAATGGTAGGATGGGACCTGAGTTAGCAAATGGGAAATTGGGCTCCTTTTTTTACTACAAAATTTTGTTCTTTTTTCACAGAGTGCTGAGAGTATTAGCAGAACTTTAATGCATTTAGAAGTGACACCATATTAATCATACGCATTTCACTTTCTGTCATGAGTTCTATACATTTTGGCTTGAAATCAGTCATCAGTGTGATATTTAGAGGTTTACTACATCTCATTCATACCTTTATTTTTTTTCTAGCCCTCTCACCCGGGTTTCATCTGAGTGACTAGAAGTGCCATTTATTTATTGACTGTGGAGGTTAACGTGCACTGATGGATGATTGCATTTTTTTTCCCACTAAGCCAGTATTGCATGAAATGAGTATTGTTGACCACATTTTATTTTCTCTTGTGGAATTAATAGTCTGTAAGTCCTTAAAGGTAGTTTCTGTGGGATGAGTCTCTTCCTTTTCCCATAGTGATTTGATAGGAAGACTGAATGAAAAACAATAGTTGTCTTGTATATTTGAAACATAAGGAAAATTATGTGGATACTCAAGCATTAAATTCAAATCGGCAAATGGGGCTGCCCTGTTTGGTATGTTGGTAAACATGTTTTATTATTAGCTTGAGAAGGAAATGCCTGGTATAGTGACTAAGACTGTAATAAGGAAAGATAACTACTGACTTTTTCTGGAGCAGTAAAAGTTTTGATTAATATAGATTATCAGTGTTTGTGAATTGTACCTTGATATGTGTTTTTAGTCATTGGTAACTTTTGGAAAAGTTTATGTCAAGAGAAAGAATAGTTTATAGCTCTTTGGACATAGGAGGGCAAGGTGATACCTTTTCATCTTTCTGCGTGAAAGATGATTCATGATCTCAAGTCTTCATTTTACAGGTATTTTACCATTATTACCAACATGTTACTTTAAGAGTAATGAAGTGAAAGCTTTCCATTGTTGACTTAGTAGTTCAAAGCCTAATGGTGTAAGTCCTGTTTTTGCCTTGATAATCAGGAAGATTTATTCCTATGCTTTATATTGATTGTGGTCCTGTACTTTCTTTTACATGTTTCCTGACTTTGCTAGATTTGTTAATTTTTATGGTGACCCACTTTTAGTTAAGTGAGAATTTCTTTCTAAATCAGGGCTCTCCATTGCCTAGGATGGCCAACCTTAAAGCAAAGAATAACATATAACCTCATTTTGTATCTGTTTATTGCGATCACAGGTTATTTGGTGGTTATTTATTTTTTATTTATTTTTTGAGATGGAATCTTGCTACGTCGCCCAGGCTGGAGTGCAATGGCGTGATCTCGGCTCACTGCAACCTCCACCTCCTGGGTGCAAGCAATTCTCCTGCCTCAGCTTCCCGAGTAGCTGGGATTATAGGCACCCGCCACCATGCCCAGCTGATTTTTGTATTTTTTAGTAGAGACGGGGTTTCAGCTGGTTTCGAACTCCTGACCTCAAGTGATCCACCCGCCTCGGCCTCCCAAAGTGCTGGGATTATAGGCATGAGCCACTGCCCCCGGCCCAGGTGGTTATTTTTCAAAATGAGCAATGGTTATGAAGTTAAACAACAAAGGATTTTGAGTAAATTCAAAGTTATGGCAGGAATTATAATCCTAATTGATAATTTATGAAGGTAGCCTACAGAATTTTAGGTCTTATTGTGACAAACTAGTAGCAGCTGGTTCCTTTACCTCCACCAGCTTTCTGGCAGAATGGGTGACGAAGTTGTAAGGCACACATCCTGTAGGCAGCACACCTGGGGATCTTGTTGAACTATTGCACATTCTGGGGTTCAGTCTGTGAGGCAGGGCCTGAGGGTGTGCATATTTCAAATAAGCGCCGAAGTATGCTAATACTTTGCCTTGAGTAGCAAGGCTGTGGGCAGTAATCCTGCACAGGCAGTGTGGCTGGCCAGAGGGTCATTGCCTCACATGCAAAGCCACTTAACTCCTGGCCTTCCTTCTTTGGGGTTCCTTTTTAAGCCTTAGGGCTTGATTCTTTGAAGTCCAATATTTTTGTTCATAGGCTTTCTATACATTTATTGGAAGCACTATTTAATATGCTTCTCAACTCTTTGCCCAGCCAAATAATACCCAATGTGGGAAGAGTTGCCCCTCCTTTGTTATTATTTCAACAATGTGATTAAAACAATTTGGGGACCAGGCGTGGTGGCTCATGCTTGTAATCCCAGCACTTTGGGAGGCCAAGACGGGCGGATCACGAGGTCAGGAGATGGAGACCACCTTGGCTAATACGGTGAAACCCCGTCTCTAGTAAAAATACAAAATTCGCCGGGCCAGGTGGCGGGCTCTGTAGTCCCAGCTACACGGGAGGCTGAGGCGTGAACCCGGGAGGCGGAGCTTGCAGTGAGTGTGCCACTGCACTCCTGCCTGGGCGACAGAGCGAGACTCCATCTCAAAAAACAAAACAAAACAAAACAAAACAATTTGGGACTGCTTTGAATACTGACCTTAGCATTTCACTCCCAAGGAAAAAACCCAAACACCATTAAACAAAGCAGGCTTGTTGAACAAGGAAATAGAAGTTTTCGACAATTTGATAATGGTATTTCAGGTGCAGAGGTTACTGTTTGTATTATTAGTGTTAGGTGCCTTCTTTTTAGTTCACCTGGGCGAATCCTGGCTGCAAGTTTAATGATAGGTAAATCAGCACTAAACCCAGGGCATAATTTAGTGGTTGAGAGCACTGGGTTGAGACCTCAGTAACAGTGATAATTCGTTTAAGCTGTGTGACTCTAGGCACGTTGCTTACGTTCTCTGGGCCTCCGTTTCTTCAGCTGAGAGATAATCACAGTCCCAACCTTGATCCTGGTTGCTGTGGGGATTAAAGGAGGGAATAAATGTCAACTGCTGTAAACAGTCCTCGAGTAAGTGCAGGTGCTAGTGGTTACTCCCCCTAATAACCAGCCTTGATAACCAGCTGAGGGTAGAGGGCTCAGGAGGCTCGAGATCAGCTGCCCATCTCACTGCACTGCCTCAGTTGTCCCAGCTTCCTTTTGCTGCTTTTCCTCCCTCCTGGAGCTGGTGGTAGAGAATGGACATAATTTGCTGATCCCCCACTGTAACTTGGGTAGTTAAACCTGCACTTTTTGTGAAATCTGGAGCGGTGTTAATTTATTCACTTTTTTTAAAGAGGACTCTAAAGCCAGAGGATTCCAAGCCTCCAGGCCACCTCTCCCAGTCCATCCAAGATGCAGACACCAGAGAGCAGCCAGCTCATGGTTACGGTCGTTCTCTGAAGCAGCCAGACCATCATCAGAAGGCCCTTCACAGACTCCCATATCCAGATGAGTGATGCTTTACTTTTGACCTTTGTAGTGTGGCCTTTCCCCCTCTAACCCTTTAATCATCTCTTTAAAAAATCAATCAACAAATATTTATTGAACGTTTCCTTGTAGGCTTTAAAATCCACCCGTAGGCTGCTCTGTGACTCTTAAGGATTTCTGCCCTGCATCCAGAAAGAATGCAGTAGCTCTGGCAAATTAGTATCTGCTTTCGTAGATTATGAGCATTTTCTGTTTTTCCTCGGAGTCCATGGGTGTGTCCAGTGCTGGCAGGGGCATGATCAGGTTGCAGGGTTGTGGTGGTGTATCTTGTCTGAGACGCTTGGTGAGGTGCAGGGACGGAGGAGCCGCTGTTTCCAGCTTGTGTTTTGCTCTCTTTATTGGCTCTTTCAGCTGACTGCTTTTCACAACCAGTTGTGATGGAACATTTAAAACCGGTTTTGGGGTCACAACCAAGTTTTCTCTTCTCACTGATTGCCAGGAGGGGTGCCCACTGGGAGCCAGCACAAGTCTGGGTTTTTTTGGTTGGACAGGGTTTCTTGCCTACAGTTTCCAGCTGGTAAATGAGCCTGGACTTGAGGAAATTGTCGGAGGCCTTCCATCTTTTAAATGTTGGCCATGGTAGCTAGTATTGTTGAAGAAAACGTGAAGAAGGATTTTAAGAAATGGCCATTGAAGATTGATGTTGGCTGGTCATCCTGCACACTGTCCTTCCTTTATGTAGTGTAATGCAGGATTTCTTATTCAGAGGGCAGCCCTGCTGTGGGCCTACCCCAGGAGAAAGGGTGCAGGGAGAGTGCTGGCACTGGCTAATTCTGTCATTCCACTTTGGAGAGGGGAGAACCTCGTGAGCACGCTAAATTTCATTCTTCATCTTCCTCCTCTTTGCCTACAACATAGCTTAACTTAGAGTTAAAATTGGTTTCATTCTTTTTTTTTTTTTTTTTTTTTTTTTTTTGAGACGGAGTCTTGCTGTGTCACCCAGGCTGGAGTGCAGTGGCCGGATCTCAGCTCACTGCAAGCTCCGCCTCCCGGGTTCACGCCATTCTCCTGCCTCAGCCTCCCGAGTAGCTGGGACTACAGGCACCCGCCACCTCGCCCGGCTAGTTTTTTTTTGTATTTTTTATTAGAGACGGGGTTTCACCGTGTTAGCCAGGATGGTCTCGACCTCGTGATCCGCCTGTCTCGGCCTCCCAAAGTGCTGGGATTACAGGCTTGAGCCACCGCGCCCGGCCGGTTTCATTCTTTAGTGCTGTTTCTTTCTCTTCTTGTTTGCATTAGTGGATGAGTTTAGATTCAAGCTGGAGTGTGGTTCTGATGTGTGAGTAAAGCACCTCGTTTTCCCCTAACCACAGCCTCGTCACTGGGTACTTGGCAGAAGCAGACGCCATTGTTGACTGAAAATAAATGGAGTTCAAGGGGTCTTCAGGGTTCTTGAACTTGATTCCCCCCCCCACCCCGTCTCTTTGGAGCACCCCTTCAATATCTAATTGTTAGCATTCTGTGTGTGAGAGATGTATTGTGTATTGACTGTTTATTTAAAGTCCTGTGAATTCCTTGGACAGTGTATTATGAATTTACAAGGGAGTGCACTATATCTTTGGGGTATTTGTGTTAAATGCATTATATTACACAATACATTATTGTGAACTTTTGTAAGGAAAGAATTTTCTGCTCTTCATTTGTGGTTTTGGTTACAGTTTTTAAAATGCAGAGACAAATTCCAGCTCCATTTCTGGTGGCCCACTTGTGGGACCAAATCTATCTCTCTAAACGTCAGATTTTTAGAAGCTCTACCAGCAGTCCTCGAGGCTTACAGTTTTCCTGGGTTTCTGTTGCCAAGTAACTTCAACTTTTCGTACTTGGAGATCACAAGTGGCAGACGCCCTTAGTGCTTCACAGTTAAGATTTGAGGGGAACAGTCTCCTTTGGTGTGGAGTTCATCTTCCGCAGCCGCAGAAACAACTACTCAGGAATTCCTTCCCCCTAGCAGTGAGCCAGCAGCCTCTTTTCTCATTAACAACATAGTCGTATTTCTTAAGGATCATCCTGTTTATTTAGTCCACCTTCTGGGGAAAGGGGAAAAATACCCTCTTCCTTAAACTTATTTTCAGGTACTTAAAATTGTTTTTTGAACTTTTGTTTTCACCGTTGGAGCACACCTGTTTAACCAGCATCTAGATTAAGAAATAGCATCTAGATTAAGAAATAGAACCTTATCAGCCCCTCCCTAGAAATGGTGTTCAGCCCCATAGATGAGCTTTGATTTTTTTTTTTTTAAACTTTTAAATAGGCGTGGGAAGACTTTTCACAAGAGCGGGGAACAGTGTACAAGGAACCTAGGAATAAAAACACAAGGGGCAAGTGGGGTGGGGGAAAATGGAAGGTGGGGAAATAGGCAGCCTATTTTTTTCCTGACGTTACCCACGTATTTTGAAGTTAATATATATAAATTAATTATATATAATTAATTATAATAATATATTATGTATATTATATTTATTTTTAACATTAAAAAATTTAGACTGGGCCTGGTGGCTCATGCCTGTAATCCCAGCACTTTGGGAGGCCAAGGCAGGCGGATCACAAGGTCAGGAGGTCGAGACCAACCTGGCCAACATAGTGAAACCCGGTCTGTACTAAAGGTACACAAAAAATTAGCCGGGCATGGTGACAGGCGCCTGTAGTCAACAGCTACTCAGGAGGCCAAGGCAGGGGAATCTCCTGAACCCAGGAGGTGGAGGTTGCAGTGAGCCGAGATAGCGCCACTGCACTCCAGTCTGAGCCACAGAGCAAAACTCTGTCTCAAAGCAAAAGAAAACTTTTTTCTGTCGCCCAGACTGGAGTGCAGTGGCGCTCACTGCAGCCTCCGCTCCCCGGGTTCAGGTGATGCTCCTGCCTCAGCCTCCCGAGGAGCTGGGATCACAGGTGTGCAGCACTGTGTTCGGCTAAGTTGTGTATTTTTAGTAGACATGCGGTTTTGCCATGTTGCCCAGGCTGGTCTCAAACAACATCACGTGATCCTCCTGCCTCTGACTCCCAAAGTTCTGGGATTACAGGCGTGAGCGACCACACCTGGCCTAGTTTTGTTTTTAGTACATTGCAATTAATGTTTACATTCAAACTTTAAAATTCCTTGAATCTTTGTTTTCGGTAAGGAGTTGTGGTTCTTCTCCCCCACCAGAAAATATGATTCAGCTGCGTCATTTTTGGTATTTTTTTTTTTTTCTTTTTTAATGACTTACCTCTATGGAAAACTTTGTAGTTTGTGGG
Source organism: Macaca fascicularis (assembly GCF_037993035.2). Lineage (NCBI taxonomy): Eukaryota > Metazoa > Chordata > Mammalia > Primates > Cercopithecidae > Macaca > Macaca fascicularis. Next base: position 157,646,963 of record NC_088378.1, on the reverse strand, counting down.
GAGAAATTTTGTATATTTCTGTACTTCAGCTACTAGGTTCTCCCTTTAATTATGTGATTAGTTTAATTTCAGATTTATTACTAGGAGCTCATGAGAAATATGTTCATTGCCCAGATTTGCTAGGGCAGCAGAGCCTGGTTTCATGTCATTTGTGGAGTTCATTATCATGCATAATTCATCGGGTCCAAGAAATTCAGACTCCCAGCCAGTGTAGCTTAAAACTTAATTATTTTCACAGGAGCCAGTCAGGTGTCAACTAAAACAAGTACTTGATAAGCTATAGACCCTGACATGGTTTTGTCCTGCTCAAAACTTTCGAGTTTCCATTCTAATCTTGATGCACAGAATGGTTGGTAACGGTTCTTCCTCCTTAAATTTTTCTGGTTTTCTGAAAGGGTGCAGGGAATACCCTCACCCCTTCCTAATTCCCCTTAGCAGCTTTGAGTCCCCTTTCTTAATCCTTTACCCCTTTTCTCGTTGTTATACAGTGAATTTTGTTTAATTCCTTTGTGCTGGTTTGGAACAAGTGCCATTTTAAATATCATTTCTATGATGGAGTGCATTCTAGGTTTTAAACTGCAGGTTTATAAATGAACTTTTAGAAGGTGGGCGATTTGAAAGTGATTCTGTGTGGAAATAGAAGCCAGAGGTGCCAGATTCAAAGGCCATCTGGATCCGGAGCCTCATTTATTGTCACCAAGAACTTGATGTTCGTGCTGTTTGCCATTTCCCTAAACTCTGCCTCTCTAAGGATAATGGCTTTTCACAGAAGCCTAAATGTAATGCTTTCTTCATTCCCTTGCTTCCCTTTAAAATCTTTAAGTATCTTTTGGAAACATACTCCATTTGCATATAAACATTGATAGAAATTCAGAAAGAGAGAGTCCTGTTTTCTCCCCTGTGGTTAAATAGTGACAGTTGATCTACTGAATACCTTCCTTCCTTAAAAACAACGAGATTAGGTAATTACAGCGAATGTGGTCATTAGCCTCATCTGCTCTTATTATCTTATTATATATTTGTAACTGTGAGGGCCAAAAGATGTGAGGATAAGCCAGACACTCCCTATTTTGAAAAGACAGGACTTGTAAAAACATGTTACTGTAGCATGGTCACTGATGGAATCTACAGTTTGATCCAGCATGACTTTTGCTTATTGGTGAAATTGGTTTTCTTATATTTTGTGAACAGTAAATAGGCTATGTGCTTGGATAGTACTTAGGCTCATATAGGAAAGTTTAATCATGGCTTTTCTCCAGTTTAATTTGAAAGAGTGCAGTGGGGAAGTCCCCTGCAGGGTGGAAATAGTAGTAGTTGAACATGAGTGACCTTTTTGGTTGACTGACTGCCCTTCCTATGAAGCTGGCCCAGTGTCTTTCCTCTGTCAGGATTACTTCCTGTCTCAGCCTGAATAGTTTAAGTAGCTGCAAGATTGATGTTGGATATCTCTGGGAAAATTCCATTCTCTTGAATTTAACTAACAGAATACCTCTTTCCATTTCTTTCAACATGTTCCGTTATTGACCTCAGAAGGAACTAAACATTATTTCACATCCAACAGTCTCATTGTTCATCTTCTTTGGGCTTAACAATCCTGTGTTACCTCAGTCATTTCTTTTATGAAGGTTTCAGGTGCCTCATTATTCTCTATGTGGAGACTGTTAGTGTCCTTAAAAACTGACATCCCATGTTTTAAGCATCTGGTCTGCACTGTAAGTAGTATGATATTTTGCATCTATTTCACTCTGCTTCTAGGAATTTGGTCACAAGGATGTGTAGTAAGTATTTTACTGTGTATCCCAGTGAAAAATTGAAACCAATAGGGGATTGGTTAAATTATGGAACATCTGTTCCGTGCAGTCATTAAAATGATATGGTAGCAAGAATGTTGACTGACAAAGTATGTGAAAAAAGCAAGTGAAAAAAGTAAGTGAGAAAACAGTATGTACAGTTTAATTTTTTTTGTTTTATCTTGGTAAATTTAGTAAAATATGTATACATATAATGTATAAAGCATACACATATAAACGGGTGTGTGTGGGGGGGGGTGTGTGTGTGTGTGTCTGCGCGTGTATATATGTATGCTTTGACAGATGAAGTGGTGGTATAGGCGCAGGTGGGAGGGGCAACTAATCCACACTGAGGGATGAAAGAAGACTGGAAGGACAGGGATTAGCCAGGTGAAGATGGGATTGGCCAACAGTGTGTTCCAAAGTGAAAGTGGAAGGCCCGGAGGTGACAGATGGCGTGGAAGAGTTTAGGAAGAGGGATGGATGCTCAGGAGATAAGGCTTATCTATATTTTCTCCAGGAAACCTGTATTGCTCTGTAATAAACAAAAAAAAATGGTCCCTAGAAAGCTTCCTCTTCCAAACCAGAAAGTCAGGGAAGCAGCGGGAAAGCAGATTGCTCTGTTGCTTTAAGGCTGTGGAGTTTGGACTCTTAATGAGATTAAGGCCAGGGAGGCTTTTCCAGGCTGGCTGGATGGGCTGGGGCTGGGTGTCTCTGGTGAAACAGATGAATTCCAGATAGGTAATGTAATTTCCAGAGGTGCCGCACAAATGCCTTTGCCTCCTGCTACTGGTTAGAGGAAAACAAGCATGTGATTTATGTAAAAATACATGAATATTAGTTTTTATCAAAACCCTGCAGAAGAAAAACAGTATAAAAAATGACGTTTCCTGCCATAGCCTCTTTGTGGAATGAAATTAAGAAAATCAGTATTCTTTACAAATGAGTAGTCACAGTGGAACTGGTCTGTTGAACCTACCCTTTGTAGATAGCATTAATAGATCACCCTCTCCCACATTACTCCAACCATAACAGAAATAGTGATTTACATAGGAAAATGCCAGCTGAATTAAACAAGGATGGCCCTGAATTCTACTGTAGGGAATCTTTTTTTTTTTTTTGAAACAGAGTCTCACTCTGTCGCCCAGGCTGGAGTGCAGTGGCACGATCTCTGCTCACTGCAACCTCCGCCTCCCGGGTTCACGCCATTCTCCTGCCTCAGCCTCCTGAGTACCTGGGACTACAGGTGCCCGCCACCACACCCGGCTAATTTTTTGTATTTTTAGTAGAGACGGGGTTTCACTGTGTTAGCCAGGATGGTCTCAATCTCCTGACCTCATGATCCGCCCACCTCGGCCTCCCGCAGTGCTGGGATTACAGGCGTGAACCCCCGCGCCCGGCCTCCTGTAGGGATTCTTAAGATGGCACAAGCTAGGCTATGAATGCCTTGGCCTCCCCTCCTCTCCCCTGTTTTTGGGTGACGTTCCCCTCTGGATTTCTTGCTAGGTAGTTCTGGAGGGAAGGAGATGCCCTCCTACATAAGCACCTGCAGGTGCAGAGATGGGATGGGCCTAAGTATTCTGAGATCTTCCAGGACATGGATTTCCATCTCGAGAATTCCCATCCCCCCTTAGCTCTTCGGTGGCCCAGTTCTGGAAGTTGAGATTTGGACCAAGATTATTGTCTTAAAATAAATCTTGGATGTGACTCCTGCCAGGATGACTTGTAAAAAATTTCATGCCAGAAACTGAGCTGACTTTGGTTTGTGGGCTGGAGGTGGCTGATTTCAACTCTGGGAATTCATTCTAAATTTCGGTGCCCTGTTCACTCTGAGTTGTCTTCTCACGGCTGCCTGCCCAGTCCCTTTGTGGGAATGGGAACCCTCAGAGAGTGAATGTGAGGACTTCACATCCTTTGGGATGCGGGTATTTTAGTTCCAGGGCTAACATGCACGTTTGCAGTGAGATAGTTGCTATAATGATGCTATAATAAGCTGTTGGTCTCAGAGACCCTTCCGCGTGGCGTATCAATGGGGCTTGTGACAGTTGGAGTTGGAATCTTAGAGGATTCATATCACCCTTGCTCCTAATCCAGTAATCCCTGGCAGTGCCCATCACCAGCCTCACACCTCCTTGTGCCAGTCATGAGCATGGTGAGCCTCTCTGGTACACTTATACATTAGAAAAAGTCTGAAGAGGCCGGGCGTGGTGGCTCACGCCTGTAATCCCAGCACTTTGGGAGGCCGAGGCGGGTGGATCACCTGAGGTTGGGAGTTTGAGACCAGCCTGACCAACATGGAGAAACCCTGTCTCTACTAAAAATTAGCCGGGCATGATGGCGCATGCCTGTAATCCCAGCTACTTGGGAAGGCTGAGGCAGGAGAATCTTGAACCTGGGAGGTGGACTTTGCGGTGAGCCGACATGGCACCATTACACTCTAGCCTGGGCAATAAGAGTGAAACTCCATCTCAAAAGAAAAATAAATAAAAATAAAAAATAAAAGTAGAACCTTTCCTAAGAGAAGGAGCTGAGAGGGAAGAGAGTGAACGTTGGGTGTCTGTGTATGGCCATACACAGAAAAAGTCTGAAGACTTGTGAGCAAGCCTTTCTCCCCCATAGGTGAATATTGAATATTAGATCTACCTTTCTGCACAACACAAAAGCAAATTCCTTAATACAAGACACAGATGGCACTCTGATTCGGCTTGCAAAAAAGGTAACTTTTTTTCCCCCTTCTTAATATTTTCCTTAAATTTTTTTTCCTTTTAATACCCTAAAGCCCCAAAAGGGAGTTTGTATTGTAAAATATTCTTTAATAAGTCACTTTTAACCACATGAAACTTGGGGAGATTTTCCACATTTGGACCAGGTCCCTGGATTGTATTGCCAGAGGTGTGGCTTTTGGCGTTAACTTTTACTTAATTTAGATGGCTACTTTCCAGAGAAATCAATTTAATCTAACAAATTGTCATAACTCATTCTACATACGCACCCCTACTGTTCTGGATTTAAAAAACAAAAACAAAGGCCTGGTGCGGTGGCTCAAGCCTGTAATCCCAGCACTCTGGGAGGCCGAGACGGGCAGATCACGAGGTCAGGAGATCAAGACCATCCTGGCTAATACGGTGAAACCCCGTCTCTACTAAAAAAATACAAAAAACTAGCCGGGCGAGGTGGCGGGCGCCTGTAGTCCCAGCTACTCGGGAGGCTGAGGCAGGAGAATGGCGTGAACCCGGGAGGCGGAGCTTGCAGTGAGCTGAGATCCGGCCACTGCACTCCAACCCGGGCGACAGAGCGAGACTCCATCTCAAAAAAAAAAAAAAAAACAAAACCAAAAAAAACCTTGTAAGTCAGTTTTGATTTTGAGACGGAGTCTCGCCCTGTCACCCAGGCTGGAGTGCAGTGGCGCGATCTCTGCTCACTGCAACCTCCACCTCCCAGGTTCAAGCAGTTCGCTGCCTCAGCCTCCCGAGTAGCTGGGATTACAGGCGTCTGCCACCACGCCTGGCTAATTTTTGTACTTTTAGTAGAGATGGGGTTTCACTATCTTGGCCAGGCTGGGCTCAAACTCTTGATCTCGTGATCCACCTGCCATGGCCTCCCAAAGTGCTGGAATTACAGGCATGAGCCACTGCACCCGGCCTCAGTTTGGATTTTTAAAAAAACAGTCTTATTGAAGTAAAATATACGCATGCAACCATTTCAGGTGTACACTGTGATAACTTAGGACAACTGCACACACCTGGGTATTACCATCCCATATATACCATCAATATATGCCCCTCCCGCCACCCAAGAAAGCTCCGTTGTGCTCCTGTCCTGTGCCCCCATGCCAACGCCGACCTGCTTTCTCGCGCTATAGATTAGCGTTGCCTGTTGTAAATGCCATATAGATGGAAGCACTTTTGTGTCTACTGCATCCCTTCACTTTGCTTTCAGATTCATCCAGGCTGTGTGTATCGTTTGTTCCTTCCTGTTATGGTTCAGTAGTCTCCTCTCTTTCTGTTTTTCTGTTCTCTTCCTGTGACTCGCTCATTGTCTGTTTCTTTATTTCCCTGTAAGGCTGGCCTGGTCCCTTTCGTTATTCCCTGTAGTCTTTTTCTCAAGTGGGCATTAGAGCAGTCTTATCTTTCACACACGCTAAAAGAACCTAGTATCTGAGAGATGATCCAGCCAGATTCTGCCCTTACCTTTACCCCTCGCCACCCCATTAGGGGACAGAACAAGCAAACATACTGACAGACCCAAGCCTTGTTGTTCAGACGAAACACTGCGGTTCTCTTGGTTCAGCATCTTTCCTGCAAACCGAGCTGCAGTCTCCAGTTTCAGAATAGTGCCTTCCATAAAGTCTGTGGGAGTTTTCCGTTTATGTTGCTTGTTTTTAAACAATCTTCTTGGAAAAGAATTCAGTGCTGTTAATGAATTGCCGTTGGAGCTTTTCTGTACATTACAGAGTTAGGCAGTGGACACCTGTCCTCTGCTTCCTGATCTCCTTTTGATGGTTAGGGAGAGAATATGTTGACTCAGAATAGCAAGGAGCCATGGCACCCTAAGGAAACAGGAAAATCTCAGTTTTCATGGATGAGAAAGTCCCATTCTATTGGCTGTGTGTGCCTGAGTATGTACACTGTGACATCTTGTTTTTAGTTGTATGAAGAAAGCGCTGTGGCTGAGAACCAGTGTTTGGAGCTTGGGGTTGGGTAGCCTGGGTTTATAGTCACTACATGTCCCAACTCCCCAGGCCCTAGGAGGTACTGCACAAGCAGTACGGACAGGGTCTTGCGTTTGTGCCTCTTCACTGGTGACTTCCCATTTTGAAGAGTGCCAGCTTTTCTGGGAAGTCTGCTGCCAACACTGAGCTGAGCCAGGGTTGCTGTTCACGTCTAAGCAGGCAGGATGTTGGTGCCGCGGCAACATGCTGTCCTTGAGAGCGCTGTGGAATTTGCAGCATGCGGTACGGATTCAGAAATGGTGTATTTTTCTTGTGGCATTAGTGTTTTGACTTGCAAATCTGGAAAAGAACAGGAAGTCTTGGTGGAAACACTCTCTGGTTGATGTATAGAAACTTGTGGACTTAACTGCATTTTAAGCACCACTTATTAGAAAATGAATTTCTTCTCGCTTGGGGAGATTTTTTTTCAGATCTTAAATACATCTGTCGTCTAAGCCTCTTCTCCTAGTGGCAGATGATCCCTGCCCTGGGCCTAGGAGAGTAGACATTGGTAATTATCTTTGGCCTGTCTCTCCCCAAATATCCTTGTACCTTCTGCTGGCCTATGGCTGTCCGGAAGCCCTCATGGAGGTGCTGCTTTTGTTTTTATCTCTTCATTTAGGGAGAAAATACTACATCTGGGCCCAAGGCCCAAGGTGTCCTGATGCGAGTCCTTCTAATTCTGGGTAGCCGTGAACAGTGCTGCTGTTCATAGATAAGGTCAAGGGGATGGGTTTAAGGTGTTCAGGTAGTGGATGGCAGAGGCTGTATTCATATTAATCTTGATCCACTCTGCAGGTTGCTGTGGCTCCTGTTACCCCCAGTCCTGTGCTCTCCTGCTGCGATTCTGTCAAATTACCCATTTATAACATTTGCCACTACTACCAATACCTTATCTCTGCTAGAATATAAAGTAATAATATAATAATTTAAAAAAATGAAGAGCAAGAATCTTTTTGTTCTTGAGGTTAATCTTGCTCATAAATTTACCTCAAGCACCTGGAACAGTGCCTGGCATGTGATACTTAAATATTTGTTAAAAGAATGAATAATAAGTAAATAGCATTTTGAAATTTGCTGTCATTCAAATTGTGATTTGTGGTGTTAGAGTTCTTATAGGCAGGGCTTAGTGTTAATAAATGACATTAGGAGCTAGTTATAAATCATACATTAGACATAGTTTAATCAGTTTGGTGCTTGTGTATAGAAGCGGACAGAACCCTGGAGATACAGTTGAGGTCTCTTGAATTAGAGGAGAGAGGGAACTTGCATTGGAACAGTGTCACAGACAATCCATGGTACACAGATGCCAGAGGTAGACCCTGTAGGTTAGGGAAGGTTTGGGGATTGTGAAATGAATGGGCAGCAATAATTAGTATAAATTATTATAAATTGCCTTTATTACTGTTGGTTTCCCGACTACTTCAAAAAATATACACATACGTAACCTGGTGTAGTTAGTCGGGGTTGCCACTGTAGAAAAGCCTTTCAGAAGAAACAGAAGAGTGATCCTTTCAGCAGCACATATACTAAAATTGGAATGATACAGAGAAGATTAGCATGGCCCGTATGCAAGTATGACATGGAAATTTGTGAAGCATTCCATATTTTTACATATTGGAAAATCAGGTTTGGATTATGCATTTTCTAAAATCAAGAAATATAGTATCCTCAGCAATATGTTTTGAAGAGTATTTTGCCTTAGAAATAATTTTTACATAATAAGTAGTACCTATATTAATAAAGAACTAAAGGAAATAGAGCAGCATGCTTATCCAAAAATTCTCATTGTGTATAAGTAAATTGATTCTGCCAGAAAGAAGAGTTTAGACATGTTTTTATTGCAAACTTTCTTCAGATGCCAGGACTAGGGAGGATGAGAGAGAGACAGGAGAGGTAGGAGAGCTGTGTCCCTTTAGAATGCTGTTTGAACCCATGATGGATGAATTAGCAAGGTTTATGCCCACCTATATCAGCTGGCTTTCCAAGATTTATGTGACCTGTTGCCTTGTCTTGGAGAACTCCAGTCTCTCTCATATAGCTTTGATCTTTAATGTGGGAATCATAGTGTAGTCAGTAAACCATAAGGTCAAGTGCGCAGTCTGCCATTTTAATTCAGAAAACTTACATATTTAGAAGTAGTCATGTATCTAGAGTGTGACTGCAATACCTTAATAATTGAGATGAGATACGGTCAAAAAAGTGAAATATCTTCAGCTGCTTCAAGTCACTTTTAGGCTGCAAATCCTCAGAAATTGTGGTTGTCCTGAAGTTACCAAAATAAATGAGTGGTGTTTCGCCCAATTCTGTCTTACGTTTTTTCAACTTGAGAGGTCTGTTAAAATTGTTAGCAGAACTGGGAAAGTGTATTAATGAAGCAAGCAAGTCCTGTAGTGTGTGCTAACTGGGCGCAATGTGCCGTCCATACATTTAGTACGTTCATTAGTGACTTCAGAAATGAGTTTCTTATGGCTCTCAAATTTATGAAACAAGAAAATGATGACTTCCAAATTCTTTGTCTTCAGATTGATTCCCCAGTGACTGAGGACATAAGCTGGAACCAAGATTAGAACACAGTTTACACGGGTCCTGCTTCCTTTTTTTTTTCATTCCACAAATGTTATCTTAAGTATTTTCTCAACTAATACGAAAAGTACCACTGAAGTGGGGTCTGCTAGCTTGAAAACATATGTGAAATACAGATTCTATTTTTTTTTTTTTTGACATGGGGTCTTACTTTGCCCAGGCTGGAGTGCAGTTTCACGATCTCTGCTCACTGCAACCTCTGTCTGCCTCCCAGGTTCAAGTGATTCTCCTGCCTCAGTCTCCCTAGTAGCTGGGACTACAGGCACACGTATTTTTAGTAAAGACAGGGTTTTATGAACTGAAGTCAAGTGGTCTGCCCACCTCGGCCACCCAAAGTATCGGGATTACAGACGTGAGCCAACATACCTGACCAGATTCTGTGCTGCTTTCTCAGGTTTAGTTGCTACCCTACAGAGGTGGCCAGTTAGGAGTGCTTCATAATGAAGATTATGTCTTTAATCATTGTGAGGTTGGTTGCTGAGGACAGTAGTCCTCATGCTTGTGCTGGTTAGAAGTGAAGACATTTTGGACTGTTCTTGCCTTTCTTTTTTTTTTTTTTTTTTTTTGAGACAGTGCAGTGGTGCGATCTCAGCTCACTGCAACCTCTGCCTCCCAAATTGCTGGGATTACAGGTGCCCACCACCATGCCCTGCTAATTTTTGTATTTTTAGTAGAGACGGGGTTTCACCATGTTGGTCAGGCTGGTCTCAAACCCCTGACGTCAGATGATCCTCCTGTCTCAGCCTCCTGAAGTGCTGGGATTACAGGCGTGAGCCACCACACCTGGCCCACAGCTATTGTTTTTAACACAGCTTTGAAAGCAGTATGATTTGGTTAATAGATGGCTATGGCCAGACACTCTGGATTTGAATCTCAGCTCTCTCTGTGGAATGACCTTGGGCAAGTCATTTAGCCAGCCTGTGCTTCAAGTTGCTGGTGTAAAATGGATAATAGTACCTTTGTTATAGGGTTGCTGTGGGGTTAGTGTATGTTTGGTCTAGAATGAATCTCTTGTAGACAGTCTTGAGTATAATGGGTTGTGATTTTGTGCTTCTCGTTCCATCAGAACCAGAAATGGTACATTGGTGCATGTACTTAATTTGATTTTATCTATTTAGCAGTAGACTTTTTTTCATCAGAAATAATTTCTTCCTGTCCCTCTGTGAAATCCCCTTGAGAAAGGGGTAAGAAATAGCTCTGAGGACCAGTTGAAAAATAATCGATCTGAAACCTAACAGACAATATCAACGTGACAGTTTTTTCTGTTTTGCAGGAAAATGCAAGTCTCATTTAGGATAATAGTTTGATTTCCCGAGGTGGTTATGGTTATGGTTTTGTGTAACTGAGAGTCATTTAAAGGTGATGTATAGGTTCGCAGGTAGAAATACAGTTTTGTTTGAAATCTGGGGTATTCAACCAACATTGTGGTAAGAGTAATTTCCCCCAAAACTCCCTAGGAAATTTTTACCTTTTACTTCAGTAAACCTGGAGTTTTGCCTCTTGAACTTAAAGTGAGGTTGAACTTAATCAGTAAAAGTGAGTTTTCCCCAAAGGTACCTGAGTACTTACTGTGTCCATAACTAACTGTTGGGTCCATAATCCACCGCCAGAGGGTACCCTCTTGCGTCTCGGGGGTGCTGGTTCTGAAATGTCTTTTTTGGGTTTTAGTTGGAGTTTCTCTTGTTGAGAATTTTGAATGTCAGAAAATGCTGTGACTGTCTGGGTGTTTGTTTTAGCTCCACACCCTTCATCTTCAGGGTAGATGTACCCTTGGGTGGCGTTGCACACAGCTGAGGTGTGGAGAGCCCATCCCTCCAGGGTTTGTTTCTTTACTACCAGGCCTGCTCCCACAAAACTGGTGTATTTAGGCCTCCCCTCTTTTGCTGTGCTTGTTGCTGGCCAGCAGTGCCTACAAGTTCCAGCAGATGAGGTGAGGACGGACAGGGAGGTAGAGGCTAGTCTGTTTGCCTTGGCACTGGGGTTCACTGAAGTTGCTAGGTTTTGAGTTTGCTTCAGATTAGTGAATATATTAGGTGTGAGAATAAGAATGATTAAAGCGTGGTGGCGCATGCCTGTAATGCCAGCGGCTGGGGAGGCTGAGGCAGGAGAATCACTTGAAACCGGGAGGCGGAGGTTGCAGTGAGTCGAGATCCCGCCACTGCGCTCCAGCCTGGGTTACAAGAGCAAAACTCTGCTAAATAAATAAATAAATAAATAAATAAATAAATAAATAAAAGATTAAACAAATAGGACTTCTCCATCTGTATTTAAACTTCAAGGAGAAAGCTGAACTCCAAGGCCCAGCTGGAGGACACGTGGATCCAGACAGCATATTAGATGTAGGCGATCGGAGAAGCACAGGGAGACAGCAGTGAGGTGCAGGGGGATGAGGCACATAGTTGTCTACATGCAACAGGCAGGTCTTTGTCCAGGAAGAACTTCCGGTTTTTGTTGTTTTTTTGTTTATGCTTTGGTGATGGTGGTTGCTACCACCTGGAGAAAAGCTGCCTTTGCAGCCCCACAACTGTGCAGTTGCTGGGAGTGAGCAGGCTGGGAACCACACGCTCTTGTTCTGACATTCACTGGAGGCACCCCCCCTCCCCTTTCCTTACAAGGCATCACAGAGGGTTGTCATTTGAGGCAGGCCGGATTCACTGGTGTGACTGTTTCAGGACTGGCTTGTCTCATTAAAAAACATTTTTTGGAGCAGAAACAATGAGGGGTGGGAAAGGCAACAAAAGCCTCTTGAGATTCCGGGATTGCTCAGGATGTTATAAACAGTAAGTGCTGCTTTTGATCTTGGAGGGTGGTGTGGGGTAGGCGAGAAAGGGGGTGGTGGTTATTGGGAAGAGGGCTGGAGCCAGACAACCATAATGGCTTGTCCAAAGGCTGCTGTGAATCCCAGTGGTAAAGAGCTCTGCACTTCCCGCTAATTTCTGTTTTCTTTACTGTGGCTGGCTTTATTAAAAGGACATAAGGAAGCAGCCTAGACATTCAGTCCAATCAGTTTTCTAGGGTAGCAGATGAAAAATAAAATTGGGCCCTTTGTAGTTACAGAGAAAGTGAGTAGGATGGCTAGCTTTTATGGCTTATTCACTTTCTTGGGGGGAGAGAGGATGCTGTCTGTCTCTCATATGTATATAACATGCTTGGAATGCTATAAATTATCAAAGAGATTCATTAGACAAGCACAGATGTTTCATTCTGTCTTGAAACATGGCAAGGTTTGAAGTTGGCGGACCAATGAGAAGTTGTGCTGCCTTGAACAATAATTTTAAAAGAGTGGCTCTGACAGTCAGCATATCTTTTATAACTTTTTCCTCTCTGTGGTTCTGCAGTGGCCATTTTGTGTCTGAGTGACATGGAATTTGTGTTTCTTTTTCCTTTTTCCTTTTTCTTTTTTTTTTTTGGAGACAGAGTCTCCCTCAAGCCAGTTGCCCAGGCTGGAGTGCAGTGGTGTGATCTCAGCTCATGGCAACCTCTGCCTCCTGTGTTCAAGCGATTCTTGTGCCTCAGTCTCCTAAGTGCACCACTGTGCACTTTTTTTTGTGTATGTGTTTTTAGTAGAGACAGGGTTTCACCATGTTGGCCAGGCTGGTCTTGAAGTCCTGTCCTCAAGTGAATCACCTGCTTAGGCCTTTACCTGTGTGAGCCACTGGATCTGGTCTGTCCATAGTTTCTGGAACACAATTAGGAAATGAGATCTGTGTTTGAGGGAGAAGCAGGAAGACTTTAACCTGAGGATGGCCCTTTAACTTTATATGATGAAAAACTACCTAATCAATGGTTGCAGATTATGTAAATTTAAAAAAGTTGGTGGGTACAAATTATGCAAATTTGATGCAGTCATCAAGGCTTCTTGCTTCACCGCATCATTTACCTTTTGATTTCAGAGAAGTTCAGCCCCTTGACTCTTTCCTTATTTGAGCTGGAGCTAAGCACTGAGATATTTCAGTCACACCCTTGTTAGGGAGTGTATCTATGTAAATGCAAGCAATTTTAAGTAGACAAGGCTATATTAGTAGAACCTGGTTACTTTGATCTCGCCTGTTTCTTCCATTGTTTTATTAGTATGCTTCAAATATTTACCATGGTGAGCCGAATAGCTTCTGATCTGTGTGTATCAGTATCCAGCAAAAACTTACTAGTAGAGACTGTGGTTATGGAAGCTGGTGAAGAGAATGGAAAATATATTACAGTGTTAATGTCCTCTACAATTCCAATGACTTAGTATTCAGTTAAGATACAGGTAAGGTGTTGGTTATAAGCCGGTAATTCAAGATGGGTTAACTCTGTTTCTCTTCCATCATAACCAGTTGAAAAGAGGAAGACTTTGCATTTAATTAGGTAGTTCATAGAATGTAAGTGTGAGAATAGAAAAATATATTTAAGAAACTCAGTGATTGTACTTTACACAAATTAGAGTGGATTGGTAGCTTTGGGGGATTCTGTCATGTAAGTGGGTTGAAGTAGAAGGTGAAATGATGACTGTTCATTATCAAAAGCGTACATAAATGTGATTTGTAGTTTATTTTGAAACCTACTGTACTTTAAATTCATCTGGTATTCATTACAATGCAGTTCTTAAAGAAGATGAAACTGTATAGCTAATGATCCAAATGTTTCCTTCTTATCTAATCAGGAATCCTTTAGTAGCTAGATTAGATGTTATTCAGAAAGGATAATATAAGAAATAATTACTATATTTCATTTGTGGAGTTAACCATATGGTCTCTAACTCATTTTTGTATGCAATACATGTAAATTAGAGACCAATCTATAGTATTTTCAGCCATCGCCATGCAAGAATATGATTCATTCTCTCTCTCTCTTTTTCTCTGTGTGTGTGCGTGAAACTTGCATGTGAAATATGTTTTTGAGTTTGTAGTAATTTTGTGATATTGGCGCATTTATTCATCTTGTTTGGGAGTTTTATGAAATGGTAGAATTCTAATTTGGGAATGGGAGGCAGGGTATCATATGAACGATTTCATTATTACAAGTAGTATTTTGCAGTAGTTAGTATGTTGTGAGCAGACTGAAAATGCCAGGAACTTAAAAGGATTTTAGGAAGAAAATAACTAGGTCTGTGCAAGAATTCAGCAGTCTGATCACTTAGTGTTATCAATTACAAAACACCTGGCCCTGTGCCAAGTTATGATATATTAAGTTTTAATATCAGTATAATCATACACTTTCTTGTGGGGATAAAGGGAATGTCATTTTTTTACATGACAAAGAAAAATCATGAAATTATTAATAGTTGTTTGTGAGTTGTCCACTGTGTGAGGCTATGAACTAATGAACTAACATGAGTGGGTTGGAATATTAATTACGGCATATATTTCATTAATGTAAACCTGCAATTTGAATTATGTTTGACCAGGAAATATTTAACAAGTTTGTAAACCTTTTTGATTGGGCCTTGAAACATGGTTTGTAGCTTTTTATTACTTATGCTCTGTTTCTTTTTTTTTTTTTTTTTTTGAGACGGAGTCTCGCTGTGTTGCCCAGGCTGGAGTGCAGTGGCCAGATCTCAGCTCACTGCAAGCTCCGCCTCCCTGGTTCACGCCATTCTCCTGCCTCAGCCTCCCAAGTAGCTGGGACTACAGGCGCCTGCCACCTCGCCCGGCTAGTTTTTTTGTACTTTTTAGTAGAGACGGGGTTTCACTGTATTAACCAGGATGGTCTCGATCTCCTGACCTCGTGATCCGCCCGTCTCGGCCTCCCAAAGTGCTGGGATTACAGGCTTGAGCCACCGCGCCCGGCCTGCTCTGTTTCTTTTTTTTTTTTTTTTTTGAGACGGAGTCTTGCTCTGTCGCACAGGCTGGAGTGCAGTGGCCGCATCTCAGCTCACTGCAAGCTCCGCCTCCCGGGTTCACGCCATTCTCCTGCCTCAGCCTCCCGAGTAGCTGGGACTACAGGCGCCCGCCACCTCGCCCGGCTAGTTTTTTGTATTTTTTAGTAGAGACGGGGTTTCACGGTGTTAGCCAGGATGGTCTCGATCTCCTGACCTCGGGATCCGCCCGTCTCGGCCTCCCAAAGTGCTGGGATTACAGGCTTGAGCCACCGCGCCCGGCCTGCTCTGTTTCTTAAATGTGGGTGGCAGTGAAATCAAGTTCTCTATTCAGAACCAAAGACTGTGACTGTCGAGAGGTTTATCTGTTTCATAACTTGTCATTAGAAAACATTTCCTTCAGCTTCTCCTCGTATTTACAAACCAATTGCTTGACTCTTCTTTGGGTCAGTGGCTAAGTAAGTTAACAAGTACAAACAACAGATACTTTCTTTGAAGACTTCAATAATAGAGTGTGAGTTAGAAAAGCATCTAATTTTCTAACTGGAAGAATTTTTTTTTTTTTTTTTTTTTTTTTGAGATAGAGTCTCACTTTGTCGCCGAGGTTGGAGTGCAGTGGTGTGATCTCGGCTCACTGCAAACTTCACCTCGCGGGTTCAAGCAATTCTCCTGCCTCAGCCTCCCGAGTAGCTGGGATTACACCGCCTGGCACTACGCTCAGCTAATTTTTTGTATTTTTCGTAGAGACGGGGTTTCACCCTGCTGGCCAGGTTTGCCTCGAACTCCTGACCTTGTTGTTTGCCCACCTCCCAAAGAGCTGGAATTACAGGTCCGACCCACTGCACTTGGCCTGGAAGAATTCTTTAAGGATTAGATTTAGTGTCTAGTGGTTGATGGGAGAATGGGAAATCTGCATAGCTCCTGTTTGGGAGGATGAAAAACACATAATTGTAATTTCAGATATCCAAAAAGGCATGTAGAATCATAGCATCATTTGTTGGAGCTTAGTTTTCAAGGAGCAATAAGAGTGAGGAAAAGGTGCACAGTCTTCTGTGCTTCTGATCCCAAGACCTGGTTAGAGGGCACTCGCCAGGCATGGTGGCACACTCCTGTAGTCCTAGCTACGGAAGCCATCTTCACTATTCATCGCTCTCTAGACCAGTTATTGATTTTCAAGTGCCTATGAAATGTTTTATCACCCAGTGTGTTTTGTCTGTGTACAGGAAGCACTGGATACACTGGCTAGGTGTTTGCTTTAAGTAACATTCTTCCCTGATTCGTTTTTTTCAAAGTGGGAGATACTGGTAGCATCTACCTACCCTGCAAGGATTTAATGAATTTTAATGACATGAGAAATGCTTAGATTTCGGGGATTTGTCTAAACCCAAATACCTGGGCCATAGTTTTAGCCAGGAGTCAGGGAATATCTGTACTAAGCCACTGGCTGACCCAGAACTTCTCTCTTTAAGTCATTTAGCCAAACAGCAAATTAGGGAGCCAACAGCTCATTTTGGGGGTGACGTTTTGTATGAGGAGTTGGTAAACCTGGGGGTAGCAGTAGGGGAGATTTCAGGATAGAGAAGAGGGGATAGTTGATTTCCTAAACTACTTCCAAATTATGTCTTCAAACAAAATAGTACTTTCCCCCTGAATTCCAGATTCCAGAATATTAGGCATAACCATAATATAAACATAACAGCATACTCTTAAACCAGAGGGAAAAATTCCAAGCTGTTCTGAATTATCTGGTTCATTTGAGATTGGACTGTATGCAATTTGGTCGTAGCAGCAGGCTCATTCTAGTAAATGCTAAGGTAGCAAACACCAGGACTGTAGGTTACTTTTCTTCACAACATTCTGGTTGTAGGTTTCCTGACGCATTCATTCTGACTGTTTTTCTTTTCCACTCTGTGGTAAGAAACCTCTTAGATCTGTGTGGGTGGTGGGCTTTTGCCTGCCAGGCGGGCAGGCACAGCCTGGTTTCCCAAATGCATTTCTCCTGCGTTGGCTTCTGTATCCATTAAGCATATCTGAACTGTGTAGGATTAGCTGTGTCTTGTTCTTTCCTTTTCTGTCTTACAATCACAGGAATGAGCTGGGTGTGTGTGTGTGTGTGTGTGTGACTCACCCTAGCCCTGCCTGGGTGTGCTACAGCACCGGAAAATCCTGCCCTCTTCAGAGATATGTGGACGACTCCCTACTGCCCCAGCAGTAAAACCAAGGGAAGGCTTCCAATCAGATACCTCAGCCATCTCTCTTTGGTGCTTTTCCCTTGACAGCAAGCTTGTCATCTTTTGTCTTGAACTTACAGTGCTCAGAGACCACCCTAGTGATGTCCTTTTACTTCAAATCTTCAAATTCAGTCACATACCGAGGTACTAGGGGTTAGGACTTAAGCATAAGACTTTTTAGGTGACACAAGTCAGCTGGTAACATTTCTTAACATTGCCTTTAAAAGAACGTTCCTTTTGTTGGGTGTGGTGGTATGCGCTGTAATCCCAGCTACTCAGGAGGCCAAGGCGTGAGAATCACTTGAGCCCTGGAGGCAGAAGATGCAGTGAGCCGAGATCGTGCCACTGCACTTCAGCCTGGGCGATAGAGCAAGATTCTGTCAAAAAATAAAAAAGACGGGGTGCGGTGGCTCACGCCTGTAATCTCAGCACTTTGGGAGGCCGAGGCAGGCCGATCGCGAGGTCAGGAGATCAAGACCATCCTGGCTAACACAGAGAGACCCCGTCTCTACTAAAAATACAAAAAATTAGCCAGGCGTGTTGGCGGGCGCCTGTAGTCCCAGCTACTCAGGCTGACGCAGGATAATGGCATGAACTTGGGAGGCAGAGCTTGCAGTGTGCCAAGATCTTGCCACTGCACTCCCAACTCCATCCAGTCTGGGGGACAGACTGCATCCAGTCTGGGGGACAGACTCCAACTCAAAAGAAAAAAAAAACTTACGAAGCCCAAGGTATTATCATTTATCCTTTTTGTGTCCTAGGAAATATTTCTATAACCCAAGATTGGAAGGATTATCTCGTGTTTCCTCTTGGAGTTTTATAATTTTTTTCTCCCCAGTTTGCTCGTGATAACTTTAAAAAGAAAAGCTTCACGAATTTGCATGTCATCTTTGTACGGGGGCCATGTTATCTTCTCTGTAATGTTCCAGTTTTAATATATGAGCTGCCAAAGTGAGCAGTATGACCCCCCTCCTTTTTTCTTTTTCTTTTTCTTTTTTTTTTTTTTATTATACTTTAAGTTCTAGGGTACATGTGGATAACGTGCAGGTTTGTTACATATGTATACCTGTGCCATGTTGGCGTGCTGCACCCATCAACTCGTCAGCACCCATCAACTCGTCATTTACATCAGGTATAACTCCCAATGCAATCCCTCCCCCCTTTCTTTTTTTTTTTTTAAAGACAGTCTTTGATCAGGCTGGAGGCTCACTGCAATCTCTGCCTCCGCCTTCTGGGTTCAAGCAATTCTCCTGTCTCAGGCCTCCCAAGTAGCTGGCACTACAGGCATGCACCACCGTGCCTGGCTAATTTTTGTGTTTTGTGTAGTTTTGTAGCCGTGCTGTGTTTTCCAGGCACGTTGCAAACAACTGAGTTCAAGTGTGATCCTCCTGCCTCGGCCTCTCACAGTGCTGGGATTGCAAGTGTGAGCCACCACTCCCACCAACTGCTTTTTGAGTTAATATTTGTTTGGAGCAAAGTATGGGTCAGAGGTGTTTTGTTATTTAAAAAAAAAAAAAGAATGAAATGTCTTTTGTTGTTGTTGTTTTAAACTCTGAAAGCAACCCCTGACCTTTGTGAAAGAATTTCAACAGCCCAGAAAGGAATAAAGGAGTAAGTTGCACTCAGCCTGCCTAATACCTTGCTGGAGGACATGCTTTTTGAGTTTTTCTGTGTATTCGTATGTGCGTATAATTTCTTTTTCTTTTTTTTTAAATGAAGACCATAACACAATTTCAAAACTTGATTTTTTTAAATGTAATTTAGTCACCACCTTTACTTTCTCTTCAAACATGGTTTTTCTTCCCATTGTCTTTCTTTATAAAAACTTTGATAATCTATACCTTGTCCCCGAGGGAATTGTGTTATTGTTAATTTTGACTTTTATTTGCAATAAGAACTTTTGAATTGAGACCCAGTATTTCTGTGTGCCTGTGTGTGTGCACAGACACAACTGAAACAATTTCAGCTTAGCCTCTCTCTCTGTGTTATACTGTAATCTATCCTTCTTCCCCCCCCCCCCCATTTCATTTGGAAGAAAATTGCTTGTCAAGAGATGCAGCATATTGATTTGCTCTTAGGGATCAGCAGTCTAGAACATTCACAGAGTGTCCTGAATTGAGCTGTGGGAATGTCTGAGGGTCCTTTGACCAGTCCATGCTATACAGAGACCCTCTCTTCATGACGATGTGTGGTGCAGGAGGGTGTTCAGGGGTGACATGATGTTCTTTTTGTCAACTTGGGACTTTGATTTCACCTCAGAATAAAGAGGACCCTAGAGTTCTTGCTAAGTCAAGGAAATTCTCGTTTACCGCCGTAGACTTTGCTCCATCACAGCGGTTCTCAAACTGTCATCTAGGGATCCTTAGATCATAGTCCCTTCCTGGGAGTTTCCAAGGTGAAAAGCAGTACCGTGGTAAAAACTGAGACATTGTTTTCTTCATTTTCTCACAAATGTGCAGTGGGGCTTTCCAGATACTACATGATACATGATATTGCATCAGATTGAATTGAGTTAGGAGAACTGTGTTGACTCCTGTTAAGCCAGATATTAAAGATATTTGCAAATAAGTGAGAAAGTGCCACTTTTCTCACACCTTTTTCAATTTGTAAAATACAATTTTCATAAAAATTTTCTTTCTGTTAACATGTAATGGTTGTATAATTTTCTAAATGAATTAATATAACATTTGTTTTAATTTCTAGTATGGTGCATATCAATGTGTATATGAAACCCAGGTAAACAATAACTTTTTTGAGTCCTGAAAATATGTGCTACACTTCTATGCAGCCTCTAATTGCAGAAGTATCAAGTCATGGTGAATTTTGCTTCATTTACACCTTTAAGTAAAGCAAATCTCAGACTTTTTTTGGGGGGTGGGAGGTGGAGACGGTAGAGTTCAGTGGTGCCATCATAGCTCACTGTGACCTCAAACTCCTGGGCTTATGCAATCCTCTCTCCTCAGCCTTCTCACTAGCTAGGACCGCATGTGTGCACCACCATGCCCAGCTAATTTTTATTTTTTGTAGATGGGGTCCCGCTGTGTTGTTCAGGCTGGCCTTGAAGTCCTGGCCCCATGCCTCAGCCTTCCAAAGTGCTGAGATTACAGGAGTGAGCCACCATGCCTGGCGTGTCAGTATTAATGTTTTTATTTTTTTTTTTGGAGACAGATTCTGGCTCTGTCACCCAGGCTGGAGTGCAGTGGCTCAATCTTGGCTCACTGCGACTTCCACCTCCCAAGCTCAGACAGTTCTCATGCCTCAGTCTCCCAAGTAGCTGGGACTACAGGTGTGTGCCACTGCACACGACTAATTTTTGTATTTTTAGTAGAGACATGGTTTCACCATGTTGGCCTTACTGGTCTCAAACTACTGGCCTAAAGTGATCAGCCCTCCTCGGCCTCCCAAAGTTCTGGGATTACAGGCGTGAGCCACCACGCCCGGCGCATTATTTTTAAAAGCTGTGAATTCTATTTAGAGACAACATACCCATGATACTGATGACATAATGAGTCAGGTGTTCAGATTTCCCCTACTGTCAGTCTCATGTTTTAAAATAAGGGCTCTACATTGATACTGGTTGGGTTGATAAAACATGTTTTTAGTCGTGAATCTCTCTCTCCCTTTAATTTGTTGTTCTTGAGGATAAATGAGGTCACTTGTTCCAAGGGCCACAGCTTTTGAGAGTGCAGGTGGGTCATTTAATCTGGCAGCAACATTTGGGCCCGACCTGAAACACGGCTGATGGGTTTTGCTTTGGGATGTTTTTTTCTCCCGTTTTCTCTCTTACTCTGTGAGGCTCCTTCCTCCTTCCCTTTTTGGGGTTGGTGCTGTTTCTTTTTTGGAAATTTATTTTTTAAATAGACAAATAAAAATGATAACTTCTAGGTTCCTTTTTTTTTCTTTTTTAAGAGACAGGGGCTTGCCCCGTCACACAGGTTGGAGTGCAGTAGCGCGATCATAGCTCGCTGCATAGTCGCCTTTTGACTAGCCTCCACCTCACTCCTGCACATTTTCATATTTTAGTCCCTTATCAGTCTCAAGGCATAACTCTGCAACATGTGTAATGTTCACCTTACTTTGTGAGGCCACGAGGGGGAGATCTGATGGTGGCATCTCGGGCAGGTGTAAATGTGAGTGATACTGCATTAGGCTGCCATCCCTTCCATTCTGGAAGTTTGTGTGTGTGTGTGTGTGTGTGTGTGTGTGTGTGTGTGTGTGTGTGCGCGCGCGCGCGCATGCGCGTCCCTGCATGCTGCCATTGGATGGTGGGGAGGAGTAGAGAGGACTAGGAATGAGGGAGGGAGGTCATAAAGGACACAGGAAGCCTTGGAAAGAAGAGCACGTAGCAATCTCTGGGGTAAAACAGCAGAGCTATAGAAATTTGGTTCTAGGACAGTCTTTATAAAAAGAATAAATTTAAGCAGCAGATGAATGGGCTTGGTTGTGAACTGGACTGAAACACGGTCTCTGCCCTCTTTACTTTCACATTCTCATCCTTCCAGACTCAATGTTACTACTTCTGTGAAGCGTTTTTCATTCCCCGCTTAGACGCATTTTCCATGTTGGAGTAGCTCTGGTGTGTACCTCGTTCGTATTTGTCTCCACACACATTATACAGTATCTTGTTTGTTTTCAGAGAACCCTACTATCGCCAGCCTAGCCACCTTTGATTCATCTTCTTAGTGAATTGCCAGTGAATAGTTATTACAGGCCCGGGACATGTAGCTATTCAATAAATATTGGTGCAATGGAAGACTCTCGCCTGTGTGAGAGTTCATGAAGGGAACCAGGAGGGGAATTTGAAGGGTCAGTGTCTTGCAACACCCCTGGTAGGGCTTTCCAGCCTTGCAGCTCCTAAATACCCTTACTTTACAGTGTTTTGAGCTCCGAAGAAGCAAAGATCACCCCCACAAAGTCACCTGTATGGAATTCAGGTAGCGATAGAGCTTGTGAACGGGATCTCCAAATTCTCCAAAACATAGTAAAGCTACTATTTACTGGGCACCCACTGTGTACCAGGCACTGGGCAGGATGATACGCTTTACATGTATTACTTGCAATTCCTAATAACACCAGTGTCTGCAGGTTGCTGTTGCAGGTTGCAAGTTACTGTGCCTCATACCTATAGTTACTTGAAATGCTGAAAATAGAAGGTAATAGAAAAACTTACTATTATTTAGTGTCATTGGGAGGGTTAAGTGATTAGATGTATGGTGCTTAGAACATTGCTAAATTTTATTGACTGCTTACTCCTGTTGTTCCAGAAGCAAAATTTGGTGTATACAATTGTTTATCTAGGTTGCCCAGTGTAATATAGTAAGTGTGAAAGTCAGGACCAAAGTCTCCTTTACTCCGGACTTCAGAACATCCACACAGTCGGCGTGTCTCTGGCTTCAAGTAAGAGATTCAAATGGTCAAGAAACACCTTCCTCTGTTTAAAATTCACAGTGACTTCATTTACACCTGTGCAGCACATGTTCATATGGCGTGAACTATTGTTTTGCTGCAGGAAGGGTACATGTCAAGTATGTAGAGTGCAAAGGGCCCTTCCTTAGATGCCTAGCTGCTGAGGCCCCACCTGTGTGGGGATGGCACCCCCCCCCCTTGTTCAAGGAGCCTGTGGACAGTGACCAGCACTAAAAGTCAGAAAAGTACATTAGATCTTCAGATGTAATATCCTCATAATGGGCTTTTTTTTCTAGGTTCTTCTTTTTTCCTCGGGGCCACATGAGCGTCTGTACACCTATTGTAAACCCATTGTCTCAAGGAAGCAAAGTAGGTCAAAAACAGGATTTAGGAACCCAAAGAAACAATCTTCGTTGATGCTTAAATTGAATGAGGCAGAAACAAATGTCTCTTTAATATGTTTTTTTGTTGGTTTTCTTTTCTTTTTTTTTTTTTGGGATTATTTTGGTATCACCCTAGGCCTGTAATTCCCTCCTTAGTCATCATCTTACTATCCCTTGGGACTCTGGCCTGGGATTCTTCTGCTTTGTGGTTGTGATTAATTCTGCAATGAGTGGGTTGGGGTGGGATGGGCCTGGGGAAGTCAGCCGCTGCTAGCAGCGAGCAGGGGTAGGGTTTATAGGGAAAGTTGACATCCTGCTGGGATCTAACAGAAAAGTTTGATTATTGTGCTGAAATAAACTAGCTCACAGTTTTGCTGTTTGACTCAGGGCAAGCTCACTGTAAATCTCAAGGAGTACTGGACCGTATGATGGCCTCTTTCGCTGTCCTTATCCCCACTGGAGGATGCACAGATTAGTTAATGTCTCCCTTTCATGAATGAGAGCTTTTATCTTTAATAAGCAGGTTAAACCGCATGCGCTCTAAGTCTGTGAAGGTCAGGCAGCCATTTGGATTTTATTTTCCCATTTCTAGACTGCTGACAGAGTTCTTGTGCGAAGTTAGGAACCTTTGGGTTTTAAAATGTTTTCTTCCTTTGCCCATCATGAAATGCCTTATTCTTGAAGGGAGGAAAAAGAAGGCATGAGTCTATGTTAGGTTGCAAATATTGTCTGTTTTTGGGGAAAGATCTTTGTAGAATCTGGGTGGTGACTCATGTTGTTTTGTAGTCCTGATGATTTAAAAAACACATCTCGTATATTTCTTTACATACAGCTCAGAGCTCAACATTGAAATAGATGTTCAGCAGATTCTTGCCACCACTTAATTTTCAGTGGGTTTCTGGGTTTTTACTGTGATTAAACTTAACATTCATTTAAGGAATGAGTTGTGATGTCTGGTCATGACCTAAGGAAAAGGATATATATGTGCTCTAGGAGTGAATTCTGGTGAGAACCTTTGTATTCTTTCCTTTCCTCTTTGATTTCACAAGTCAGGCTGTAACTTTAAAAGAAACTATAGGGGCTGTTCCCCAGGTTATTCACAAAACGAGTCTTTGTCTGCTTTTTCATTCACCATCTGGTTACAAAGCTAAATTGGAATCGTGCTTGTTTTAATTATTTTCTACTTGTGTGGCCAGGAGGTTATTTGGTCTGGTGAGGTTACATTATAAGCCTGCGCTCTCATTAATACCACCGAGTCCACATCCTGCGCCAGCACTGGAATGGTTAAGTTGATCCACTTGTGTGGCCAGAGTTTGATACAACACAGTGGTCACGACCACATTACCGGAGGAAGTATGGTGTGTGGGTTTTGCCCTCTTCTTTTTTCATTTTTTCTTCCAATAATGTTAATTGTTTCAGTGTACTTTTTCTTCCAGCAGAAATATGACTTAGGTTGGCAATCTTAGATTAGTGCCTGGTGTTTATTAAAGGGACAATATATTTCAAAAATCAGTTCTAATATATTAAAAGCATAGAGTATAAATTCGGAAAACAGTCAAAACATTTAACGTTTTGAACACTTCCCAGAATGTGTAATGGAAATAGTGTAGCCAGAAACTTCTCTGTGCGGTCGTTATTCTTGGTGAATCAGCCAAAAGATGCAATCATTGCTAAGAGGTATTGTTTAATACTGGGAAAGTCACATCAAAAGCTTTCTTAAAATATATATGTTTTAAGTCCTCCTTCCATTCTTCACTTTCCTGCCTTGGGGAGACTGAATACTTCAAAGTTGTCACTGTTTTTAAAAGGTGACTTTTTTCAGGTTCTGGGAAAGAGTGTTACATGTTGTAATTAAGTAATTGTTTCCTAAGATAGTCCTTAAGTACAAGAACATCTCACTAGACTTCATTGTCTTGTGAAAGGAGCAGTAGTTCAGGAATTAACTACTCATTTAATAAAGCAAAAAGCCTGGGTGTGATAGCTCACACCTGCAATCCTAGCACTTTGGGAGGCTGAGGCAGTTCGATCACTGGAGCCCAGGAGACTAGCCTGGGCAATATGGTAAAATCCTGTGTCTACAAAAAAATACAAAAATTAGCTGGGCATGATGGCGTACCCTCTAATCCCAGCTAGTTGGGTGTCTGAGGCAGGTGGATTGCTTGAGCCAGGAGGTCAAGGCTGCAGTCAGCCGTGATCATACCACTGCACTTTAGCCTGGGTGGCAGAGTGAGATCGTGCCTCAAACAAAACAAAACTAAACAAAAATAAACATGTTTTTTTTTTTTTTTTTTTTAAAAAAAAGCAAAACAAATCTGTAGGCCAGAAATGGTGAAGGAAGACAGATAGAGTGCCCTCAGAAGTATAGTACTGGAAACTGTCTTTTTGAGCAGTGCTTTAAGAAATACCCCAGACTGAATGGGGAATCCATGACATTATGCATTTGTCAAAACCTGTGGAATGTAGAACACAAAGAGCAAGTGAATCCTAATGTAAGCTGTGACTTCAATTAATAGTACAGTGGGGGGCCGGGTGCAGTGGCTCACGTCTGTAATCCCAGCACTTTGGGAGGGCGAGGCAGGCAGATCACCTGAGGTCGGGAGTTCGAGATCAGCCTGACCAACATGGAGAAACCCCAACTCTACAAAAATTAGCCGGGTATGATGGCGGGAGAATAGCTTGAACCCAGGAGGCGGAGGTTGCAGTGAGCCGAGATTGCGCCATTGCACTCCAGCCTGGGCAACAAGAATGAAACTCCATCTCAAAAAAAGTACGGTGGGACCTCCTTCTGCAGTTTCCCTTTCCGTGGTTTCTTAAAATCAACAAGTGTCTGAAAATATTAAATGGAAAATTCTAATTCATAAGTTAACAAAAAATATCCTAGACTTACTGTCCCTACTTCTGGACTGTATTCTTCTGTTTGATATTTGGTAGCACACCTGCTAAGGCAGTCCATTAGAACTGCACGCTTGATGCAGGAACTGAGGCCCTCAGAAAGGCTGCTTGAAAATAGTCACAGTGCCAAGCTCGAAACCAGTTGCTCTTCACCATATGTCAGAGTGAGGAAGGAAGGGCGGGGGGATTAGAATGGGCTAGGAAAAAATGCCGACAAAGAATTGAGAATTTTATGCAGAAACAACTATTGATAATTTATTAATATTTACAAGGCATGTCAAATGGTTATCTGAGAAAAACCAAATTAGCAATCTACCTCAGGAATTTAATTTTTATATATAGCTTAATATTAACTGGAGCTCAAACATGCCACACAGTTCTTTTAGTAATGAATTAGAATATGTCATGTAATAGTGTTACCATCCAAAACTCCCAGTGTTAACACCAAATCTTAATTTTCATTTCATTAACCTGGCAGGTATTTGAAAGCAGCATTGTATCAAAACAGCTTTATTATGTAGAAAGAGCAGTATTTAATAGCTCTGTTCCAAATTACTCCTAACTTCCCTGTACTTCTGAAGGAATATTTATTATAGTGACAAAAGCCTGTACAGCAGCTCCAGGAGAAGAGACCACAGTGTTTAGAAAAAGAAATTAACTGGCAGCTGTGGTGGGTGCTACTTATGTAGGTCCAGCTGTCCCCTTTGAGCTCCTGCCAGTCTGATAGGCCCTCTAAGTTGTCGTAAGACCTGAACAGTTCACTTGTCTAGATCCTGCAGAGCTGGAAAGAGAACAATTACTTGTGTGTGGGGTTGTCCTGATAAATAATCCAAAATAGTTTTCAATACGTACATTCGTTGTCTACTCCTTGTTCCTTAAGATTCTTCCCGTATTCTTCTGTTATTTTTGAAACAATAACAGCTTTATAGAAATGTAATCCTCACATCATAAAATTTACCCTTTTAAAGTATATACAACTTGGTGTTTTTTAGTATATTCACAGTTGGGCAAGCCATTACAACTATGTAATTGTGGACTATTTTCATCAATCCAAAAGGAAATCTTGTACTGATCAGTTACTATTTCTTCCCAGGCCCTGGAAACCACTAATGTCCTTTCTGTTACTGGATATTCCTGTTTCGGCCACTTCATATAAATGGAATCGTATGCTATGTGACCATACGTGTATGGCTTCTTTCACTTAGCATTATGTTTCTCCATGTTCCGTGAATCAGTACTTCATTTCTAACCTCCTCCTTCGGTTTTTAAAATGGTGGTTAAATACACATAACACCAAATTTATCATTTTAACCATTTTTTGTGTGTACAATTCGGTGGCATTGACAACATTTGCAATGTTGTGTAACCATCACCACTGTCCGTTTCTGGAATGTATTCCTTCTTATTGCTGAAAAACTTTACATTGTATGAACACTCTGCATCTTATTTATCCAACCATCGGATATTCTAGCTAGTTGAGTGCCAAATTGGTTCAGGAATACATAGGTGAAAGAGAATAGCGTTATGCATCATCAGAAATGAAATTCAAAGTTGGTGCCATAACATACAAATGACCAGGGAGTCTTGGGGCCAGGGAAACCTAACACTGAGGCGGTAATCTTTTCAAAGAAGCCACCTATTAGGATGTTCTGGAGAAGATAAGGGTGCTCCCCCCGCCCCGAGACTTGTTTGGATGAACTCAGAAAATACATTTAGTGGGCAAACCTTTAAAATATGACATCTTAGTGTGTGGAAGTCCATAACCCCAGAGGAGGGCTTGCTCAGGACATGCAGAGGTGTTCCCAGAGCATGTATAAGTCTGTACGGTTGTGCAAACAGGAATTGATCTGACAGCGTGAAGACACGGCAGCCTTCTCTAATTAAAGCCTCTTGATGACATTAAACTGTGTTGCTTAATTACAATAAATCGTACATTAACAGATCATGTCTCTGAAGAGGCATTGTCAGTGTGCTGCATAATGGAATAAAATTTGACCTTGTAATCACAGGGGTTCCTATGGAGCAGTGGCTTATGTCACCAATAGGAACATGAGCCCTAGAGTTACTTTGGCAGAAGTCAGATCTTAGAATGCTTCCTTATAATTCTGTTTCTATAAGGATGTTTTTTCTATATCGATATGCATTTTAATGTGAGGATGCTTTTTACATACCTTGAAGAGAACAAGGTTTTCCATTCATTCCCTGCCACTACTTTTCTGATCACCCCCTCTTCATTTCAAGCTAGTCTAGGTTTGGTGTAATTTTCACAGCAGTTTTTGCACACTCGTTTTACCACGTGCTTGCTCCTTTTGCTGTTTTCCATTGCGCTTTGGGGTACCAGCTTTCTAACTGACAGATAGGCCAAGTCAGGTACAGGCTGTTGTTACCAAAGGGTATCTTCCATCATGTTCTGTTTGTTTCTTCAATACTGTAATATTTGAGAGAGTGTATAAATGTAGACAAGAAGGCCTTTTGAAATTCTACACAAAGTCCCAGTAACACATGGGGTACTGTGGGCCTGGGGAAATTTTAGTTCCTGTTCAAAACTGACTACTACTGCTATTTAAAGAACTGGAATATAACTGCATATCATACCACTTAGGCTCATGAGTATTGCTATTTTCATTGGTTTAATTTTCAAAAATTAGTGGTATTAAACCAGTGGGGTATATTTAATTTCTTCATGATGCAGGTTATTAAACACTCACCAGCCTTTTTTTCTGTCTTGATTTTATAAATGGTAATTGAAAGTCCATAGATCTTAAGTTTGTGGAACTGGAATGGGCCGCCAGGGGATATTCAGTCCACACCCCTCTTTTTTTCACTTTTTGTATTTTTTCCCCTCCTTCTTCTTTCCGGAGAGTCTCACTCCTTTGCCCAGGCTGGAGTACAGTGGCTCGATTTCAGCTCACTGCAACTTCCGCCTCATGGATTCAAGAGATTCTCCTGCCTCAGCCTCCCAAGTAGCTGGGATTACAGGCATGTGCCACCACTCCTGGCTAATTTTTGTATTTTTAGTAGAGACAAGGTTTCACCATGTTGGCCAGGCTGGTCTCGAACTCCTGGCCTCAAGCGATCCACCCACCTCGGCCTCCCAAAGTGCTGGGATTGCAGGTGTAAGCCGCCGTGCCTGGCCCACACCCCTCATGTTTTACTTGACCATGTGTTAGGTATGGCAGGGTCACCTTGCTTCTGGCAGGTCAGGTTCCTGTAGTGCTGTTTAGAACTTCGCATTTGACAGGTTTGACTGTTTTAGAAGTTCTCTCCTCTTCCTTCTCATCTGGGATGCCATCATTCATTCTTGTGAGAACATTGTCTTGTTGCAGTTTTCCTTTCTCTGCTTGCCTGTCCACACTGAGGCGTCCCCGGGGGTGTCTTTCCTCCTAGTGTCCACTGTTCACACTGCAGGAGTGTGCTGGAGACTCCCAGATTTTCTGCCTGTGCCACTCAAGCCTTAAGCGAATATTCCTATGTGTGGCCCATTGTTTCTGTGGACCAACAGCTGGAGCAGGCTGTGTATTCCTCCTCCAGAGCATGGCCCCTTTGGTGTGGTGTAATCATCTGTAATCCCAGCAGTTTGGGAGGCTGAAGGGGGCGAATTGCTGGAGCTCAGGAATTTGAGACCAGCCTGGGCAACATAGCAACACCTCATCTCTATACACAACACAGAAAAAAATAGCCAGAGATGGTGGTGTGTGCTCGGGGTCCCAGCTACTCCAGAGGCTAAGGTGGAAGGATTGCTTGAGCTGAGGATTGGAGGTTGCAGTGAGCTGAGATTGTGCCACTGCACTCCAGCCTGGGTGACGAGACCCTGTCTCCAAGGGAAAAGAGAGAGGGGGAGAAATAAAGAAGGGAAAGGAGGCAAGGAAAGAAAGAAAGGGAAAGAAGAGAAAGGAAGGAAGGAAGGCATGGTCCCTTTATCATCCCAGAAGAGATGATTCCGGTGAGTGTCATGGAGATCAGTGGCTGCCTTTTCCCGAAACTGAAAAACAGGTGGGGAGTCTGAGGGAGGGAAGGAAAAGTATATCAAGACGAATTTATTTGTGTGTTTTACAACACTGGTGGTTCAGTAAAAATTGGCTATTGCGGATATTTCTGTATATTGTTGTTAAAAATAGAAACCTAAGATTAAATGTTTGTAGCTTTTCATGTTTTGGAATGAACTACTTTGGTTAAACTCAATAAGTAATGCTTGCTAACTTCTAGTTAGAGCTGGAGTATACATTTTAATTCTACATTTAAAACACTATTTGTAAATGCCTGTGTACAATAAGGCTCTTGTAGGGTAAGGAAGCCATTTTGTCTAGGGAAAGAATGTTCTCCAATGTTGAACACTACTGTCTGGAGCTTATTAAAAACATAGCCCCCTCAGTGTTCTAATTTAGCATTGGTTCACTAGTAAAATTCGGGATTCTGTTTTTTGTTTTTAGTTTTTTGTTTTTTTAAAAATAGATTTAGGAGTACACAGTTCTGTACATTTCATGTTATTTTTAAGTTTATTTTTAAAAATTAAGAGATGAGGTCTCACCATGCTGCCCAGGCTGGTCTCCAACTCCTGGGCTCAAGCAATCCTCCCACCTTGGCCTCCCAAGGTGCTGGGATTACCTGCACGAGTCACCATGCCTGCCTACGTTCTGTGCATTTTAACATATCACCAGGATAATGTATTTTTTCCTTCTCTTTGTGTAATTCTGTTGTGCAGTCAGGATCGGAGACTCAGTGATCTGGTTAGCAAGTTCTCTCACCAGAGAAGGGTTAACTTATTTTTAGTATTCAGAGTGTGGTTCAGTAAGTCACATGTAAAAATCAATTTGTTATTTGTAATCACCT
This sequence comes from Macaca fascicularis, assembly GCF_037993035.2. Classification (NCBI taxonomy): domain Eukaryota; kingdom Metazoa; phylum Chordata; class Mammalia; order Primates; family Cercopithecidae; genus Macaca; species Macaca fascicularis. The sequence goes on along the minus strand of NC_088378.1, from coordinate 157,616,337 downwards.
CACTTAAATGTGTAATGGGAAAGGTTCCGTTGTCCCCTTCTCTGGGTGAATGTAAACGAATGCGAAACTGAGGTTTTGCCTCTCTTGGAAAACCCTGCCATCTCTTTCCTGTGACTAAGAGGTTCTGCTTCCCTCCATGCAGTTTGAAACCACCGTAACTGCCCATCAGAACTCCCAGACTTTGTCTCCTCTCTCTTACAAGAGAGAGGTTTTTGAATGGCTCTTATCTCTTTCCTTATAATGTTAAGCGTTTTCCTATAGAAACCATTTTGCCTGGGGAAGGAATGTTCCCCAATGTTGAACGCTACTGTCTGGAGCTTGTTCAAAACATACTCCCTTCAGTGTTCTAATTTAGCATTGGTTCACTAGTAAAATTCAGGATTCTGGTTTTTTTTTTTTTTTTTTTTTTTTTTAAATAGATTTGGGAGTGTACAGTTCTGTACATTTCATGTTCTTTTAAAATGTATTTTAAAATTACTAAGTAATAAGCAATATTACCAAGTAAAATGAGCATTAGGCTTAGCCGCCAAAGGTGCGCATCAGACCAGTTGTTCCTTGAGGTGCCATGTATGTCTCCACAGCTCGACAGCCGCAGGCACTCGTGGCTCAGGGCACCTCCTGTGATCTTTCCTCTCCCACCTTGGGCGGCTATGCATGCCTGCAGCAGGCAAGGTCTGAGTCCAGCAGCCACGATGGGGAAGGCGGGGTAGAAAGCCATGGTGGTGGCTGAGACCCTGCAGGGCCAATGGATGGGCGCTTCTCACCCGCCACACCAGTGGAACCCTGGCCAAGGAATGCAGCCCGGTCTGAACCGGGGTAAGATACAAGGATTCGGGTGTGTGGGGGGGGTCCACTTGCACTAAGCAAGGGGTTCTCTTCCCCCCACCCCCCGAATTTTCCCCTTTTTGCCTCTTAAACTGTTTTCTCTTTTTTTCCTTTTCTAAGTGAGAGGGGCCCCCTCCCAACTCTGTTTCTGATAGGAAAGTTAACGAAGGAACAGCCCCTGCTGGCCGAGAACTGCAGATTTGAGAGGGCACATTTGAGACACTCAAAACAGATACAAACAGCCTCTAAAAAGCCTTTTTAGTCCCAGACTTACTTCCAAGCTTCAGGCAGAGGCCCTAGAAAGAAAAACCAGGTCTGTGGGTTCCGAGGCCAGGCAGCAGGCACAATGTAAATGGGAAGGACCGATTCCTGCCAACCAAACCATCCACCTCACGGAAGGACGCCGTGCTTTATCGTGTAAACTTCATCGTGTAAACTGGCCCTGGGAACTCAGTTTGCCGACAGCAGGGAGAAATGGAGGCGTTGGTGAGGGCAGTTAATTCCTATTCTCCAGGTTTTCCCCGCTTCATTGGTATGTACTGCAGTGGTACCTATGGCTGGCCCAGGGATAAGAAGTGGAGAGTGAAAGGAGGCCACTCGCTTTCTGTCACAGCCTAAGTTTTTGCTGAAAGAAGGAATGAGGGACGCCTCTATTCCCTGTCTTTCAGAATAGGCAACCAGTTATCTTCACCACCTCCAGCTTATACTCCTCTGGAGTGTATCCTAAACCATCGGGACTGCTTTGTCCCTCAGAATCTGGAGGAAAAATGCCTCTTAGCCCTCTGCACAAAGGTTTGGCCAAATTACGATGTACAGAAAGGACTGGCTTGTCCTCAGAAAGAAACCATTTATTTTGATACCATTCGGCAGTTGGAACTGATCTGTAGACGTGAGGACAGATGGTCTGAGGCCTCATATGTGCAGGCTTTCTATACCTTGCAAGGCAACCCAGACCTTTGCCGACAATGTCGGATTGTTCCAGCCCTCCTGTTTGCTGGATTGTTCCAGCCCTCCTGTTTGCTGGATTGTTCCAGCCCTCCTGTTTGCTGGATTGTTCCAGCCCTCCTGTTTGCTGTCTCAGGGAAGGCTGCAAGGGGCGAGCCCAGGAAAGGAAAGAGGCACTCCTTGCAGAGGAGCCAGCTCCCTCTAGCCCTGCCCCTCCGGGTCCACCCCAACCTCCCTATCTAGCTTCAGCCTCTCACTTGCCCCCTCCTAAAAATTCTCACTGTCAACAAGGCCCTGTCTCACTCTTTCCCCTCCAACAGATGCCCTTTGAATTTGGGCCCAGTAAGGACCACTTTCCCTTCTCCCTGCAGGACTTAACGCAAATTAAGGGGGATCTTGGCAAGTTTTCAGATGACCCTGATAGATATATAGAGGCTTTTCAGAATTTCACTAAAATATTTGAACTCTCCTGGAGAGAAGTTATGTTACTTTTGAATCAAGATCCTGACGAACACTGAGACGCAGGTTGCTCTGCAAGCAGCAGAGAGATTTGGGGATGAGCTTTACATCACATACAGTGTCAGGGAAGGGAGAAAACGTTATCCAACCGGAAGAGCAGTATGAATGGATGACCCTAAATGGGATTCCAGTGACGAGGTGGAAGACTGGAAGCGGAGACACTTTCAGGTGTGCATAATAGAAGGCTTACGCAGAACTAGGACCAGGCCTCTCAATTATACTAAGTTGTCCATGATTGACCAGGGATTTGATGAAAATCCCACTGCCTCTCTGGAAAGGCTAAGAGAGGCCTTGGTAAAGCACACCTCTCTGTCTCCTGATTCAGCCGAGGGACAGCTAATCCTAAAGGATAAATGTATTACTCAGGCAGCCCCCAATATCTGGAGGAAGTTGCAAAAACTGGCCCTGGGACCAGAAAGTACATTAGAGGACCTCTGGAAAGTGGCTGCCTCAGTCTCTTATAATAGAGAAAGGGAGACCCACTAAAGAGAGAAGGTGCAGGTATTCCCAGGGTGCACCTGTTAACTGCTGAACAGTTATCTCCCACGCCGGCCTTTTTTTTTTTTTTTTTTTTTTATAAATATATAAGAGATGGAGTTTCGCTGTTGTTACCCAGGCTGGAGTGCAAAGGATGCAATCTCGGCTCACTGCAACCTCCGCCTCCTGGGCTCTAGCGATTCTCCTGCCTCAGCCTCCTGAGTAGCTGGGATTACAGGCATGCGCCTTCACACCTAGCTAATTTTGTATTTTCAGTAGAGACAGGGTTTTACCATGTTGGTCAGGCTGGTCTTGAATTCCCAACCTCGGGTGATCTGCCTTCCAAAGTGCTTCCAAAGTGCTGGGATTACAGGCGTGGGCCACTGTGTCTGGCCCAGTTATCTCTTCTAAAGTTTTATCTGCTCCCATACAAGGATTCATTTCTTTGACCAGGGTGAAAAATCTTGGGGTACAATGTTGCTGTTAGTATATTTCACTTCTTATCTCTATGATCTTTGGCACTATTATTTATTTATTTATTTATTTATTGAGATGGAGTCTTGCTGTACTGCCCAGGCTGCAGTGCAGTGGCATGATCTTGTCTCACTGCAACCTCTGCTTCCCGGGTTCAAGCGATTCTCCCTCCTCAGCCTGCTCAGTAGCTTGGATTACAGGTGCACGCCACCATGCCCGACTGTTTGAATTTTTATCCATTGCACCTGGCCTCAGATGCCATGTTCTAATGGGCTGTGTCTATAAAGTTATTAAAGAACAAGGGCCAAGTAATTTGGGGAGCGTGTGAAGTGCTGAGCATGGCCTTTCCAATTTGTGTGCACCTTCTTTCGTTCTTACTTTACAAATGAAGGAAACTGATGTCCAGCAAGGTCACACAACAGGTACAATCACCGGCTGATTTCTGAGCCTAATTCTCAATCTGTGACTTGTGCGACATCATTGTACTTTGGATACTTTGTCATTAGTTGGGTGTGTATTTTACTACCTGGGAGTAGTTATGAACAACCAGTTTGGTGCTAATGAAAAGTAGTTGTGGTTCCTCGATGAGATATGCCGACCTCCAGATTTATAAAGGCTATTCTCATCTTGCTTTGGGTGGTCTTTGTAGTGGATGAATATTGGAGAAACCGATAAGGTGATATATATGAAACAGTCGATTTATTTGGAACAGACTTCTATTCATTTCTAGGACTTGGGAGCCCTGCTGGTGTTCTGTACTTGTGCCCCATTTATAGCCATGGTGGTAGAGTTAGATTTTTGAAGCCGATGCCATGATCTTTATTTCAATCCTAGTTGGTCGTTTGCTGGTCAGAAATGTGTCTTGTTCCTCTTTAGTGGGAAAAATGTGAGTGTGAATGTAAGATAGTTTTAGGTAACACTCAGATGGCCTTATGACCTATCAGAAGTCCTAAAGTCAGCTATGGGATTACGCTGTTTGCCTCCAAGCTGTGTCTTGGGAAGGGAACCTGGTCAAAGGCCTGACCACCTTGAAGCAGGAGGCGGTTCTAATATGCTTCCTATATCCAAGGACAGTTATCTCTTTTTTAAAAAAAGTGAAACAAAAGAGACTGTGTTCAAAAGGAAGCCTTTTCTTTTATACCCATGCTCTCCTTCCTGTCCATGTGATGTTAGAAAAAGTGTTATTTTCACTGTTACATAAAAGTTTTTGATGGTTTCTTCTGTGCAGTTTTGAGATGTTTCCTAGTTGATGGAAAACTATAAAAAATTTATGCAGAAATAGTGCCCGCTGCCCAGCCCATTTCTTCTTGCTTTATGTACCTACTGTTTACATAAATGTTTTTCCCTCCCATATGTTCTTTTTTACTCTTGCACATTTGAGTGGAAAATACTTAAAAAGTTTTCTTACGTATACTTACGATTTTACTTGGAAACAGCAAGTGTAAGATCTAGAAGCAGAGGGGCTTTCACGTTGTCTGCAACACACAGGAAAGTAGACACAGTGTCTAGGGCAGGCCCCAGCCTCCAGGGTACGATAAGCATGTGCCAGCGACCTTGCCTACCCGTCATGACCCTGCCGTATTGTAGGTATTGAGTCACGCTTCAACAAGGCCTCCCACGCTTCATTTACTGGACCTTCTATTTTGTCATCAGAATAACTTATATTTGTATATAAAATTTCTTGGGTGGGGTAATACTATAATCCAGCAGTGGCTGAAGAGGTGCCAAGTAAGTTTGCCACCTATTGTGGTATTTGTCTTTATTGTTTAGTAAATGGCAAAGAGCAATCAGATTGATGAAAGGCAGAGTTTAGAGTAGTGCCTGCTTAAGGGCAAGATCACATGGTATCTGCATTGATAGACTCAATAAATATTTAAACAAATGAAATGACCTAGTTTAATATTGTGGGAGTGTATGTGAATACTGATCATGACTCAGGAACTGTAGAAAGAAGAGTGAGTATTCTTTCATTATTTCAATCCTATTTAAGTCCTGTTGAGTACAGTTTGATACCCTATTTTGTATTTGATTTACAAGAGCAATATATTTTTATCTTCGAACATTTGGGCTTTCTGCTATTTAAAAAAAAAAATGGAGGAGAACAGCATTTGTACCACTCAGTGATAATTATTAACATTTTGTGGTATCCATTTTTCTTTTCTTTTTTTTTTCACCAAGTTGGGTGAAACATCAAGAAATAGAACAAAAACAATCCCCGCAGCAGCATTGCACAAGAGCCGTCCTCAAAGTCTGGATTTTAAATAATTTTCTATATCTTTCTTTGTAATTGGGTGGAGAGTGTTCCACTGGGCAGCTGAGTTGAATTGCCTCAATCTCTCCATTTGGCCTCTCTGCAATTTATTGAGCATCTACTGTCTCCCAGGCAGTATGCAATGTGATCCCTCTCCCTACCCATTGTGCCCATTTAGCCTCTGGGACTACCCCTGACAAGGGTGGAAACCTGAGGCAGAGCAGACACAAGGGTGGTCCAGGTTTGTCAGCCCAGCCACTGTGCTGCATTGCCTGCTATAATTTATTAGCACCTACCTAGCATTGGGGTATCTTAAAGTTTGATCTAATTCTGTGCTGTTGAAAGTGACAAAAGTAGTGAGCTTAGTGCACCTTCATAATTACCTCCTTATGATAAAAAGAGGTGAATTGCTTAGTTAGAATATACACATTTTTAATGGGAGGTATTCTATTTTTCTAGTTTGTTAAAATTATAGAAAAATTTGTGGTTTATACTGGCAAAATTTTCCATAAAATTATTCAAATAGCTTCTTCTTCAAAGTGAACATTATTATGCATCTTGACCTTTTCTCACTTCATTATTTTGTGTCCTTATTTACCTGTAATTTAGGCATTTAGTAGTAGTACTAAGTTAGGAAGTTATTACTGAGGTGCTTTGATTGAAGACACCTTTGCTGAGTCCTAGGGAAGTGAAATAGTGAGGGTTAGGCCTGGAGCAGTGGCTCACGCCTATAATCCCAGCATTTTGAGAGGCCGAGACGTTTTGTGGTATCCAGTGTTTTGGGCGGGTTACCTGAGGTCAGGAGTTTGAGACCAGCCTGGCCAACGTGGTGAGGCCAGCGTCTCTACTAAAAATACAAAAATTAGCTGGGCGTGGTGTTGCATACCTGTAATCCCAGCTACTTGGGAGGCTGAGGCAGGAGAATCGCTAGAACCCAGGAGGCGGAGGTTGCAGTGACCCGAGATCATGCCATTGACTCCAGCCTGGGCGACAAGAGCGAAACTCCATCTTAAATAAAAAAAAAAAAAAAAAGTGAATGGCTTCTTTGCTTTACAGTCCTAGTTCAGGATTAAAAAAAAAAATTCTCATGAGCATGCTCTTCAAATTTTGGTTTTGTGATTTCTGGGGTTTTCCCATTTAATTCCAGATGGAAGGGTGTCATTAAGTTCTCTTCAAATGTAACCAAATATAGTGTGTATTATTATTGCTGGTGGAATACAACGATGGTGAATATCCCATTAAAAACTCCTCCCTAGCTCCTAACCACATTGAAGTTACATTAAAGAGTTGGATGTGTATTGAAAGTATGATAATCTTTTTGGTATAAAATTAGGCTATTGTACAGTCAAAGAGGCCTCTGCGAAGTGTGGTTCCATTTGGTGTTGAGGGCAGCTCGATATCCTGTCACTTTGTCCCCCAACATTGAGCAGATGTTTTCTGAGTTAATGTTGCTCTTCAGTTATCTTTGACAGAAGCAGGGTCTGGTTAAGATCAGATTGTTTAGACTAATGTACATTGATCATGGCATAATGATCACAAGACTGTAAGCCAACTAGACAAGCAAGTGCTGTTGGTGAGTTGTTAGATTGAAAAAACAAAGCAATTGTTTTGAGAATAGCTTCGGTGCCCTGTACTTACATTATAAGACATTGGTTTTGATGTATGCTACTTTTAGATTTACCTGGGAGAACCTTTTTCTTGATAAATAGCTCTAGACTATTCTGCTCTGTGCTGCCGATCCTGCTGAGAAGACCGGGGCCTGAGAGTTAGTGGGAGCCATCCTTCTGGACAGCTAGGGCGTCAAATGCAAAGTTCTCTTGAATTTTAAGGAAGTAGATGATAATCTGTTCTACTTGGGAGTAAGTAGTGATTTTTTTTTTTTTGGTAAATTTCCGAGGTGGGGTTGTGGAACTTACTTTCGTGGTAGTGGTGGACCCTTGAAGCATTTTTGGAAAGTAGATGAAAGAGAGAGTTGTTTACTAATTCTGTTATTTTTACTCAGTGGGTGGTGCTTGAGTGGTGTAATTTCCTCTCTAACATTCTGTCATGTTGCATGTAACTTAGATAAAGCACATTGGCATATAGGAATTTCCCTACTTACTTACCTTGGGGTGTGGAGTGTGTGTGGCTTTGTCAGATGTAATGATGTAATGAAAAATGAAATTAAAAAATGTGACTGAGAGTCCTACTAAAGCCTGAGCTCTCTGGTTTTAAAAAAACCAACCAGCTGTATTGCGATGTCTCACTTACCATACAGTTCACCCATTTAAAGTGTAACAATTCATTGTTTGTTTTTTTTTAACTGTTTGTAAGCTTGTGCAAGCATCACCACAATTTAATTCCAAAACATTCCCATTCCTCAGTCTGCTTTTAGAAACAAGTTATCTATGACTATTTCTTACCATGAGTATGTAGATTATTTGATACACAGCTTTTTATTTTAACTTCTTTATGGATTTACCCCCAGAAAATTTTTTTTTTTTTTGAGATGGAGTCTCGCTCTGTTGCCCAGGCTAGAGTGCAGTGGCCGGATCTCAGCTCACTGCAAGCTCCGCCTCCCGGGTTTACGCCATTCTCCTGCCTCAGCCTCCCGAGCAGCTGGGACTACAGGCGCCCGCCACCTCGCCCGGCTAGTTTTTTGTATTTTTTAGTAGAGACGGGGTTTCACCGTGTTAGCCAGGATGGTCTCAATCTCCTGACCTCGTGATCTGCCCGTCTGGGCCTCCCAAAGTGCTGGGATTACAGGCTTGAGACACGGTGCCCGGCCCAGAAAAAAATTTTAATCCCAGGTTGTCTCTTACTTGTATGAGGTTTTCTGTAATAATACTTTTAACACTTAACTATTGTAATTCTATGAACATCAACTGAAATTTTAGTAATAGCTTATTCTGTAAAAATGCTATTAATAATAGTAATAAAAATATCAAAAAACATTTTGAAGGCATTGCATTACCTGCTGTTTTGGATTATGATCATGCTTTTGTGTATAGTTGAAGATTTTAGTTTTTTGCCAAGCTTAATTTAATTAGGGAAGTAAGTTTGCTGCTATTGCAAAATCATATAATGCATGTTAAATATCAGTTCTCAGTGTAATTTGTTTTTTTAATGCGGCAGCTGGTTTCTAGGCTTAGGAATAATAGTTGGCCGGTTTTCGTACTGCTTTCCTGTGATGCTTGTCAGAAGCTTCTAGTATAGTTTCTTCATTTCTAAGCTTTTGAGACTGATTGTACGCTGCTTATTTGTATATGTAGATAAGTTTCTTGTCTTTCAAGGTCTTTTCAAGAGGTGCTGGAGCAAATTTAGGAATGCAGCATAGTCTAATATTGTTAAGCAGGAATGTGTACCTGAATCTCTTGTGGAAGTACAAAAATTCACCAAGTTGGTACCTCTGGCTACCCAACTCTGGTTTGGAAAACTGGGGTGATCTGCTATCACTTATGAGTTGCACCTCAGCTACAGAACCGTTGTTAATTTATTTATCCTCTAATTGAAAATCTGGAGGTCGAGCTTTCTCATTGATCTTGGTGTAGTTAATGTATTCCCATCTTTTCCTATGTAATTGAGAAAGAGCTTTTGATAGGAAGTAGTATATGGGAAAGTAATTCAACCTGTTGGAATTTTCAACCAAAATTCACTTCATAATTAAATATATTAATAGCACATGGCTGGGAATGAAATAAGACCATGAGTTCCTATTATTTTCTAGCTTTTGTAAGTTAGCTCTCCTTTAAAATGCAGATTTTGACGTTATTCCTCTTAGATGGAAATTTTCTGAGGAAGAATTCCATTTTCTTACGTTTTCTTAGAGGTACATGGGCAAGGTTGTAGTTCAGCACAGCCCTTGGGTTGCTAGGAGTCTGTTACTGGGTCATTGAGCCTTGGGTGGACCAGAAGGCTCACTTTGATGAAGCCTGGGGAAGGGAACTGCCTGGAATTGAATCTCTGCTCTGCTGCTTATCCAGGTTTGCAACTTGGGATAAGTTAGCCCTTCTTTCATGGACTGGTGATATATGGAATATACATTCCGTAAGTGTTCATAGTTTTGTTGTCATTCAGCTGTCTGTATTAGAAATAATGAATTATTAGTCAGTGATTTTCCTGATAACAATCTGCTGTTTTGTTGTCAGATGTAGATTGGAAGCTTAGAGGTTCAGGGTCTTTCATCTAGGTAAATGTGCATTAAAGCATCTATTTGGTGAACATTACTTTTGTGGCATAAAATAGTTTAAATGTGCTTCCCAAAGATCCTGGCTTTCATTAAGGTATTCATTTATTCACTAGGAGAGTAATTCATTTTTTATTACACAGTAGCTTATAGCAGGTGTTAGAAACTCCTGTTAACACTGATGGCAATCAGCATTTAAGTTTTTTCTTTACTGTCTGCTGTTTTGTGGTTTTCCACCATTTATTCTTAATTGTCATATATAGTGGAAGTAATTAAATCCATGAGTCGCCTCGTCTTGTTATAAATGTTTGCACCCCTTTTAAGTTTGCTTGGCTTTCTCAGATTCTGGTTTCAATTAACATGCTTACGCTTTTCTGGGTTTGCAGGGCAGATTAGTAGGCTTTGGTGTGGCTTTTTTCCTTCTTCCTTTCTGCTTTTACGCATTTGGTTGAGGCACCTCTGTACCTAACCCGCTTCTCTGGGAGAAGGGATGTGGAGCCGTCGTTTTAAGCAACCGTTTTGACTTGATCTCCAGGAGCCTTGCTTGATTTTGTTTGTTCTGCTCCAACAACATCTGGATGCTTGTAGTGACCAGCTTGTAGTGGCCACATTTATTCCTATTGAAGTAATTGTAAATTTTTTTTTGGAAGACAGATTCTTGCTTTGTCACTCAGGCTGGAGTGCAGTGGCATGATCTCGGCTTACTGCAACCTCCATCTCCTGAGTTCAAGCAGTTCTTCTCCCTCTGCCTCCCAAGTAGCCTGGGATTCACCCAGCTAATTTTTGTATTTTTAGTAGACACAGGGTTTCACCAGGTTGGCCAGGCTTGTCTTGAATTCCTGACCTCGTGATCCACCTGCCTCCGCCTCCCAAAGTGCGGGGATTACAGGTGTGAACCACCGAGCCCGGCAGTAATTATAATATTTTGTATCAGAAGAAAAGACAGGTGGACTGTTTTCTTAAAGTGGTATTTGAGTGTCATCCCTGAGACATTTCATGGTTAAGAACATGAGAATACATGTTAAGTAACTAAATATTCAGCAGCTACTGTATATTTAAGTAGTTGGGTTGAGAATTTAGCTATAATTTATGGGCACAATGAGGGTGTGGGGAAAAGAAGGACCCAGGTAGGTGGTGAAATGCTATCCTAAACCTTTTGAAAGTATTTAGAAAGGAAGTATGTTGATGAAATGCAGGACTTAACGAGAATGTGTGTGGGGAGGTGGTGGGAAGCATGGGAGAAGCACACATGCTTGATGATGAGAGAAGTGGTTATTTTGTTTCATGCAAGCAAGCATTCTTCTCAGTATTTTAACCTTTTACACCATCAGAATTCATTTTGCCTTCCCTGATTACTCACGTGGTTGGTGAGCAAGCATTTGAGAAAAATATTTTGTTTTCCATGATATGTGTTTAGATTCCTGGGTATACTATCTAATGTATTATTGTTGAGCTTGTGAAAGAAAATGAGATAAAATATGAGATATTCTTTACCGGTTACACCAATGACTTTTTAAAAAAAGAATTCTGTTGGGGTTTAAACATTTCCACTTTGTGTATGTTGGTGGTGATGGCTCAGAAATCCCTTTTACCAGACAAGGAAGCGTATTTGTTATTTTTGAGACAGGGTCTCACTCTGTCACCCAAGCTGGAGTGCAATGGCACTATCACGACTCACAATAGCCTTGACCTCCAGGCCTCAAGTGATCCTCCCACCGCAGCCTTGCGAAAAGCTGGGATCACAGGTGCATGCCACCATGCCCAGCTGACTTTAAAAATGTTTTTGTATTGATGCTGTCTTCCTATTTTGCCCAGGCTGGTCTTGAACTCCTGGGCTCAAGAGGAAGCATCCAAACTGCAGGGATATAGGTGTGAGCCACCACACCCAGCTGCAAGGAAGTTTACTTATTTTAATTTCTTCTCCTCCTCCTCCTCCTCCTTCTCCTCTTCCTCCTCCTCCTCCTCCTCCTTTTTCTCCTCCTCCTCCTCCTCCTCCTTCATTATTATTATTATTATTATTGTTATTATTATTATTATTTTGTGTGTGTGATGAAGTCTTGCTCTGTCACCCAAACTGGAGTGCAGTGGTGTGATCTTGGCTCACTGCAACGTCCGCCTCTTGGATTCAAGCGGTTTTCCTGCCTCAGCCTCCCGAGTAACTGGGATTACAGGCGCCTACCACCGCACCTGGCTAATTTTTATATTTTTAGTATAGACGGGGTTTCACTATGTTGGCTAGGCTGGTCTGGAACTCCTGACCTCGTGATCAGCCTGCCTCAGCCTCCCAAAGTGCTGGGATTACAGGTGTGAGCCACTGCACCCGGCCAATTACTTCTTTTATTTCTGTTTTTTTCTATGAATATTCATTACAGTAGATAATCTTTGTGGGAGTGGTTCTCAGTGTTTTCTAAATTGTATTTTATAAACTTCCATGGACTGGGACTGGTTCAGTCTTCATAAGCTCATAGAAATGGTTTAAAGTTTGAACTGGATTTAATATTTTTTTCTAGAAGTTAACTTGTGGGTTTTCTGTTCCTCTTCTCTTCAGTTATACTTGAAAGGGCAGAGAGAATTACTCCTGCTTTCTTCTCAAGTATAAAAACGTCAAACATTGTTCTTTATTCTTCACTGAAACCATTACAGGTAAAAAGCCCACAATCAAGCTTTTGCAGACCCAGCTCCCAGCTAGATGAGAAGCAGCTGCAACAGGAGAACTAGTGTGGGGAGCTCGGACCAGAGTAGGCTTTGCTGCTTAGGTTTAGTGGTTACTATTTTCTGCCTCTTTGTGGATGGAGAGGTGGAGGGGGATGAATTAAGCCAATTAATTGGAAAATAAATATTTATTTCAGTAGCATACCATGTGAAGCAAATAGGATGGAAGTTTAAGACTTGTTAATTAAGACCATGAAAGGAACTCGATGGACAATGTTGAAAAGGGTTTTCACGTTAATTGTGTGTGTATTAGGAATGGAAAAACGTTTTCATTGAGATTCCTTAAACTATATTGCAACATGAGTTCCCCTCTTGACCTTGCAGCTTATGTTGTTCTGCTTTTCAATACTAAAAGAAAAATCTGGATCCCATCTATGAAGTCATAGCTCATTTTGGGGTGATGTGGTAGATAGGTCCTGGTTAGTTTTGAAGGACCTAATTGCTATATTAAGTTTTGTTTTCTAATCCAAGATGGTAACTTTTTATTGGAGATGGGAGATACTAAACAAAAATGTTCCATCTGGATGGAATTTTGTGGGCAGGTAAATTTTTAGTGTCTCCATCCACAACCACAGCAACATTATGTGCCCTAATTAGCTATTTGTGTGAAGAGGGCCCAACTGGGGTAGCCAGTGAGAATGACTTGAACGTTTTCAGAAGAACTATTTGCAGGTTGGAAAATTCTCACTTCTATTTCCAGGATTGTTCAGTCTGGAGGAATAGTACAAATTAAAGTGCACTGTTTTAGAAGTGGTACTGGGTTTTGGCATTGGCAGCTGCATAATTGCAGTTTTGGCCAAAGATCACTGATGGCTTTTGGCTCATCACGCATGAGGAGCTCCTGCAGGAACACTGAAGAAAAAAGGAAGGGATTCCATGAAGGGAAGTATAAACCAGGGCAGAAACACTGAGCTTCCCATTTCCTCTCCCCCAGCCCACTGCCCCTTAGGCTAGTGCTGCATTCTATCAAAAGACAGAAGGAAAGATGAAGGCTGGGGATGCTACCTCCTTCCCGCAAGCAATGCCTTATTCTGGCCTTCAGCTTAACACATCATCTCTTCTAGCTAGAATCCTTGCAGGTACTCTGTTTTGGAGATGAGACAGACACCGTTGAAATGTATATACAATGACAGAGTTTATTCTCAGGCTGTGATTCTGCATCTTTTGCCAAGGATGTCAAACCTGGATATTCCCGATTCTTGTGGCAACGTGTTATTGGTTAGATGAGGAAAGTTAACAGAGATTGGTTGAGTGGAAGTAGCTGGGTCCATCATGTCTTGGATCTTAATGTTGTGTAAGTCTGCTGGATTGTTTGTTGAACTCTGCAAGCCCAGCATCTGTTTCAACACACGGCTGGAATTTGGGGAGACAGCCTCCTCCATTAAGCTCCAGGGTGTGACCTGAGGCATACATCAGTACAGTCACACAGTCATGATAAGTAAGGTCTAAGGGTAAAGTCACAGAATCATGATCAATAAGGTCTAAGGGACCGGGAGACCAATATGCTGTTATTTTTGTGCTGCATGTTGACCACGCACCTGAAATAAAGGAAATAGGCTGTGTTTTGCCGTATTTCTGATGAAGGCAGGTCTGTCCTGGCTCACTCAGTCTTGAGCTGGAGATGTTAATCAAGAAGTGCATATAATCAGGTGTCCACCTTCATTAGTAACATGGAGACTCTATAGCTAGTGGGAAGAACTTTGGTGTTACTGACCAGTGGTGATCATAAATTATGATACTTCATTGATTCCAAGATGTGCTTGGTTTTCACATTTTAAAATGCCTAAAATGAGAAACAACCCAGTTTCGTCAGTCACATCGCCTGAGTGTGAGTTAATTTGGTCCAGGTTGTTAATAACTTCATCACCACATCATTGGCCCTTCACCGATTGCATTTAATTGCTATTTAAACAAGATTCGCATTGATTTCATTTCAATGCCAAATTATATTTTAATTTTTTTTTTTTTTGAATTGACAAAGGCATAGAAATTGAGTGGCAGCAAGGCTGTACATTTGATTTTAGTGAAATAAATATTTGGTGTGGGAGGAATGACCAAAATTTCACTTTTGATTGCAAAACGACTACCAAATATTTTTGGCAACCTAATAACAGGAAGATGATCCTTAAATAAAGTTATGTTAGGCCCTCAAGGATTGCTTGCTTATTCCAGGGTAGCTGGAGGCAGGAGAAATTGCCACATCCTTGTACCTAAAAGAGATTTCAAAGTAAAAAAAAAAAAGTGGATATCTTGGATTAAGGATTACTAAATAGCAGTCATGTTTTCAGTTTGAGTGGTATGTAATAAAATGCGAATTTCATATTTGAAGGTGCCTTTTTGGTTAACAGAGAGGATGTTACCGAAGACCTACTGTGTTCATTTGGTATGAGGAAAACAGAGGTCACCCCAGGGAGCCAAGCATTTCTGAGTAATACCAACAGTAACTAATGCTCTGAGAGGGTCTGGTGAAAACTTATCCCAGGTAAAGAGATGCTGAAAGGTGAATATGAGTGAGTTAGGGGAACAGCTGGGAGGATTCTGGTCAGCCTCTTGTTTTTGTTCCCACCAATAGCTACCAGGTAGGGATTGCTGGGTTAAATAGTCAAACTGGAAACCTTCCTTCTAGCTGGGACCCTCGTGGAATGACATTGGACTCATGGAGCAGGAGGCCTGGGTCTCATCCCTGCTCTGCTCCAAATGGGTTCAAATGAGCAGGCCTTTCTGGGTCTCACTTTCCTCATGTAAAATGGAGGGGTGGCATATGCAAATGTTGGTGTGTGTGTAGCATCTGTTGCTAGGAGTAGGTGCATTTATGTCACACAAGGCCACTGACTTGCACCTGTGTTCTGGAAGCCACTCCCATTCACCATTGGATTCAATTTAATCTTCTTGGGGAAGTGACCAATGTATGGATTCAACTGGGAAGTTATCCTGGGCTTCTGATGAGTTGCTGTGTGGTCCAGAGAGGCACACACTTTTGTGCAGCCTTATAAAATGGGATGTTTTGGCATCTGTAGCTGCTTCCCTTGGCAGGGAGCGACGGCCTGAGTCACTCGCCCTCTTGCTTCTTCCAAGTGCTCTCCGCTCCCCGCTTCCCTGTGCTGATGACATACTAGGAGATTCTCTCTTCAAACTAGTGTTGACTTGGCTTGAGAGATGGTGGTATAAAGGAGTGATTACTGTTGTACATATTCTTTTCCAAAAGGATAATCACTGTGCCGAATCTGAGGCCATGAGGCATTTAAAATAGATATTGATATTTCTTCCTTTTTAATTTTTTTCAGTAATAGTTCTCCGTCTTTTCTCTCCGATGTAATGGAGGAACACAGCTCTTCATTGCAGGCTTATCTTCCCCGTTGCCCTCCTGAAATCATGTTAGTTTCTTGAACCCAAATTAATTCATTGGCATGTTATTCATTATAACAGAAAATATTAAAGGCTGCTAAAATCTGAGCCATGATGCTTAGCTGAGATTCCTGAAAGACTATAATTTTAACAAGGAAGGCTCTCTTGTTAAGAAACTGTGTAGCCCCCTGCCTCCCTACCCCGTTCTCAATATTAATGTTACGTTGTCCTCTGTCTGTAAGCTATTTCCTGATAGCGTGCATTGTCATTGGAGAGGAAGACTATTTTTTCCCCGGCTCAGATGTAGGTTACTAAAAAGTCCCCAGAGGACCACATGATCCTCTGAGGACCATATGATCCAGGAATAGTGAAATAGTGAAAGGAAAGCTCAAAGCATGGCCTGGGAGGTCTAAGTCAGGGATACAAATGAAGCTCTGCATCTTGGGATTTCCTTGCAGATCCTTTTCCTGCACTTCAGTCTTTTCCACCTTACTCTCCTTTAACCTCCTGGAAACATGAAGTTGTCTCAGTGTCTATTAAGTAGTTCACGTGGCTGTAGGGAGCAGACAGTGGTAGTGTGCTTCCAGCTGGCAGAACAGTTCAAAGGCGGGGTGCAACCTCTGCTTTTCCCCCCTCAGACGTGACTATAAGTCTAAATTCACGGTAAATAGTTAATATGTGCAGTGGAGTAAGTTTTGTAAGTAAATCCGCATAGCATAGCGCCGCGAGGTTACTTATTAAGGCTATTGAGACATCAATACATCTTTTGCTTTTATTGCTGAACAATATTCTGTTGTATGGATATGTCCCATTTTATTCATTCGTCAGTTGATGGACACCTGGCTGAGTGTTTTCCATGTTATGTCATGATGAATAATGGTGCTGTGAACATTTGTGAGCAAGTTTTGGTGTGGACTGGTTTTCACTTTTGGGTGTATGCCAGGGAATTGAATTTCTGGGTCACATGGTAACCTTTTGAGTAATAGCCTTTTGAGTATTTTTCAGAGCCACTGTATGATTTTACACTCGCACTGCTGTTTGAGGTTCCAATTTCTCTGCATCCTTTCCAATACTTATTGCCTGTCTTTTTAGAAAAAAAGTTATTGTAGTAGGTGTGAAGTGGTATCTCATTGCTGCTGTTTTGATTTGCATTTACCCACTAATGGTGTTGATTATGTTTTCATGTGTTTATTGTTCACTTATATACATTACAGTAGAAATCTTGAGCTTAATTCATATCATTGTACCTATTATGAGAAAGCTTTGATCCATTTGTATCTTATTTAAATTTCCACTTAAATGGTGGTTTTAAAAAGAGCAGTCTGGGGACAAAAATACCTATTTAGGAAAAAATAAATATCATTATTGAGGAAGGTCTCTTTCTGAACAACAACAACAAAATAGTATTCCAAAATGTAATGCCAATTGATTATGGTAAATTAAGTGTTCTAGTAATAAGCTGCAGGCTCAGAAGTTAGGGAGCCTATCACATTAGAATGATCCTATTCCTGATTGGAATTCCATGTTTCTCTTTATTGAGAACTCAGAACAATTGTAAACCCCTTCAACCAATTCTCTACTCCTCCTACCTCTTCAGGATTTCAATGCAAAGAAAGAAAAATTCTTTTCAGTCAAAACAATTACTTTTTTATTTCTAGGGAAACATAACAGAGATGGTAGTTTTGCATCAGTTGGAGCCACCAATTATTTTTGACCCACTCAGGTGTTCATACTTCGTTAGTAGGAAATTCAAGAACCTGATCTTTTATCTACAGTAAAATAAAAACAAATGAGGAAAAAATATCTGCCATTCATGTTCCTAAAGCCTACAGTTCAAGATAACATTTCCCTCTGTGCCAGCACATCCTTGTATAGCCTTTTCAGAGTTCAGCATGGGGTATATTTCAATGGCAGCAAGTTCTGTCTTGTTCACAGGTGTATCTAAGTACAAGGGGTTTTGCAGATAGGATTGATCAAGGATCATTAGAAGAGTATCCAGGTGAGCCCAGTGTAATCACAAGGATCCTTATAAAACTGTCAGAGCAAAAAGTGAGATGAGAAAACAGGACCGAAGGTGGGAGTGGTGCAGTTTGAGGATGGATGAGGGGGCCATAAGCCAAGGCATATTAGCAGCCATGAGAAGCTGAAAAGGGTACGGTATTGGATTCTCTCAGAGCTTGCAGAAAAATCCAGCCTTGGTAACGCCACCAGCATAGTGAAACTGATTTTGGACTTCTTAGTTCCAGAACTGTAAGAAAATTTGTGTTTTAAGACACAAATGTGATAATTTGTTAACAGCAACAGGAAATTAGTACATACTTTAATGCTTTCTTTGTCCTTTATTAACACAGGAGTTAGACATTTGATGTTACTGCTTCAGCAAGCAACACTTTCAGGCACACTTCTAAAAACTTTCAGTGTATTATATACACAGCAGGCATTCAAGCACAGATAAGGAAATGAGCATGTACTTAACATTCCCCAAGGTCACAGAGCCAGTAAGCAGCAAGCTGGGATTTGAACCCAGACCCCTGGACTCTAAAAGTGTTCAGTATATCGAATGCTACTTTGATGGTTTTGGCCACATGATTGGTGAAATTCAGCTGGTAATGTAGTTAGGAAACCGTAGAATACATACCCCTACAAGTAAGAATTGTGTGGTTGATAAATGCTGTAAAGAATGTTAAAGGAGTTACTTAGACTGGGATATAGGCTGGTCAGAGAAGGCTTTGAGAAGGTGATATTTGAGAACTGAATATTTTAAGAGAAGAGCCAGGGAGGTGAATTTCAGGTAGGGAACAAGCACAAAAACGTTGGTTAGGCTATGGATTGCTGACCATGATAAGAGTTCAAGAAGGAAATAGTTGAAAATCCAGAGGAATGTTCATTGAGAGCATTATATGAACCCTCCCTCCCATTGTGTGGATTTGGTCACTGACTGGGTGTCATGCAAACGGTCAGGAGGGGAGCAAACCTTACACATTCCCATTCTGCCTTTTGTGAGTAGAAAGCTTACAGGTCTCAAAAGTAGTTAGCATAAGTTATAATGCAATTGTCTGCCTGTACTTTGTATTGATAAGCTACTTTTTAAGTGATACTTTGTTAGAAATTGTCAATGAATTTGATAACATCAAAAAATGCAAGGTAATATTTTGGATTACTACAGCTGCAATGTGTGTAGAAATTGTAAAATTTTTACTCAAAGTGATTATGATTTTGTTTTGCGTATTAGTTGATTTTATAGCTAATGTTAATACATTCTAGAACTTTCATATGGGAATAAAGTACCGATTTCATTATTCACACACAATATCTCAAAAGTAATTTTAAGTAAAATTTGAATTGAGGTTAGCTGATTTATTTTTGCTTATGTAAAAATCACGTAAGATTCACTGTTTTAACCATTGTAAAGAGTACAGTTCATAGACTTTTAGTACTTAGTGCATTTCTTTCTTTCCTTTTTTTTTTTTTTTTTTTTTTTTGAGACAGTGTCTCACTATGTCACCCAGGCTGAAGTGCAGTGGTGTGATCCTGGCTCACTGCAACCTCTGCCTCCTGGGTTCAAACGATTCTTGTGCCTTGGCCTCCAGAGGAGGTGGGACCACAGGTGTGTGCCACCACGCCTGGCTAATTTCTGTATTGTTAGTAGAGATGGGGTTTTGCCATGTTGGCCAGGCTGATCTCGAACTCCTGACTTCATGTGATCTGCCCACCTTGGCCTCTTCAGGTGCTGGGATTACAGGCGTGAGCCAACGTGCCCAGCCACTTAGTACATTTCTGGAACTTTTTCATCACTCTCAGAAAGAAACTCCATACCCATTAGCAGTAGTCCCGCCTCCTCTCCCAGCAACCTCTGGCAGCCAGCAGTGGATTTTCTGTCTTTGTGGTTTGGCCTGTTCTGGAGACTTCATAGCAATGGAATCCTGCAATATGTGGCCTTTGTGCCTCCCTCTTTCCCTAGGTATGTTTTCAAGGTTCGTCCATGCTGCCCCATGAAATCTTCTAGGTGGCTAAATATCCTATTGTAAGTATATACCATATTTCGTTCATTTTTTCATCATTTGATGGACAGTTGGGTTGTTTATTCTTTTTGGCTATTATGTATAATGCTGCTGTGAACATTTGTGTTCACGTTTTACATGAGAGCCTAGGAGGAGAATTGAATAATTCTATGTTTAACGTTTTGAGGAACCCACACTTGGCCTAAGTAGCTTTCCCACAATCGCTGTATGGGGTTTCCCGTTTCTTCATCTTCACCAGCGTCTGCTGTTTTTCTGCTTGTTTTTATTACAGTCATTCTAGTGGATTTGTCTTAACTTCACGTCTATGGAATCTTTAACAAGTACATATATTTTAACTTCCTATTTGTCACGTGGTACATTGTGTTTCATATGTAAGGGAAAGCGTATTTTTTAGGCAAATTCATAAATATAAGTTTGAAGTGGGAAGGAATGTATTATAGTTTTATTAATGTGCACATTTTCCTAATGTAAATACAGGAACAAGACAAGTGACCCAGTTGTTTTCATTATCTCATATTTGGGATTCTTGTTATTTATGTTACAAACTTTGTTTCTGGGTCAGACGCAGTGGCTCGTGCCTGTAATCACAGCATTTTTGGAGGCCGAGGTGGGTGGATCACCTGAGGTCAGCAGTTCAAGACCAACCTGGCCAACATGGAGAAACCCCGTCTGTATTAAAAATACAAAATTCCCTGGTCTTGGTGGTACGTGCCTGTAGTCCCAGCTACTTAGGCTGAGTCAGGAGTATCACTTGAGCCCGGGAGGCAGAGGTTGCAGTGAGCCGAAAGTGCACCACTGCACTCCATCCAGCCTGGGCAGCAGATTGAGACTCCGTCTCAAAAACAAAGAAACAAAAAACAAAAAAAAACTTTGTTTGTTTCACCGTTATTTGGCTATGTGTTCTAAGTACCTTTTACTCAGTGCAGAGTGAAAGACCGTCTCTAGGAAACCAAGCCTTACTGTGTTCCAAGACTAGGGGCTGCTGCGTCCAGACGTCCTTCGTGGCCTAGGAAATGCATTTTTTCATTGAGTATGTAAAGTCTTAGTGAAGTAAGCTGAATCAGTGCAACCATAAGCATACATCACATGGGATTTTGCAGTAATGAAGTTCACAGTTTTTACAACAGTGCAACTTTGGATCAAATAAATACAGTACAATTTAGACGGACTTGGTTCTGAGGCAAATTTTCATACTCTGAATTCATTCTTAGTCTTTAATCACAGGTTCATTATGGATGTGATTTAAACATTACATGTCAGTGAACATAAATTATAACTTCAGACTGACATTCAAATGGGTCTAGTGTGGGGTCTGGATGGACAGCTGTCTTACATGTTCATTTAAGAGGTATTTGGAGACTCTGAAGCTCTTTGTAAAGGGAAAAGTCTGTCTAAGCAAATGTTATTTATCGATTTTTTTTTTTTTTTAAATTCCCACAAATTGAAAGACCGTTGGTGGAGAAGCTCTGTATCAAATTTAGGGGAGATAATCACAATCCAGAAAAATAAGAAATCTTTTCTCAAATCTTTAAACTGTAGATGCTGGAATTAAAAAAAAAAAATCTTGCTTTTCCTGCAGAAAGTGAGTTGTTACTGGATGCTGTGTTGTGTATTTTAGGAGGACACTGGCATGCTGTATATCCTTGCAGCAGCCCTCTGCAGACCCACGGACACCCCCTTCTCTTGTTGAAGCATCTTCCACATGTGTTTCTTTGTAGCGCACTGAGAAGCAATTCCACTGTCTTCCGAGTTTACTGTTGGCCATGTAATTTTGTTTATGATGTGTTTGTGCTGGTGGTTTTTCTTGTGCTCTGCATTCTGACTCAGGAAGCCCATCTCCTTTTTCTATTTATGGTAATTACTAGAGAGCATTTTATTTTGGCCTGTGGGGCGTGTCCACTGTGTTTCTTTGTGTGGGCACGTATGTTAAAATTGGAAAGTGTTCTCTTTGAGGTCAGGGCTTTTGTAAGATGTTCTAAAAAGTTTGTCAAGCCCCAACTAGCTTTTAAAAAAATGTTGTTTGTGTACTATAACCTGTTTACTATTCTTATAAGCGTTTCTATCATCAACTTTAATGTTAGTAGGAAGAGAAACTGTTTCTCATCTTCATATATTGACTTTAATTAGTGATTAGTTTCTGGTGATGAGATATATTGAATCAAAGATGGTCTGGTTTTTCCAATCTCTCCTTTCTGCTATTATTAAATAAATGAAGAATCACAACACAGTTTCCTGATACTGGTACTAACACAGTGTTTTTGTGTTGATGGTGGATAAGGACTGAGTTACCTCTGACTCAGAGATTCAGGGTTAATGAGATTTTCCTCATTGAGTTGGAGCAACAGAAGCTTTGAATGGATGATAGCTGATTGATTCTGTTTCTTAACGCCAATAGCTGCTCATTTTATGTTTCAATGAATGAAAACTTGTGTCCACTGTAACCTTTTTACTTTTTCTGAGAATAGTGAATTCTCATTTTCAGAGAATTACTGTCAAGAAAAATGTGTGTCAGGCCATTCCTTCTGTGTGCTGTTTAAACAGCTGGTTTCCTTAGTTACAAAGGTTTCCCTTCTTTCTCTCTAGAGTTAGTTACTAAGCTTTTAACACGTACCAGTCTTGATGTTAAGCAGTTGTTGGAATATACATTATTTTAATGCCATGAGGCTGATTTGGGAGGTGGCGGGACTGAATTCTAGAGCAGCCATTCTGAGTTTCTGAGATCTCTGGCACAGGCCATACCCGGACCAGTTAAGTCAATGTGAGGGTGAGGAAATCATTAGGTGGTTTCCAGGGCGGCCATGCCTGACCACTAGTGTTCTAGGAGTGTGCTCCCAGTGAGTGCTGCACAAGCTTGAACACAAACCACCAGCAGTGGCGATAAGAAGACTTGTTAGAAAGATAGGAATGTGGCCTTCCAGGAAATAGAATAAAGAATGTTTTAGGGAGAATCTTTGCTTCAGGAGCTCAAGGTTTATGGAAGAAGAAATTCAAACCACAGTGTGTAGGTATAGCAGCAGGGCGTGACTCACAGGTTAGTAAAATAAAAACTTTTCTGAGTGGGAATGATTTTCTGCAGTTTCCCTACAAGTCCTAGGGTTTACTCCTTTGGATGTTGCGCTGCTGTATACTGTCCCGGCAGCTTTTTTGACTGTACCTCCTGCCCTGATGTGACATCCAGAGGTTGCTTTTCTGGGCTCTTTCTGGATTCATTGACTGGAGAGAAAGTTCATTTCACTGCCACACACATCTTTCTGATTTGCAGCCGCCTGAAACCTGAACAGTCTTGGTGTTGCTCAGGAGAGTATCATGACTATATTTTTAGCTACCCGCGTGGGCAGGCCCTAGGCCAGTGTCACTTCACTCACTTGGCCTCTGCATTTTTCTTATTTGCATTGAAAGCCTAAATATAAATAAGGCTATCTGTGGTAGGGGTGGGGGTGTGTGTTAGAGAGAGGCAGGTGGGGTTGATGATAACCTCAGTGGGTATTAGAATTTCCTCACCAGCAGTGATGGATGGATTTCCTTTTTTCTTTTTCTTTTTTTTTCTTTGAGATGGAGTCTCACTCTGTCTACCAGGCTAGATTGCAGTGGTGCGATCTCTGCCTCCCGGGTTCGAGCAGTTCTCCTGTCGCAGCGTCCCGAGGAGCTGGGATTACAGGCACCTGCCACCACGCCTTGCTAAGTTTTGTATTTTTAGTGGAGACGGCATTTCACCTTCCAGGCCAGGTTGGTCTTGAACTCTTGACCTCAGGTGCTCTACCTGCCTCGGCCTCCCAAAGTGTTGGGATTATAGGCGTGATGAATTTCTACGTCCTCCCCTGTTACATTAGCAAAATCTCATCTCATGAGTTAGGGCTTGTGATGTCAAATGTAGATTTTCAGAGAATGGCTCTTGAGTAATTTCTCTTTCTATCCGAGACTCTTCTGTGTTAGTCATTCTTTATATTTTATACATTTCTGTTTTATTCCTTTATAGTATTTATTTTATTTTATTTTTTTATTTTATTTCATTTTTGAGACTAAGTCTCACTGTGTAGCCCAGGCTGAAGTGCAGTGGCACGATCTCTGTTCACAGCAACCTCTGCCTCCTGGGTCCTGGTTCAAGCAGTTCTCCTGCCTCAGCCTCTCAGTAGCTGGGATTACAGGCACATGACACCATGCCCAGCTAATTTCTGTATTTTTTTTTTATAGAGATAGGGTTTCACCGTGTTGGCCTGGCTGGTCTTCAACTCCTGACCTCGTGATCTGCCCACCTCCGCCTCCCAAAGTACAGGGATTACAGGAGTGAGCCACTGTGCCCGGCCTATTTATTGTATTTTTGTGAGACAGAGTCACACTCAGTCGCCCAAGCTGGAGTGCAGTGGCTCGATCATAGCTCACTGTAACCTCAGAACTCCTGTGCTCAAGCAGTCTTCTCACCTCAGCCTCTGGAGTGGCTTGGACCACAAGAATGTGCCATCATGCCTAATTTTAAATTTTTAGCTAATTTAAAATTTTTGTTGTAGAGATGAGAGTCTCTTGCTCTATTGGCCAGGGTTGTCTTGGACTCCTGGGCTCAAGCAGTCTTCTTACCTTAGCCTCCCAATGTGTGAGAATTACAGACATGAGCCACTGCGCCCAACCTAGTCTTTATATTTTAAAGCGTCGTTTTCCCAAAGGTTCTGAAAACCTTGTTAGCCAAAAAAGGCACAGCGGGGTCCGCCAGCCTTGACTTGGATTCACTCTTGACTTTTAAATCAATACGTAAAGGCTTTTGTTTTGTTTTGTTTTTTGTTGTTTTGCTCTTCAGTAAATTAGGGCACCTAAATTTAGATTGTGAGTTTCAATTAAAACCACCTAACTACATTCATGTCTCTAGACTGAACTGATACTTTCTCTAGGGTCTGTAACAGGTAACAGCACATTGAAAAATTCAGTGGAGGTGACTCTATTTACTGAGATGAAAACCTTTGGATGTATTGCTGTTTCATACACTCCACATCCAGTCTCTCAGCCTTCTCTTGGCCCAGTCTTGTTCCAGAATATAACCAGTTGTCAGTCTTTTGCACCAACCTGGTCCTCATCTCTTGTACAGGTAACTGCCTCAGCCTCCCTTGTTTTTCCACACCACCGTCCCCCGTGATTTACCCTCAACACTGCAGTCAGTGCTCAAAGTCTGCTACTTCTTTGCTCCCAAGTCTCCAGTGGTTTCCCATGTAGAGCAAATTTGTTATTTTCCCCACTTCCTCCTCTGTCCTTTCACACACATCACCCGAAGTGTAAATGGTAAATTTCTACATACATCCACTTTGCTTATAACACATCTTTTGTTTCTTGTATGATTGCAAATTGTAAAGATAGGAAGAATTGTAACTTTGCTTCTTGATAGCCATATTTGCATTCCCTAGCAACTTTAACTTAAAATGAGGTTGTAGGTATGCCATGCCACCTTTTTTTGGGGGAGGAGGTGATCAGTCCTCATGGCTTTGGGTAAGCATGAATTTCTTCATGAAACCCCCAAACTGCCACATTATTCCAGTGTTATAGAGCTAAACATAACTGCAAGAAACCTCATTCTGCATAAAGGAAGAAATGTTGGAACTGGCTGGGATGCACGGACCAAAGAAAAGGTTCAGTTTTGTTTAGGTAGGTGAAACAATGGTGATTGTTGCAAAGTATTGTTAGAGATAGTTAAATCTTGTCTTTGGAGGGGGAGGATTTTTTTTTTTTTTTTTTTTTTTGAGACGGAGTCTGGATCTGTCTCCCAGGCTGGAGTGCAGTGGCGCGATCTCAGCTCACTGCAAACTCTGCCTTCTGAGTTCAAGTGATTCTCCTGCCCCAGCCTCCGGAGTAGCTGCAACTACACATGTACCAGCATGCCCCGCTAGTTTTTGTATTTTTAGTGGGTTTCACCATGTTGGCCAGGCTGGTCTTGAACTCTTGACCTCAGGTGATCTGTGTGCGCTGCCCCTCTCCCCTCCGCCCCCAGCCTCTCAAAGTGCTGGGATTACAGGCGTGAGCTGCCGTGCCAGGCCTGGAAGAGGAGCAATTTAACTTGTTGAAAATATATCAGTTTAAATGTTATTGAGGTCTTGTCCCAGGGTTACATAGGATCATGGATTCTTTGCAATACAGAATGAACAGCCAGCCTTAGGTCATTAAGTGAAACAGACATAGCTGGTAAATCAAGACTTGTTTATTTCTAGGTGCCAACACATTGGTATGAAAAAGAATTGAGAATGGACTTTTATTCTTGTCTCTTGAGAAAGGCAGCTCTGTTTACTGTAGCAATACTATTGAAGTCATGATTAGTATGCAGTTAGTAAACACTGGCATTTGTTTGGACGTGGGGTCTGAAGATGAGAGCTTTTGCCCCTAGGAGATTCTCATACCTTATCAATTAGGGATGTTGGTAGTTGTGTGGAAATTAAAGCCTGTAAGGGAAGTTAGACTGATGATAGGCCTTCATGGCTCTGCAAGGAAATTCAGAGGTTTCTTCTGCAGATTCTGGAGAGGCATGGAAAGGCTTCGGTAGGGGAAGTAGTGACACGGATGGAGTTATTGCAGCGTAGCTGTGTTTGTAGAGAAAGAACGTGGGATACATGGTTGAAATTGAGATTAGTTGGTGGTAGAGACATTTTAGATTTCTTCTCTTTGGAAAGAAATGAGATTTCTGTTTTAAATATGTATCCAAGGAGTTGAGAGACAGGCAAATGTCAACAATGAGAAAGAAAGTGCCAAGTCCAGTTTAGATTTCTAGACCAAAGCAGCCAGGAGGGTGGTGTGGAGAGGGTTGTGGTGGGGAGTGAGGAGATTGTCAAGAAGATGATTTAGTAGTCATCGGTATTTAGATTATGATTGGAGATAAGGGGAGGTCAGAAGAATCAAACTTGAAGGTGGTGGGGGTGATGAAACAGCAGAAAAGATATTTTAGTGTGGCAGGAAATCCAGGGGAGAGTCCAGTTGCCAATAAAAAGTTTGCGTTCAATTTGGCAATTACAGTGTTTCTCATGGCAGTGAGAACAGTTTTCCTGGAAGACTAGGATGAAAGTTGAATACACTTGTATGTCTGGTGTTCGAACACCAGCACTTCTCACATGTAATCCCTGAACCAGCAGCATGAGCTACACCTGAGAGAATCTCAGCGAAAGGAGGCTGCGCACAGTGTCTGTTCACAAGCCCTGTGTTTCTGATGTCTGCTCAAGTTTGCCACCATTGCCTTAGACAATTTTTGTTTTACACATGAGCCACTGTAAGATTCACAGAATTTCAGAATTGGAATCCAGGCTTCTTTGTACCTGTCGCTCACTGTTCTCTTGCCACCTGCTACCTGTTTCCCTGTGTTGTGTCTTGGAATGGCTTTCAAGTGCCTGCTGTGTGCTGGACTCATTGCTATGTGGCAGGAACATAAAAGGCTTGTAAGACAGACTAGTCAGGATGTGATCTGTACTACTTCACACCTCTGAACCTCAGTTTCAGAATTTAAAAATGTTTGTGTAATAAGTATGCTAGTTGTAAAATGTGGAAGAGAATATGTACAGGAAATGTGTGTGGCCTGTCGCTTGGTGGACATACGTTATTAGTGGGAAATGCTGTTTGGAGGGGAAATGGGCATCAGAATGGTTTCTGGAGACCCATACCTGTAATGAAAGGACGCCAAACCCAGGGTGGTTGTTAATTATTGGAAGGGCTGGAGGACACGGGAAGGAGTTAAGGCGTGAGACAACTTCACCTGTTTCTGGAAAAAATAAGGCAGTATGTCAGTTTATGTTAAGTCCAAGGACAGAGTTTATTTGTAGACTTTCTGTTAGTGTGGAAATTTGCATAAGATAGACAAAAATAAATGGGTGGTTTGTAATATAACATGACCAGAGATAACCAGTCTTGTGACAATATACGTATACTTCTGCTTATTTCCTTGCTGGGGTTAGGGTGGGGTAGTCAGTCAGGCACTGATCTCATAAAATGATCCCCCAGCAGTGCCCTGGGTCCTGGTGGAAGAAACAGCAGCCATCGCCCACAGGTCCATAATTCTAACCAGCTCTGTGAGTAAGGGGCAGCCGTGAATCAGATCAAGCTGGTTTGGGCCACCCTGTGGGTACTTGGAGACTGGCTGGTGGAGAGGACTGGCTTTTGTCTGGCCTTAATCCCGGAGGCTTTATTTTGTAGTGGTTTCTTTAGGAAAGGATTTGAAGGCATAGGAAAACAGTGTGTCTTCAAGGCTTTGTGGACAGACTTTACTTTATCTTCAGAATGTCATATACGTTTCCTGCAAAACCTCTAGAGGCCAGATGTGGCCCGCAGGATTGGAACCACTTCCAGCCAGGAGAGTTGTATGAGTGGATGTCTGCGCTTTGAATAGTTCTTGCCTGCTTTAGACTCGAATTTTCTTGTGAAAGGTTTCTTGTCTCCCACGGTTTTCTTGCTAAATGGAGTAACGCATAAGGCACATACTTTGAAGACTCAGGGATGTAGTGAAATGCACTATCGCATAACACACAATGTCAATTGAAACCCCTATCCAGTTGAACACAGATATGTCAGTGCTGTCCAAAAGAACTTCTTGTGATGACGGAGGTCTTCTGTAGCTGTGCTGTCCATTGACAGGTGGGGGGGATTGTGGCCATTGAGTAACTGAAGTGTGACCAGCATGACTCAAGGAGCTTAATTTTAAATTTTAATTGAGTTAATTATAAGTACTTACGTGTGACTAGTGGCTACTATATTAGACGGTGCAGATTAGAATGTGGCATTTGGGGATTTTTTGGGCGTGTATTATAATGAACATTAAAAGGCATTAGTGATTAAAAGATCCGAATTTTAGAACTTCTTTTTAAATAAATTAATGTAAATTCCCAAGGAAATTCTAGTAACATAAATTCCCAAAATGAAGTCATGTAGTTGCACACTGGCCTTGGTGATGTTGAACTGTCTATTTATTTGATTTGATTTTTGAAGACACTGGCCAATCATTTATTTGTAATTTGATTTCCCCGCCACCACTCCTCCAATGAAGGTAAATTGACAATCCAGGTTTCTGTTAGATGCTGAAAGATAATCCTGCTGTAGATGTTGGGTCTTTTTTGATTACGCTGAAAAAGCAAACTGTCAGATCCAGCACTGCAGGAGGGTTTAATGCCGAGTTGCTTGGTTCTGGCTGCTCTGTTCCCTGACTGCACCCTTTAACTATGAACGTGTGGACGTCTTGCTGCCATGCTGCTGCCTTGACGACGGCGGATGTCTGACATGCTCAGACGCAAAAGAGCTGACTTGGCAGCTGCCCAGCAGATTTTTATAAAGGCTCAGTTGGTGGCCGGAGATTCAGCCTGTCAGAGTTGTGTTATGCAATAAATCGTTTTCAGCAGAAGTTCTTAATCCAATTTCAGCTGTAGCTTTTTTTTTTTTTAAATAGGCGGTAATCAAAGATAAGTACACATTATTTAATAGGAGTTTGGAAGAAGTAAAACTCTCCTTGCATAAGCATTTTTAGGCCGTTTACTTTAACCCGGGAAGCATGTCTGTCTGAAGAAATTTGCTGCTTGAAGTGCTTTTAATTTAAACCCTAGGCAAGGGAACATCATTCCCAAGTTCAGTAAATAAGTTTATTCTCTTAGGATGTTTCCTGGCCCCTTATTTCCATTTGTGAATGTTACCCAGGCTTCACCTCATTTGACTATTGACACACTGCTTTTTTCTGGAATTAATTGGAAATTATTAGTACTACTGTTACTTTGTTAAAAGGGAAGAAAAGGTTACTTTAGACAAAGTTGAATTTGTACCTTTCTCATTTTCCTTCATCACCCCCAACCCCGTTTTTGTTTATACTTAATCTGTGGCAAGAATCAACGTTCCCTCCCAATTTTTTATGGTGCTTTCATTTTTCTCTCAAACTGTTGCTGGAACAGGTTTGGCATATCAGGCGGCTACAAGCTGTTTCAAGTAGGGTGATTTAACAGCAGGTATATGAGAAACACGTTCTGAAAATAAAAGGCATTCATGTACAGGATTCCAGTCATTTATCCCTGAGAGGAGGAAATAGCTATCAATCCTTTCCTTGTCCATGGGCCTAGTTTTTTAGAATGTTTTTTTCATTTGCTATTCAGCTCTGTACAGCTGTTATTCATATCCACCACCCTTAATCCCATGATACGACATTCCACGTTGGTCCTTTGGGCATTGAAGTCAGGAACAGCACTTTTTTCTTTTTGAAAGTAGCCACCTCCCTCCACCTGTATTGCTCTGGCAAGGTGGCCGGGAATAGGATATATGCAGGGGGTTGGCGTTGGCAGCTCATCCAATTGCCTTGTCTTAGCATTTCTGTAAATTTTTATAAAGAGGCTGTGTGTTAGGAGATCTTCCTACCTGTGATCCTGAGTGCTCCTTTTCTTGCATCTCCCATGCCCCTGTCAATTCGAAGGCGATTTTTGCATTTCAGCGTTGGTTTTAGGTACTACAGGTTGTGAAGAGCTTTTGATGTCCTGTGCCCCTGCCCCGTGGAAGCAGGATTGGTTTTTGCAGCACCTTCCGTAACTGCGCCTAGGTTGCCACCTTCTGCCTCTTTATCACCAGGTTGTTATTTAAAACATTGGTGGCGGATCTGAATTCCAACTTTAGAACAGATGTGTGTCACACTTCCAGTCCTGCTATGTCTATGTTATATTTATTTGTTTTATAATATTTATTGTAGTAGCTTTATTTCTGTTTGGTGATATGGTTAAAAAAAAAGTCTTTGTGTCATTGTAGGCTTTTTTTTGTTTGTTTTTAATTGATTCAGATCTCCTGGAAGGGGCCTGGTAGAGTTGGTTGACCCATGACCCAGTTTCCACGGGCTGTTTCCCTGTCATTATTACCAGTGCCCTTGATTTGGATAATAAATGACTTGACCACTCTACCTGTGATGCATAAGTGTCTTAGGTAGTTTGCCTGCAAGTGATAGGAAATTAACTATCTTCCATTTTTAAATAGATGTAATTGTCAGAAAATTGATTTTTATTTGATCAGAAATGTGTTTTCCTTTAACCCATGCTTTTTCATCTTTGTTTCCTTCTCCCAAATCAAGATGGCCTGAATTTGAAACCATAATAAAAAACCAAGGTATGAACAAATTGCATAACGACGGTTTGCCAATTCTAGGCCACTAATAGAAAATTCCTACCCCTACTCCCACTTCTATCCCCACTACTACTAATAGTATTTTTTCATATATTATTTACATTAAGCCTCTAAAAACCAATAATTTTAATTTTGCTTTTACCTAGGAGTCATTATGAGTTACATATTTAACATTTCTGGCTACTAATACGTTTCTGAGTTTTGAAATTTTACTTCCTGATCTGGCATTTGCCATGGACTGACTACCAATGCCACATTTGTGTCAAGACACTGGAATTCATCTCTAAAAAATAACTAAAAGTTTCATGATTACTTCCTTTCTCCCATGCCTTTGAATCTAAAGGGAGAAAGCGGCAGTGTGGACCTTATACTCAAGGAAGGCTGAGCAGAGAAATCATGATTATTAAATGCAGGTGGTGCTGAGCTCAGTGCCCAGCAGTGAGCCCCCAGGAGAAGTTTGCTGTTAGTACATTCATGATGGAGTTTTCAAGTCTTTCCAATCTTCCCAGGTGACTCCAAGTATCAGCCTCTGGGTGGCACCCATTCTGCGAGCTTTACTGACCTGGATGTCCCTGTTTTATTGTCCTAATGTACTTGAGTCCTCTTGAGATTTTCAGCGCCCATATGTTTGAAGAGTTGGCTATCACTGGAGAACAGCAGCCTATAAAGGCTTTTCCTTGGTGGGTGAGCCAACCAACCTTGACAGATTACAAGAACTCTTGGTGTAGTTAGATACTATATCAAAACAATCTAGTTTTTAAAAGTGTGGATCATGTACCTTCTTGTCTTGTAAAGCAGTTCATTAACCCGGTCTGAATACAACTTGATTATGGACACATAGCTTTCTGTCAGTGGCCTGTACAGGGTTTTAATTTTATGTTTGTTGTTTTTTGTCTTTCAAATGAGTAGAGGAGAGCATCACAGGAAAATAAAATTGTATCACTGGGAGCTGTGCTTTTGGTTGGATTGGGTCCTTCATTTGGTTCTTGTTTCACGGTGGTGCAATACTTTTACTTGCTTCCTCCCCATCCCCGCAAAGAAACAGTCATCGTGGAGGGTATAGTTAACTGCAAGCTCATGAGATCCTGCATTGTAATGAGACTGTGCATGGAAACAGAATTGTCTTCTTATGTGTTGGATTCCTTCTGGAGGATTATTCACATGTCTGAATGTATATTTAATTCTGGTTGTTGGGTTTTAAAGAGAAGTCATTCCAAGTTGAGTAACCAAAGGAGGAGGGTTTGAGAGACAGTGTCACATAAGGAGTGATGAAAGGAACTCGCATTACTTAGTGCCATGCCCTTTTGGGTGTTTTCCCCTGTGCTCTTTGATCCCTGAAGAGGAGTCAGAGGAAGATTTCTCAGGGTGTATTTTTATAGACACCTGAATTCTGACAGTAATACTGGCCACACGAGATGGACGTTTGAAGCATTCGTCTTGGAGGTTTCATCTTTTCTTTCTGATGGAATATGGGCACAGGATGGGGTCCCATTTTGCAGAGCAGAGCTTCTGAAACTTGAGTGTGTATAGGAATCACCTGGGCATCAGTGCAGATTCTGAGCCCCTAGACCTGGAGGGGACCCAGGAGTCTACATTTCTAACAGGCTGCGGTTAAGGTACAGGTGGTCTGTGGGCCACAACTTGGAGTTCCAAGGCTGTGGAAGGATATGTTGGATCTCTAGCCTGGACGGTCAGCTGTGGAGAGTTGTTCCGTGGTGTTGTCTGATAAAAGGCATGTGATGCTGTCATGCGCTTACTTTCTGAGCTCTGGTATTGTATGTGTCTATTATAGAACTTGGAGCAGTGAGGGATTCTGTTCTCCTTTTTGCCTTTTAGTACAAAGATTCACAGTCCAGCTTAGAGAGAAACGTATCCTTCCATATCCTTGCAACACCAAGTTCTGGCCCACAGACCACCTGTATCTTCACCACTTGGCATAATGCTTTTTACTAATTCTTGTAAAAAATATTATGAGCATATACAAGTTTGATTCCTCACCAATTGCTGTTTTTGATAAGAAATTCTATTATTTTCAAAAGTGGCAATAATCCTGCAGTTTAAAAGGAGCCATCACTTTTCCGCTAAAGGGCGTAATCCTGTGTCCTCTATATTAAGCTGACCAGCAAACCAGAATGGATGGGGCGCTTGCTTTTGGGGGCCATTCCAGAGCGGGCCAAGAAGAAGTCTCTCTATTTTTTGTGCTGCGCTGTCAAACCCTGACTGAATCCACCTGCTGGGGAGCCACGAGGCCTGAAGTGGTTTACAGAAGGCGAAGGGGATAATTTGGATTTTCAGACGGTGAGGTGCAAATGGGATATTAGTTGACTTAAACATATGATTGGGAATGAATTATTGGATTTAGAGGGTGAGGCAAGAGCATCATGAGAGATTGCTGGAAATATAGGAGAAGGAGTCTGAACAGATGTGGTAAATAGGGTAGGAGAAGAGTAGCTGGAATAGTTGGTCAACATTTAGCAAAAGGGAGCGTGACAGAGTTGTTACGTATGTAAGACTATGTGGACATCTGGAATGGCACTTTTTCTTGCAGGGAACACTGCAAAGTGGCTGAGGGAGGAGTGTTAGCAGCCACTGTGGAAGAAGGATGTCTCCACTAGGACACCAGCCTCTGCTGAGAATCAGAGGTGTGGCTGAGCCCCTTGGGATTAGTCTCTGTGGGGAGTGTTTTATGAGGATAGCATTGTGACTTCCGGCACTGGATGTTAGACACTGAGATTAGACACTGGCAGGGCAAGTAGGGGTAAATAAATGTCAGTGGGAACAGTGAGACTGAGCTTTGTTGAGTTTCTAATTGATTCCAGAAGTATTTATTCAGCTCTTACTATATCAGCCATGTTTTGGGAGCTGGGATACAGTGGTGAACAAGAGAAATGATTTCCTTGCCCCATGGTTAAATGGCTAATTAAATAAGACAGCCATTGAGAAAGAAAGTGGAAAGGAAGCTCTGTACTGGATGTATGAGTTTGCTTGACCTCTGATGATAGAGATGTATTTTTTTTTTTTTTTTTTTTTTTTTTTTGAGACTTGCTGGAGTGCCCAGGCTGGAGTGTGTAGTGCCGCTGTCTCAGCCCACTGCAAGCTGGGCCTCCCGGGTTCAAGCCATTCTCCTGCCTCAGCCTCCCTAGTAGCTGGGACTATAGGTGCCCGCCACCACGCCCAGCTAATATTTTGTATTTTTGTTTGTTTGTTTGTTTGTTTTTAGTAGGGATGGGGTTTCGCCGTGTTAGCCAGGATGGTCTCGATCTCCTGACCTCGTGATCCGCTTACCTCAGCCTCCCAGTGTTAGGATTACAAGCATGAGCAACCACGCCTGGCCATATCTGGGCTGTTTTTAAGAGCGTTGGGTACTGGTTGATCCTGAGTGAAGAATGATATAGCCAGAGCAGAGTTAGCATTAAACTGGAAGGCTATTTCTTCTGGCCTTCCTCTCCCGCATCTTGGATAGGTTGAGTGCAGGCACACCTTTGCTGTCTGCATCTGGGATTCTGCTAGAGGGGTATAAGGTTAGGATGATTCCCCATGACTCTACAATTGGGAAAGGCAGCTTAATTGGGACTATTTGGAATTATTACCTACTGGTCTATCTCTTGTGAACAGCACAGAGTCAACGCATCTGCTAGATTTGTGTCTTGCATCAGCATTGAGGGAGCAGGTGACAAGTCTCAACCAGCACTGTAGATTACAAAAGAACGCTTGTGTGTTGTGTGTGTTTTAAGTTTGAATTTTAATGTGTAGCATTTGAAACCCCATAATCTGTGTCATGGATTTGCTTCTCCTGTATTTAAAATACTTTCTAGGTGTAATGAAGCTGCTTATGTCAGTAACTGAACCTTAAATGCACTTCCTTTGCTGCAGTTTTCATCTCACATGGTTTATGTTTTAATTAGACATTAGTTGTAGGGGAATAATTCTCTCAACTGGAGCCTGAAGTCAGGGTGAAGGCACCAGCCTGCACAGGATGCAATAAATCGCCATGAGAGTTTTACATTGAAAGCTATTTTGGGGCCTTGTAATTTATAAACTGTGTATATGTAGGAAATAATAGTTTATCATCTCACGTCATTGTTTGTTGTGGAGATTCGAACAATGAGAGTAGGAACCTGATGGTGATGAAGAGAATTCTGTCTGACAGCCTTTATGAATAGACTGAGGCTGTTGAAGAGGTAGATTTCAGCCTAATAAGCATTAACTCCTCCTGCAGTTAACACTATCATTCAGTTGCAGCTAATGTATTAGGAGAGCTTTCTTGCAAACCCAAGGGAGTTGCTGTAAAGATTAATTCAGCTACATCTTGCTTTTCATGTGTTGTGGTGTCAAGCCAGGTGTTTTACTTAGGTTGGTTATTTGGGTTCCTGCATTTTTCTGGTTTTTAAGCATTTGATTGGGAGGGTCTCCAGTGACCTACACTCAGTAACAGGTTAGAAATTGTGTTTCTGTTGTTAGGTTGAGGCAAGGTTTACTGGGTTCTCTTAGCCTTCATGTCTGAACCCTGACCCCTACCCTGGTCTGTGGATGTCTTGCTGTCATGGGGAAAACAGTTCCTTCTTTTAGAGGCACTGCCCAGCAATCGGAAATCTCAGCCTGGCAGGCATCTGTGAGTGAAGGATGTCAAGGAGAAGGTGGAAATCCTAGTTCTCTTAGGCCTTTCTTCCTCTTGCTGTAGAAGATGGAGAATTACTCTCATTCTAGGAAATCCTTGAAGCTTAATGAAAGTGCAGCTTAAGTTATTTAGGGCTTAGAGTCTCTATGTGGTTGGATTTCTAAAACGAAGTTTGTATTTATGCAGAGTATAGGAATGTAAGTGCTGGAGGAGACCTCAGATCATTTAGACTTCTCATTGAATCCCATGAAAGTTTTCCCTGATCCTTCAGTGTTAGGGAGGAAAAACCAATTCTTTGGTATAAACCAGTAAAACAGCATCAGACTGCCCATGAGATATTTGGCCTTCTCCTTGAACAAAGGGAACCTGAATATCCAAAATACCCAAAATCATGATTTTACCTGGGATATTAATGTTTTTATTATAATAATAATTATTATTTTTAGACAGAGTTTTGCTCTGTCTCCCAGGCTGGAGTGCAGTGGCATGATCTCAGCTCACTGCAACCTCCGCCTCCTGGGTTCAAGCAATTCTCCTGCCTCAGCCTCCCGAGTAGCTGGGACTACAGGTGTGCACCACCACTCCCAGCTAATTTTTGTAGTTTTTTAGTAGAGACAGGGTTTCACCATG
Source organism: Macaca fascicularis (assembly GCF_037993035.2). Classification (NCBI taxonomy): domain Eukaryota; kingdom Metazoa; phylum Chordata; class Mammalia; order Primates; family Cercopithecidae; genus Macaca; species Macaca fascicularis. The sequence goes on along the minus strand of NC_088378.1, from coordinate 157,580,263 downwards.
TTGACCAGGATGGTCTCAATCTCTTGACCTTGTGCTCCGTCCGCCTTGGCACTCCCAAAGTGCTGGGATTGCAGGCGTCAGCCACTGCGCCTCACCGTTTTTCTTATTCTTCTAAGGCCGAAAGTATCAGTGCTCAAATGCTTTCTTTCCTTTCCTTTCCTTTTCCTTTCCCTTTCCCTTTTCCTTTTCCCTTGTCTTGTCTTTTCCTTTTCCTTTCCTTTCCTTTTCTTTTTTTTTTTTTTTTTTTTGAGACTGAGTCTTGTTGTGTCACCCAGGCTGGAGTGCAGTGGCACGATCTCAGCTCACTGCCACCTTTCTGTCTAGGTTCAAGTAGTTCTCCTGCCTCAGCCTCCTAAATAGCTGGGATTACAGGCGCATGCCAACACGCCCGGCTAGTTTTTGTATTTTTAGTAGAGATGGGATTTCACCATGTTAGGCTAGTCTCGAACTGACCTCGTGATCTGCCCATCTTGGCCCCTAAAAGTGCTGGGATTACAGGCGTGAGTTACGGCGCCTGGCCTGCTTTCATTTCTAAAATGAACTTTTATAAAATGCTTAAGTCTTTGATGTAGGTGTGTGAATGTAAGTGCTTCTTAGATTAACAGTGTACGGATAGCTACAGAAGAGAACCTCTCAATATCCTTAGCCATGTGAATCATCATCTATTAATAAGAACTGTAATGACTTAATCTTGCTGGTTCTTTAAACATGTATCTCTTCCCATTTACCTTGCTTTAGTGACTGTTGTCAACCATGTCTGTCTTTCCACCTCTTGCTCTGCCTCAAGTCCCTGTATAATTTTTTCTTCCCTCTTTAGTGCTGTCTTTCTTTATATCTTTATGACTGGAATTGCTGGAATAGTCTCTGGGCTAGCTATTCGTTTTTGGTCATCTCTGCATTCATACTGTTAATTCTTAAGAACTTGTATTTGATCTGGAGCAACAGACATGAGGTTGCCAGTTTGAAATGAGGCCTTCAAGATCTGTCATTAATGTGTACATTGCCTCCTTCTGCACTAATCTCTCCTTTTATTTGGGATTCTTTTACTTAAGTGGCCAATGCGGATGCAGTTCCACATCTTCTGACTGGACTGTAAATTTCTTGAGTGCACGGCACCTGTATCTGCTATATCCTTTGAACTCCCAAGGGAGACAGCAACATTTTTAAGAATTCCGTACATATTTGTATTGCAGTGTACGTTCTGGCATTGCTCACTTTATAAAACTCAAGTAAAATGATTCATTATCCTTCTAGTTGTGGGTATAACAACACCTTTTTCTGAACTTTGTCAGAAATATAAAACTATTACTAGTTGATGAACATATTTGGGTTTGGGACGTATAAAGAAGTGAGATGGTTGTGTGTTGCTTTCATTCTTTTTAACAGCCTGTGGTTTCACTTTTGTTCGAGGCCTATTCAGAAAGGTCATTGTCCCTTTACCTTAAGGGTGTAATTCTGACCTTCAGAACTGGGTCGTGGTCACACAGTACTTGTTTGGCAATTCCTTTACAATAAAGTTTATTTTGACTCTGAATATTGGCTTGCTTTCTATTCAGTAACTCATCTCTTTTCTTATGTTTCTCCAGGATGACAGTGATGGGATTCCGTGGTCAGAAGAACGGGTGGTACGTAAAGTCCTTTATTTGTCTCTGAAGGAGTTCAAGAATGCCCAGAAGAGGCAGCATGGGGAAGGCCTTGCTGGGAGCCTGAAAACTGTGAATGGTGAGTTGACTCTTGGAATAGCTCGTTGGAATGTGCGATATCTCTGGACATGGACTTGGTTCTGAATTGGATGTGTTCTGGCAGCTTGTGCTTCCTAGTCTAGGCACCTAAGGGCAGTCTGTGGGCTAGGTGAATCCGCACTCCGGACATACTGTTGGGTTTATGGACTTATTTTTATGTTCCGCATTATATAGTGGACGAAATACCTTAGTCTGTTCTGTAGGTCCTGTCTTGCTGGTTTTTCTATATGTATATGTCTTTCCACACTGGTATGTGAGCAGAACTCTTTGATGATCTTGCTGAAATGTGGAGTCTTTAGTTCTTGTTCCCGGGTTGTATAGGAAATAGCCTAAATCTTTCTGTCTACTGCTTTTCCTGCTCTCTGGCTCAACAGCTTTCTCATCCCTTCTTCCTTCCTTGTTGGGCAGGTTCCTGCAGTGGGACAGCTTTGCATACCTCTAGAAGTGTGCTTCTTCCTGTATGGTTATCACATGACTCCTTGATTCCTGAAAAGAAACTTGCTCCTGTCTGAGTTTGTTCTCATGTCTGTTTTGAACAGGGTTCGTAGGGTACAGATGAAGTCATCCAACAAAAAGTATCTGCGGACAAACATTTGCTTGTAGTTTACTATTTTATTTCAAGGGAATGCAGTGACATTCTGTAACCTTCTTGTGCACTTCTCAGGATTACAGTTAAAGTGAATGAATTGACCATGTTTTGGTTTATGCTTCCTTGGGGGCAGGGAGATGAGAAAGAGCAGGTTCTGTTCTTTTTTGAGAGCTGTGGCTCTGGTCTTAGGAGAGTCATCACACATGGGGTATTTGACAGTTTGTCAGGGTGCAGAAGGACAGGTTCCCCATGGCTTCCAGTTTTCCCCCACCACTTTAGTTGTAAGGTGAGTTGTCTGGCAGCCTCCTGTTGGAACTAGTGCTCACAGGCACTAGAGCACAACAGCACCTGTTTGCTGCTCTGTTTCTGTGGGGCCATGGCAGAATTTCCTGAGATGACGAACTCCACCATTCACCCTAGTTGTGCTGTCTCCTTCCACTGTTGCGTGACTTGAAACAAGAGGCTCTGTCCACCCTCCCGGGTTTTCTTTCTTATGGGTGACTTGCCTTTGGAGGTCAACCATTAAGGCCATAGTGGCTCAGTCATGTGTGCGTCCCTCAACAAATCTCAGCCAATATGTATGGGAAAGGCCTATTTTGAGTATTAACATTTGCAGAAACAAAATAAGTTGTGGAATCTATTGCCATAGCATCCAATTTAGACCCTCATAGCTGCTTTCCTAAAAGACACTCTGCCTTGTTATGTGGGTCTTCAGCAGATAAGAACCCTAGCCATTCGTTGCTTGTAATACAGCAAACTAAAAACCTTGTGTCCAGTTGGAGAACATTAGATGTTATGTATATATATAGAGTTCGTGTTTATTGTCATTGATTCACGTTGAATGTAGCTTCTTGCTTGATTAAATGTGGGGGGTTGGGTATGACAGAGAATATCACTTAATCCTAGAGTTTAGACTGGAGCAATGACTGCTCTGCTGTTAGATTGTATGGTTGTGATGCTTTCACAGTACTGTTCAGGAGTGGTGTAATGCCCTAGTGTTTCTTGGAATTGCCAACAGTGGAAATAAAAACATCCATATTTTCTTAACTGGGCAACACCAGCTTTTAGAACAAGAGGTTAGCCAGATGTCCGGGATTTAATAAAGGTAGAATTTGAGTAAATAACAAAAACTAAAATTTGTCATTCCAGAAGCAACCAGTGCTGTCAGCCAGTTGGCCAAATGTACGTTTAGCTCTGGCATTGTCGAGGGCTTTATGATACTGGCGAGAAAATCTAAGTTGGCAAAGTTGCCCCCATTGGAATCACTGAAGTCTTTTTATTTATTCTGGCACCACCTTCATAAAGGAAGGTTAGTTTTTGTCATGGTGGCACATGCCTCTAGTCCCAGCTAGTCAAGAGGCTGAGATAGGAGGATCACTTGAACCCAGGAGGTCAAGGCTGAATTGAATTATGTTCACACCACTGTATTCCGGCCTGGGCAACAGAGCAAGACTTTCTCTTACAAAATCATTATTTTGAAGGCAGCCACCATGTTAAACAGAGTGTGCTTTCTTATTTTGGGGTGCTACTTGGGATCACAGGAAACCAGAATTGGTATCATGGGAAGAGCTCCTCTTCTGTAGGTGTTTTGGGAGCATGATCCAGGGAAAGCTCAAATAGTAGGGAGCAACCAAGACTTTTGGGCTGGTGAGGTTGGGAGTAGGGGTTGTTGTAACTGCAAGCTGTGTTGTGCATATGTATATATGGACATGTGTGTCTTTGTGTGTATATGCATGTATGTATATGCATGCTCTGCTGAAAAATCCCTTTAGTTTGAATGGATACTTTATCTATAGTCAGCCATCACTCATGTTCTATCCCATAGAAACACTTCCTAAATGTGAAATGAAACCAGAGGATAGGTTAGTGGGAGTGGAAGCAGGGTGTATTAGTTTGTTTTCATACTGCTGATAAAGACATACTCGAGATTGGGAAGAAAAAGAGGTTTAATTGGACTCACACTTCCACATGACTGGGGAGGCCTCAGAATCATGGAGGGAGGTGAAAGGCACCTCTTACATGGCGGCGGCAAGAGAAAATGAGGAAGAGGTAAAAGAGGAAACCCCTGATCAACCCATCAGGGTTGTGAGACTTATTCACTATCATGAGAATAGCACGGGAAAGGCCAGCCGTCATGATTCAATTCCCTCCTCCTGGGTCCCTCCCACAACATGTGGGAATTCTGGGAGATACAATTCAAGTTGAGATTTGGGTGGGGACACAGCCAAACCGTATCACAGGGGATGAACTATAATGGTGGTGGTTTTTTTGTGAGACAGAATCTCCCTGTCGCCCAGGCTGGAGTGTAATGGTGTGATCTCAGCTCACCGCAACCTCCACCTCCCTGGTTCAAGTGATTCTCCTGCCTCAGCCTCCCAAGTAGCTGGGGTTACAGGCATGCACCACCATGCCTGGCTAATTTTTTGTATCTTTAGTAGAGATGGGGTTTTACCATGTTGGCCAGGCTAGTCTCGAACTCCTGACCTTGTGATCTGCTTGCTCTGGCCTCCCGAAGTGTTGGGATTACAGGCGTGAGCCACTGCTCCTGAGCCAGGATGGATAAGTCCATGCAAGATGTATGTCCTCTCCTCTCCCCTCCCCTCTCCTTTCTTTTTTTGAGACGGAGTCTCACTCTGTTGCCAGGCTGGAGTGCAGTGGTGCTATCTCTGCTCACTGCAACCTCTGCCTCCGGGTTCAAGTGATTTTCCTGCCCCAGCCTCCCGAGTAGCTGGGGTTACAGACATGCGCCACCATGCCCCGCTAATTTTTTTTTGTATTTTTAGTAGAGGCGGGGTTTCACTGTGTTGACCAGGAGGGTCTCCATTCCCTTGATCCACCCGCCTCAGCCTCCCGTAGTGCTGGGATTACAGGGGTGAGCCACCCTGTCCGGCCCTCAATTTTTAATTTTTGTTTTTATTTGGTTAGTTCCCACCCCGTAAGATTGCTTTTCAGATATCAAAATTTGTCCACTGGTTCGTTCATTTTTAATTGTCACAGAAATTTGTCTGGTGGTAGAGTTTCACATTGTGCAGTCCAGAGCCATTGCTAGGAGGTGACATATGATGCTGTCCAAGCAAGTGTGAGAACATGTGCCTTAACCCCAGAGAGGGGTGGGTGGTGGTGAGAGCTTCTGCTTCTGTGTCCTCTTTCATGCTTTTGAGCTTGGGGACAGTGACATGCTTCTGAGAGCCCTGGTGCTTCCATCTATAAACTGAAAGACCCATCTACCTATGGGACCTTTATGACTGTTAGATGTAGTAGTGACTTTCTTAAAGTCAAACAGGTATTTACTTCATAGCAGCAGAATTGGAATTGCAGCTCAAGTCCTGTAAGTTTGAATCCAGTACTTTTTTGCAAGACAGAATGCATGGAAACTACATTGGATCTTTGCAACAGGAATATTGAAAAGATGTTTTGTTTTTTCCCGTTTCCAGTTTTAAACAGCATTGTTTCTGTATCTTTGATTATTGGAAAATATAATTGGATGATTGGAGGCTTTCCTGGGAAAAATCATTTGTTTTTACCATAATATTTAAAAATAACAGCAGAATGGATTTTATAGAATTTTTATCTAATTTGAGAATAAAACACACATGACATCTCTTGAATCATTGGCATCCTGGCGTGATGAACAAGCAGCCCTTTGCCCTTAATTTGTGTGAAGGGGGTCGGGTATCTGATGCCTGGGAACAGTGTGTGAACACTGCAGCTTGTATCTGAGCAGGTGAGCCCAGCCGTCCTGGTTCTGCAGGTCTGTGAGTAGTAATAACCCAAGCAGACATAAGATAGTGGAGACACCTCATTTTTCATGTCATAAAATTCATGTTTGCTATCAGTCTTGTTTTTGTGGTTTTACAGTGAGAAGGAATGAATTTTTTTGGGGGGGGCCCTACTATTGGTAGGATATGTGAGTTTTGAACAGCCTCATGAGTTTTCTGTGTAGCAACTGATGCCATCATTACAGCTTGTTGGTTGTTGCTGGGCTTAAGCGTGAGATGGTAAGATGTGCTGATTGTGAGCCTTCTGTCTACTTTCTGTTGTAGATAATGCCACTTTTCACGGATGTAATAAATTGACAATAGCTTTGGAAAGGACTGGCAGAGGCTGAGACCTTGGCCACTCTTTGAGGGCCCTTGGCCTGCTGGGGCTGAAATTAGGAACATTTAAATAATAACATGCTACACAAATAATGAGTACACATAATTACACAGTCAGAGAGGGGAGCTATTAGCTGTATTTGAATTTCATTTGCTTCCTATAAATGTCATCTCAGATCAAGTCCTTTGGCCAGCAAAACACTCTTGATGAGATTTAAGGGACCCTGGATTCATTTCCTTAAACTTACCCTGGGCAGTAGTTGTGATGGTTAACCTACATTGAATTCTTACTACTTACCAGTTATTGTTCTAGTACTTTAGCTGTATTTTACTCATACAATCTTCAGAACAAGTAATTTTATAGATGAGGAAACTAGATACTAAGAGTGGATTAACAATTTGCCTACACAGCTATTAAGTGGAAGCGTCAGGATATAAGACCAGGCTTTTTAGATCAGAGCTCCCACGCTTTCTGGATTAGAGCTCCCAAGCTTGTAGCCACCCCTTAGATAAGGAGAAGTAATTTTGGATCCTTTCATAAAGATAGCATTCCAAAAATAAGAATTTGTAGGAAGACTTTACTTTTTTAAGTAGCTATTTCTTTGGAAGGAGGTACGTGGAATTTTTATTTCATTTTATTTTTTTGTCGCGGGCTGGGCAGGGGATGGAGTCTTGCTCTGTTGTCCAGGCTGGAGTGTAATGGTGCAATCTCACTGCACCCTCGGCCTCCTGGGTTCAAGAGATTCTCCCGCCACAGTCTCCTTGGTAGCTGGGATTACAGGGATGTGCCACCATGCCTGGATAACTTTTGTATTTTAGTAGAGATAGGGTTTTGCCATGTTGACCAGGCTGGTCTCAAACCCCTGACCTCGGGTGATCTGTCCGCCTTGGTCTCCCAAAGTGCTGGGATTACAGGCATGAGCCACCATGCCTGGCCGTCAGTAAGTGGAATTTTTTATTGGGAAAAAGAACCTTGGAAGGCATGGTAAGTATTTATTAACCATTTTTCTGGGCTTTATTTATGATTTGTAATTGAATTGATAGAGAGTATCAAAAAATGTAGATGGCAAATTGGTTTACTCCTCTCTTCAGTCAGACACACGGATACATCCATTAGTTTCCATTTCCTTGCTTAGAGTTCTGTGTTTTTAATACTGTTGTCATTGGGGCTGGCTGGAACTCACTGGAGGAATGGTGCATGGATGTTCTGGCAACATCTGCCAATTTGTAGCCAAGGACCAGTATTGGAGGCAGAGATGTAGGACATTCTGTAGTCAACACCCCCTAGGCCCCCTTCAAGAAATATAATTTTGAGCTCTTTTCAGAATCTTTTCAGTCATTTCCAAAGATTCTTGATGTGTGTGGAATGAAATGTGGGCCCAACTGTGAATTCATTGTTCACAAAATATTTTCACACAAGTCATAAAAACGTATTTGTGAGTCAAAATAAAAAAATGTCAGGCCACATGGTCTGATTTATGTAAGTTTATTTATGGGCCATATTTGAAATGAGTGGGGTATAAAGTGACTTTCGCTCTACTAAGGGGGACACCTGTCCCTTCTGTTTTTGCTGGAGACTTTCAGGTCTAGCTGTCCTAGAGATGGTTATCATTATCATTTATTATTATTATTATTCTTTTCTTCTGAAGAAAGTGGCTTATGGGCCAGGCGTGGTGGCTCACGCCTGTAATCCCAGCACTTTGGGAGGCTGAGGCGGGCAGAACACGAGGTCAGGAGATCGAGACCATCCTGGCTAACACGGCGAAACCCCGTCTCTACTAAAAGTACCAAAAAAAATTTTTAGCTGGGCGTGGTGGCAGTCACCTGTAGTCCCAGCTACTCGGGAGGCTGAGGCAGGAGAATAGCATGAACCCGGGAGGCAGAGCTTGCAGTGTGTGCACTCCAGCCTCGGCGACAGATCGAGACTCCGACTCAAAAAGAAAGTGGCTTATGCTTCAGCTTTACCGAAGTGTTGATGTCTGTGTGCTAGTCTCCTCCTCTGCAAGCTGTAGGGAGACCAGCTGCAGCTTCAGTTTTCTCTAACACTCCTGTGTCTTGGCTTCCAGGCTTTTTTCTTTCCTTCTTTTCTGTCCCCTCATGTGAGGACACACTCTGTGTGAAAGAAAGCTGAGTGAAATGAAGGACTTCCAAGTTGTTGAACTTACTTTGTTTACAAAGCAAGCTACGTTTGTTGTGGAAAGGCAAGGCGCAAAGGCTTGGGCTCTTTGTCTTTCAGCTGCTTTTTTTGATGTAGTGATGTGGGTGGGGCATTTCTCAGATTTTCATTTTGTAAGTGTTGGAGTTTTTGTTATGTGGGAGGCATTGTGGGTATAAAAACTGAGCTCAAGTTGCTTATTTTGGTCGAGTTCTAATACCTTATTTCATCCCTTCTAAGATGTGATAGTGTGATGCACCATTATGTTATGTATCAGTAAGCAAGAACAAAACAGTGCTTCCAATTATGAATGTGGGGCATCTTAATTATGAGATGCATGTTTTAACATGAGAAAAATAGGTGCAACTTAAAAATCTGTGAAGCAGGATGAAATACTGTAGGATAAATGCTTTAACAACCAAATGGGGCTGGGTGCCATGGCTCACGCCTGTAATCCTAGCACTTTGGGAGGCGGAGGTGGGCGGATCATGAGCCTGGCCGACATGTGAAACCCCGTCTCCACTAAAAATACAAAAATTAGCCAGGCATGGTGGCGCACGCCTGTAGTCCCAGCTACTCGGGAGGCTGAAGCAGGAGAATTGCTGGAACCCGGGAGGCAGAGGTTGTGGTGAGCCAAGGTTGGGCCACTGCACTCCAGCCTGGGCAGCAGAGTGAGACTTTCTCTCTCAAAAACAAAAAAACCAAAACAGGTGTATGGGTGAGTGCAGGAGGCTAGCAGAGAGGCAGATGATGTCAGAGGCATAGTTCTAAGATACAGGAAAAGTTTCATATCCATGAGCCTTGCAAAGGGGCCTTGAAAGATGCGAGAGTTTTCTGAGCAAGAGCTTGGGGTGGGCAGGGGTCAGCAAATATTTGACTGGACTATTTGGTGTCATAATCTAGTGGGACAAATGGCTGCAATGGTCGGTTTCTGTGGCCAAGTCACTTGTACTGGTCTGACGACAAAGGAGTGGTGCAAAATTAAGGACTGCTAGAGCAGGAAGAGCCTTTTTAGAGGCATATAGGTCAAACTCATCATTTTACAGATGAGGAATTTTGAGCCTTGATGAGAAGCTTAACTGGAAGGAATGGATCATGCTGAAGCCTGATTGGAACCAGAAATCCAATTTAAGTGACAGTGAGGCGCCACGCTTCCTAGTAGGCATGGCTGCTTGCACGCATTTCCTGGAGCGTTAAGAATGGAGGTGCCTGAGGAGGTTAATGTGCTCCTCTTTCGGGTCACTTTGTGCTTGACACCCCCTGCCCCTCTTATTCTCGCAGCCCGCCTCCTTTGTCAGTTCTGTGAGCTGAGCTCTGTTTCCCTGATTACATCATCATTCCCATAAAATCCTGGACGGCTTTAGGAGAGACACAGCACTCAGGTAGTGTCACCTGGTAGTGGAGTCTGTATGTGTAGGGCTATAGGGCGGAGGAGGTGGTGTGTGTAGGGAGATAGAAGGGAGGGAGAGCAATCTGAGCTCGAGTTGGGCCTATTTGCTACAACCTTTTTGCTTGTGTCAGCTTTTATAGAAGTTCAGTTTCAAAGAAGTGAGGAAGGCAAATGGATGGAAATTTGTTGTAGTGTAGAATTTTTTTTTTCTTCCTTTGAAAGAGGGTCTTGCATGTTGCCCAGGCTGGCCTCAAACCCCTGGGCTTAAACAGTCTTCCCACCTCACCTTCTGAGACTCTGGGACTACTTCATGTATCATCATGCCCAGCTTGGGATTTTTTTTTTTTTTCTCCTGAAGTTCCTTCTTTAAGAGTCTCTCTAGTTTCTTTGTGGGTGAAATTAATCACCCCCCCGTTCATGACATCACACTGGAAATTATCCCTCCTTTCTTCATCATTTACCTCTCTTTACTGGTTTCTTCCCACCATTGTAGAAACATGTTCTTATTTTTCCCATAATAAAGTAAAGCCTCCCTTGTTCTTGCATCTCCTGCCTGCTCTATCCTTCTCTTAGTTTATAGCAAAATCCCCCATAAGAAAATGTCTAAAGAGTTTGTCTCCATGCCCTTCTATTTATATTCATATTAATATCTTCGAGCCTTCCTTTGCTATTCACCTTTGAACCCCTCACGTTGGGCCACGTCAAGGTCCGTAATGATTGCCCAAGCCACATTTCCATTATTCTGGGCTGTAATTGCCCATTCAGTGGCATTTACCATGATTGAACATCTCGTGAACACCACCTGCCTGCTTGACTGCTGCATTTTGATTTTATTATTTTATTTTTTTAGATGGAGTTTTGCTCTTGTTGTCCAGGCTGGAGTGCAATGGCATGACCTTGGCTCACTGCACCCTCTGCCTCTCAGGTTCAAGCGATTCTCCTGCCTCAGTGTCCTGAGTAGCTGGGATTGCAGGCATGCGCCATGACACCCGGCTAATTTTGTATTTTTAGTAGAGATGGAGTTTCTCTGTGTTGGTAAGGCTGGTCTAGAACTCCTGACCTCAGGTGATCTGGTCGCCTTGGCCTCCCAAAGTGCTGGGATTATAGGTGTGAGCCACCGCGCCCGACCAATTTTTTTTTTTTTTTTTTAATATTTTAGAGATAGGATTTCCTTTTGTGGGCCAGGCCTGAGTGCGCTGGCTCGACCACAGCTCATTGCAGCCTCAACTCTCCGTCTCATGCTTTAGCCCCCTGAGTAGCTTGGACCACAGGTGGGTGCCACCACGCCTGGCTAATTTTTAAATTATTTGTAGAGATGGGGTCTCCCTGTGTTGCCCGTGGTGATCTTGAACTCCTGATCACCTTAGTTGATCCTCCCAAAGTCCTGAGATTACAGCTCACCGTGCCTGGCCCACTTCGATTTTTTTTTTTTTTTTGATAGGCCGCATGAAGTTAAGATGTCCCAAAGCCAACTATCTGTGAGGTCTCTCATCTGCTTCTGTTCTCTGCTTGCCCCTTCTTCCCTTTTTCAATAAATGGCAGTTACTTGGTTCTAGTTGCAGTGGCCAAAACCTTGGAGTCATCTGTTACTTGTTTTTTCAGAGTTTTGCATTTAGCTTTAGCTAACCTGTTTTACTATTTATTTATTTTGAGACAGCGTCTTGCTCTGTTGCCTAGGCTGGAGTGCAGTGGGGGTTATCACAGCTCACTGCAGCCTGGGCTCCTTCCCCCTTTAACATGTCCTCCCCCCGAACTCAAGTTGCTGGGACTACAGGCGTGTGCCATCATGTCCACCAAATAGACATTGTGTTGCCTAGGCTGGTCTCGAACGCCTGGGCTTAAGTGATCCTCTTCCCTGCCTTGGCCTCCCAAAGTGTTAGAATTACAGGTGTGAGCCACTGCACCAGTCCTTAGTTAACCTGTTTGAAACTCACAGCACCTTTTGATTCTGAACTTGCGCTACTGCTCCTGTTCCACGCTGTCATACTTTCTAGCTTAGGTTACGTTGCAGCCTCCCTGTGCTCTGTCAGCTTCTGCCTTTGTATTCCTCCAGGCATCAGCCAGCATAAACCTTTAAAAATGTAAATTAGGCTGTGCTATGCTCTGTTCTGATTCTGGCATATCTGCCTATCCTCTTAATGTGAAAGCTAAATGTCCTCATGGCTGGCCACTTGATGGGGCCCCCATATCACTCTGTTCTCATTGTCTCTGTCTGTCTCTCTGCCTCACCCACTCCAGTCTTCCTGGTATTTTAAATTGACGAAGCATACTCTGTTTAGCTCTCGCTGATCCTTCTGTTGAGAATTCTCTCCCTTCCGGTATCTATGTGACTTGATCTCTCTGTACGTTTCAGGTTCCCCTTCAAGTGCCCCCATACTCCGGAATGTTCCTTGAAAATCATCATAAAAAGGGTACCTGCCTCTCTTACTCCTTAGCGCTTTACCTTATGAAGTCTGTCTGTACAGCGTTTCTCACTGCCTGACATTGTAGTGCTGTGAGGGAGGGGTGTGTGCATATGTTTATTCCTGTCTAGCCACATTCGATTGTAAGCTCTTTGAGAGGAAAACTTATTTTATTTGTGTCGACTGCTGGTCTGTTCCCTGTGCCTGGGATCTCCGAAGTCTGTGTTGTGTGAATGAGCATGCAAACGGCTCAGTGGCCCACCTGGACGCCACCCACGTCTCTACTGTCCCCTTTCCAGCACCTCTTGTTGCCATGCTGTGGATGTGCCACTCTCTGTTCAGGGGACTGAGAGTCTGCCAACTGGGACTCCAGATTTCGTTTTAGAAATGCTCACACCGTGACACCCTAGGCTCCCAGATGTCAGCTTATCTTATTTTCCCCATTGCCAGAGGGAAATGTGCATTCATAATTGTGTGATGTTGTGTCCAGAATTGGTGGGTTCTTGGTCTCGCTGACTTCAAGAATGAAGCCGCGGACCCTCGCAGTGAGTGTTATGGTTCTTAAAGATGGTGTGTGGAGTTTGTTCCTTCAGATGTTCAGATGTGTCCAGAGTTTATTCCTTCTGGTGGGTTCGTGGTCTCGCTGACTTCAGGAGTGAAGATGCAGACCTTCGCATTGAGTGTTACAGCTCTTAAAGGTGGCGCGTCTGGAGTTGTTCATTCCTTCCGCTGGATTCATGGTTTTGCCGGCTTCAGGAGTGAAGCTGCAGACCATTGCAGTGAGTGTTACAGCTCATAAAGGCAGTGCAGACCCAAAGAGTGAGCAGCGGCAAGAAGTGAAAGAACAAAGCTTCCACAGCATGGAAGGGGACCTGACCTGGTTGCCACTGCTGGCTCAGGTGGCCTGCTTTTATTCCCTTATTTGGCCCCTCCCATATCCTGCTGATTGGTCCATTTTACAGAGAGCTGATTGGGCTGTTTTGGCAGAGTGCTGATTGGTGCGTTTACAATCCTTTAGCTAGACACAGAGTGCTGATTGGTGTGTTTACAATCCTTTAGACAGAAAAGTTCTTCAAGTCCCCACCTGATTAGCTAGACACAGAGCGCTTATTGGTGCATTTACAAACCTTTAGCTAGACACAGAGTAGTGATTGGTGCGTTTACAATCCTTTAGGTAGAAAAGTTCTGCAAGTCCCCACCCGTCCCAGAAGCCCAGCTGGCTTCACCTCTCTCACTGGCACTCGCTGCAGGACTTTGCGGCACCTAGCCTGGGCACTCTGGCAGCCAGAGGGAGCTGGCCCGTGGTCACCAGGAACCCGAGCTGGCCAGTGAGCGTCAGGCACAGTCCCAGCTCCCGCCGTGCCTGTCTCCTCACAGTTCCCCGTGAGCAGAGGAAGTGAGCAGAGGGAGTCAGCTCTGGCCTCAGCCAGCCCCAGAGAGGGGCCCTCATAGCACATCGGCGGGCTGAAAGGCTCTTCGGTGGCCAGAGCAGACGCCAAGGCCGAGGAGGCACCGATAGTGAGCGAGGCCTGCTAGCACGTTGTCACCTCAGTATGTCTCACAGTCATAGAGATTCTTGGAATAGGATCAGCCTTGTATCCTTTCTTTCTGAACCACATTCGTTGCATCCCTAATTAGGTACAAGGTATGTTGCTTGGTAGTTTAAATTAGAATTGGGCATTTAAGAAAAAGTTAAAAAAAATTGTGTCTCAACTCTCAATTGATTTTTGTACTTTCACTAATATTTTTGGGGTTAATTTAATGGGCCTCAGGTGTTAAGCAGCTTGTACAAGGCCACGTAGTAGAGAAGTGGTCAAATCAGGGTGGACTTTTGACTCCATATATCTATCTCTCCCTCTCCCCCTCCCTCTCCCTCTCCCTCTCCCTCTCCCTCTCCCTCTCCCTCTCCCTCTCCCTCTCCCTCTTCCCTCCCCCTCTCCCTCTCCCTCTCCCTTCCCCCTCTCCCTCTCCTCTCCCCTCCCCTCCCCCTTCTTCTCTCCTTCTCCCTCCCTTCTTCTCTCCTTCTCCCTCCCTTCTTCTCTCCTTATTCCCTCCCTCTTCTTCTCTCCTTCTCCTCCTCCTTCTCCCTCTCCCTCTCCCTGTCCTTCTCCCCCTGTCTCCCTCTCTCTATTTCTGTGTGTGTGGGTGTGTGTGTATGTGTGTGTGTTTAAACTGAGGAAAGCCTGTGAAACCACATATCTCGAGTGTATCTTGTGACAAGTGTACACATATAACCGAGCGAGCAGCACTCCAGCTGACTGGTAGGTAGAGTACCTTCCTATCACCCTGAAACGGTTCCTCCTTCTCCCTTCAGTACAGTTGACATGTTTGTTTGTTTATTTAGAGACAGAGTCTTGGTCTGCCACGCAGGCTGAAGTGTGGTATAACCTCAAGATCCTGGCCTCAGGTGATCCTCCCTCCTCCTGGCATTACAGGCGTGAGCCACTTCGCCTGGCCACTTGAGTTCTTTAAATGTATTTGCTCATTTTGGAGTTTGTCAACACCACTGTCTCTATTTTTAAGAGCTGTTATGCTTATCGATGGGTTTATGCTGTTTGTCCGGAATGTGCTGGGTGTCTGAAAGTGTTGGGCTGAAACTGCCTGAAGGCCAGAGGCCCATGTGCGTCCCCTTAGCAGCTCCAGAAGTGGCTCATGTAGGCACAGTGTTTGAATAAGAACCCTGCGATTAGAAAGATGGTGACATTCTCAGAGTCAGACTCTCTCTTAAACCGGCATCATTGTTTTTGTCCTGAACTGTTGTGTAAAGCTGGAGCAGATGGGCTTTGGAGCAGGCTTCATTCTGTCTGTCTTCAGTGTCACCTTTCTCATGTGGCACGTTAGCCACCACTGTTTTTAATCTGTGAATATTCGGAATACTCAGCCTGGGTGTGTATAAAATTAATACTTAGAAATTCTGGAACTAGGGTCGCAGACTTGGCTTTTTTCCCCAGGGGTACTCTATAGAGACATCCATAGTCTTTTGCTGGTGCAGTGTCTTTAGTTAGATTGAATGCCGTGGGGAGCCCATGATCTCCTTGTCGCCCTTGAGAATGCACAGACAGTGCCTGTGGTGGGATAGGATTACTAATCATATTTTTTTGGCTGTGGTGGAAGTCTGTAGATCAGTCAACTCAGGCTGCCATAATAAGTTACCTTAGACGGGGCCCGCTGTCTGATTTCTCACAGTTCTGGAGCCCTTAAGTCCAAGATGAAGGTGCTGGCCAGCTGGGTTCCTGTTGAGTGCCCTCTTCTTGGCTGGTTCCTCTGAGTCTTCCTCCACATGCGAGGACAGCAGCCCTCTCAGGTCAGAGCCCTGTGCCCCCATGACCTCATTTAACCTTGGTCACCTCCTCATGGACCTTAGGGGTAGAGGTTCAACAGAAGACTTTGTGGGGAGCATATTACAGTCTCTGCAGGCCTTGGAGATGGTGACAGTTTTATTCCATTCTAACTGTAGATGAAGTTAACCTCCATGTTAATCTGCAGCGTATTTTCTTTTTTGCTTGTGTGATACTAGAATATTTGGAAACCTTACAGTTGTTTGACCTTTGAGAAGGCTGGCTGGAGTGACTGCTTTTGAGAGGGGGATGGTGGTTGTGATGGCCCTGGAAGGATGTTTCTGTTGTCATAGATTATTTGGGGAAGCATTGTGGAATTATTTGAGGACTTTTGAGGTTGAGGGAATCCTATTTGTTAAACGGTAATTCATCTTATCTGCCTATTGTGACTCCCAGCCATTTTTTATTCTTGACGTGTAATAGAAAGGAAAGACCCTGCAGGGTCACCATATAGGGCTTCCTACAGCCAGAGGTGACTTGTTTGTGAATAGGATTTATTAATGTTCTTTCTTGTAAAGTGATATTGTCCCCTGCTAGAGAAAGACCTCATGCGTTTTCTAAATCTTTGAATTCTGTGATATGTGTATTTAAGTAGCTTTAATTACTATCAGATTTATTGTAATGGACTAGGGTAGTTTTGCTGTGCTTGTGAATGTCTTAGATCTGATTTCCCTCAAATTTAGAGGGCCCTTTACTTAGCTTTTGGAAATAACCTGTTATTACTAGAGCCACGTTAAATGTTTAGAGTCCTGTATGGTATATCTTTAAAAGCCAGAAGAGTGATTACTAGATATGCTTTTGGGAAATTACCCTACAGTCCATAAATCCCTTAATTTACAATTTGATTTTTAAGCTCACCTGCTGCCAAATCTCATCTATCCTTCTAGCTTCCTCTTTAGGCTTTAAGATGTTTCTGTAGAGTCCGAGATTTAGCTTCTTCATAATTTCTTTCCCAAGGATCATAAAAACAGTACAGGTCTGCCTTTCAAGGAGGTGTGGGGATGAGGAGAGAAACATGAGCTATTTTATAATCTTGGACCTGCCTATTGGGAGAACATTTGCCAGTGACATCCCATCTTTGATTATAAATTGGCAAGGCCAAACCTGTACCCTGCCATTGACATCCAAGGAGAGCTGTCTCTTGTGTTTCAGGGTAACTCATGCCCTGCCTGCCTTCAGACCCCATGGCTTCTCTCCCTGACCTGTTACTAGTGTTCTTGCCTCATTTATGCTTTGAAGCTAATGGCTGGTTCAGCTCTTTCTGTATACAGGTTGTCTTCCTGTGTGATCTGCCCTGCCCTTGTCATCTGGGTAATCCTTAAATGAGTCCCTATTTTCTTTTTGCAGATAGGTGGGTGCTTGGTCATGCTTGGTACTGCCATCTTGGTGACGGGAAAGGCCATGTGCACTGAGGCTCCCAGGCTGGCTTCTGACGGTCTCTGAAGTGGTTGTCTCCTTTTAGCTTTCCATGGCTTTCAAAGTTATGCTGCCATCTAATACATGAAGGCAGTCCAAGGTCTACCATTTGCAATCATTTATTTAACTGTCTTTTATAGTTAATCAATTTATTTAACTATGTGTTTTTATTTTTTCTGTTGCCCAGGCTGTAGTGCAGTGACGCGATCTCAGCTCACTGCAGCTTGCGCGCACCACTGCCAGCAATCCTCCCACCTCAGCCTTCTGAGTGGATGGGACTGCAGGCACGTGTCACCACGCCTGGCTGATTTTTAAATGTTTTGGTAGAGATGGGGTGCCACTATATTGCCCAGGCTGGAACCCTGTTATTTTTGATAGTCTCCTTCCGTCCCATGTGATTGGGGTTTTCACCGAGGGACCCATGCTTTTGAATGCATATCTGAAAAATAGCATCTTGCCCCCTTCTAGAGTGAATTTAGAACAATGAATCTAGACTGATCTGTTCGCTAGGGGCTCCCCCAGCAGTGTACCCTCCTTGAGATGACTTTGTTCCTAGTGTCATTTGAAAGGGCCTTCCAGTTTGCTCAGTTGGAAAGTGTTACAGAGTTTTAAAGGGTGAGCTGGAAGGCTCTCAGCTGGCACTTTCTGAATCCCTCTGAGGAAAATGTTGGCAAACTCTCCACTCTGCCTGAACTCTTTTTATAAATGGAGAAGCCAGGAGTTGGGAAACCACCACACAAAGTGAGGTCGAACCCTCTGCGGAAACGTGTCATTATCTTAGTTAAGACAGTGGACTATTTTATGGTACTATGATGGTATGGACCCCCTCCCACCCTTTGATGTGTTGATGTTTCAGAAAGCCCTTCAGTTCATCTTCCTGCTACCAAAAATAGAAGTGTGTAGGGCAGCAATTTACAGTGTATTTCTGTTTTTAACTGGAGAGCCTTTTTTTTCCCCACGAGATGCACATGGCTTTTAGTTTCCTTCTTTGACAACTTAAATGAAGAAGGCAGTGCTTGAGTGCTTTATTCAACAGGTGTCCCACCTTCTAAGGAAAGTCGACTTTTTTCACTCCCGTCTCCTCCCCTTCCGTATTTCAGAGAACAAGTTTCCACGGTAAGGAGGAGGAGCTTGCCATTGATTTCTTCTCATGTTTGTTGCCATCTGTCTCACTTGCGTTTCAGTCTGACGAGAAACCCAAGGTGAATGTGCCATGG
Source organism: Macaca fascicularis (assembly GCF_037993035.2). Taxonomy (NCBI): domain Eukaryota; kingdom Metazoa; phylum Chordata; class Mammalia; order Primates; family Cercopithecidae; genus Macaca; species Macaca fascicularis. The sequence continues at coordinate 157,561,917 of NC_088378.1, read as the reverse complement.
AGCTCAAGAGGTTTCCATGCTCCTGAGCTGTCTGACTGCAGAGCCTGTAGCCACTTCTGCCTAGTCCCCAGAGAAGCCTGGAGATGGAGAAGAACCCAACAGAGCATGTTGGTGTGGGGTTCTTTATCCTTTCATCGCTGCACTGCCACACACTCAGGTCAAGCAGGGACGTCGTTCCTAGCTCTGTCCACATTGTGCAGCCCATGCTTGGTGCTTCTAGCCTTCTGGGGTCTCCCTTTATGGACGAATTCCAAGGGAATAGGTTAAGATTGCCATCAAGTGGCTGTTCTTGGTAGTGGATGTTGACATCCCTGCTGGCCGATTTCTTAGCCCCTCTGTGAGAACCTCTGTGCAAGGGATTGCCTGTCCTTTTGTCGGGGTAGGCAGAGCTCAGGACATCTCTGAGATGAACGCAAGCTGGGCCTTCTCGTGTGTGCTCTGTAAAACTGAAGGCAGGCTGGGTTGTCCCTGGAGCTGTGAATACAGACCATCAGAGATTTCCTGGAGAGAATGGATGGGCATCTACCCTCCTGCCGGCTAGGGTCCAGTAGGCCACAGTCCTCCAGCTCTGCTAGTGGAAATTGTTGAAGGATCAGACTGTCATCCCGATAAGTATAGCCCAGGGTCCCACCAAGGGTTCAAAGACCCATCAAACTTGATACCATCATTCTGTTTGGTTTGTTTATTGTTTTCCATCTCAGAAAGTGGGATACTACTTTTTTGTTTTTTGTTTTTCCCCAGACATGGTATTCTTACGATTAATGCAGTTGATTTATTTCAGGTTCTTAGTGCCTGGAAGAATGTAAACATTTAAAACGGTGATCATTACTGAGGTTGTAGATATACATTACCCCATGACTTCCTATTTGTGCTGTAGGTTTGTCATGAAGCAGGACACCTAAGGAACGGTTTCCAAGTTGCTTTGCCTCCTTCCTAGGTTCTGAATCCCAGTGTCTTGTAATTAGGCCTCGCCCTAGGACTTGGCAAGCGAGCCGAGAGCGCTGTGGCTCTGACAGGCATAGAAGGAAGGATTGCCTCTCTAGTTTTGCCCAGCAAGGCATCCTCAGTGGTATTGGTGAAAGCTGCCCTGTAGGCATAGTTGGTGTTAGGTTTGTATAGGAGGGGTACCCCACCCCTAGCAGGGCACAGAGTATTGGATTCTGAAGTCTCTGAGGAGTCCTAGCAGAGAGCTTCAGAGCCAGCATGTGGTATGTAATGGAGGCTAGATCTGTGCCAGCTGGGTCAGCGGGGAGGCCTGAGACAGACAGAGGGAAGAAAGTGACTGTGGGAGAGCATGTGATGGGGACAAGCTCTAAGTTAGGGTCAACAAAAGAAAATTCTTAAGGCCTATCTATTTTAGGCAGCTTTTTAGAAATGATAAAGGCTGTGTTATGCAACCATTCACTTTGCAATCTGTCAAATCATATTAAACCAGAATTCCTGGACTGTAGCCATCTCAAGCAATATTGAATGCATCAAAAATTTGATATGTTGGAATGGGCACTGACATTGGATCATAATTCTAGTTCTACCAGTAACTGGGTGTCTGTGAGCAAATGATGCCTTCACTGGCATCCTCCTTATGTAAAACAAAACACTAGATCTCTTGGTCCCATTTGGTGGTGTTTCAGTGGTGAGTGGCAAGGGGAAGTTGAAGGCATGCTCCTGCTCTCCCACTTTGCTGACTCTCTCATGCTTTGGGGTCAGGGAAGCATTTGCATGATTTTGCAGAATTTGGAGGGAAGCGAATGAGAAGTATTGTGGAGGAAATGTGCCCTTCATAGCTACTGACCCTCTCCTTTGGTGTGTAGAGGCACCAATACAGTGATCCCAGAGTGGTGTGTGTGTGTCTGGAGGTGGCAAAATGTGAGTCCAACTCGGCCTAGGTTTTAGTGGCACTTTGTCCAGAGTGTTAGTTGATGATTGCTGTCCTTCCTTTACTGGCAAGCCACAGTAAGGTGGCCTAAAACCATTTCTAATAAAAATCACCCTTTGGGATATTCGTTTGTATACGAAGTTTTTCCTACAGTTTTTAGTTTTCTGAGTAAGCCTGTGGCTCTTTAACAGTTCCAGTCTCTATTTCCCCTTCTCCCCTCCCCTGCAAGCTGGACTGATTACCACCTCGAGCCATCTGCTGCTGAATTTAAGGTGATTTGTCAGCCTGCTGCTGCATTTGCCCCCTGAAAAGGATTCACCTTCTGTCTGACTTGCCCAGTTTATGGGGGAGGTGGTGAGGAGGGGGTTCTAAACTTGTAACAGGGGACAGCAGAGGGATGAGGGTCTGCTGCAGACATGACGGCAGACATGTTGGTCAGCATGGTCAGCAGTATAGGTCATTGCTACCCAGCAGAACTTTGTGTGATGTTGGAAACATTCTGTGTCGGTGTTGTCCTATATAGTAGCCACTAGCTGCCTGTGCTGCTCGAACTTTTGGAGCTTTGCTGTCGTGACTGAGAGACTTTTCTTTTAAGACAGGGTCTCGATCTTCGCTCATTGTAACCTCCACCTCCCAGGTTCAGGCAATTCTCATGCCTCAGCCTCCCAAGTAGCGAGGGTTACAGGCGCCCACCATCACGACCAGCTAATTTTTGTATTTGTGGTAGAGATGTGGTTTCACCATGTTGGCCAGACTGGTCTCGAACTCCTGACCTCAAGTGATCTGCCCACCTCGGCCTCCCAAAGTGCTGGGATTGTAGGCGTGAGCCACCATGCCTGGCCAACAGACTGAATTTTGCGTTTGCTTTGGTTTTGGTTAATGTAAAATTAAAAAGGCATGCGTGGATAGAGGCTCTCAAGTCAATGTCACCATAGAGACAGGAGAAGCATGAAATGGTGGTGAAATTCTTCCCGTGTATCCCTATGCTCTGTTTGCTCTTGCTTTTGGCAGGAAGTCTTTCTGGGTATTCTTTCAACTCTCCTCATGGTGTGTTATGTAGACAGTTCTGACAAAGTTAAAAACAATTGATATTTCACTCAAATGCCTTTTAGTCTTTTGGGCAATGTTAGAATATGTTTTCCCATGGTATCCATGCCACTATATTGAGAATATAGTAAACTACAACCTAGCAATTTATTGCTGAGTTCAAAATTATCTTTGTCTACCTTTGTCATTTACCTTAACTAGGTTTTCCCTTAGCTCCATGTAAATAATGTTGGTAGCTCCATCTCATTTCCATCATTGAGTAATTCTCTTGTGATTGACTCTACTTCTGTGCTGTTGACACAGCCAGTTTCCCTGTGATACCATGTAAATTTTAAAATTTCCTTTCAGCATATTACTAAAGAAAGTCATCTGAATTGTGGAAAAATTCAAGATTTCAGAAAACTGTAAAGATTGCCACTGGAGAGAATACCATAAATGGTGTTCCATATTTATCACAGCACTTGGGTTATTTCTGGTCTTCTCTATGATGTATGAAGCTTTTAAGGAAAATGCCAGGAAGAATATACACGAAATTGTTAACAGTGATTACTGGTATATTGGGACTTGGATGACTTCACTGCGTAAATAAGAGGAGGAGGATTCTAGGTAGTTTTGACATTTATTTAAATGTTTAGTAACAGAATGAGGTTATGTTAGCAGGATATAAAAGGCACATATTTTGAGAAAGACACAAAACTGCTTTAGTTACAGAAACAAAATCAGCCTGCAAACAAAGAAACAAAAATTGGAAAATTGAAATTAATAAAGTCCTAAATATCTAGAAAACATCATATGTGTAGATTTCTGTGTGTTATATTCAGTGCTCGTGAAATTATATTTCATCTCAGAATCTGAAGATGAGGTCTTCTACTTCCTAGGAATTTCTCATTTTAATCAGTGAGTGTTGAGATATCATAATTCATTGTAAATTATATGAGCTATTTCTAGTCTAATAATTTCAGACATAAGGAGATGAAGAGTTCTTTGACACATTTGCCTTTCCCAGAGAACGTTGAATGTTAGGTGTGTTATACGTAGCGTGGGGCTTCCCAGATGAGAGCACCTCAGGCTTACGCAGCCCTGGATTGGCCCTGAGACACCGCTTACTCTTCAGCAGCATAAATGCATTGCAGCATTGTGAGTTATTGAGATAAGCAAGGCCAATGCAGTGGCTCATGCTCGTAATCCCAGCACTTTGTGAGGCTGGGGTGCCTCGGGAGGATTGCTTCAGGCCTGGGCAACATAGCGAAACACCATCTCCACAAAAAATATAAAAAATTAGCTGGGTGTGGTGGCGCCTCCCTGTATGTAGTACAGCTACTTGGGAGGCTGAGGTGGGAGGATTGGTTGAGCCCGGAAGGTCGACGCTATAGTGAACCTAGATCGCGCTACTGGACTGCAGCCTGGGACACAGAGCAAGACCCTGGCTCAAAACAAAACAAAAGATGATCATGACTAAATCTTCTTCTTGAAGGAACCTGACAGTTGAGTAAATGTTACCTTCGTACCTTTTGAAATTATATTGGAATAGCACCTGTCAAATGGAAAGAGGAGCAGACGCTGTCTAGGCAGAGGAGAGAATAGTCAGAAAAGGGCATGTGCAAAGGCCTTAAAGCTCCAAGGGTCAAGTAATAGAGAGAATGTGTCAGCTGCCGCACATGCAGGACTCAACCCGGCTACCCCAGTGGCTTCATGCAGTAATTCAGAACCAAAGCATTGCTGATTGGTCTATTGCATGGCTCAGGAAACCGATGTAGAATAATTCTTTTTTTTTTTTTTGAAATGGACATAGAATTTAAACCAGTCAAAGACAAAATAATCAAAACAAGCTACATTTAAATTTTCGCTTCTGTCGTTAATTTGTTGTATTAACCAACAAACTATTAGAAGCAAATCGTTGCTTCTGTCATTGGTTTGTTAGTATTAATTTCTAGAAATTACCGGATTACAGATTTGTTAGCCTCCATTTCCAAGTTGCTCTTTTGAAAGATTTTATCAGTTAATCACACTAGCAGCACATGAGAGTACTAGTTTTGTCAGAGTCAGAAATTTGAAAAGGTGATTACTTACTCTTCAGTTTTGACCTATCAGCCTTTTGTTTCAGTGCTTTTTTTTGGGGCGGAGGGGATGGAATTTTTGCTCTTGTTGCCCAGGCTGGAGTGCAATGGTGCGATCTCGGCTCACTGCAACCTCCAGGAGTCCTGAGTAGTTGGGACTACAGGCACACACCACCTTGCCCAGCTAATTTTTTTGTATTTTTAGTAGAGATGAGGTTTCATCATGTTAGCCAGCATGGTCTCGATCTCCTGACCATGTGATCCGCCTGCCTCGGCCTCCCAAAGTGCTGGGATTACAGGTGTGAGCCACCATGCTCGGCCTAATTTTGTATTTTTAGTAGAGATGGGATTTCTCCATATTGGTCGGGCTAGTGTCTAACTCCCGACCTCAAGTGATCTGCCCACATCAACCTCCCAAAGTGCTGGGATTCCAGGTGTGAGCCACCGCTCCCAGTTCTTTTTTTGAGACTGATTCTCGCTCTGTCGCCAGGCTGGAGTGCAGTGGCGAGATCTCAGCTCACTGCAGTGTCCACCTCTTGGCTTCAAGTGATTGCCCTGCCTCAGCCTCCTGAGTAGCTGGGACTACAGGCATGCACCACCATCCCTGGCTAATTGTTTGTATTTAAGTAGAGACAGGGTTTCACCATGTTGGCCAGGATGGTCTTGATCTCCTGACCTTGTGATCCACCTGCCTTGGCCTCCGTAAGTGTTGGGATTACAGGCGTGAGCCACTGTGCCTGGCTTCAGTGCTTTTAATATATACAGTTTTCCTTTCTTCACTATTCCTAAGTAGGTAAACAGCTTTTTTTGTGATTCTGGTTCAATTTTACTTTATACTATTAAGTAATGTTTTCAAAATATTCTGAAAAAGGTTGATCATCTTGTTTGACTTGGCATTATTTCTGTGTTCACCTTTTAAAATTCATTAACTGGATCACCTTCAAATATGTTAAGTACATTTTATTATGTGTTTCTTTTTCCAACCAAAAAGCCAACAATATATATTGAACCAAAATTTGGGTATTTTATTACCATAGAAGCTTATGAATGCATGTAGGTAGTCCTATATGTTTAGTGTTTCACAAACCCTTTTACTTGTGTAATTAATGCCCCCAACACCAGTGTTGTCCTTATTTCCATTTAACAGGTGAGGAAACTGAGGCAGAGAGAAGTCTTATGATTTTTCGTAATCATTCTTAATCATAGCCGTGTGTGCTGTGATCCACTGAGGTTTTTAGTGCAAGGTGTTTATCAAATAAGTCAATGTTTTTTAATTTAAAAAATTCATGGAGAATACAGTAGTTCTCCCATATCCACGGGTGATACATTTCAGTACCCTCAGTGGATGCGTGAAACTGTCGCTGTTACCAAACCCTATATATGCTGTGTTTTTTCCTATACATAAATACTGTACAGTGCAGATCATTCACGTCTGGGCAGGATAGTTCAGGGTTTCAGCATGCTACACGAAATGGTGTGCAATTTAAAACTTATGAATTGTTTATTTTGGGGATTTTTAAATTTAATATTCTCAGACCTTGGTTGACCATGGCTGACTGAAACCTTGGAAATGTAAAACGCAGATAAGGAGGGCTACAGTGTTGTCTGAATTTGAATGACTACATTAATTGTAGTATTAACAACCTGGTTAGTTTCACAAGTTTGCATACTGTCACCCAGTCCAGGTCACCCTACTATGTTCTTGTAATTATTGGTATTATTTTATAATTGTACAGTGTGGCCTTGTCATGTTGGCTATCGGGCCAGCCACATGCGTTACAGAGTTCAGCACTGTTGGTGTTTCAGGAATTACCAAGCTTTCTTGGAAAGCGTTCAAGTCAGACTCTGTGTGTACCTAATTCTGGTTGGTATAGTGCCAGCATATTAACTTTTATTTAAATAAAATTCCAACAAGTAATATTTATTATTACTATACTGCTGCCATAGAATGCCCACACTTTAATGTTTTTGAAAGTCAAATATTAGCACAGTAGATCACCTTTCTGCATTGACTTCTATCACACCCTGTGTGATATGGTCAATACTACATAATTTCATCCAAATAATACAGAAATATCATTACAAATACATGGCTAATGCTGTGTGACTATTAAAATTCTATATTATGTGAAATTATCTGGCACCATAATCTTGTACTCTCTTCTATCACACGACAGTCCACACCACCCTACCCCTCTTTTGTAATTAGTAGTTTTGGGGAAATTATTAATTGTATGGTACTGAAATACCTAGGCACCAACTGGGGTTGGTCTTGGGGTTGAGGTGATAATTAGGTGGATGGCAGCCATGAACCTAGTTAGCTGCATAGAATTTCTGTGAATATGAGATCCCTTCTGAAAATTCTGACTTCTCCTGAATTAGAGGTCTCTCTTGTGACATGTTATAGAAGGTCTTTAAACATTTTGAGATTACAGTGGTGACATTACTGGGGCAAAATCAAAAGTTGACACCTGCTTTGGAAACTGATTTGCCATTCATCTTGTAAATTTGAACATTTGCATATCCAAGGATATCTACCACTTCCATTCCCACATATCTAAGAGAAACTCTAGTGCATGATTTCCAGGAGACTTGCAGAGAGGACTTGCAGTATGGTTCATGATAGCAATAAACTAGAAGCACCTTAGATGCCCTTGGACATGAGAATCATGGTGGAATACCCACCATTCATCGGTTGTGTAGTAGTATGACTACTCCATTTGTATAATAATGAGATTATAAGAGATATAAGCAAGGTTGTGGATAGATCTTAGTAACTTGATGTTGAGTTGGAAAAAGCCCAAGTCCCATTGGAACTGTTTTGTAAAGTTTATAATCAAATGCAGTGAAACAAAGTGCTATTTATATATGTTTATGTTATAATATTAAAAAGTTAGCACATAGGCAAGGCTTTAGGTTATGTTTGAGTAGTTGGGTTTGGCTGCGGGTTCACAGATACTCTTTATATCCTTCAAAATTAAAGTGGACTGATTGTCCAGAGGACTTTCGTTGAAGATTTATGACTTGCTCTGATATTCCACTATTGAAACTTAGATGGTGGTGCCTTCGTCCTATTAATGAACATGGATGGAGCAAAGAAAAGTTCTTCCCCAGTCTTTCCACCCTCTCCTCTTTCTTATCTTGAAGTATTTCAAGTTGTGTTGTTACGCCTAAATGGAATCTATTTCTTAGTGTTATTCTTGGCCTTCCAGAGGATGCTGTAAGTCTAATATGGTAGTTTGCATGTTTCTTCTTTACTAGGGAACCAACATTTCATCTAAACAGGCTAAAACTTACGGGTGTTCACAACGGAGAGTTTTGTTAAGTCTCCTTCCCGGCCAGACAGACACAGAACTGACTTGCATGTACTGTATTTTAGGAAATATTGCCTGCATGATCGGGAAGTAATGATGATGGGTAGGCTTTTCTTATTTCTTAAAATTTAAATACCTGTTTCTCTTTAGTTGACTAGAAGAGAAGGAAGCAGTGGAGATAGGAAAGGGGCAGATAGCGTTTATTACTGCTGATACCTGTGTGCACTCTCAGTGTGTGAGTGACAGAACTAGGGGTGTTCAGGAAAACCACTAATCATACATGATTCTGAAACTTCATTTCTGGCCAACTGTTTATGTCTCAGGGTTTCTACGTTTCTTACTAACCTTGCTAAGAATTAGCATACATCAGAATATCTGCCTCAGGTCTCCTTTCCAGTTCTCTGCTCTGGGTGCTGTTGATCACTGAAGGAGCCAAAAGACGTGTCCCAGTAGAAGGAAGAGGAAAAGGGCCGAATAGTCATCCCCTGAATGTCCTTTAATTGATTCTGTATGACTTATGCTGCAGTGGGATGCATGCCAAACACTTGTTCACTGTTAACAGGAACATGCTGCACTGTAGAGCACTAAATAAGGGTCTGCTCTGGGGACTCACCTTGGGGGCTCCCCTGGGAACCATTGGAGAGCAACTCTTTTCCAGCCCTCTATGTTCTATAGGGAGTTGTGTATTGAGGTGACCCCACCCCTTCTTCCCCAGTGCCACTGGATTCTCGGATAGCCTCCTGTCTGTTGAGACATAGGAGCTAGCTCTGTGACCTTTGCTAAGAGACAAACTTGTTTTTAGCCACAGCTTCATCATCTGTTAAGTGGGGGAATTGTAGTAGAGTATCTCTGAGGCCCTATGTGTAATTCTGATTTTAAAGTGGTGGATATCAGCTAGACACTAAGGAGGACCATATTCTACCTTCCTGATGTCTGTGTGTGTGTGTGTGTGTGTGTGTGTGTTTGTATATGTATATGTATATATATTGATGTTTATACATTTTTGATGTAAGAAGTTCTGGCGTGTACATGAGCTTTAATGATTTACAAAACAAGAGTTGGCCATTGTGGAGAGAATATCCAATTGGCCTTGATTGCTTGCTAGCCTGGGTGACTTCACTCCTGAGCAAAGTTGACATCTACCTTCAGGATTTTTGTGAGGTATAAATAAGTTACTGTGTGTGTAGTATGAGAACCCAGAAGGGCCTAGTTAGATGGTTCAACAACTAGGAAACAAGAAGCTGGAAGTATTAGTAAGGCATGTTTCCAGTTCCTCTGAATGCATCTCAGGAAAACTTCCAGTGCTATGTGGGCTTGGCCACCGTCTTCCTCCCCTTGGAAGGGCATGAAGAGAGGCGTGTGGTAGTGTTGAGAGCATGTGTTTTGGACATTATCATTGCTGGTTGAAGTTCAAAGGCTTCAAGAGAATTGACTTTAAAAATCAAAAAGCTATAACATATGAAAGGAGATGTGTACTCCAGTTGTCTGAGGCCAGGGAGCTGGCCAGCCCTCAGTTGGATTCCTGCCTTTTTCACCCCTCCCAGCAGCTGCCAGACCACAGAGCCGGTTCTGTGAAAGATCCTCAAGAAACAATGAGAGAAAACAGCTTCTGTTTGATTAGATTAGATCAATTTATGTGCCTCAGGGAGGGGCCTGCGCAGGGCAGGGGGAGGGGTGCCCCTGTGTTGTTGGTGGGGGCAGCGGTGGCCCATGCGGTCACTTCATAAGTAATGAGGCTCCGTGGAAGCTGGAATTGGAGGGAGGGGGGAGGCGGGCTGGAGGAGGAGCATGTGGAAGGAGATTTCTGCAGTCTGTCTGGAGAGCTGCCCAGGTTTCCCAGCCAAAAAAACAAATAAAAATAAATAAAAGGCAAGTGCTGAATGACACAGATTATGATATTAAAAAGGGATGCCATTGAAACTGCGCCCTGGAGCCCGCTGTCCTTGGGGGTGGGGTGTGCTTGGCAATGGGGTGGGGGCATCTGACCGGCTGGGGACACAAAAGTGTGCACAATTAAACTGTGAATGTCCCCCTCCCCCCCATATGTCAGAAATTCTATACTTCGGATTTGTCTGCATTGCAGGTTGGGGAAATGGCAGGATGAAAAGCTAGTGGCTCTTTTCCTTTTTCTCATTTTAATTTATCAGGGTAGGGGGAGCCAGCCGGAGACCCCTCCTCTTTGGTGTTCGATTCCCTCCCATGCACATAAATAACCTTCTCTCCTGGCTGCCTCCCCTCCCCCTCGGCCCCATTGCTGTTCTGGCCGTCCTATTGCCGCGCGGAATCTGCACTGCCGCTTGCTTATTACGTACAGGGGAGGATTGTTGACAAGTGCTCCGGAGCCTGCCTCACTGCGCTCTTCCTCCCTCCCTCCCTCTGTCCTTCTTCCTCTCTGTCTCTCTGCAATGATCCGGCTCTGAGGATGGCTGCTCCACGGGTCTGTCAGGTGCAGTTTTTGGTGGCTTATCTTGAGGAACCTGGGATAGAAGGTCTGTTCCTATAAATAAAAGACAAACCAAATAGCTCTAGATTTGTTTCAGGCTGGTATGGCTTTTGTTGGAGAAATAGGCCTTTGTGGGTTTCCCTGCTGGGGTCCTGATTAAATCCATTGTGGATGGCAAGGTGCTATATATATATGAGAGACTATGTAAAAAGTGTTGCGATTTGCTTAATATTAATATTCTTTTAGCTTTGATATCCTCCCTAGGGGCAATGGTGGCTCCTGCAAAGGCACTGTGGAAATTTACAAGAGAGAATTAATGTCGCTCTTAAAGCATTAAGCTCTGTTGACCATTTTGGCCAAATCTGCAGTTTCAGTCAGGCTTGTATGAATTTAGACATTTCTCTGGAGACTGAATGCCATCCAGCTATAGCTGGTCCCTTTTATTTTATTTCCAATTTATTGATCATTTCCCAGCATTTAAAAATAAATGTTTGATTAAAGTTAATTAGTTCATCCTCACCATAGCTCTGGTTTCCTTCATAAACAGCATGTTTGCTTTCATTTCCATTAATCCTTTCTTTTTCTACCTCCATCTTCTTTCCTTGAAAGATGGAGGAAACTGAGGCATGCAAATAGATCCTGAGATCTGAAGTGATTCTAGATTGAGACCTAAAAGCTTTAAACTTCTAGTGCTCTTGATTCTTCTCCCGAATTTCATGCATTAATTCATGTCTGTATTACTGTCTGTAAACACAGATGATTTTGAGGAACCTTCAATGTTTGGTGCCTCAAATCTTAGCAGATTCCATAGCCACATTCCTATAGTGATGCTTTCTGTACTGCTTCCATGCATTATATTTCAGTAGTGGAAAGAATGCTTCTCTGGTAGGCAGTAGGCCTTTCTAAAGTTATTTGTTGTCAGCAGGTTTTTTGTTTTTTTACTTTGAATGGACTACTTAATCCTTTCTGAATATATTCATCTGAAAAGTGGGAGGGCAGTTGATTTCTTGATATGTGAGTGAGGTAATAAGGAAACTGGGTAACTACTGTCCCTCCTAGTCATGCTACAAAGAAAACAGAACTTAGAACTTCCAAGAGATTCCTTTTATCCTAGGGAATGAAGGCAGCCCAGAGAGGTTTCAGGGCAAAGGGTGTGGCTGTTTATTTATGTACAAATTATGGTGTCAATCAGGACACAAAGTTTGTGGAGCTTTGCCCGTTTATCATTACAGATTAGTACACAAACCGATAACTTTATGGCACTTGTCGATTGAGTAAAAGCAGCAGCTTTGCCTGTCATTGGAGAGCCTGGCTCAGATTGGATAGCTGGTTTCTTTTGGTACCTTACATTTGTGGGGTAAAGATGATAGGAAGCTTTAGAGACCTAAATGCATACACACTTGTAATTACTTGAAGGCAGAAGAGTATCATTAGCTATCTGTGAACGTGCTGTGTTCATGGACATCTCCCTTTGAGGAGTGCAAATTCTGTAAGATGAGAAATCAGATTTGGGCCTGTCAGTTTATCTGAACACAGGACTTTCCACATGTTGGGCTCATTTATCTGTCTTAGAAAAAATTCTCAAAAAACAAAAAAAATGCCCTTGTATTGCCGTCTCCTTCTTGGAACTGAGTTCCCTTGCTCTGCAGTGGTGCCATTGTTCTGCCGCTCATGGTTACACACCAGCCTAAGTCCACTGTTGCCTTGAGTCAGTTTCCTTCTGTAGGCAGCTTTTGACCTTGGAGGTGGTCAGTTGTGGGCCCTCTGTGGTGTGGAATTCTTTTCTTGAGCAGATGGAAGCTCGAGTTGCATATCCTAGGGGATTCCAGGGGTTTATGTTGTGGTGGGTATTTATAACTAGGGTGTCTGGTGGGTGTGTGTTTGACTGTGTTGTCAGTGTAAAATTAAAAGGGCATTGAGATGAAGTGTGGACCCAGAGAAGTTACGGCCTGGGATAGAGTAGCCATGGCATTGGACACAAAACTAGAACTGCTGATTGTAGAGCATCGTGGGTGTTTATAATTCAGTCATTATTATTATTCTAGGTTCTGCACTTGTTCTGATTGTTATAAAGGTCATATTAAGGATGAAGAAGGAGTGAAGAGGGGAAGAGAATAGGGAGGATGAGCTCTTGCCCCAAAGAACTAAAAGGGAGTTGTGCCAAAATGAGCAGTACATTATGTTCACAGTGGTGATCATCAGAGTTTAAATAGCTTCTGGGCTGGTTGGGAAATCTTTCCTGAAGATTGCGGCTCTTTGTTTTTGTGAGAGGTTTTGTGTTGAATAAAGTTAAACTGTCAGCCTTGTCTGTTTTTATTTATTTTCGTTGGAGCCTCTTAGTGAGCAGTGTTTTCTGTCCCCCTGGGATTGTTGGTTAGGATGTGCGAAGGGGAGATCTTTTGTCTTTTGGTGGTTCTCAATCGTTTGGGGTCTAGGTAGCCAGAATAGGGCCCATTCTAGTAGTAGCAGTGTTCTGCTTACCTCTTCCTCGGAGCAAATAGGACATGTCTGCTAGGCTTGTTCTTTGTAGCTCAAGGCATTTATTGCCTTCTGGGGCCCAGGGTCCCATCTTTCCCAAAGGCAGTCATTTACTTGGTTCTGGAATAGGAAAAAAAAGGATGGAGTCAGGCATTTTTCTTACCTACCCAGTGACCCAACTTTTCCATGTTAATAATGACCACCGTGTCAGGTCTTAGTATCTAACACTTTCTCAAAATACTGTGCATGCAAAAGAGGTATAGATTGTTGAAGGTGTGTCCAGGTATAGATTCTGTGAGATTGTTGATTTACAAACCAGTATTTACATCTGTTTTTGCAGGGGTTAAACGTAACAAATATGTCCCCTGTGTCCACCCTTTCATCCTCCCCATTCCTGCCTCCAAATCTTAGGACTGTTTTAAGGGGTGATGGGTGGGGTGTTTTTGGATTGTCTTTTCTTGACTGGAATGGGAAATCTCCATAGCTGATTTGATAGTAGACAAAGGGGAGCCCTAGTCGGCTCAGGGGCTGGTCTCATGAGGGAAAGGGATAATTATTTTCCATAAGCCGAGTATGAAACCACTTTCATTTGCGCCTCGTTGACCACAAGTGTGCCACCGACATCCTGCCTCGTGACTGGCATTTGTTCTCAGCCACACCAGTGTGTTGATCTGGTGAGCATGTCAGTGGACAAGCCTGGGCTGTGCTCTGCAGACCCTGTGCCCTCTCGCCCCTCTCCCTGGAGCTCTGTGCTCCACTGGAAGCTTCACATACTGACCTGCATGTGTACAGTGGTGGGCAAACTCCATGTTCATACTGACCATGCCAAGCAGGCGCAAAGCCAAATCCGCCCTGGCATCGGAATCCCTACCCTGCTTAAAAAGCAATTCATTTTTTTTTTCTCTTTGCAAAACCTGAGTGAACATAACATTTATTTTTCACTATCAATGGCAGCAAACCATGCATTCTGATGACCTCAGAGAGGGCCCTACCTCAGCCATAGGGGCTGCTTTTATAATTTTTCTATCAACTTAAAGTGCTGCAAATACACACACACACACACACACACACACACACACACACACACACATTACTGCTGAAAATGAAAGCTCTTTGGATGCTTGACTGTTTGATATGTAATGTGATAACCTTGTCTCACAGTGACAGGGTGACAGACGGCATTGGCTCTATGATACAGAATTACCTTTTGTGCATCTTTTCTACAACAAAGCTACATACATTGACTCACCCTAATATGCTAATGACTTTGGTGTGCTCCAGATGTTTTAGAAGCCCTGGAAGAGCCTCAAAGCCCTCCTTGTTTTTCCTTTCTTTTTAACCCTTCTTTTGGCATTGCTTTTGTGGAATAGAGCCATTGGCTTTTCCTTTGGTTTTCTATTGTCATGTATGTGTAGCTATTGAGAGAGGACCAGTAAAACTTCTTTGTGTCTAAAACATCATAAAATGATAGAGGCTACATGCTCTAGCCCCTCCCCCCCCCCCTTTTTTTTTCAGATATTAGAAAAGAATTGTTTTCTGTCCATACATTTGTGTTCCAAAATCTGTCGTTCTCTTCGGTTGCTTTCGAAGTTCCTTCAGCTAAAGGAATCTTTGGCCTAATTTGTGTTTCAGTTTTCCCAACACCCATCATATAAGGCAAGAGGGAGATGGCCATACACTAGTATCTCCAGTTTCCAAGAACAACAGGAATTCCTATTCCATTTTGATGCTGCTGTTCCAGACTCAGAAAGAAGCCTGTTTTGTTGTATTGTTTTTTGCGGTCTTTTCATTTCTTGCTAATTTGGGAGATGGGGTGAAAAGCTCCTGAGTGTGCAGAGCTGCTGATGGCAGGGTTCTGTTGTGTTCAGTTTCTTTAGAGTTCTCGGCTGCACAAATGGACACTGCCTTGTGGCTAAATGGTCTTGGATCCCAGACGCACTTCTCCCGTCAGCTGATGGTGACTAGCTGAGGTTGCAGGCACAGTAACCAAGCCGCCTTTACTGCAATGATTTATAATTTTCAGCTCATATTTATTGCTTTTGTGAAAGACAATAGACATGGTTTAATTTAAGTTCAACCTACTGAATATTAATAGAGGAGAACAAATGCTAATGGGATAGACTGAATCTTTGGGCCATTCATTCAATTTCCCCTGTTTAACCTCCTCTCCCCAACAAAGGTTTGTATTGGTCGGGGTGGGGGAGGGGGTTGGAAAAATAAAAACGGTTTGAGTGTGTGAAGGAGGGGATGCCATTTCATTATTTCTCGTTGACTAAAAATAATAATTTTAACAATTGGTGGCAGGGCTTTGTTAGGGGAAAGAAAAGGCAGCACATTAGCTTGGCTAATGTTGTAATAATGACTCTGTTGCCCTGTGGCATCGTATTCCGTCTTGCTGACCTGGCCCTCCTGGATTGGGCAGGCTGTATAACTGGGCTTTGAACATTCAAAATGAAATGTTGTAGCCAGTACAGTGGAGATTGATTGGGGCGGTTGGTGGGGGGGTGGGGGTGGGGTTAGATAAAGAAAAAGCCCAGGTTTATTCAACCATGTAGGCTGTCTGACTATAAATAAATGTAAATGTTTTCTGGACTGCTATATACAGAATGGAAGTACTCAAATTGCAAAAGTTGATCATGTGCAGAACAAAGTCAGTCTTACGCCTTCATAAGGGCCAGTAAAATCTATGGTCCTGGCCAGGCATGGTGGCTCATGTATGTAATCCTAGCACTTTGGGAGGCTGAGGCAGGCGGATCACAAGTTCAAGAGATCAAGACCATCCTGGCCGACATGGTGAAACCCTGTCTCTACTAAAAATACAAAAATTAGCTGAGCATGGTAACGAACGCCTGTAGTCTCAGCTACTCAAGAGGCTGAGGCAGGAGTATCGCTTGAACCCAGGAGGCGGAGGTTGTAGTGAGCCAAGATTGTGACACTGCACTCCAGCCTTGTGACAGAGTGAGACTCTGTCTCAAGGGGAAAACAACAACAACAAAACCAGAACACACAATAAAAAAACCTATGGCCCTTTAGTTTGTATAAAGGCAGTTCCTTATGTATGGGCCCCATTTTATGAATCTGGAACGAGAATGTGATTCAGGAAACCCCATGTCTTCTCTAGTTCAGATACTCATTGCAATCCTCAGAATGGTGGAAAACTCGGAGTTCTCTGAAGATTTAGTTTGATGAGGGCCTGGAACAATGGAGTCAGTACTTTGATTTCTTTTTGCTCAGTCATGCCTTATCAGAGTAGCCTTATCTGTTTTGCATTTTGTGCACATAAAATCATTTAATATTCCTAGGTATTTTTCATGTGTAAAATCTCTTTGTAAAATTACCCCTAATTTTTACTTAGGCAGTTGATTTGCAGGGTGAGAGGGTAGTTGGGGAGAGCATTATACGTCTCTTTACATTTATGCTTCTTAGACATGCACATTTTTTCCAACCTGTTCCTTTTTTGAGTCTCTGTTTGCCACGTTAGCTGATTCTTGTAACTCTGTGACATTTTGCAGGCAAGCGTCTTTTTTTTTTTTTTTTTCCTGCAAAATTATTGGTAAAAGGTACATGAGGCCATGTGTGGTTTTCACTCCTGTAATTCTAACACTTTGGGAGGTTGAAACAGGAGAGGATTACTTGAACCCAGGAGTTTGAGACCAGCCTTGGCAACAAAGCAAGACCCCATGTATTAAAAAGAAAGAAAGAAAGAAAGAAAGAAAATTAGTGGGGCGTGGTGGTGCACACTTGTAGTCCCAGCCAGTCGGGAGGCTGAGATAGGAGGACTGCTTGAGCCTAGGAGGCTGAGGCTGTTGTGAGCATGTCACTACACTCTAGCATAGGTGACAGAGCAAGACCTTGTCCCTCCGCCCCCACTGCCCCCCCCCCCCAAAAAAAAAAAAAAAAAAAAAAACAACCCAGAGCAGCCAAAGCACCATCAGTGTCACCTGGGAATGTGTTAGAACAGGAGACACTTGGGGGGGTGATTCACATGCATGCTCAAGTTTGAGAAGCACTTCTCTTTACAGTCATCCAGATTCTTTTGACAGCAAAGCTGTCAACAAAAAGCTTAACTTTTTTACAGCAGTCCACTGCTAAATCATTTGTTCAGTCAATCTTTCATACATTCACCTCTTATTCAGCTAAGACTTCAGCTGCTGGTATGTACCAAAGGGTATAGGAGCCTTTCCCAGTCTTCCTGAGCTGCGCCTAGTCCTTGTTTAGTTTCTTTTTGATACCCGTATAGCTCTTCTTCCTCCTTGTCCTCTTCGTCCATTACCGCTACCTGTTTTCAGGCTTACTGCAAATCCCAACTTTCTTGTTCTTGTTTTGGTATTGCAAGCTTGCCGGCTGGCTCCATTGGCTCACTCTCCTCTCCAGCACTTTCTTTTCTTCACTTACTACTGAGTGATACATATGATACATACATATGTTTGTCTGTCTCTCTTAATTTTAGATTTTGATTAACCTGTATCCCCAGTGCCCTGGCATATGGTATTTGTTAAGCAAATGGATGGATAAATTCAGAATTGATCCCTTTTTTGCTTTCTGTGCTTTATTCTCCATTATGTTATACATGTGTCTGCAGTCTCAGCTGAGGCAGGAGGATTTCTTGAGCCCAGGATGTCAAGTCTGCAGTAAGCTATGATTGTGCCACTGCCCTCCAGCCTGGGCAACAGAGTGAGACCCTGTCTTAAAAGCAAAAAGAAAAATTTGAACTCAACTAAGACGATACATATGTATGATATCCATCCTCTTTTTTTCCTTCTAAATTTTACATCTGGGTCTTTAACCAGCATTTTTATTTTCAGTTTTCTATCCGTTTTCTCTGTGATAATTTATCCATCTTCTCTTTTTACAGATAAGATAAATATCTTCCTTGGCCAACTCTAATCTTGGTTAAATGTCGCCTGTATCCTAATTGGGTGGGGGAGGGGATCCCCCCTCGCACAGTGATACTTGTAATGTGTTCTAACTTAGTGCCCATCAGTAAAGATACGATTTACACTACATATGTAATTTTAGTTTCTGTAGTCACACTCAAAAGTACGTGAAATCAATGTTAATATATTTGATTTAATCTAATCCAAAATATTTCCACAATTCATATAACATTATCAATGACATGTTACGTTCTGATATTAAATTACAATTAAGTAAAATTAAAATGTATTTCCTCTTCCACACTAGGCATATTTCAGGTGCTCAGTAGCTGCACATGGCTAGTGCCTACTGTAATGGAGAACATGGCTTCAGTCTCTGAAACACTGGCCACGCTTTTATCCTTGGATTCTTAGATTTCTATACAGTTGTCTCCTTTTGCCCTCACAGTGCAAACTCCCAGCATTTTCTTTGGGGGTTTTTATACATTTCTATTTCTGTATTGTAGTCACAACTCTTAAAGCCTCATTAGTTGAAGTAAATAACCATGTGTTTTATTTTCAACCTTATGTTATCACTCATACTCTGAAATGATGTAAAAATAGATAACTGGGGAAATGCAAGCAGAAACAAGCTAGGTCCCAGGGCTTTGTTGATGTGTACTATGTTCATTCACAGTGTTTATATATTTTTTTAATCAAATACATAGAACACTGTGTTCTACATAGTGTTTAGTACAATTAACAGAAGTCACTTTCTGAGATACTTCAGTCACAAAGACTTAATACAGAGGAATGAAGTGTGCATAAAATTGGTGGAAGGACTAGAAGAGCAAAAATCAAGGGGCCACTCTGTATTTTTGGCTTCTAGATCAATCCTCACAAAACTGCAGATGCTGTGCTAGCAGTGCTGTTACTGCCCAGCTCTGGTTGCATTCGAGGGTGGTGGCTAGACAGTGGACAGCGGGTCTAGTCGCTGTGAACATGAGTATCAGTGGAAGCTTCTTGTTGGCAGAACCTACATTGATGTAAGGGACTCTGAGGCTATTTTATTCTCCCGTTTCCCTATAGTGTGACCTTACTGCTGGTTAAAATACTTCCATATCAGTTACTACATAGCTGCCTTTTAGCCCCCCGAGGGCCCGCAGCTTCTTTCCACATTTTGGTTCCTAAAAGCACATTCATGGGCACCAAGACTCCCCTGCTTAGCATCTGCTATCATAGAGAATCCTTATCCTTTGAGATGATCAAAGGCAAATCTGGTTACAATCTAATCTTATAGATGGCTATGAAGGAAAACAAGTGCAGTAGGATTTCTAGTTAATATCTGAGATGTGGCTGCAAAGATAAGGCTGCCTTTTCTTGTGTGGCAGGTACTGGTTCCTGCAGGCAATTCCAGAAAGGATTTCAGTATCTGTAGAGTCAATATTGACCATTTCAACAGTGACTAGTTTGATAACAGATACTCCTTTCTTCCTTTCAACCCTTTAGCCGCAAAAGATGTTTATGTACTCTTTAAAAACGAATCCTCAAGCATAGCATTACAACTCCAAATTTCTGGTCGGATTTCTTACTGCTGAAATTGTTTCCCTCTTAGGCATTTCACTCTCTTTAAAGGTGTCACATAGAATGAGGTTTTGCTTTTCTCCACCCATTCAAAAGAGATGTGTGCTTTTCAGTTCTCTTGTGTCCACATTCTTGTCTGTCTTCACCAGCGTTGTGTAGGGTTGACTGTGGTAAAGTGCTGCCTCCTGATGTGATGTATTTAAGTGTTTGTCCCCTTTTCTCACCTGTAGGGCTCCTTGGTAATGACCAGTCTAAGGGATTAGGACCAGCATCAGAACAGTCAGAGAATGAAAAGGACGATGCATCCCAAGTGTCCTCCACTAGCAACGATGTTAGTTCTTCAGATTTTGAAGAAGGGCCGTCGAGGAAAAGGTTAGTACCCAAGGCTGCAAATATTGGTACCTTCAACCAGGGACTGCAAACTCAGGTGCCAGTTCTCGCCACATGATAAGTGAGCGCACTCACCCAATCTTTTGATTTTCATAGAGGAGCTAGAATTACGAGGTTTCGTAACAAATGTCCTGCTTTCTAAGTGTTGTCTAATAATTATAATTAAAAATGGGAAAAAAAAGTACTCTGGACTGAACAACACGTGTTCTTGCTGGCACAGTTAGGCAAAGAGTTGCCAGCTTGTAATGCTTGTCTTAACTGTTCATTTTAATTGATTCTTAGCAGCCGTCATCTTGAGGAATATATATATTAGGTGATGTTTTGCCACTTCTGAAAAGAGATCTTTCTAAAAATTTGAAGAAGTAAATGTGGTGTTTCTGAGACATTTTTTCCTTGTCAGGAAAGCTGAAATTACACTGTGTATTTTTAATCCCTTGCTGTTTAACCAAGTTCCAAGTTAGTAGCTGTGGAATTGGTGCTTAAAACTTAGAACAGCAGTTATTTTTATGTGGCTTTCCTAAATAAGCTTAAGATAGTTTGGTAAGGAAGTTGGCTTTAGTAGTTTGATAAGAGTTTGTGGTTTCATGGTCAAACAGTGGCAGTGACATTTTATAATGCTTTTACTTGGGTGTTTTTGAAACCCTTTGCCTAGTATCTACCGTACTTCATACCTGTTATTTCCTTTTTTTCCCCTCTTAGAATTTATATTTCCCTTTGTTCTCTTTATGTTTACCTGGATGACTAGCTTCATGACTTTTTCTTAGAATTTGTTAGTTTCAGAGATTGAAGGAAAAGGAAAAAAAAAAAAAACCCTTGTCTGCCCGTCTCTGTCTACTCATTCTGGAGAATTTACTTTTCAGAAACAATCTACGTGTGTCTATCTAAAGAAGAACAGAGTAGAGTGAAAAATTAAGAGAAAAGGACAAGATTAGCCATGTGTAGATATTTAAAATTCCTGTTTTCAGGTCTGAAATTTGAGATGCATAGCTCAAAGTCTTTATTTTCTCCATCACGAGGTGTCGTCTTTTAAATAGCCTTTTAACTACATTGAATCTGTATGCTTCTCTCATTTTCTCTTCATCCTCAGCACTTTGTCTTAGAAGATGTCATAAGATTCGTTATTAGTATAGTTAGGATCTTCCCGTGTGCTGAGCTTTGTATGTCACTCCTTTAAAAAGAGTGTCTCAGTGATGAACCTGTTATATTACAGATATTCCATAACAAACATTCCCCATTCCAGTTTAAAACATGAATTATCACAAGAGAGTGATTTTAAGGATGTGTAAAAAATTGTGTCAGTAAATATATTGGAATGTGTGATAATATTATCCATGCCTCCAACTTGGGCATCTGGCATGCATCTGGCATCAACTTTCATCTCCATTTGAGGAGCAGAATTCTCTGAGTCTGGGCACCTACCCTTTAGCTCTGTGGCTGGCCATCACCCTCACTTCTGTCTGAGAGCTGGTCAGCATCCAGGTGCAGTGATGTGTGTTGTAGGCTTCATTCTTAAGGAGGGACTCTGTCCCTAACTCATTGTGATTCTCTCAGAAGATAGTGCTGCTAGCTTTCTCTTTGTATCAGACCACAGTGTCATGTGGCACCTGAGTGCAAAGCAGTCATTTAACTGGAATTTTTTAGGGTAGTAGAAAAGAGAAACTCTTTTCAGAGTTGGCTGAAGGAAAACTTAGCCCTGGCAAATCCTTTTTAATTATTCTTGTGTCAATTATCTTACTGAATTAAGGATTCATTGCAACCTGCTAACTTGGTTTTGGTCTCATGAAGGTTTTATGTGGATTAAGGTTTGATAGGCTTGAGTAGATTTTGAGGATGGTCTGGGGCACTCTTGATTATAGGAGAAAGATTTTGTAGCCTTCAAATATGTAGTGTCATTAGGGTATACATTTATTTTTTGTGGGGGTTGAGGGAGATAAGAGTCTTGCTCTGTCACCCAGGCTGGAGTGCAGTGGTGCGATCTCAGCTCACTGCAATCTTTGCCTCTTGGATTCAAGCGATTCTCATGCCTCAGCCTCCTGAGTAGCTGGAATTACAGGCACACACCACCGTACCTGGCTAATTTTTGTATTTTTAGTAGAGATGGGGTTTTGCCATGTTGGCCAGGCTGGCCTTGAACTCCCGGCCTCAAGTGATCCACTCACCTCCGAAAGTGCTGGGATTATAAGCGTGAGCCATCACACCCGGGCAGGGCATGCATTTCTTGTGGTGTTGCAGGGTATGTAGCAAGCATAAAATGGTAACTTAAAACTTAAGGCCTTAAAGCACTCCTTTGTTTTGATCTTTCAGTATTTAGTGGATTGGGATGAACCCTGCCTTCAAAAGCAGAGTAAATGACTTGGGACCTGAATTTCCAGAGCTTGGGTTGAAACTGTTGAAACTGTAATACATAACCTGTCTTCAACTCACATACAGAATGACTTTTCTAATAGGGTAATGGAATGTGCTGACTCTGAAGATGAGAACTTGAGTCTAAAGTAACTACCTATAATGGCTATTTTAAAATAGCATTAGTGGATTGTTGAACAGATGCTAATTTTTACTTGTGAGTTTAAAATTTCCTAAACATTATACATGGGAAGAGTTTTTTTTTTTTCCCCCTCACTCTTGTTGACCAGGCTGGAGTGCAGTGGCGCGATCTCACCACAAACTCCACCTCCCGGGTTCAAGGGATTCTCCTGCTTCAGCCTTCGAGTAGCTGGGATTGCAGGCATGTGCCACCATGCCTGGCTAATTTTGTAGTTTTAGTAGATGCAGGGTTTCTCCATGTTGATCAGGCTGGTCTCAAACTCCTTACTTCAGGTGACCCACCCACCTCGGCCTCCCAAAGTGTTGGGATTACAGGTGTGAGCCACTGTGCCCAGCAGGGAAGAACTTTTAAGATTGACCATTTGCATTCTCTTTTGGCCTTTAGACTTTGTAAGAGAAAATACTGATTCTTAAAAATTCATATTGTTGTAGTTTGTTTCGTGTTGCTATAACAGAATAGCTGAGATTGGGTAACTTTAAAAATACAGAAATTTATTGGCTTATGTTTCTGGAGGCTTGGTATTCAAAGACTGAGGGACTGCATCTGGTGAGAGCCTTCTTGCTGCATTATAACTTGGCAAGAGAGCAGAAGAAAGTGCTAAGCTTGGTTTGTGTGTTTTTTTTTTTTTTTTTTTTTTAAAGTTTAGTTTTTAAAGAGATGGGGTCTGGCTCTGTTACCCAGGCTGGAATGTAGTGGTGTGGTCATAACTTACTGTGTTCTCTAATGTCTGGGCTGAAGGGATCCTTGTGCCCCAGACTCCTGAGTAGCTGGGACTGCAGTCAGTCACATGCCTCCACGCCTGTCTAAGCTTGCATTTATAACAAACCCACTCCCTAGATAGTGACATTATTCCATTCACGAGGGCAGATCCCTCATGATGTAATCACTTCTTAAGATCTCACCCTCTTAGCACTGTTGAATTGGAGATTAAGTTTCCAACATTTGAGCTTTGGGGGGCCACATTCAAATCATACGACAGGGTCATAATTTATGGACGTGCTTTGGAAAGAGCATTTTCTCTTTTATTTTTTAGAATGATACGAATTGCTAGTTAGCTATTCTTGTACATTTAATTACTCCTACTCTACACATCCTTTTTTTGTGCATGATTTTAGAATCATCAGCAAAATATATGCCTTTTGTCTACAGTAGGGTGATGGGGAAAGGGGAGAAGACTGAGAGGGATTTTATGTGCTTGACTTCCTTCTTACGGAAAATAAAAATCTATGGTGAAGACTGATGCTAGCCTCAGTTCCAACCTTTTCCAGTCTGCTTTTCCAACCTGTACCTTGAAGCAATTACATTTTTCTGATGATGCTAATAACTTGTTTTAATTCTTCAGTTAAAACATCCGTGTATTTACTAAGTGTTATTTTTCTGCAGAAAACCCCCCGAGTCAGATATTGCTGTATTTACTGCCAGTGCCTTTACTTGACACTGGGGATCTATCTTCTTAGTGATAGAAACCAGTGGAGTCCAGAGTTCTTTAGGGTTTTGGAGTTTTCTCGTTTCTGATTCTCTTCCTCAGAGTTTTTCTTTATAGAGGCAACTATAACAACAACAACAACAAAAAACTCAAAACCAAAACTGGTATATTTTTACCTAGCCATCGAAAGGTCATCTGAGGTGCTTGTTGACAAAAGGAAAAGCCAGCCCGCTTCAGAATCTCTCTGCTGTGTTTGTGGAAAGGGCAGCCCAAGAAAAGATGACCGGAGAGATTCTGTGCTGGTTGGACCCTGAAGGCTGAGTCTTGTTTTTAGTTCTGGATGTTGTTTTTCTTTTTCTTTTGATCATTGTGGTAGGTGAGGTTGTTTTTTTAATGCTATATTTACATAGTTTATAATTTATATTGTTTAGAATGGAACCATTACAGAGACTTTCATCCTGTTCTGAATGTGAAGGCGGCCCTGCCTATCTCTCTCATGTTGCCCTTTTGTTCCACTCAGTTCTTCTTGTAAAGTGTGTGTTTGCCGCATCAGTCTCTCAGTATGTGTAGAAACCGGAATGGACGGAGTTTGGTCGTTCGGGTGTGGACTAGTGGTCAGAAACTCTTTGGAAGGATGGTTATGGAGATGAGGATGATTTGTTTGAGGAATGAAAAGATAAAGTGCAATGAATTTGGTGATGGCATTTTTTAGATGTAAGTAAATACGAGATCTGAAATATACGATTCAAAAAAGAGGTCATCTGAGTTGGCCACTAAAATAGAGAGCAAGATTAACTGTTTGTATTTTATCTGTGCGTGAGTGGGGGGAAGAGGGTAGAAAAATTTCAAGAGAATGGTGATTCTTAAGTGGGTCTTATGGAGACTATGGTGCAGCATAAAGAGTATATAGACTGAGGCCGGGCTGTGTGACTTATCAGTGTATCTTGAACGTTTACTTGTTGTGTAAATCAACAGGTCTTACATAATACAGATTATATAATATAATATGTCTGGGCCTTAGTTCTCTCATCTGAAATATTTGAATCACAGTAGTAACTGCCTGATGGTGTTTTGTGACCTGAAGAAATTAATTCTTGAAGAGAATTTTGGTGTATTGGTCAGGTGCAGTGGCTCACACCTATAACCCCAGCACTTCGGGAGGCTGAGGTGGGCCGGTCGCTTGAGTCCAGGAGTTGGAGAGACGTGTGTGGGCGATATGGTGAAACTCCATTTCTTAAAAAAAAAAAAAAAAAAATTAGCTGGGCCTGTTGGCATGAGCCTGTAGTCCCAGCTATAGGAGGGTGAGATGACAGGATCGTTTGAGTCTGGGAGACGGAGGTTGCACTTAGCTGTGATCACGCCATCACACTCCATCCAGGGGGACAGAGCCAGACTCTGTCTCGAAAAAGATTAAATAAGCGAATAAATAAATAAATAAATAAATAAATAATAATTCTGATGTACAAACAGTACTCTGTGTGTTAGATGTTAGTGGCCATTGTCAGTATGTGTGACCCATGAATTGCTACATGTGAGTATGCACATCCTTTCGAGACTTCTCTGACGTGTTTCAGAGGGTTTTTGAAATACACAAATGATGATTTATATCTTTCCTCTCTGTCAGCCCTACCACAGCCATCTGTAGGCAGATGGAAATGTATGGGTACTCCCTCTTTTGAAGTTACTGAGTCACTGGAAGGACCCTGTGGTGTGTGGTGTAAATTTCCCCTGCTGAGCTTGGTGCTACCTGATGTTTGCCTGAATGGAGCAGGCAAGAGTGGTGGGGTGAGCAGATACCCTTGTGGCTGTTCATACATTAGTCATAGCTTCACCTTAGGGAGAGACCCCCTAGTGTTTAGTGTTGAGATCCCTTGTTAACTACATTCTTTTTTTTTTTTTTTGAAAGATGGAGTCTCGCTCTGTCGCCAGACTGGAGTGCAGTGGCATGATCTCGTCTCACTGCACCCTCCGCCCTCCTGGGTTCAAGTGATTGTCCTGCCTCAGCCTCCTGAGTAGCTGGGACTACAGGTGCATGCCATCACACCCAGCTAATTTTTGTATTTTTAGTAGAGACGGGGTTTCACCATGTTGGCCAGGATGGTCTCTATCTCCTAACCTCATGATTGCCCGCCTTGCCCTCTCAAAGTGCTGGGATTACAGACATGAGCCACTGCGCCTGGTCAACTATATTCTTTAGAAGAGTATAGTGCTTTTTGTATACTAACACACTTTAAAAACTCTGCGAGTTTCTATTTAACTAGTACAGAAGTACAGACTCAGTCTCTGCAGGGATGTAACTTTTTTTGTTAAACAAGGAGCTGCTGTATTTTAGTTAGGCTTTCGATCCTGCAGGACTTAGTTTAAATACCGTTTGTCCTATTAGATTGAATTTTGAATGTAAAGAATTTTTGGAAGTGTTTGGATTTCATAACTCAGTGTACTCTGAGATATGACATGCCTCTGGATATAAATACATGTTGAAAGTGGTGAGAATTCTCTCAGGCTTTTAACAGGTATGATATTCACAGCTACATTGCCTGCACTACTGTGTTCTTTATTCTTTTTGGTCTGAGATACTTTGATGGTATAAAATACTTTTTTTACTTCAGGTTTGAAAGGAAGATAAGCCCAGATGTATGTCTTGCTTGATAGCATGCATGAATTGGTGTTATTCAAAGTGAGCATCCTTAAGAATTAGAATTATATTAAATAAGTGCTTAGTTTTTACTCATTCCTGTATCAAAAATAAGTTAGTAGTATAATTTACTATTAAATGCAAAAAAGTGAAAGCAAAAACAATCAGCAAAAGGCTTAACATTTCTCTTAACCCTTGATTTATGTTTAGAAGCTTCCACTGACCAGATTATTTGGAGTTTATTTTGTTGTTACAACCTTGAGATATATTTTATAAATAAGAGAGAAATACTATTTTAATTTTCAGCTTTAGAGTTATCATGGGTGAAATGTACTCTCTACTGCAGAAAGTAAAGAAAATTGAGTAATAGATTATGATGTGGCAATTTTGAACACAAAAGATGTGGATGTAAATATAAAGTAAATATGGGTGAATCTCGCCTATCTGCTGTTTCAAGTTATCTACCTAGTTGCCATGTTTGCTTCTAGTATCATTTTCATTTGCTTTTGCTTGAAGGATTTTAACATTTCTAACATTAGGTCTGCTGTTGATCATTCAGCTTTTGTATGTCTGGGAAGATCTTATTTCACCCACATTAAAAACATGCTTTTATGATAATTGTAGAATTACATGCAGTTATACAAAATACACCTTCATTTCTTATAGATATTTTTGCTGGGTATAAAATTTTAGTTAATGGTCATTCACCATCAGTACTTCAGTGACACTGCTTCACTGTCCCGATGTGCATCATTTCTGATAAGAATCCTGTTGTCATTTTCATAGCTTTGTAGGAGCAATCATTTACCACAATTTTCTTTTGAATTCCTTGTGTTTTGGCAGAGTTTTTATTTCCAGAGCTTGAGATTCATTGAGTGTATTAGTTTTGTAGATTTCATTTTACTATGGAAAAATTGGAGCCATTATTATTTCAGATATTTTTGTGTGCATTAGTCTCCCCGTTGGGGACTTCATTTGCATATATATCACTCCGAAGTTGTCCCATAGCTCATGTGTTTTGTTCCTTTTTTGATCTGTATGTTGCATTTTAGATAGTTTATACACTAGATCTGCTGTTAAGCCTGTTGAATATATCTTTCACCTTAGACATTGTTATTATATTTTAGAAGTTACAGCCAGGCACGGTGGCTAACTCCTGTAATCCTAGCACTTTGGGAGGCCGAGGTGGGTGGATCACCAGGACAGGAGTTGAAGACCTTCCTGGCCCACATGGTGAAACCCGTTTCTACTAAAAATACAAAAATTAGCTGGGCGTGGTGATGCATGTTTGTAATCCCAGCTACTCAGAAGGCTGAGGCAGGAGAATCGCTTGAACCTGGGAGGCGGAGGTTGCAGTGAGCCAAGATCGCACCACTGCAATCCAGCCTGGGTAACAAAGCAAGACTCCATCTCAAAAAAAAAAAAAAAAAAAAGTTAGATTTTGGTCTTTTCATAATCTTCAGTGTCTCTAGTAATATGCTTATTCTTTGGTGTTTCTTGAACATGTGGAGTACTGTTATAAGAGATATTTGAGTATCTGTGCTATTTTTGTCTTCCAGTATTTACAAAACAGTTTTGATTGATTAAATCTTCCTCCTCATCAGTCATATTTCCCTCCACCTTTGCATGTCTGGTAGCTTTTTATTAGTTGACAGGCATTGTAAATTTTTCTGTTTGCTGTGGGAAATGTTCGTATTTCTTTACATATTCTTGAGCGTTGTTCTGAGATCTGATTATTAGGGAACAGTCTGATCTGTTTGGATCTTGGTTTCAAGCTTTGTTAGGTAGGGCCAAAGCAGTGTTTACTGTGAGGCAATGTTAAGCAAAAACGCTTATGAGTATTTTACTTGATGTCCTATGGATTATGTTTAGCATGTAGCCTAGTAAGAATGGGCACTATTCCTGGTGCTTTTACAATTTGGATACTGTTCCCGCTAATCCTTTCTGGAAATACTTTCTCTTGGGTAGCTTCCTAACACAAGTGTGCTTCTTAGTACTCAGCGGAAGGCGTGAGGAGTGCCCTTGGCAGATTCCACAGTTGTCTGTGTGGCTTTGGCCTCTGCTGTGCTCTGCCTTACACATTCTGTCACCTTGGCCTCCCCTTGTGTTTCTCAACCCCAGCTCTGCTTGCCCTTTCTGTAACCACTGCAGCCTGGACATTCTCTCAGGCCACTGAGCTGGGGGGATCATTTGTTTTCCGTCTGTCGGGCATCACAGTATGTTGCTATATGGTGGCCATTGTTTTGTGTGGATTTTTAGCTCTTTCAGGCAGGCAAGAGGTATAAATCCTGTCTAGCTTCGCTAAAAGCGGAAGTTCTTTCTGTTCTTTGAATGTTGAATGAGAGTGAGAGACAGACACATACCATCAGGAAATGGAACTAGCCACAGTCATAGCTTTTCATTTAGTTTTGTTAGTCTTTAAAAAAGAAAAAGGTGAACAGTGTAAGTAAGCCCGGACTCCAAGAAAAAAATTTCAAAATTAGTAAACATAAGCATTCAGCCTATCATAAAAATAGTAAGCTCCATTCCATAATAAAGCCTGTGACTATTAGAAGTCCTTCGTTGAAGCTATGGAATTGGTCTCTTCCATTAGGAAGAACTGACCTTAGCCTAGGTAATATTGTGCTAAACATTTTTACCTTAATTCTTTTGAAATACCTGTTTTTTAAAGGTTTTACCATCCTCACTTGGCAGCTGAGTTAATAGGATTTGGATCTCAGCTTTCGTATCTATAATGCCTGGACTTTCCCACCGCACCATATCACCTTCCGTAAGTTGTAGGAAATGTGGGTTTGAATTTTCAGGTGTGTCATCTGGACAGCAGTTGGCTTGGTGAACTGTACTGGGGGTGGGGGTGCAGTTTGGGCTGGGGGCTGGCCTGGTCCACAGCTGCGCTGAGGGTCATGTCTCGCTGTTGTGCCTAGTGTTACTCTTCAGCTCACCTCTTCTAGTAAATCTTTTTTCTGCCAAGGGATATATTCCTTCTTTTCTGAAGTACCTGAAATGCCTTTCTTCATTGGAAACTGAGCCATGGATACAAAGGGGGAAAATTTTAGCTTTATCTTGAGCAGAACCTATAGCTCCTGAAATCCTTTCTTGGGTCTTCCAATGTTAGACGTCCTTTTGTGTAAGGACCCCAGAGAGAGGCTCATCCAGAATGTGAGAGCCGGGAGGGCCCAGCTCAGCTGACTGTTGTTTCAGGTAGCTGCTCCAAGTAGATCTATGATTACTTGTTGATTTTAGTGGGTGGTTCTCTATCTTTCTGGATGAATACTCTTTTTCTTTACTTTTCCTGTGGTGAGCTGGAGTTGGTAGGTTTGGGGGGTGGTTAACATCACAGTGCCTGCTTGTGGATATTCACCTTTCCCGTGGAAATCTTCCAAGTTTGGGAGGAAGTTTGTATTTCACGCACTGTACCTTCACCTTGATCTGAAGTCAGCAAGGTGAACCTGAGTTCCTGGGTTTCGGTGTCTGAGGTTGGATAGCACAGAGCTAAGGAAGCGTTTTTTGAGTGTGCCAGCAGTTCTCACTGGGCTGTTCACGCATGCTCAGTTTCCTGGAGGCTGCCCATGCTGCTCATCGACATTCATGGTCAGGTTCTTTCCCTGTGGCAAAAACCCTTCTTCGTTCAGACCTCCTTTAACTCACAGTTTCTCACCTCTGCTCTGGGATACCCAAGACAGTGGTTGTGTCTCCCCACTTCTGCTTCCCGCATCATGGAATAGAGCCCCACCATAGGTGTCTACAGAATAGAGGAAGCTGGTCAGATAAACACGAAACCTGACTGGTTTTGTGTGTGCTTCCCCTCTCCCCCTCCCTCTCTCGGAATTTTAACTGCTTGGCAGAGTACTACTTATATGACTGTTTTGGGATTATAAAACAATCTTTTGTATTGTTCCAGTTTACAGGAAGCAGCTCCTTTTTTCTCATTAATGACGCCTCTTGTTGAGTCCATCTTGTGTTTCTCATGGGTTAAGCCTACTTGACTATGCTGTCAAGGCTTACAGATGCGGCTCTGTCTGTCTGTCTGTCTTTCCTTCTTTCCTCCTCCTTTCCTCCCCTCCTTTCCTCCCCTCCTTTCCTCCCCTCCTTTCCTCCCCTCCTTTCCTCCCCTCCTTTCCTCCCCTCCTTTCCTCCCCTCCTTTCCTCCCCTCCTTTCCTCCCCTCCTTTCCTCCCCTCCTTTCCTCCCCTCCTTTCCTCCCCTCCTTTCCTCCCCTCCTTTCCTCCCCTCCTTTCCTCCCCTCCTTTCCTCCCCTCCTTTCCTCCCCTCCTTTCCTCCCCTCCTTCCTTCCTCCCCTCCTTTCCTCCCCTCCTTCCTTCCTTCCTTCCTTCCTTCCTTCCTTCCTTCCTTCCTTCCTTCCTTCCTTCCTTCCTTCCTTCCTTCCCTCCCTCCTCCCTCCCTCCTTCCCTTCCTCCCTCCCTCCCTTCCTTCCTTCCTTATTTGTTTGAGACAGGGTCTGGCTCTGTTGCCCAGGCTGGAGTGCAGTGGTATGATCTCAGCACACTGTAACCTCTGCCTCCTGGGTGCAAGTGATCCTCGTCTCAGCCTCCGACTAGGTGAGACTACAGGCATGTGCCACCACATCCAGCTAATTATCTGCATTTTTTGTAGAAGTCGGGTTTCACCATGTTGCTCACGCTGGTTTCAACCTCCTGGGCTCAGTTGATCTGCCTGACTCAGGCTCCCACATTGTTGGGATTACAGACGTGAGCCACTATGCCTGTCCTGCATCCCAGTCATCTGTGATTGGAAAGAAAGCTGAGGTCCAGCTCATTTTTTGGGGTTGGGGACAGGATGGTGGTTTTGGCTTTTGGAAAGAATTGTGCAACTACTAAATTCAGAAAGATTAAAATAGGAGGTAGAGTTCAACATCACAGAAGGAAGAGTTTGGATGGGGAATGTGGTTTGTTGGTGTAACACTGTGAGGCGAGTTGTTCCTGAGTCATGGGACAAAGACAGGCTGGTATTTTAAGTTCACTTTTATGGGTCATGTGTGGGGAGATTTGTGTGGCTTAAGTGGCAGGATGGACTGCAGGTTCCCTTTCAAATTGTTACTACCTAGATCAGGATAATTAAGTCTGAGAGGTGTCTTTGTATGCTTGACCCCACCCTGGCCCGAGCACATATTTTATCCTTGGTGTGGGATATCTGTGTGCAGGATGCTGGAGAAGCTTGTCACTTCTCATCTGCACTCCTTGCTGGCCTCTGTTTCCCTTGGGGCCATGATAAGGAAGAGGTGTGAAAACGTGTCTGGTGACCAGTGTTTTGGGTTCCTGCAACTGTGATGACCTTAATGGTGCTGCTGTGCCTTTGCAGGTTCCCCTTCCTTGGGTCTGTAGCTCCATTTTTGTTATCTCAAGACAACTCCTCTCCCGGAGAGCCTTTTTGTTACCTCTGGTCTCTTTCTCTAGCGGTCAGGCTTCATCCCCTCGCTGGTCTGCGTTGTTTGGCCAGTACTTACTACTTTTACTGCTTAGACATCTGAGCCCACATTCCTGAACTCTTTCTTGGAGGCACACAGATGTGGATAGACCTGTATGTATTCATCCCTGGCTGACTCTTTTTTTTTTTTTTTTAAGAGATGGGGTCTTGCATTGTTGCCTACATTAATTAGTCTCAAACTCCTGGCCTCAAGTGATCCTCCTGTCTTGGCCTCCCAAACTTCTGGAATTACAGGCATGAACCACTGTGCCTGGCCCTTGACTGTCTCTTGATCTTCAAGCCCTTCTTGGCTTGTTTTGATTCAGAATTGATTTACACCAGGAGTAGTTCTGTCTCCACAATCCTCCAAATACTGTGGCTTAATGTCAAGCATGTTTTTCTAGCACAGTCTTATAATTAACCTTTTAATTAGAAATCAGGAGAAAAGAGAATAATTTGTGATTATAGATTCATATAGACTGAGCTTGAATCTAAATAATACTCTGTCCCTGGGAGAGTCAATTATCTGAAAGAAGAGCAACTTTGCAGAGTGGCTCTGTTGATGTTAATAACAGCAAACACTTGGCTGGACATGGTGGCTTACGCCTGTAATCCCAGCACTTTGGGAGGCTGAGGTTGGGAGTTCGAGACCAGCCTGACCAATGTGGAGAAACCCTGCCTCCACTAAAAAAAATACAGAATTAGCCTGGTGTGATGGCACATGCTTGTAATCCCAGCTACTCAGGAGGCTGAGGCAGGAGAATCGCTTGAACCCAGAAGGCAGAGGTTGCAGTGAGCTGAGATTGCGCCATTACACTCCAGCCTGGGCAACAGGAGCAAAACTCTGTCGCCAAAAAAAAAAAAAGCAAAGAACAGCAAACACTTACATAGCATTTATGATGTGCTGTCCACTTCCACTGTTCTACATTCCGTACATATGTTAGCCCATTTTATTCTCATAGCAAAATCATTAAGATAGGTTATTTTATTGTCATCCCCATCTTATAGATGAGAACATTGAGGCACATAAGATTATACTTGTTTGGGAGACAAGGCTCCCAGTATGTAATGCAGACTCAGTAAATGATGTCTGCTCACCTTAAATAAGTCAGTGAAGAGCCATCATAATGTACTGATGACAAAGAGAGAATAATATAGTTGTACCTTCAAAATTTTTGGAGTGGCCTGAGAATTCTGGGGTGTGGCAAAGTGATTCCATTTTAACCTTCAGAGGATTGTGACCTCCAAGGAGCACATATGCATGGGTGCTAATTTGTTAATGAAAATGCATGCTAATAGTTTTCTCAGATGCTGAGATGCAGCTACATATGATTGATTTAAGCCTGTTTTGAGCCATAGGAAATCTGCATCCCAGGGAAAGTAGAGAAGTAAATAATTTTTGTTGTGGTGTACTGTGGTATGAATGTGCCTCCCACATTTCATGTGTTAGAAAGTTATTCCCCAAGTAGAGGTGTTGGGGTCATGAGGGCTCCACTCTCTTGAGTGAACTCATACCTTTATCATGGGAGTGGATTCCTTATAGAAGGACAAGATAGGTCCCCTTTTGTCCCTCTCTTGCCATGTGTTGCCTTCTACTCTACTGTGTTAGGAAATGGCATGAAGGCCATCACCATATGCCTGTCCATCAGCCTTTAAAATTGTGAGAAATAAATTTCTGTTCTTTATACATTATTCCGTGTCAGGTATTCTGTAATAGAAGCCTCAAATGGACTAAGAGTGCGAAGTGTGCTGCAAAAGAAAGATGTATGAAGTTTGTGGAACACAAGCAGAGTGACTAGGGAAATGTTTAGGGAAATTGCTGCCGCAATTTCATTTGTGTGCACTTCATTTTCCCATCTCTGGGAGATGTAATAAGAGTGAAAAGAGGAGGAGACCCTTTTAGTATTGTTGTGCTCTTCTGGGTAAATCAGTCCTTTTTGACTTCCTAAGTGAGCTGCCAGCTGTGGGTTTCTCAGCCAATCTAATTCAGGGAAACAGGCCTATACCTGTTTCTCTGAACCTGGTAGCTGGGTGCAGTGCTGCTATAGTAATAACATGATGAGCTTCTTGAGTGCTGGGCAGTTTGCCATGGGAGGGGACAGCGGCTGCTTGAGACCTGCCACTCAGGAAGGGCCAGAGTTTTCGAGATTGTGCCTCTTGATTGTCCTTGAGTGGGGCCGAGGTTTGACAGGTGAAGGGTTCTTTGTGCGTCTTAACAGCCTGCTTCTAGAAGGCTTTGTGTGCTTCAGGGCATTCTCTTTACTGATGGACTTCGCAAGCTGGCCGAGAGAGAAGGCAGGATTAAATTATAAACTTTTCTTTACCAAGATGGTGAGCTGGAGGCAAGACGGTTAGTTGATACTCAAAA
Source organism: Macaca fascicularis (assembly GCF_037993035.2). Taxonomy (NCBI): domain Eukaryota; kingdom Metazoa; phylum Chordata; class Mammalia; order Primates; family Cercopithecidae; genus Macaca; species Macaca fascicularis. The sequence continues at coordinate 157,527,475 of NC_088378.1, read as the reverse complement.
GGACACACGTGGATGTTGGGCAGGCTGCACCTTGGATAGGCCCAGCAAGGCAGACTGGAAATGACCAACAACCCAGGTGGTTTGTAGAATTAAATGAAATAACCTATCTCCACGCTATGTAGGAGATTACTATACCTAGGTGTTGGCTCCCAAATCAGTCTAAGCCAAGATGTGCTCGGAGGCACTGAATCAATATTTGTTGAATGGATGTGGACTGACAGCACTAGCTTCCTTCAGTTATAGTAGGGAGTAAGTAGAAGAGCTTCAAGAGGGTTTCCTGTCTTCACCTTAGTAAATGAAAAACAAATCCCGATCTTGCTTGCTTGCTTTTTTTCCAGCCCCCGAAGGAAGAGGTGACTTAAGCCTAACAGATTCTTGGATAATTACAAGGGAGTCAGGAGATTTTACCATTTGAAAGCCATCAGTGCCGTTTTATAGTTTTGATCAAAAGGCTTATTTATAGTATACATTTACATTGTTCAAGTGTATGTGTTTACTAAAGAATTACATAACTGGCCTGAGTAATTTGGGGTACATCAGCACCTTGATATATTTGGAGTACACTTTGCAGGAATGTAAAGGAGGGCTGTGTCTTTCTGGCAACCCTTTGTGGTTGTGTGCAGTGTATTTTTAACCTTGCCATTTATGCTCATCTTCCTGGAATTGGGTTTTAAGAGTTTGAAACCTGGGTCTTCTTTCTTTAACAAGTTCCTTTTCCTGCTAGACTTGGGTCAGTCTCTAGAGAGGTTTTATTAGATACTCAGTTCTTCTGCATAAACCCGCACCATACTCCATCCTAAAAGTTCAGTGCATGTGAGTTGTAGTGTGATGGAAGGAATGGAAAAACCTGGACCTGCCGCAGAATGTTTGCATCCTATGCAGGTTTAGATGTTGGCGAACACTTGTGGGACTCCATATTCACCCCCATCATTTGCTTCAGGCTCCTAGCAAACATACTAGCTTCTTCCGCATTTATTTTCTAGGGGGAAAAATAAAGGGCTGGAACTTCATTGGAGGCATTTTTATTACTGCAGTGGCCATTTCCTTTTTCTGTTACCCTGGAGATCAGATTGCAGGGATATCACTTCCACCTCCCATGTAAATTATGGTCTAGCATGCTTTGTGGTTGCCATGATGGATACAAGTTTCTTTCCTTCCTCCTCTAAGCTCTTGCTAGGCTTTTAAACACTTAACATCTCTGTCCCATCCCTTTGCCCTCCTTGCCTTTTCACACCCCCAAAGGACAAATCTAAGCACCACCCTGATCTTTTTCAGCAGATGTGACCCACCTGGAAACATTTGATCAGTTCCTGAATCTTCCTTAGTGTGAATATGTAGACACTGGTTCCTGACATCTTACGTGAAAGGCACTAGATGCTGAAATTGTGCGGGCTTGGAGTCACCTGGTTTGTGAAGGAGGTGACAGCCATTCATGTCACTTGTGGTTCACATGTGAGTGCTTATATGGGTTGTTAGGCCTCTTTTTTTTTTTTTTTTTTTTTTTCTTTTTTCTTTTTAACATAGACTGCTGCTTGTTGTTAATACCTCACTTGACTGCCTAGTGCAATTGCAAGCAGTGCACAGTGCTTTGACTAAGGTGGGAATTGAATGTTTCTTCTTACTACTGTCGCCTTACACTTCCTGTTCCCTCACTGCCTACCTCCCATTTTATTGTAGAATGGGAGTTTGGCGGGTGATGGAAGGCGGCAACCAAAGTGACTTGTTTTGGAAGAAAGTTGGGTTCATTTCTGGTTTTGGAAATTTTAAGGAGGGGTTTTTATGGTAAGTGGTTTTTCCCCCTACACAATAAGTAAATATCATGCAAGAATATTTTTTCCTTTAGGTTCAATGGCTTTAATTTTCAATGATAGAATCTTCTAGTTCCAGGCATGGTCACTCACGCCTGTAATCCTAGCACTTTGTGAGGCCAAGACTGGCAAATCACCTGAGGTCAAGAGTTCGAGACCAGCCTGGCCAACGTGGTGAAACCATGTCTGTACTTCAAATACAAAAATTAGCTGGGCCTGGTGGCGTGCATCTATAATCCCAACTACCTGGGAGGCTGAGGCAGGAGAATCGCTGGAACCCGGGAGGCGGAAGCTGCAGTGAGCTGAGATAGCGCCCTGCAGTCCAACCTGGGGGACACAGTGAGACTCTGTCTTAAAAACAAAACAAAACAAAATAAAAAACTTCTGGAGTATAGTCCTCATTAACTGTCTTGATAGCTCTATTCTGATACTTAAAGCTATTCACAGAATTGGTTGAAAGCAGCACCATCCATATGTGATTGTCCTGCATGTGTTTGGATGGGGCGAGGAATTAGGTGGTCGTTGCTGTCTAGGCTATGCCCGCTTGAGTAGGGATGGTCCTTGTTTATTTTTGTATGCCCAATGGTGGCAGAGTATCTGCTGTGGAATAACAATTTGCATGTTTTTGAGTGTGTAAACAAATTCTAGGAGTAGCTATACCAGCTATTAGGAAAAGGAATCTTTTTCTTGTTCTTTTTTTGAGGTAGTAGTTGTCTTACTCTGTCACCCAGGCTGGAATGCAATGGATCCATCATAGGTCACTACAACCTTGGATTCCTGGGATCAAGCAGTCCTCTTGGCTCAGCCTCCTGAGTATCTGGGACCACAGGCACATGCCACCATGCCTGGCACACGTTTTCATCTTTTGTAGAGGTTGGGTCTCAGTGTGTTGCCTGGGCTGGTCACGAACTCCTGGTGGCCTCAGTTGATCTTTGCACTTCACCCTCCCAAAGTGCTGGGATTACAGACATGAGCAACCGCACTCAGTGGAAAAGGAAACATTTCTAATGAGGTCATCACATTTCAGAGGCAAATACTCCTATTTAGAATTGTTCTGGTCTTTTGCACACTATCATATTAGAGGGTGTGTGTGTGTGTGTGTGTCTGTGTCTGACTGAAGTAAAAACTCATTGGATTTATTTTATTTATTTATTTTCTGAAGTGTTAGGAAAGAACCGAGTACACGTTTTTTGGTAGTGATACATATGAGAGAGAGAGAGAGAGAGAGAAATGTACACACTTGTTTCTACATTCTTTTACCTGGGTACAGAAACTCCACATCTGACCACAAGGAAGCCAAAATGTACCGTGTAAATTTTACTTCTTGGTACATCTGATTAGTAATAAGGAAGTGCATATTTCTAGCATCACAGCAGGCTTGTGAGTCCTCAAACGTCATTATAATGTCACTGAATTGCTAGCAGCCCTCTCTAATTAGTCATGCCAAGAGAAGGCACAATTCCATCTTCTTGCATGAAGATTCTCTGGTTCTTCCCTTGGTGCCAACTTAAGATTAACTCCAGCTTTCTGGACTCTTTCAAATTTAAAAACATTTAACCTCAGCATCTATGTCCATGATAATAAATAAGGTCTTATAAGGATGCCGTTAAATGTGTCTGATGTTCTTCCTAAGATTGTTTTTTCCTTAGGTACAAGATGTACTTCTGCATATTTATCTTCCTGGAGTTTAGTTTTCAAGACAATTTCTGTGACGTTAAAATACCGTGTATAACCACTTTATAGAATATGTCAAGTATGTACAATTAATGTTAATTCATTTCATTTACTGTATTAAAAAATGTGGAAAGAAGGAAAACATTTAAACAGAAAACAAGAACCATGCTTGATCCTGAGTTCTTTTCCTGCTATTTATATGTGGTTGCCAATTATATGTTGAAATACATGAGGCCTTTTGAGATGTTGCTTCTCTTATATGAAGTACTGTTCTGTTGAGTATATAACAGTGTAATAGGCCAGGTGCTTTATTGAGTTAAGTAAATTGTTTTCTAATATGATTTTAAAAAGTGCACTAAGCAAGCATTGGGTTGGGTGTAATGAGATGTCCGTCTGTGAAGTGCTTATTAATAATCTGGTGGTAAAATCGCTTTTGTCAGTGCCTACTTATGTGAGGGTTGTGGGACTTTCGGGGCATGCTTTCCAGTCCAAGCCCACTTAAGCTTCTGCTAACTCTTGGGGGAATGAATGGTCTGCAGGGGCTGCTTTGAGTAACTGCACATGATCCAGACCAGTCTTGGGGTACTTTATTATTCTGTCAACTTGGAACTGTGTAGGATGGGATTCTAGCAGTTTCTAAATATATGTTGTTTTCAGAGCCATTCTTTTTCTGGAACGTAGTTACAAATTTGTTCAGCCTGTTACTCAGCCCCCAAGAAATATGTTTGCATTCATTGTGACAGCCTGTAGACTATTGGTACCGTGCAGGGCTGTAATCTGCTTGTTGTTCCGGCAAATGCCATTGTGTAATGTGGACTGGCACTTGGCCTTTCTGGAGCTTGTAGTTTTTCCCCTTTGTAGGGACTTGAACTGCCTTTGCCATAATTTCTCTCCTGATTATCATTTCTTATGCCTCCTGCAATTTAGTCTAATTGAACTATGCTGGGATAAATAGAGCCCTTACAGAGCATGTGAATGTGAGATCATCCCATTCCCTAAATGAGGAATCTATGGCTTAGATAGGACTGGGTGCTGTGAGTCTTCGTGATTGATGTTTTGAAATGATTTAGGAACCCAAATGCACGCTGATGTTTTCCATCAGCTGCAATCCATATATCTCCTAAACGATGCCCTCCTGCTGTTTGGGTTTTGGGAATTGTTTGAGGCCAAGGAGAGGAGGGTATGGCTCCTTCAGCTTTACCCTTCTGAAGGTCATGAGGAATAATTCCGACAAACGCCTTGAAGACAGTGTTTTGCGCTTTCTGTGTTGCTGTTACCACGGCCTCCACTACTTTTAGTGTAAACAAGCCTTTTACATATTATTCACATTTCTTGGTTCAAGCCTCAGAAGACCAGGATATAATTTTAAATTGCAATTAGTTAATTGAAATTAAGTTTCCAAAGAAAGTGTTGAAGACTATGATCTTTTTCCCTTTCAATGAAGCAATTTAAGCAAGAAATTTACGTAAACAATTTAAGTAAGAAATTTACAGGTGTCAGTTTGGATAATGACCCCATAGATTTTTTCCAGAGAGGTTCTGTCTCCAGTGTTATCCCTTTATCCAGGGACATTGAATCAGAGCTGCGAAGCAGTCTGTTTTGCGGCTTCTTTTGAAATCCTCTTAAGCCAAGTCACTAAAGGTATGCCACTGGAAAGGACTCTTGTCTCTGGTGAAATAAATCCAGCAGGAAGCCTGTTCCCGGGAATGCCTGGTTAGGTACACAGGCTCACAGTGCTCAATAGTGCTTCTGCACTTTTGCTAAGCCACTGGGACCCACAGTTCACCTGCTACCAATGTGTTACTGGTGGAGGGTGTCCAGGTTCTTGGTGTTTTGAACAAAGAATTGTACAAAACGCACACACAAAGCAATGAGGAAAAAAAAGCAGATTTATTGAAACGAACGTACACTCTACAGGCAGGGTGTGGTAGCTCCTGTTTGTAATCCCAGCATTTTGGGAGGCCGAGGTGGGCAGATCTCTTGAGGTCAGGGGTTCAAGACCAGCTTGGTCAACATGGTGTAACCCCGTCTCTACTAAAAATACAAAAATTAGTCAGGCATGGTGGCTCACGCCTGTAATCCCAGCTACTCGGTAGGCTGAGGCTGGGGCATCACTTGAACTTAAGAGGCAGAGGTTGCAGTGAGCTGAGATTCAGAAAAAAAAAAGGAGGAAAAGCACACTCTACAGAGAGGGAGTGGGCCCAAGCAAACATCTCTGCTTGGTTGCAGAATTTTCTGGGGTTCAAATACCCTCTAGAGGTTTCCCATAGGTTACTTGGTGTATGCCCCATGTAAGTGAAGAGGGTGAAGTTTCCTGCCATAGATGGAAAGTTTGGAACGTTACAGAGTTACTTACTTGGGCTAGAAGTGCTCTAAGGTTGGTGGTTTTCCATCTGATTTAGTTCTAGGAAGTCCTTAGGCTCCCTCCCTCCAGACCCGGTTCTCCTTCTTCAGAAGCCCAGGTTTTCCAATAAAGTTAGATGTTTGGTTTGTATCTAAGCTGTTAAAAGCTACTTAAAAGTGTCTGAGCCTCTCTGTTTCCTTGTCGGATAAATGCAACCATTATACCTTATAGTATTGGTTCTAACCCAGTATTTCTCACACGTAAGCGTGCATCAGAATCATCTGGAGGACTGGTTAAAACACAGACTGGCTAGGTCCTGCCCTGAGAGTTTTTGATTCAGCAAGTCTGAGGTGGCGCCTGAGAATTTGCATTTCTAATATGCTCCCAAATGATTCTCTTGTTGCTGGTTGGAGAACCACACTTTGATAAGCACCACTCCGAGGGCTGTATGTGATTTAAAGCACGCGTTACGTTATTACCCTTAAATAATAAGCACACATTCTACATATAGTTGCTGGGTAAGCGAACAGTAATTATGTCTGTGGTTAAGAAATTTTAGGGCCAGGTAGCCCCATTTCCTTATAGGGACCTTTTCCTTTGCATGTCCCCAAATGTTTCCTTCCTCAGCTTGTTCATCTGCCTTGTGCCGAGAAAGAAAAGTAATAATGTCTTTCCTTCCCTTGCGGTTTATTTGAAATTATTTATAGTCTAGTTGTTGGCTACACGCCTCCTCCCCAACCCCCATGTCTCTCTCTCTCTCTGTCTGTATGTGTGTGTGTGTAATTTCAGTTTAGGCAGTCGCTTAGGTGGTGTGCGTCCTACCTAAGGGCATGTCATCTAAGTGAAAGTCTTTTCCTGAGGTAAGCAACTTATTAGAGCAAACAATGTGATTTAATCTTGGATTTGCTTTGTATTAGGCAGTCATATGCTGGCTTTAATTTTGTATTTATAAGATGATTCCCATCTTCCTGTGGGTTGCAATACATGGTGCTTCCCTGGGCCAGGTCGATGCACCCACTACTGCCCACTCGCATCATTGCATCATACAGGACTGGGGATGTTTTTCTCCATTCTTTTGGTGATATGGGGAGAAAATATGACAGTGCTCTCTCTTTGATAGTTGTTCTTTTCTCTTATAATTAACATTTATGAATGATACTCTGACGGACAATAATGCAATATCCATCATACCCCTGTTTTTTTAATTCTTTTTTTTAGGCCATTAGGGTTTTTCCCATAGCCCTCACTCTCCAGGGTGTGTGTGTGTGTGTGTGTGTGTGTGTGTGTGAGAGTGTGTGAGAGTGAGTCAGGGGTAGAATATTTGTGTATGTGCCAGTGTACTTTACTTTCCCTGTTTTCACATGTTTCAACTTGCACAAGACTTAATTTGTACCCAGTGGGGGAATCTGCTCGTAAAACACATGTACCTCCATAAGTCTGTCTCCACCCTTCACTATGTTCCTAACAGGTTTTTTTTTTTTTTTTTTATGAAGTTTTGTTGTAGACCAGAGAATGAGAGATGACACTAAGTAACACTGTAGCTGTCCCTTGATGCACAAAATTCACGTTTCTGTGATGGACAATTCCATATACTCCCCAGTCAGTGACTTATCTTTTAAAATTGAATTTGTTGTATTTTTAGCCTGTGGGGTTATTTAGGGTGGTGGTATCTTTCAGAGAGTATTGCACATAGATAGATTACGAGGAGCCAGTTCCCTAGAGGAGCTGATGGGGAGAGAGATTTTCAAAAAATTCTTAGAAGGGCAAATAGGGTCAGCTGTCATCTTTGTTTATTTTAACCACTGTGAAGTGTGGAAGAGAATGCATTGGTTTTTCATTGTCATGACAACGGAGGCTCTTCACACCCCTGGGCACAACAGGAAATGAACCCATTCATTTATCCAAATGTGAGTCTCAGAATCCCATTATGTGAACTCCATGGAGTGTTAATTCAAGTATTTTGATAGAATGTTACTGTGTATTCTCCAGTAGTATTTAATAGTTGCTTAATCCTACTCAAGTCACTGAATACCCTTCTTGATCTGCTGTTTTCCTCATCTATCAGGAGGAGATAAGATTTTCATCTGTAGGACAGTGTTTCTCAGCTTTCTGTATCTTGGGCCTTAACCTCTGCTGGAAGAGGACTTTGAAGTTTTGCAGTCTATATAATTCATGAAATTTTTACTTTCTACTTTGTAAGTAGGTTTGCGTTTCCTTCAATAGAAAGATTGTTTCTTACCGCCAAGTAAAAGCCTTCATTCTGGCTAGTTTATTTTTGATTTCTAGAAGTTCTGTTTGGTTCTTTTCCATGTTAGGTTACATTCAAATGTTAGTTTCAGTGTTTGTTCAGTGGTAGTTTCAGTGTTCACTGTTTCAAGTGTTAGTTTCCTGTTATGCAGATATTTTCAAACTTGGCTTTTATTTGTTTTAATATAGTCTGATGATTCAAATTACTGACTGACATTTTCCCAGTTGGACATCTGCTGGGTTTTCCTCATGGTGCTTTATTTCCCCTGAATGTGAAAAGTTGTTTGGGGGGGGAATTCATTGAGACCTGAGAGGAAAAAACTGTTTTTGCTACATCCTTTAGGGTATCATCAGTCCAACATTATTTAAACTAAATTCTTGAGAGATTATTTTTGGATTCCAAATCCTCTTGAGGGCCACCTAAGTTTTATAACTTCTCAGGAAAGATATCCAGCCTTTGGGAATCCCAGCTTAATGTAAGAAAGTTGTCTCCTGTTAGAGCCCCATTTTAGGGCTTGGAGGGTGGTAGGATGTCACCTTCCTGCCAGTGCCAGTGCCAGTGCCAGGGAAATCAAGTTCAGGTTGGTTTGTGTCAGAAGCACAAAAGTGGAGTCATTTCTCCACGAGTAGGTCTGGGTTCTAGCTTTTGTTCTTAGAAATTCTGTCAGTAGCCAGGTGCGGTATAAGTGTAAGCTGGTTGGCACATTGGAGTTTCAGTGCCTTGAGGATTAATTAAAAAAAAAATTTTTTTTTTAAACTTTTAACTTCAGGGGTACAGAGCAAACCAATCCCAAAGCTAGCAGAAAACACAGAAAAGCTTTGCTGCATTTTATGGCTTCTAGTGAAATGGGGAAGGTTTTCCTGTCTCCCTCTCAGGGCGGGCGATGGAGGAGTGGCTCACTTCTTCAGTGCCCCGCTGCTCATACCTCTAGGGGAGCATACAGACCGACGGGTTGTGGGGCTGCAACCCCACGGCAGTGTCTAGGGGTGAATGTTTACAACTGAAGCCCCAGTGGGTGTGTGTTACAGGGTGTTCCTTTAGTTTGCTGCCTATAGGCGGCTTGTTTTAGCTCCATTAGACCCCCTTCCTTGAGGACAGAGGGATTTCTGTAACCTGTGGTTTCTTGCTGGTGTACCAGAAGAATCGGATCACACGTGGGCTTGGAGAATGAATGCAGGGTTTTATTGAGAAGTACCTCTCAGCAGATCGGGGAGCCAGAAGGGAGTTGATTTTCCCCTGGAGTCGGGAGGCATGCTGGTCGATGGCCGCTTCTGTTGTCTTCCACTGATGTGTTCCTCAGGACGCCCAGAAGCTTGCGTCGTCTATGCCTTGCTAAGGTCTCGGGTTTTTATAGATTTTTATAGGCCCAGGATGGGGGCGTGTCAGATCAGAGTGGTCCTGGAAAATGCAACATTGGGCAGGAAGGCAGAAGTGCTTGTCCTCCCTTAGGTCTTGGGAGTAGAGCCTAGCCAGGGGCCACGCCCTTCCTCTACCCAGCCCTTCCCTCCCCACCTTCCCTGTCATTTAAAGGGACCATGCTCTTCCATTCCCAGCACTCCTGTATCACTAGTTGCCTACCACCTGGGAGGCCCTGTTTGAGAAGCATGGGATTAGAAAAATTCCAGTGATGTCTTCTGTTTCTAGTAGTGTGGACTCCTCCTTGGAATGCTTTTCTTGCGATTTTTTTTTCCCCATAATGTTGATATTCTGTGTTTTCCTATTTCAGTTGTAGTGAGTTCAGTTCAGGGGAGAATGAGATTCAAGTGGACTGTGCTTCCTTGAGAGAGCATTTGAGTGCTCTTCTGGTCACCTAGGTCTTGGACTTCTGGACCTCTACATGGACCCCTCCCAGCATGTCCAGGTCCTTCTTAGAGCCCAACTGCAGGGGGCGACCCTGTCCTTCAGCCGCATGGTTTTACTGTTCAGCTTCCGCGTAGATTCTACCTGGAAGCCCAGGGGTGCGTGGTCGTCTGTTCATCCGGGAAAAGTCCCTTGTGGTGAATGATTGAGTTCCCAAGCCGATTTCTGTCCCAGAGGGAGGTTGTTTCAGGGACTGAACAATGGGAATGGGAATGGCAGTCTCCACTGACTCTGTGGTATAGTCTAGGTCATAGTTTATGTTGTGATGCTGTGACTGGATTATGTCACACTTCATGAAACCTAAGCCTTCCTGTTCAGACCTGAAAGGCAGAGCCTGTGGCTCCTTCATTGTCCATTCCCTATGGTCTGTCCCTTTTTCTGTCCAGCTCAATCATACCGTGAACCCTTGGCCTCAGCTCCGTATTCACATGCACTGTCTCCTACGCTTACATTGTGGAAGCCCTCCCTTAACCTAGTTAGGCACTAGGGTTGTCTCCCTGCAGTGCTAATTTGTGTAAAATTCTCTGCTTTTAAAGTTATATGACATAAAAAATTAGAAGAAACATTTTTTAAAAAGAGGAACTTTTTTCTACTCTCAAGTTCAGTTTTGGGGAGTCTGCTAATTAAATGGATGAAAGACAGATTAGCAAGAGGGAAAAAAACAGATTTAGTTGAGTTCACAAAGAAATGTGACTCTAAGAGGAGGTTAGAATTTACCATCCTAGAATTGCTTGAATTCGGGTAGCAGAGGTTGCAGTGAGCCAAGATCATGCCACTGGACTCCAGCCTGGCGACAGAGTGAGACTCTGTCTCAAAGAAAAAGAATTTACCATCCTACTGGGATGTGGGGGGCAAAAGGGTGATTCTGGGAGGACAAATGAATTCTTAGGAGAGGGTGGAGAAAGGCCACTTAGGAAGAACAGGTGAATTTTTGCAAAGATAAGTGGGCCCTTAGCAGAATAGATAGAAGATAGAATATTTTTTTGTCAGTGTCTGTTAGTATTGTTTTCCAAACCCACACAGGGTTAATGTCTTGGGGCCTGTTCTGGGTATGAGGTTAATATAGCTGCTTTCTGAGGGTATTTTGGAAATGGGTTGGGGGGGGGTGGGATGGGGCAGAAGCTTGAAGTGTCTAGCTGGAAATGTTCTCATTTACAAATTGCTGGAGGAGGAGCCTCAACGACCCTTCCCAGGACTGATATATGGCTGGGAGTGTGGAGTTTGGCAGTGGATTGACACAGTTAAAGATGGATGCCTCTTTGATCAAACGGAGACCATTAGGGCATGTTTAGGCTGGCGGAATTGGAGAGTTGCATTATAAAGAGAGTAGTTATGCATCCCCCCCTCCCAGTGCCTGTCACCCACATCTTTATGAACATGATTCTGCGTTTGCCCGGTTGGCTGGCAGAACATTCTGCTGAAGCCAACAGTGAGGGAGATGTACATACGTAGCTTTTTTCATCTGTGAATTGCAGAGTGGAGAAGGATGTCGTTCATTTCCATGATTCCTTTGCACATCATTGTTTCTGACCAATTTGGACAAAATGTGATTATTTTTCTTACAGTTCCAACTCCTTTGTTATTGTGATTCCCCCTTGCAGTCCCCCTTTAGAAGATCCTTTAGGCAAATGTTACCCTTTCTCTGAAGTGGTGGCTTGCCTTCCTGTGGTGGTGCAGCGTAGCTTGAAAAGAGCTAGGAGGCCAGGCGCCGTGGCTCAAGCCTGTAATCCCAGCACTTTGGGAGGCCGAGACGGGCGGATCACGAGGTCAGGAGATCGAGACCATCCTGGCTAACACGGTAAAACCCCGTCTCTACTAAAAAATACAAAAAACTAGCCGGGCGAGGTGGTGGGCGCCTGTAGTCCCAGCTACTCGGGAGGCTGAGGCAGGAGAATGGCGTAAACCCGGGAGGCGGAGCTTGCAGTGAGCTGAGATCTGGCCACTGCACTCCAGCCTGGGCGACAGAGCGAGACTCCGTCTCAAAAAAAAAAAAAAGAAAAAAAAAGAAAAGAGCTAGGAAACAGTTTTCCTCCACAGTATCCTTCTAACTATTCCATTGAAATAGCTTTATTGTGGCCATGCTCGAGGCTCACACCTGTAATCCCAGCACTTTGGGAGGCTGAGGCAGGCGGATTGCCCGAGGTCAGGAGTTCGAGACCAGCCTGGGTAACATGATGAAACTCTGTCTCTACTAAAAATACAAATATTAGCTGGGCGTGGTGTTGACTGCCTGTAATTCCAGCTGCTCGGGATGCTGAGGCAGGAGAATTGCTTCAACCCGGAAGGGGGAGGTTGCAGTGAGCTGAGATCGGGCCACAGTACTCTAGCCTGAGAGACAGAGCAAGACTCTGTCTCCAAAAAAAGGGGGAGAGGGGGAGCTTATTCTGGTTTCAGGCAGTGGAACAGGGGAGAATGAGGTAAACCCAGCTACAGTGCCTCTCACAGGAAGCATCACAAACATTAATTACTCCTGGTGCAAGAGGACTCAGTGAAGCTAGGTTTGAGGCTGGGGTAAAAGATAAGATGTTGGACATTACTCATTTAAAAAGTTTTTAGCTCAAAAATCTTATCATTGGCTGCCTTCATTGTTGGAGGTTTGTAAGTCTGTTGCATGGATCTCTATCCTCCTCCTGTACTTGCACCCCACTGTTATGTTTTATTAGGATCCAGTGCAATTTATTCTCCCGTTTCTTTCACTCTTCGTTAGACTTTTGATCACGCTTCCCTCTGTTTTGTAGTGCCATCCAGAGAAAACGAGCAGATAGAGAGGCTTTGTGAGGAACCTACGATGGATATGTGGCTGCAGCCTTCTTTGGAGGGTTTAAGCTGCACCGAAGGAGGCTGACCTTGTGGCTTTATCATTTCCTGTCTACAGACAAGGAAAATGGGCTTAAGCAGGAGGGATTAATGAAGGACTTAATTGAACAGGAAGTCTTTGTCTTTCAGCCCTTCAGAATTACACACAGCTTGGGTGTTTTTATCTTGAGTCCGGTTTAAGAGATTGGACTTCTTTTCTCAGGATGTTTCCGGAAACTGAGTGGGGATCAGAAATTGTCATGGAGTTAAAATGCTGAAGAAGAGGGGAAACAAGCCAGCTTCATTGGATGAGGAGAAGGACTTGTTTTGATTTCCTCATTCTTCCCAGTCTCACCCCTGGGAGTTTCTGCTACTGGCTTGGCTCAAAGCCTTAAAAACCCATAGACTACTTTTGTCATGTCACAGCAAATGCAAACATGTTGTCTCTGGAAAGGAACTGTGAGGCTCATGTGTTAAACCAGCAATGCTGTACCTTTAGCAGAGTGTTGCTAGTTCAGTGCCCGAAACACAGATAACATACTTGACCTAAAGGCCCCTTGTGAGTCAGAATGACTTTACCTTCTTGGAAATGTTTTGACTTGAGATCTAGTCAGGAGATATTCTTGTCCGACCCTTTTGAGGGTTCATATAAGCTGTATACAATTAGATGGACATGTATGTCCTGCAGATACTGCTCATCTGGTGTCCACTGCTGCTGTCTACATATGTGACCTCTTTCAATTTAGTGCACATTCATGACATCAGGTGGATTCACAGCTTGCATCAATAGACTGGTCCTTGGCTGATGAAAAACTGGGAGGACTTTCATGTTGTACTGGGGCGAGGTGTCTGAGGTCATGGAATGGTTATTAAGATTGTAAACAAGGTAGAATTTCGTGAGTTGGAAGGGTTGGGCTGACCGCTTTGCATTCTGCCTCCCAACCCCTCAGGTCCCTCTCTTTGGTTTGATTCAGTGATGCCATTTGGTTTCTGTCTCGTGGCCTGGAATATGGTACCATGTGCGGCGTTGAATGTTAGGAAAAATTTAAGGCTGCTTGAGGGATATTCTGGGCATTGTTAGAGAGGAAGTTGATTTGCTCACCTTGCCCTGTTGCCCACTTTCCATTGGCACAGTTTCTTTGGGTTTTATTTAAATTTTTATTCCACCAATGTGTCCTCTAGAACTGCTCCTGCAGGTGCCAGTGACACAGATGCTGAGACACTGTGTCTGTAGTAACTTGCGAGCTCGTTTTTAAGTGGGAGAATGTGCCGTTGCTTCAGCATCACAGAGCACAAACACTCAGAAGGTGGAGGAGAATTAGTTTTACGTTCATTAGCTATTAGCAGATTTTAAAATTATGGTTGTGTTTCTTCATCTTATGCATTTTTAACAAATGTCGTAAGAGACAGTGTGTCAATTATAGCAAATGCTTTTCTTACAAAGCAGACTTCACTCCACATTTTGGTTGGTGATAGTTTAATGCCCCATACTTTGAAAATCACAACTGATTATGGTCCAGGCAACTAAAAAAATTTTTGTCAGAGCCCCAAAATGTGGGTTTTCTGATACTCATCAAAAAAGGCTAAATGCTATGGGTTTTCTGATACTCAGAAAATGTAGGTTTTCTGAAAATCACCAAAAAAGGCTATATGCTGTGTGTTTTATCTCTAGCCATATTTCTTAGGATCTAAAAAAAGCTGGATTGTATATTTCTAGATGTTCTCCATAGAAGTAAAGAACTTTGGGGTGTAATGAGTTGGAGGGGTGAGACGGCATTGCTAATAGTGTTTATAGACCTACTTTCTGTGAACAGTGGCTGGGTTCTTAACTGGCACCAGATTTTAGTGCAGGTTCTAAAAATTGGCTAATACCAGTGCTTGTCATAATTTAGCATTCCTTTTTTTTTTCCCTCAGGGGTGATCCCACAGCTGGAGTGTAAAGACTCGCTATTGCCATCTATTGGTGCATACTGGCTACTTCCTGAGATTTGCTGTGGGTGGGGAAATTGCCTGGCATCCCTTTTCTATTTGTTACCCTTTAAATAAAGAAACTCTCTGTTAGCAAACTTACTGCGTGAGAGTGAGGGCATATAAGATGCCAGAGCCCACTCCGGTCCTTCTGGGACTTAGTGGTCACTTAGTGGTCTGTCATGCCGAATGGATGGTTAGGACCCGACCTACCGCACAGCTCCATCTGGTATGATATTTCTGGTGGGAAGTTTCTGCAGCTATCTTAGAAGCATTCCCCTGGATTTTATTTTATTTTATTTTATTATTTTATTTTATTTATTTTTTGAGATGGAGTTTCGCTCTTGTTGCCCAGCCTGGAGTGCAATGGCACGGTCTCGGCTCACCGCAACCTCCACCTCCCAGGTTCAAGTTATTGTCCTGCCTCAGTCTCCTTAGTATCTGGGATTACAGATGCCTGCCACCACGCCCAGCTAATTTTTGTATTTTTAGTAGACGGGGTGTCACCATATTAGTCAGAATGGTCTCGAACTCTTGACCTCAGGTGATCCACCATGCCTGGCCTGGATTTTTATTTTTTAATATGCTGTATAGCATTGTAGAATACAATTTCTTTTTATATTTCTCTCTCTTTTTGGACAAAAGGAAGTAAAACAAGATTCTCGCCTCACAGGGTCATTCCGTTTGCCTTTCCAAACATGCCCACTGCCAGGAGAGTTTTGGCAATTTGCAGTTGGGTGTTGAGTAATCTAAAATTGGGAGACTGCTAGGGTTTTTGTTGAAATGATATTTTAAAAACTAAATAGGGAATCCCATCGAGAGATAGTAGAGAGGCAAATTAACATTTTAACTGGCTCTTCTAGGCTTTTAAAACTGAATGTACTTTAGATAATTTGTTCACACCTTGTAACTACAACAGCCTATTAGAAATTACTTTGGCCAGATCCTGACTGGATTCTGTAGGTACTTGCTTGTGTTACTCTGACTCTTACTATCTTTATGTAGTCCCTGCTGCCTTAAGATCTGCTTTTTGCTTGAGACTGTCCTGAGACCAGCAGTCTTTGTCGAGAAGAGTATTTGTGCCTCTTCCTTCCTGGGCTTGGAGATGTAGCCCTCATAACAGGGTTAGGCTGCATGGGGATGGCGGCGCAGACAGCCTTCCATAGGTGGTAAACTATAACTGTGTCATTTGTGACTGACAGAACAAAAGGGCTTTGTTGCCACTTTAATTGTTGATTAATGATGATCCCTCTCAAATTTGACGTGGTTGCTTTCTAGAACACAAAAGAACTCAATGTCACATGTTTCCTTGATCATGACAGTCATGATTTTCAGGCAGTCTTGGTTCTCTGACATTTCAGGATGCCATAGAAGATTTCAAGAAACATAATTGAATAATTTTATTAATTGAATAAAAAACTGTACTGCATATTACTTTTCATACTGTTTGTGCAGGATGTCACCAGCTGCCTGAGATTTATGTGCACCAAGTCATGTTTTATTTGGGAAAAAGTTGTTCATAGCTTGTAGATATTTAATGCTATTATCTTTGATTAAAAAAATTTTTTTTCTCTCTTTCCTCCCCCACTAATCCTTCCCTGGAATTTAAGAAAAAAAAAAAAAAAAAAGGTTCACCTTTCTCTCTGATGCCTGTTTTCCACTTTAGTATTCCAAGGGAGTGAAGTGTCTGCGAGCAAGAATGGTGTCTTCTGACGTGGTGGTGATGTTTGGATTTGCAAGGCTTGCCTTGTCTTTGGGCTGGCTTCTTAATGGATAGAGCTGATGAATATATTTGTAGGCAGTTACGTTAGCGTTCCTAAGGGTGACTCACAGTTCTGAAGTAAGTTCATGTGTTGCCTAAACGAGTTACTCCTCATTGGAAGGGCTGAGTGGAAGGAAGTGCAGATTACAGGTTGTATTGCTACTAATCTTTAAGGGAGTAGGGGAGTAGATTTTTGGAACTGTGATATCTTTCTAAAATACGTATGAATGCATTTTTCACCTCCCCCTCCACCTGCTGAAGTGCTAGGTGATAGTCTTTAAAAAGTCAGTATAGTTTGCTGTTTTACTGGTAGGTAGAAAGTTGGCGCTAGAAATCTTCAGCAATATACTGTCAGTTTGGAGATTTAGATTTTACTTCTCCAAAATAATCAGGACTTTTCATCTACTCTTAGGAAATGATAGATCCAAAGGATTTATTACAGAAATCACTACATTCAGGTACCACTTGTGTTTTTAAGAGGAGGTCAAAGATCACAGAAGCTTGGAGCTAAACAGAGCCTTAGCTTCCCTTTGTTAATAGTCCTTAAAAAATCACATCAGAAAAAAAGACCCAGCTTGCCCTAGGTGACAGGTGAGGTGAACTAAACTCAGGTTTTGTGACGCAACTACTCTTTCGCTTGTACCACTCTGACAAAGCAAAACATAGTGTTTCATCTTGAGGGGAATTCAACTAACAAAAGGTTCCTTTACGCAAATTCCGGCTATGGCAGATGTTTACTCTAAATAGCTTCCTATGTAACTTAATTAAGACAAGTGCTGCAAATATTTAATATCCTGAGGTTTTTTGCACAAACAAACAATTTCATCAGTTTATATGTAAAGCAAGAAATGAGGCCTGTGGACCACTAGTGCTCTGTCTCCAGAAGTACCATAAAGCAGGCATTCTGCGTAGGATAACTCTTCTTACAGAGCCAGCTGACCTCCCGTTTTGTCATTGTGTGATGCCCTCCCCTTCTGGTAAATCAAACCCTGACAGTTTAAAACTGTGAGAACTGGGTGGACCATGCGCTCAGGAGAATATGGTCTATGCTAGTGCCTCTCATTACAGAGTTTGGTATGAGTTGGTCTCTGCTAGCCTCTGGGTTCACTTGAGGATGTGTTTATTTTCTCTTTACTATTCAGGATGTTTACAACCATTCTGTGTGGTTTACCCGCAACTGCACTTGCATTTGAATTTGGTGGGCAGCTTGCCCTGGGTAGAGGGTATCCCTTGCCCGACCCCCCACAACCTCCAGTGCGCACACACACGGGCACACTCTTGTTTCTTTGAGTGGCTGCCAGGTTTGTAGTGTGTGTGTCTGGGGGTCGAATGGAGTGGGTAATTATTTTGGGGATGGAAACACGGGAATTTTTTTTTTTTTTTTTTTTTTGAATAGGCCTTTCAGCAAGTTGGCAAAGCTTCAGGACTAGCTCCCACACCGGCACAAAGAGCGCAGCCGTGCCGGTCATTTTGCATTTGCCAGACACGGACTGTCTGATTTTTTTTTGTTTTTTGTTTTTAAATGAACAGACCCTCCCTCCCACCCTTTCCTTGCCCTTTGTTTAAAATTGGGATGTAATCTAAATAATTGGATTTACCAGCTTACGTTTTGAATATTGGAAAATTGAGTTAATAAAATGATGTTTTGGCATGTACTTCCCTCATCTAGGGAACAGCTGTGCATTCACTTTAAGCCGCCTGGTCCCCCTTGCTCCTGCTTGCTCCAGCTGATTTGTGTGTCACGCCATGCCCTTCTTGGGTTTGCAGACTATCAGAAATCCTGGACAGAAATAGGATTTAATTAACCTGGAAATTGCTGTTGTGCCGAAGTTAGGGCTACCCTAGAGATTGAGTGCACAGATAGCAATAAGCTGGTTAACTCTACACTGTTGACCCCAGAGGAAACCTGGAGAAACAGTGCCACCCTTGTGTGAAGCTTCTAATGGCAGGATGCCCAGGAAGCTTCTAAATCAATCATTTGGGGAGGAAGGGGCACAGGGAGGGTATTACAAAAGAAAAAGAAATATTTGGCATAGTACTGTTAGTTCATCCCTGGGTTTTTTTTTTTACAAGCATGGTCTCGTGATTTATTGGTTAACTTTCCATATAATGTTAGTGTGTATATTACCATGCTCCTTCGTTCTCATAAAGATGCTGTATAAATTTTATTTTAACAACAAAAAGTGAAGATTGATTTTGGTAAATTTTTAAGTGATGATTCCTAACAGCAAGTGAGAGGTGGCTGTGGGAGGCTTAGCAGAAAAAGAAAGTCGCCTTCTATGTAACTTAGGGAGGGGACGGATGGGGAAAGGGAAATAGGGATCTTTCCCCCTTGGAGCTCGTGCAGCTTGATCAAGAAGTACAAGTACTCTCTGGTGTATGTGGTGGTCTTGTTGCATGAGGTGTGGCAGGAGCCGCCTCTTGGGCCCAGCAACTGTGACTTGGGAACAGTTGTTATAGGAATGCCAAGGTGTAGAAAAGCACCTTGTGTCACAGGCCAGAGCCAGACCTGATTTGGCTTCTGTGAGATGATGGTGAGGATGGGCAAGTGGCATGGTAAATTCTTAAGGGAGGGCCATATGGGCAGGTGCCTGGTTGGTATTTTTCTGTTTTCCTTTTCAAATATCAGCCTCTATATTCAAGACACAGTTTTATTCTTAACGAAACTGAATTCCTGTCTACCTTCAGGTAGGCTTCTGCTGGGATGGCTACTAACTTGACCTGGAGCAGAACAATACCAAGGCTCCTCCTCTCCTGTTGCTGTTGGATCTGTCTCACAAACATCCACCAATCTCCCTTTTCCTCTGAGTTGCCATTCAGTCTGCCCCTCTGCTCAGATACCATGACTGTATTGGATTCTGTGATTCCTGAATCATGAGTGGTGGGTTGTATAATTCACAGCTCCTATAACAGAGTAGTGTTCCTCCCCTTCTCCTTTCCGGCATCTATGGAGGGCTTCTCCTCTACACTTGGGAAGGCCTGTATATAGAAGTGGATCAGAAAGTGGAGACTGCAAGTAGAGAGTCCTGTGTATACCACCAGAAGGGCAAAGCAGTGGGTTTGGGGTTAGGTGGCTGGTTATGCAAGAGGTACTGCTTTAAGATGGTCACTCTCTCTGAGGAGGCGGCTTCTGCCCAGAGACATGAAGGGAGTGACCTCCATTACAGAGTAACAGGCCTGGATTGTTTTCTTCCCTTGTCTGGCCTAGAGGATGAGAAGCCACCAGCCATGGCAAGATAAAGGGAGAGAGAATTCCAGATGGAAGGAGCTGTTTGGAGTAAGCAAGATCCCCTTGGACCATTCCTGCAATCTCTATCTTAGGCCATTTATTGCCACATAGAATATACTCTATGGGATCCCATACACTCCCATTCTCCCATACACTCCCATATACTCTGTGGGATCAAATTCGTAAATGGTCATTCATTTTAACACCCTTTCTCTTACTTTGAGACAGCTTCAGTGGCGTTCACTCAGCAGGGCTGATTTTGGTCATGAATGAGGGGCCATGGAGCTCCTTGGCCTGGCAGCTTTTAGTGAGGGGGTGCACACCGGATGGCTGTGCTCACAAGGCTTTGCTTCACCTGCCACGTGGAGGTCGCGTGGCGTGACATGGCATGGCAGAGAAAGCTGTCACGTGGGGACCCATAGGTTTGTTTGCTGGTCCTGTTTGTTCTGCCATCCAAGTTAGGTGACCCGGGGTGGGTCTCACCCTTCTCCTAGTTACTCGTGTGTACAGTGAAGGGGATCTTATTAAGATCCTTGAACATAACAAAGTGACCAGCCTTTCCCATTTCCCCAAACACCAAACAAACAGCGGCTCATATCCATCTTCTCCTGAACTTACTTGAACTTCGTTGTCCTTTAATTCAGATACACGCTCCCAGTGATGATCTGATCTGAAACGTCTATTCCCTCACCCCCACTGCACCATCCCTGTGTTTTACAATATTGAAAATAAAATGTTATCCTTTGAATATATCAACATACTTCTTCCTCTGCTGGTTTACATTTACTTGATTTGATCTTTTCACCTTGGCTTGCTGGAGGGCTTGATTTAATTGGTTTCATTGACATAAAGGATACGTGTGGAGTTCCTAGAATTAAGGCGTCTTCTGTAAGGGATCTCCTTGAAGAATTAATAAAAAGTAAACATGGAAGGAAATTACACTGTGATTGCGACTTCCATGGTGTGTGTGAGGGACACACCTTCTCTGGGGCTGTGTGTTACCCAGGGCAGGAAGGCCCATCCTGACTACGTGCAAGGCCCAAGGCTTGGGAGGGCACACATTTTATTTTTCTCTCAAACATTTGTGTTTTTACTTCTTCAACCCCAGGAACCCCGTGCTCTCTTCACCCCAACCCCACAATGATTCTGAACCTCTTTTATCCCAGTTCTTTTCATTTTTGCTGTAATAATGGAATGACAGGTGGTGTTCTGTTGAAAATGCCAGTCAGCTGATGGCAGGGAGTGAGGAAGTAAATGGTGTGGTGGGCGGGTATGCCGCCTCCCCTGGACGGTGAGGCCCCAGAAGCTGCACCACCTTGCTCCTCATGCTTGCCAGGTGACTTCCTTCTTTACCCCAGGGTTCTGCTGCTGCTTCCATCAGCATCTCTAGGTGCAAATATTGTAGGTTTTCAGCACGTCCGAATCACTTTCTTCCATTTTCCTATATCCAGCATTCTAGAAGGAAACCCCTGTCCCTGAAGCCTGTCTGTACTGTTTGGAGTGCTTACTCAGGATTTGGCTGTACCATTCCTTTGGTTGTGTGGGCCCAGGAAAAGCAGGGTCAACACCTTCGTAATCCCTGCGGGACTCTGCAGGTTGAAAAGCCACACCGCAGACCTGCCCTTTGTAGACAATACAGGTTCTTCTAGCCTCTTTATAAAAGATATTGGTTTGTCTTGTTCTTTAGTTCCTGGCTTCATCTGGGTCTCACAACTGTTTAATCACTTGGGAGCTTGGCTTCTTCCTCTAAGGGGTAATTTATTTTGCTGCCACTTTTTAATCTCTTATTGCCTTATTTTTCATAGCCTCCCTGGGAACGTCACCAGGCACCAAGCACCTTTTATTTCAGCATTGGTGGGCAGCAGTTTATCTTTTATTTCAGCATTGGTGGGCAGCAGTTTATCTTTGAGGTCCTGAAATTGTAAAATATCTCACAGTGTCTCACTCCGTTGTCTGTGCTTAGTCTGTGTTTACTTGTTTGTTTCTCATTGTCGCTGCACAATCTTCTCATCGTGTGTAGCGTTTGTTTTCCCTGACTTCTCAAAAAGCTGTAAACACTTAACATCCTGTTCACATGCAGGCAATATTTCTATAAAATTCCTGCAATACTCAGAGTGCGAATTGCGTCCATTCAAATGAAGAAGTATATATTTGTAATTGCCAATTAAAAACACTTTTCAGTAGAATGAAAACCAGCAATTTTTCTAAATACGGCACAACATTTCCTTTGTTTTAAAACAGTCTGGGAGGTTGGTGGGAACGAAAGCCTCACTGGAAAAGGAGGGCGGTTGTGTTGTGTCAGTCCACCTGGCAGCTGGTTGGAGTGTGGACCAAGGGCTCAGTAGCCTTCCCTCCTCGAGACCTGGCCATCACCAGCTGCCTGGGAATTGATGCGGAAATTGAGAGCCAGCCTTGAGAAAGTTTGATGGAGTGATTTTGTGTCTGTTGAGTCCCAATAAATTTGCTTGTATTTTGTCTTTTTAAATTGCCTTTTGTCCCTTTGTTCTATTTTCTTATGTAATTAAAAAAAAAAAAGTCATTTGTAACAGATAGAAAATTTAAAGGGGGAAAAACAACCAAGCAGAAACTGCTCCTCATCTGTGACAGATGAGGCTCTCTGATTGTCTGAAAATCCCCCTCACCCTAACCGCCCCCCACTTCATTGTCCCATGTGAAGGTCCCGCCTCTGGGCTTCTGGTCTGTCATGTCTTCTATACAGGTAGGCAGTTGGTTGCAAAAAAGCTCTTTGTTCCCCATCACATAGAGATAGTGGCATTGCCTGATCCCACCCTCCCCCTTATTTTTTTTTAAAACAACACTAGGGCATTTTTGTTAAACTTGATTCACTTCCTCCTGTTACCTTGTTAATATGACTGTTTCATATCAGTTATTCCTGGGTTTTAAAGTGCTTTTTGGGCCAGGCGTCATGGCTCATGCATGTAATCCCAACACTTCGGGAGGCCAAGGCAGGAGATAGGCTTGAGGCCAGGAGTTCAAAACCAGCCCGGGCACCATGTGGGGAGACCCTGTCTCTATAAAAAAAAAAAAAACGAGCAACAACAACAAGCCAAAAACAGCTGAGTGCAGTGGCACGTACCTGTAGGCCCAGCATTTTGCAAGGCTGAGGTGGGAAGATCTCTTGAGCCCAGGAGTTTAAGGCTGTAGTGAGCTATGATAGCGTCACTGCACTCCAGCCTGGGTGACAGAGTGAGACCCTGTTTCAATAAAAAGGTTTAAAAAAAAAAAAAAAAAAGTGGTCTGTAATGACCTACATTGTTTGTAGATTTTTTTTTTTTTTTTTTTTAAGGACTCTAGATTACCCAGTAAGTAGTTGGGAGTCACACTTTGTCCTTTTTGATGGATTGTCAGTTTGTATTAGGAATATTATTAGACAGTAGTGTTTTTGATGGTCATGGGGAGGCAAGAGTAAACACTGCTTAGGACATACAAGGGAATTTAAGGTTAAAATGAGATTAGAAATTCTTCATAATATTGTGGTACTTTATATTTGGGGAGTGTGGAGGATTTATGAGGTTAAATTTAAAGGTATTAGTTTTGACGAAGTAGGCAGTCGTGTGTGTGTGTGTGTGTGTGTGTGTGTGTGTATTTTGCTGTAGGAATTTGTTAAATATTGTGATTTTTTTTTTTTTTTTAATGTTACGGCATTTTGAGCATCAGCAGTGTAGGATGCATGCTTACTATTCTATATAACCCACTCCCAACAATGTCTTCAAGGGAATACATCTGCCCTCTTTTACTTATTTAGTTTTTTTATTCGTTATTATTTTTGAGACAGAGTTTCGCTCTTGTCGCCCAGGCTGGAGTGCAGTGACTCGATCTCAACTCATTGGAATCTTCGCCTCCCGAGTTCCAGTGATTCTCCTGCCTCAGCCTCCAGAGTAGCTGGGATTGCAGGAGCATGTCACCACACCAGGCTAATTTTTGTATTTTTAGTAGAGACGGGGTTTCACCATGTTGGCCACGCTGGTCTCGAACTCCTGACCTCAGATGATCCACCCACGTCGGCCTCCCAAAGTGCTGGGATTACAGGGGTGAACCCCTGCCCCCGGCACTTTAGTTTTATTAGTTAATTGTTTTGAGTGGGGTTGCATTATCCATCCTACGTAGTGTTTGGGCTTCTGATCGGGTCTATTTTGATCCCTGTACTGTGATTCTTCATTCTTTTGTTTTTTTCCCTGCCCTCAAATAATGTTTTTCAAGTATCTCTATAAGCAGGTCTAGATGAACAGTTTAAACTAGGACCCAAGTTCTCATCCTTGCGAGTGCTTACTATTCCATGAGTGGAGACCTTTACAATTAGAGGAAGAGTGACTATTAGGCAATTGATGATAAATATTAAGTTGATCATAAAGCAAAAATACGTTATTGTATTTATTGATGGAGAGACAAGGAAATTTCTTATTGGCTATTGTGTTAAAAAAGAACAAACCGGGCTGGGTGTGGTGGCTCACGTGTGTAATCCCAGTGCTTTGGAAGGTCAAGATGGGTGGATCACCTGAGGTCAGGAGTTCAAGAGCAGCCTGGCCAACATGGTGAAACCCCACCTCTACAAAAAAATACCAAAATTAGCTGGGCGTAGTGGCGCATGCCTGTAATCCCAGCTACTCAGGAGGCTGAGGGAGGAGAACCACTTGAACCTGGGAGGTGGAGGTTGCAGTGAGCTAAGGTGGCAACAGAGAAAGACTCCATCACAAACAAAATTCAGTTCCAGGATCCATTAGGATTCATTTTGATAGAAAGGAATTTCTACCTAAGATTTTCAGGTGAAAGGAATTGAAATGTACTCTGTAGATACCAAATGGGTAAGTTAGGGAGTTAGCATAGGATTGTAATGGGAAAGAAGCCTGAAGGGTAGATGAAGGCTATTTTTTGTTTCAATCTCTACCTAAATAGTTGCAATTTGGCTGAGTGTGGTGGCTCACACCTGTAATCCCAGCACTTTGGGAGGCCGAGGCAGGTGAATCACAAGGTCAGGAGTTCAAGAGCAGCCTGGCCAACATGATGAAACCCCGTCTCTACTAAAAATACAAAAAAATTAGCTGGGTGTGGTGGCGGGCGCCTGTAATCCCAGCTACTTGGGAGACTGAGGCAGGGTAATCGCTTGAACCTGGGAGGTGGAGGTTGCAGTGAGCCAAGATTGCACCACTGCACTCCAGCCTGGGCAACAGTGCGAGACTCTGCCTTAAAAAAAAAAAAAAAAAAAAGTTGTAATTTGACCTTGTTGGCAGAGGGTAACCCAGAATTTGGGATTGGAGGGGGCATAGATACATACCGTTTTCTGCAGTATCAACTTGAATTGTTGTAGTGAACTTTTCATGGCTGAATTTAGAAGTGGCAACAGGGACACTGATGGCTAAATAGGCAAAGGTGACCTGGATGTGACGACACAGAAGAGAGGTGGGGATGGATTCGTGACCCCTTTAGGTGAAACTATAGGGTGCTGTATAAACGCAGCAGGATGATACAGGGTTTCCTGCTTACTGTCAGTTGAAATAAATGAATACCATTAAGCTGATGACGTCAAATACCGTGTGTAGTTTTTAAATGCTCAGGGAAACGGTGTGTACATAGGCATGTACTTCTACACACATGTATACACATGTCCATGACACACGTTGTATATCAGTGTACGAAACACAATCGTTTAACCAAATTTATTGCGCTTGAAAGGAGTCCTGTGGTTTGTGAGAGTGTGAGAGATATAGAACCTTAATTAGAAAGAGTTTGCTTGAAATAGGATCTTTTTTCTCCTTATGTATCATGATTTTATTGCTGCACGTAGGCCTATATCCTCCAGTCTCTGCTTAATTTATTTTTAATTTTCTTTTGCTTTTACAGGCCCAGGCTGCAAGCACAAAGGAAGTTTGCTCAATCTCAGCCGAATAGTCCCAGCACAACTCCAGTAAAGATAGTGGAGCCATTGCTACCCCCTCCAGCTACTCAGATATCAGACCTCTCTAAAAGGAAGCCTAAGACAGAAGATTTTCTTACCTTTCTCTGCCTTCGAGGTAAGACTTTGCAATGATCAGACGAGGTCTACATGGAATCTACATGTAAGCCTGAGGTATACGTGGAATAGACTTGAGCTCTACTCTCTGCCATGTTCATTTTTCTGTCCCCCAACCTGGGTTGAGGGGGAATTGAAAGTGAGAAATCCCTTTGAGAGTGCTGGGTGTGGCCTTTTAAACATCTGTTAAGTTTTATTTCCTTTTTAATATGACTCTTACACCCCACTTCCTGGCTTCTCGATACGCAATTATGCAGTTTCTAACTTTGACTTCTAATTTGATTTCTCTCCACCACACCACCGCCTTGCACACATTGTTTTGTAAGGCAATTTTTTTTGATAGAGTACTTTGGGGATATGAAGGCCCCTTTCTATGTGCTTCCGAAGGCCTGTCAATAAGCCGTGGTGATGAGGGGCTTATGGTTCTCTCAGCCCTGTATTATGTTAAGGAAACAATACTAGTACTTTCAGAGTCTAATTGACTGTGCAAATACTGGTCCACGTTTCAACTTGAACCAGTTAACAGAGTCCAGGTGGATTTGGGATCTGAATGGAGTTATTTGTGAAAGTGTTTGTTGCAGTTTCCTTGTTACTAAGTTTTCTAATAGCTGTGACAAAAGAACACAGAAGATTGAGAGAATAAGGAGCCTTTTCTGGAGGAATGATAGAAAATATAGGAAGTCCTGAACGCAGAGAGTTCCTTGGATGTGGTTACTTGAGAGAAAATGAACAGAAGGAGAGGGCCTTTGCTATTGGACATCTGTGGGAAGGCCTCAGGGTTCAGGGTCACTTTTATTTGATTAATATTTTGATAATTTATTATTACAGACAGATTTTAAGTACCTTAAAAGTTGCCACCCATCATCCCTCACTCGATACATTAGTGTGTCTTTCCTTCAGGTAAGTACATTTTCCTATAACTGTCAAAGTTAGGAAGTTCACAGTGATACATGGCCCCCATGAGTTCCTCAAACCTCTGTTTCACATTTGTTCTGAAGGTGCTTTGTAATGTCTGAGTTTAGAGCAAAACGACCTAGTTCAGAATTAGGCAGTGCCATTAATTGTGTGTAGTCTGCTTAATCTGGAAGAGTTCATCATTGTTTTGTCTTTGACCTCAACACTTGAAAATTACAGGTCAGTTATTTTTTAGAGTGTCCCTTGATTTGGTTGCCTGGTGTTTCCTCATGATGACATTCTGGTTTGTGTTTTTGGCAGGAATGCCACAAGGGAAGTGATTCCTCCTCCTCGTTGTTGGGTCCTCTGTAGGGATACACAGTTCAGTCCTTCCCTTTCCACACTGTGTTCATGCTGATCATTTGACTGTGGTGGGCCTGTCAGGAGCAAAGTTACCCACCCATCTCAGCCTTTGCAATGTATAAGTGTTAAGAGAGGATATTCTTTGAAACTAGTACATACTTCTCATCATCTTTATCGTAATTGTATATGTATGGGCTTCCTATTTTATGCAAAGGGTTATGATCTGTTACTCCTATTATGTATTCTGATGTTCAGGTTGTCCCAGATCACCGTCTCATCCGTGGACCCTCTTCAGGCTGGCTTTTTATTCCTTTTGATGTGTCCCTGTCATCCTTCCAGCCTTGCTCCTGGCACAACAAAATGTTCCAGGCTCATGGTGTACTTTCCCGCCCTCAGCCCTGGAAATGGACATGTCTCCAAGGAGCCCTGCTTTCTTGTAGGGACAAGTACTGTTCAGGAGCCAAGATCTGGGCACAAGGGATGCTGGGAACTATGGGAATGTCATTTCTCCCAGGTGTTCTTAGTAGACTGAGGTTGTGTGTTTACAGGGGTCTATCGGAGTTCTGTGTTTATTAAAATCTGTGAGTTAGCAGCCATACTTCCAGTTTCAGTTTAACACCAAGGGGTTCATGTGCATTCATCCCCGAGGACCTTGGCTCCTGTAATCCTTAATATACTTATTTGCCGTGTATTTTCAGTGTAACCCACCTCCCATCTCTGCTGCCCCCACGATGGGAAACTCAGCCCTGACACCCCATGTGGTTGCTCCTCACTCCCTCCCTTTGCCCAGTTGCCCTGCCTTACCAATTGGCTTTGGGACTGAATTGTTTGGGGGAATTTTTGACGTAGGATATGATGATAGTTGCTGGTGATTCTTAATACATAAGAAAGGAGAGTTATTACGTACTTGTTAGAAATTTTGTAGCCCTTGTCGGTCATTGAGCCTTGAAAACAGGGAGATGAAGTAGGTGGGATTCCCACCAGTTGATCTCCGTTAACTTTTTGGTTTGTTTTTGGAGACACAGGCTCTTGTCTCATATCAAAATAAGATGATGAGAGGTTGTTCACTTCTGGAGTTCAGTGGCACAGTCATGGCTCTAAGCAGCCTCAACCTTCTGGGCTCAAGCCATCCTTCTGCCTCAACCTCTCTAATAGCTAGACCTACAGGCGCATGCAACCACACTGAGCAATTTTTTTTATTTTTACTTTTAGTTTTTGTTTTGTTTGTTTTTGTTTTTTGTTTTTTGTTTTTGTTTGGTAGAGAAGGGGTCTTGCTGTGTTTCCCAGGCTGGTCTTGAAGTCCTGGGCTCATGCAATTCTCCTGCCATCTCAGCCTCCCGAAGTGCTGGGATGACAGGCATGAGCCACCATGCCCAGACATCTCTGTTACTTTTTACATAGATTTTGGCTGAAAGATTCTCCTGATCCTGGATGTTGAGTATGAAGATGGAAGGGAAGCTGTGAGGACTACATATGACAGACTCTTGTGCTGGGCTGGCCACTAGGCTGTGAGACTGGTAGAGTGTGGTGTGACGATCAGGAGTGGAGAACGAGTGGGCTGTGTACTCAGAAGGATGTATTTGCCCTAAAGGAGTCTTTGAAGGCTCCACAGCGCCATCAGCAGCAAGGTGATTCAGGTGGATCCAGCCGGGCTTGGTTGTGCCACCTGTAGCCCATCTACGTGGAGGCTGACACGGGAGAATCCTTGACACCTGGAGTTTGAGGCTGCCGTGAGACATGACTGTGCCTCAGCACTGCCGCCTCAGCAATAAAGCGGCACTCTGTCTCCAAAAAAAAAACAAAAAAAAAACAAAAAAAACCAAAACGGTGATATGGGACTCTTTGTGACTTTGGTCTTGCATGGCTTCAAAAAATTTTTTTTAAATGACATAATTGTACATATTTATGGGTCACATGATTTTGTGATACATATAAGTGATCAGATCAGGGTAATCAGCGTATCCCTCATCTCAAACATTCATAATTTGTTGGTGTTGGGAATATTCCACATCCTCCTTCTAGATATTGCTAACTGTAGACATCCTACGGTGGTATAGAACACTAGAACTTACTCCTTCTATCTAACCATAATTTGGTATCCTTTACTAAATATGCATGGCTTTTAAACATAATTGGCTTTTAAACACAATTGCCAGGTGTGTTTTTTGAGACAGAGTCTTACTCTGTCGCCCAGGCTGGAGTGCAGTAGCGCGATCTTGGCTCACAGCAACCTCCGCCTCCTAAGTTCAAGTGATTCTCCTGCCTCAGCCTCCCAAGTAGCTGGGATTACAGGTGCCCGCCACTATGCCCGGCTAATTTTTGTATTTTTAGTAGAGACGGGATTTCACTATGTTAGTCAGGCTGGTCCCGAACTCCAGACCTCAGGCGATCCGACCGCCTTGGCCTTCCAAAGTCCTGGGATTACAGGCGTGAGCCGCCGCGCCTGGCCAAAGCCAGGTTTTTTAAAGAGTAACTGTGACTTAACTAGTTTGGCTACTTTTGAGAAAGGAATTTTGATGTCTAGAATTGCTCTCGGCATTTTGCTTAGTAAATCGTGAATTAATAGTTTCTGCCTCCACCAATCCACCAATCCCGTTTCATTAGGATGTCTAAAGATTGCTCTGTTGATTATGGAATTTAGTTATGCAAGTCTTTACTATGGAACAATTGTGACTGTTGTATTTAGTTCCCAAAGGTAGAGAAGGAGAGAAACCCATCAGGGAATGTCTCAGTGATTCTGTATAGAGAGGAGTATGTGTATTTGTGCTACGTGTACTTGTGTGTGCACTATCTTATAACATGTTTTCTGAGGTTCTGGGAAACTCAGAGAGTCTCTTAGTTGCAGAGGCATGCTTATTTATTGTTCACATAAATGCCATCTAGAGAAAACGTCACCAAGTAAGTACCTGGCTTTGAAGTTTCAGGATTCCAGACAGAAGAGAATCATATTTTCATAGATAAAATTTACTTCTTTTAGATGTCAAATACAAAAAAAGGTTTAAATAATTAAAGCCTAGGAGATGTTTAAAACCAATTTTAAAAAATGCTCTGAACCTTGGAAATGAAATTCATGTATGAGCTAAGCAATAAAAATAGGCTTTGTTATTTGTTTTTCTGTTGGTATACATACAATATTGTACTGTTTTGCTATTTCTCATACTTTTTTTTAGATCTGAGGTATTAAAAATGAGTCATCTCAGCTTTAAAATGCCTTTTTTTCCCCCAAGAGGATAAGTGTGTTTACCTGATCTGACTCTACAAGCTCCAAATGACAGATGATGCTTATTATAGCTTCATGACCCTGAAAATCTGATGGATTTGGTGGCCTTAGATAGCATCTTTTAATAGGTAGTTTCTTGAGCTAATTAAAACCTGTATTTCAGTGTGTACAAAGGTTACATAGTGATCCCTGTTGTTGTGGTACTTTAATACTTCTATTTCCATTTTAATTTAAGAAAAACAGGATGTTAAGTTTTTTTGTTTTTTTTTTTTTGTTTGTTTGTTTTTGAGACGGAGTCTCGCTCTGTCACCCAGGCTGGAGTGCAGTGGCCGGATCTCAGCTCACTGCAAGCTCCGCCTCCCGGGTTCACGCCATTCTCCTGCCTCAGCCTCCCGAGTAGCTGGGACTACAGGCGCCTGCCACCTCGCCCGGCTAAGTTTTTTTTGTATTTTTAGTAGAGACGGGGTTTCACTGTGTTAGCCAGGATGGTCTCGATCTCCTGACCTCGTGATCCACCCGTCTCGGCCTCCCAAAGTGCTGGGATTACAGGCTTGAGCCACCGCGCCCGGCCTTTTTTTTTTTTTTTTTTTTACAATCATAAAAGTAGTTCCTGTTCATCTTGGGAATATTGGCAGAAGAAAGGTAAAGAAGTAGGCAAAAGAATACATTCAAAATAGCATCTCCACCATCTCCCAGAGATGACTGCTGTTAATTACCTTGTTTGTGAGTATCTTACTGAGCATTCGGTGTGCGTATATAATACATATTTTTCCTGAAATGATACTGCAATATACTTTCGTTTTTTGCAGTCTGGATTTCCTACTTAACACTGTCACAAAAATGCCTGTCATTTTATTTTAATAGCTTATGTTCCATTTGGCGAATGTCTCATAATCTATCTAATTCCTGATGCACACTTAGAGATATTTCGCCTTTTTGATATCCAGTGCTGATGACGCATATCCTTAGTTAAATCTTCACCTTGTTGAAGCCCTTTCAGGCAAAGTTGACAGTTGGGAATGCGATTAACCTTCTTACACCTGCATTCTAATTCTGTTCTTTTTTGGTGCTGATTCCAAAGCAAACATAACTTGTCACATCCCCAAGCCTCTAGTGTTCACCATAAAGAGCTCATTTAGCCCATCACCCTTGGGTGACAAGCGGGCACTGTGAGGGGTAAAGAAGGCAGTCTTTAATATGCTCATTATGTATAGGGAAGAAAGTCTGGCTGCAGAAATAATGAAGGAGCCAAATCAAACACCTGGAAGTGATGTTTGTTGCTAAGGATCCAGGTCTTTTTTTTTTTTTTTTTTGTCTCCAGTCCTCAATTATTACCTTTAATATTCTTGACAATTCTTGGGAATTTGGAAGAGAATAAATTGTGAGGCCAAGGGAAAGACAGCGAATGGAGTTCTTTAAACCTTGTTTGTAATCTGTTAATGACAGTGAGAAATCTTTGAGATGGGGAGAAAAAACCCTATGCCATTAATACTGGGATTAGTATAGATATGTAAACACCCAGCTAGTCATTCTGAGGTTAAAAGCTTTAGAAATCTAAAACAAATTTGTTTTAAGACACTACCAGCTAAGTCTGCAAGGCTCTTTCATTTCCTATTTAATATTGTGACCTAACATTTCTAAAGGAAAGGAGGGTGGGATGAATAGTGCAGCCGGCCCGAAGTATTTGCCCGCAGTGTATTTATCTTTAAATAGCTGCTTTGAAGGGGTCCACATGTCTTTTGCCAGAGGCATAATTAGTATCTTTCACTGGCACACGCGGGGAAGAGGGTTCTGCACTTACTGCGTGCAGTGATTCGTACCATCGCCGTATTCCCTGTCACCACTCTCGTTATTCTTAATGAGTTCTGTCGTCTCCTCTTTGTTCTGACTATGATTATTAACAGATTAAAAAGAGCTTAATGTAGCAGAGCACTGGCAGGTTAAATGATTCTCTTATTTACATTTTCCTCTTTACGGGGCACTGCAAACAAGGGGATTCCCAAAGGGGACTCCTGAAGCATGCAAACCTACATACACAGTTCATTTCTATGACCGTGGGCTTCACAGTTGAGCGTCACAGCTCGGCACATTGAAGAGAGCGTTATTATGGGGAATTCCTCGTAAATATCCTTACTGTCAGCCGTTGTGAAGCAATGCTGTCTTGTTTTGGAACTGCCTGCCTTTTGTTTCTTCTGTCTTACAGAATCTTTAGTGATCAGCTGTCATTCAATTGCTAATGAATTCAGCAAACCTTTATTAAACTCTTTTTGTATGCTAGACACCTAGAAAACAGATTAGGCCCAGGAAAGCAGTATCGGTGGTGGGTAAAATTGAGGATATAACAATAAATGCGTGAAAATGCTGGGGTAGAGATGTGTACCAATAAAAGTGGGAAGGGAGAGGCTCTGGGATGGCTGCAAAGGAATGGGTGACATTTGCTGCAGGTCTTGAGTTACAGTGCATTAGGAACCTTTGCAGAAAGAGGATAGTGCTGGGAAGGGGTTCTGTAGAAGCACCTGCGAAGGCATGCATTGATGTTGGAGGGCCTGGAGTTAAAGCAAGAAAGTTAGGATAAGCCTCAGATTCTGCATGCCCTGGGGTAGTTACTGGAGTGCCCCTTGGGTTCTTCAAGTCAGGGGTGACATCATTATACACCTACAAGGTTAGAAAGATGTTACTGGCAGCTCTGCAGAAAATCGATTGAGGCTGCAGGGAGGTCTTCCTAGGGGCATTGGCCGAAGGCTGGCAAGTCTTGGGGCAGATGATTTAAATATTTCTCAGCCTGAGCTTCCTCATCTGCGAAATGGATATTCGAGAGTCTACAGCACACAGTTGCTGCGGAAGTGAACTAAAGCCAATGGGTATGAACTAGCCCAGAATTAATACTTCAGGCAGTCATCCACATATAGTCATCCTTTGACAACTCAGGGGACTGATTTATGGACCTCCTTTTGATACCAAAATTCATGGATACTCAAGTCCATTGTGTAACATGGTACATGGTATTTGCATGTATGCACATCCTCCTGTATACTTTAAATAATCTCTGGATTACTTATAATACTTAATACAATGTAAATGCCCTGTAAATTTGTTTCACAATATTGTTTAGAGAATAATTACAAGGAAAAAATGGGTCTGTATGTGTTCAGCACAGATGCAACCGTCTCCTTTTTTACCTGAATGTTTTCGATCTACAGTGGGTTGATTCCACGGGTGCAGAAGCCTCTGATACAGAGGTCCAACTGTACATTTATTTTCCACTTTTCCAGTGAATTGAGGCAGAGGTAGTGGAGAGGAAGAGAGTTAGATTTTGGATTCAGGTGGAACTGTCTAAAAGATCAGCTGAGTAGACCGTAGGTAATAGAAGAGACAGTCCACCTGTGGTGTTTTTTCTAGAGAGCGTTGCTGGCCTCGTTGGCAAGGAACACATGTTTTGATGTAGTCCTAGCCTTGAGTATTGAGGACTAGGAATTCTAAGTAGGGCAAACGAAAAGCCTGGGGTGATTTGGAGGTCACAGAATGAAAGGGGATTAACCTGCCAGAAAGCAATTAAGTAATCCCCCAATTGCAAGAAACACTATGGTGCTAATAATGAGCTTCCTTGAGCAAAATGGGAATACTTTACATTATGTAAACTCTTTGGGGAGGAAAGCACACTGTCTCCAGTGGTACACAACTTTTTTTGAGGGTCTCTGGGAGGTGTTGCATCTTAGTTTTTCAGAACAGCAATAGTGAAAGTGTATGTTTGAGAATGGTGTCATCACTGCCTAGGGGCTTTCAGTGGCCTTACATTCTGCATATGCTTGGTTTTCTCCTAGAGTCAGTTACTTAGCTCAGTTCTGCTGAGCTACCTGTTTATTTGTTGGGATAGTTTTTCAGTTAATAATGAAGAAATCTGAAACCTTGGAATTTTTGAGGTCTGAGGAGGGGAAGGATGGGTCCCTTTTATTGGCCCTGTGACCTTGATCAGATGTTATTAATAGGACCGTAGGTCATTTTGCTGTGAGGATTCTCCCTGCTACAGGCCAGCTGGCCTCTGGCCATGCTGTGCCCTCCCTGAAGATAAACCAGGCTCTCTTTTTCCTGCCAGTGAGTACTGGCACAGATTCAGTACTTCTCAGAGTCATATCTAGCCTTCTCCTTATTTTCTAGAGAGTCCTTGAGTCTTTCTGAAATCACTTAGAGAACATGGAAATAAGACTTTAAGTATGGCAGTGCTGTTTTGTTGGCCAAGCACCTTGCTGACTGCAGGGGTTTCATTGATAGCACTAAAGTCCCTGGGATCTGTGTCCCACAGGGAAGTTTAGTATTTGGCTTCTGTATTGGGAACTGAGGAGGGTCTCACATGATTCGCACAAAGACTTTTGTCTATAGTGGCTGTAAGTTAGAATGCTCATTTTTGTTGTTGTTGGTGGTGGTGGTTTTTGTTTTGTTTTTTGAGATGGAGTCTCGCTCTGTCACCCAGGCTGGAGTGCAGTGGCGTGATCTCCGCTCGCTGCAACCTCCACCTCCCACGTTCAAGCTATTCTCCTGCCTCAGCCTCCTGAGTAGTTGGGACTACAGGTGTGCCCCACCACAGCCAGCTAATTTTTGTATTTTTAGTAGAGACGGGGTTTCACCATGTTGACCAGACTGGTCTTGAACTCCTGACCTCAGGGGATCCACCCACCTTGGCCTCCCAAAGTGCTAGGATTACAGGCGTGAGCCACTCCCACTGCACCCGGCCAGAATGTTCACTTTCCTACTGGTTTCTTCTTCTCAACTTGAGATAATACTGTGATGGCTTGAGCCACCATCATGGCTGCTGCTATGTGGTATGATTTGTGTATTCAGTGAGATGAAGAGAACCGTGGATAGACCTTGTGGCATTTGACTGGATGTGTATTTGAATGTGTTTTGAATTGCCAGTGCAGACTCACAACATAGGAAAGGTTGTAAGGGGAATGTTACAGTTTTCAGTGACATAGATGCTAGATCAGCGTGGGAGTAGGAGATTGGGAGGGAAGGTGGCATGATACCCATTGTATTCTCCTTGTGAAGTCCCACATGTTAATTGCTCATGCAGATAGAATACTATCCTAATGTCGGGAATTTCCTATATGTGGGATTAGATAGGCACACCTGGGTGCTTAATTGGGGTAGTTCTTGAGCGCTGAAATCCAGGAAGAGGAGGAGGGAGGGTTGCTGAAGGAAAGATTGGCCATGCATCCAGGAGGTCATTGTGTCATCCCTCCTTGTTCCTTAACAAAGACGGAAGGTTCAGCTTATTCTAACCATTGAGTTCATTTTGCATTTTCACCCCCTATCTCCCGGAGCGTGGTCACCAACCAGTCTACTTATTTCCCATTTGGGAAAGAAGATTTGCTGTCACCTATGGAAAGAATGACAGTATGATTTTATACCTATGAGTAAAATGATATCACCTTACTGTGAGTCGCTCAGCTTGCTTTTGCCTGTGTTTGAGACCATAAAAATATTTTGACTGAATACACTATGCTCTGTGTACAGTTGAGTAACCTCGAGTCTCATGGCAAGTAAGCCGTTTCCAAAGCCTTAGCCTCATCCTGGAGTTATGGATCCCATGTAGAGTCCTTTCAGTGGTTGGTATCCTGTTTTTTTTTTTTTGGACATACCTATTTAAAAAGAAGTACCTTCCCAAGATGTGCATGATTGGATAGGCACCTCCTTATTCAGGAAGGAATAGGGATTCCCTTTGTGTTTTGCTCATGGTATTGAGGGCTGCTTCCCTGTCTCTGCTACACAAACCCCGCTTCATGCCAGAAAGGACATTAAGTGAACGTTTTACATTCATTTTAATTTTAACCATTACCTTTCCTTTAGGACAATTGATAGTAATTTTGTCTTGATACAATGGAGATAAATTATTTAAGACATGAATGCAAGTCACCTTATAGAAAATAAGAGCACATGGAGTATCTGGTAGGCAAATGAATGCCAGGTGGGAAATTCTTCCCTAATAAGTTGTAAAGTCAAACCAGGAATAGGCAGAGATTGCCACTGGACATGTTACGTTTGTCCCGAAGTCTTTTAGGGAAGTTTGTGTTTACATGTTGTACATGCATGAACGTATGAGCTGAACGTAGACATCTGCCCTGTTTGAGTCTCTGGTGCCTTGTATAGTGCTTGGTACATACATACATACATACATACATACATACATACATACATAGATTGCTGAACTAGGGTATTGGGGTGCAACTGCTTTCTTTTGTGACTTCTTTCATCTTCTATCCATTGCCCAAGTCCCTGCCAGCTCACTTTGAAGTTTTGTTTCTTAATTTGATAGTAGGGTTGATTACTTTTCATTCTGTTTATGTATCCTGAAGATAAAACACAAACTCAGTGGGCCAGCCCCATGGTAATTGGGTCAAGCAGTAGAATTTGACTCTCCAGCTAAATGATAGTGCACAGGGAATCCCTTTAGGGTCTTTCCAAAATATAGCCAAGTGATGTTTGGCTGCTTAAGATCAAGAACTGGTCGAGGGCGGGAAGATAATGGGCAGGAGGGCTTGTCTGTGTACATGATTCATAGAGAAGAATCCAATTTTATAGAAACCACAGCCTAAATTGGAGAAAGCAAGCTTTTGGATTAAAATGATCTCTGTTGTGGTTGTAACATACCACAGTTTGATTTTTGTCCAGATGAAAACATTTGGTTTGCACTTCAGTAAATATTGTGGAGACATTGCCAGCTAATTCTGAAAAGTAATGAAATACGGCTTTGGCAAAGAGCAGATGCATTCCGTACTCTGATTGCTCTTATCTGATCCAAGTTCAGATTTTTTTTACATTTGCTAATGCACTTGAATAATCGGGAGAGAAAATCTGCCTGTAATTTTAATAGGAAAATGTCTATACTGACTATACTTTTATAATGACCACCCATAAAGTCTTCCCCTGCTTCCCCTGAAAAAAATCCCACACAATTCCCAAACCTCTCAAACATCATACACCTTTTGTTGGTTACTTTTCTAAAATGAGAGTTTGTAAAGGAGTGTGGTGTTCCATGTGAAAAGTCAGCCTCTCTCACTTGCTAATAATGTGAATGGGGCTTGTGTTTTCGCCATGCAGAGTCCACCCCGAGAGGTCGTATGAGGTTGCGGAGCCCTTTCTTTTCTTTTTCTTTTTTCTTTTCTTTTCTTTTTTTTTTTTTTTTTGAGGTGGAGTTAACTGTTGTTGCCCAGGCTGGAGGTCAATGGCGCGATCTCGGCTCACCACAACCTCCGCCTTCCAGATTCAAGTGATTCTCCTGCCTCAGCCGCCTGAGTAGCTGGGATTACAAGGCGCCTGCCACCACACCCGGCTAATTTTTTGTATTTTTAGTAGCGGGGTTTCACCATGTTAGCCAGGCTGGTCTTGAACTCCTGACCTCAGGTGATCCACCCGCCTCGGCCTCCCAAAATGCTGGGATTACAGGCGTGAGCCACCGTGCCTGGCCGGCAGAGCACTGTCTGAGAAAGCCTCCCTTGTTCTCACCATCCTTCCTGGTGTTTCACAGCAGGTTGTAGATGAGCCTTGCTGTGGAAAGGGGAAGGCCTCTTTTTAGAAAGTATTTTCAAGTTGTGAACCGCCTGTCTTCATCTCTCTCTTCCTGTTGTTTTCAACCTTGTAGCTAGCTCCATTCCCATTTTTGTGAATCCTGGACCCACAATGAGCTTTTCAAAAGATTGCTTCATCTGACATTTAGAGGATAAAAATTTCCCTAATAAAATGTCTAGATATGAAGCTGACCCCTTATGTGCCAAGATCTATTAAGTTACAAGCTATTTTTAATGAAAAATTTAAAAACACACTGTTCTGTTTTTTGGGGGTTTTTTTGTTTTTTTTTCTTTCAGACAGAGTCTCATTCTTGTCACCCTGGCTGGAGTGCAGTGGTGCAGTTTCAGCTCACTGCAACCTCTGCCTCCCGGGTTCAAGTGATTCTCCTGCCTCATCCTCCCTAGTAGCTGGGATTACAGGCATCTGCCACTGTGCCCAGCTAATTTTTATATTTTTTAGTAGAGATGGACAGGCTAGTTTCGAACTCCTGGCCTCAGGTGATCCGCCTGCCTTGACCTCCCAAAGTGCTGGGATTACAAGCATGAGCCACCCTGCTCGGCCTGTTCTGTTTTCAAATACGTCTGCTAGATACGGAGTTTCTACTGACTCAGCACGATGTAATTACGTAATTCATCCATTAACCCATTCCCTACTGAGGAATATGCAGTAGTTTTCTCCAGTGATAAACACCCTGGTCTGCTGTGTGTCTTTGACGGGTTTGAAATATCCTTTCCTTCATCCTGTTTGTATCCAGCAGATTCTTCCTCCTCTGCATTTATTTTTTTTTTTTTTTTTTTTTTTTTTTTTTTTTTTTTTGAGACGGAGTCTCACGCTGTTGCCCAGGCTGGAGTGCAGTGGCGCGGTCTCGGCTCACTGCAAGCTCCGCCTCCTGGGTTCACGCCATTCTCCTGCCTCAGCCTCCTGAGTAGCTAGGACTACAGGCGCCCGCCACCGCGCCCGGCTAATTTTTTGTATTTTTAGTAGAGACGGGGTTTCACTGTGGTCTCGATCTCCTGACCTTGTGATCCGCCCACCTCGGCCTCCCAAAGTGCTGGGATTACAGGCTTGAGCCACCGCGCCCGGCCCTCTGCATTTATTTTTAAAAGAGATAATCAAGCTTGTATCTAGGTAAAGAAGAAATAAATGCTCTTTATGTAAATGTCTTAATTGTAGTTTCTAAGATGCTTTGTGTCTTACACATTTGAGGTTGTTATTGAGCTGTTACTTCATTCAGTCCTTTTCTATCACTGTGATCATTTTTACTTTCCCATGAAATATGAGATGATCTTACTGCATTTGTCTCAATGAGAAAAAAAGAACCCACTTTGGCCTCATTTTTGCCAGTTCTGTGGCTTCTCTGGGTCTGGAATGACAGTTTGACCCCTCTGCGATTTTCAAGTGGACATGCCAGCAGGATTCTTAGAGGGATTTATAGCAACCGTGTGGTGACAGAGCATTGGCATGTGCAGCATTAGACTCTGTTGGCTTTATTCTTTTGTACCTACTTCAGTTTGTCTATGAGGTTAATGAGATGGACAGGTTTGAGGGTGCCTGGCCAAATTCTGGATGTCTGTTCCTTCCAGGGGAGATGTCGATTGTTCGTGAGTGCTCCTGCTGGTGGATGGGGGATGGATTGGCAGTTGCCCTTGGTGGATGATGCCTAGGAGGACAGTCAGGTCATGTGCAGGCTGGTGGGGCTGGCGGGGGTGGTGGCTGGGGGGGACGACAGTGTTGTCCTTGTGGGTTACCCACCAGTGAGAAGAAGGGGTACAAACTTAACCTCTGAACTAAGGGCACTTTGGTGGTAGTTAACCGACCTCCTCTCCTGGAGTTCATTTTTATTCTGCTTCAATCCCTTTCCTATACTTTCCCTTTGCCAAGTCTTCTTTCTTCCAACATATTACCTCCTGATTCCCCGTTTGATTTACGAATCCTTCATTACCCATTTTTCTTTGTTGATACTTTACCTTTAGATCCAGACCAACGTGCCAATCATCTGAATAGAAGCAGAATCATCTTCTGGGTTGAAAACAATCCGTTTTTCCTTGTCCCCATATGTAGGAGAAATGGTGTTCTTTCCCACCTCTGACTTCAGGACTAGTTCCGTCAGAGGGACTTAATATTGTTAGAAGGTTTTACTTTGAGAACAAGTTCCTCAGAATTGCCCTTATTCCTCACTGGTCTTCTATTTCTAATCTTACATTTCTTCTATTTTAGCCCCTCACTTTCTTTCCCAGTACTCAGCAGGTCACATCACCTATTTGTTTTTGTGGAGGAGCCATTAAAACAAATCCATTCATAATATTGGTTGTTTTCTGCTTTTGTTAAAAAATTATCATCTATGGGCTGGGCATGGTGGCTCACTCCTGTAATCCCAGTGCTATGGGAGATCAGATGAGAAGATCATTTGAGGTCAGGAGTTTGAGACAAGCCTTGGCAATATAGCGAGACCCCATTCCTACAAAAAATGAAAAAATTATCTGGGTTTGGTGGTGTGCACCTGTAGTCCCAGCTACAGGAGGCTGAGGTGGGAGGATCACTTGCAGCCAGGAGGTCAAGGCTGTAGTGAGTCATGATCACACCACTGCATTCCAGCCTAGGTGACAGAGTGATTCCTTGTCTCAAAAACAATATATTATCCTTTGTGGATACCAACAAAGTCTGGATGCTGAACTGAGCGTCTAGATGTTTTCTCCGTTTTAGTTCTTTGCAACATAAACTCAATCCTCACCCTTTCTCTCAGCATCTTGAGTGTGAGGAATGTGATAGTTGCTTCATGCTGCTTCTCTAATGTTTGAGTTTTTAAAAAATCCTCAACAGATCCTGTTAAGTGGAAGTTAATTCCTTATTTCTAATGTGCTTTACATGGGTTTTTACCTGATTCTCTTTGAATCTTAGAATATTTTTATTGGGTCTTATTGCTGTATTTTCTTCTTTTTTGAGACAGAGTCTTGTTCTCTTGCCCAACCTGGAGTACAGTGGTGTGGTCTCAGCTCACTGCAACCTTTGCCTCCAGGTTCAAGTGATTCTCCTGTCTCAGCCTCCTGAGTAGCTGGGATTACAAATGTGCATCCCCATTTGTATTGTTAGTTTTTGTATTTTTAGTAGAAACGGAGTTTCTCCATATTGGCCATGCTGGTCTCGAACTTCTGACCTCAGGTGATCCACCGCCTCGGCTTCCCAAAGTGCTGGGATTACAGGCATGAGCCACCGCGCCCGGCCTTATTGCTGTATTTTTATATTGCTCCCACATGGCCTCATTTGTGGAGTATTATTGCCTTTGCAACTGAGGGGAGAGAGGAAGGCTGGAGGGGTGATGGCTCTCCTCTTGAAATACATGCCTGTAACTTTTCAGTCCCTCCTGCTCCTCCTGTTACTGTTTCCCTCTAACAAATGGTTGAATTGGCTGCAGAAGTTACTATAAGAAAGATCTACACAAGAACCTGCTCTTTTTATACCGTTCCATCGTTTGGATTTCAGCTGCTAGTCATTGCCTCCAAGATACAATATAGGAAGGCTGTGCTTTAAAAGAAATTAAGCATGGCTATTTTTATCTGGAAGGAACTATTTAACCTTTTAAAAGAGGGAAATTTAATGGCAGAGTCTAAAACCTACAAGTTCTTTCCTAATAGTATGACTGACAGCATATGTTAGATCAATAGTAAAATGATTTGAACATTTTTTGAGGGCTGTACTTACTCTTGCTTTTTCATAAATACGTGTAAAGGTAGATTTAGGGAGGACGGATCAACAATGTTGTTATATTTGACTATGTAGATAACCTGTCTATACACACGAATGGTGATACTGTACTGAAAATCATGCTAATTAGCCTCCTGTTTTCCTAGTCAGTCTTGTACTAACTGTAAAACCATTTGGATTGAGCGTATATTTTGGTCCAGTGGAAATGGGGGTAGATATTTTTTTCTCTAACTCCTGACTCTTTATTTTACTCCCTCTTCTATTTGATTTTCCCCAAAGTCTGTGTCAGGTTTAAGAACCTTCTTTCTGTCCAGAATCTACTTCTAAATGGAGACAATTAAGGGGAGGGGAATAAAACATCAAAATGGCTTTTGTGAGACCAAGTTGAAATCTTCTGTCTACAGAGGGTCTTTCTGCTGACTGCATCCCTTTGAAGTTGCATATCCAGTCAGTGATGTGGTTCACGTAATTTGGGGAGATTTTGAACATTGGTAGGTCATGAAGATGCCTGTAGGAAAAGGAAGGGGTTGAAGGTCCCTCGTACTCTTTGCATTTTGGGGAGATGGATGCTTGGTTTGCCATTTCAGCTCCTGATACTGCTCATTTTCCATTTCCTTGTCACTGAGCATATAGTTCCAAAGCTAGACAGAAATGGTTTTAACTGTGTGTTTAAACCTTGCGATCTTTGAGATCTCTATTTAGATAGGAGAGTGAATTGGTGATTTGTCTCTTCATTGATGTTACCAGAGTGTTTTTAGCTCATTCATAGGCAGGCAGGCAAGAGAAGACATGAATTTCCTATTTAGTTCCTTTACTATTATCTGAAGGGGATTTTGTTTGTGTTTTAGAAGCCTCTGGTTCCAAATAATGTACGAATGACTTGATTGTATCTCTGAATTGCCTTTGTTTGATAAAGAAGAACTATATTGTGCTTTTTTTTTTTTTTTTTTTTTTTTTAAGAATATTGAGCCTAAGCGTGGGCATGGGGGCTCACGCCTGCAATCCCAGCACTTTGGGAGGCCAAGGCAGGAGGATCGCTTGAGTCCAGAAGTTTCAGACCAACCTGGGCAACATAGCAAGACTCCATCTCTACAACAATTATAAAAAATTAACTAGGTGTGGTGGTGCGCCTGTAGCTCCAGCCTACAGGATTGCTTGACCCCAGTAAAGGGTGCGGTGAGCTGTGATTGCACCACTGCACTCAGCTTGGGCAACAGAGCCAGACCCTGTCTAGAAAAGTAATGATATTGAGCTTGTTTTTTTGTTACTTTAAAATCGGGAATGAGAACCTTTGAGGATGCAAGGTTAAGATGTAAAAGTGTAAGGGTGAGGAGGTCGGTTTTCATGTTGGGAGGTTTATTTTTTCATTTTTTATTTCAAATTCAGCACTTTTACTTAGTGCAGCGTAGGAATTTATTTGGGTAATTTTGCATCCAGTTAACCTAATCAGGACATCAAAGTAGCTTCAAAAACCATTGGAGTTTGGGGAACTTGTATCATTCATTCCTAATGAATACAACACAGTGATTTTATATAATGAAATGTTATATTCCATTTTTACTTCTAGCTTCTCTAATCGTCTTTTCTTTGATTTTTTTTTTTTTTTTTTTGAGACGGAGTCTCGCTCTGTCACCCAACCTGGAGTGCAGTGACTGGATCTCAGCTCACTGCAAGCTCCGCCTCCCGGGTTTACGCCATTCTCCTGCCTCAGCCTCCGGAGTAGCTGGGACTGCAGGCACCCACCACCGCGCCCGGCTAGTTTTTTGTATTTTTTAGTAGAGACGGGGTTTCACCGTGTTAGCCAGGATGGTCTCGATCTCCTGACCTCGTGATCCGCCCGTCTGGGCCTCCCAAAGTGCTGGGATTACAGGTTTGAGCCACCGTGCCCGGCCAATTTTTTTTTTTTTTTTTTAAGTCTATTAATTTAGAGTAATCTCCTTCCTCAACCGTGGGTAAGTGTTTTTATTTTATTATTTTTTTGTTCCATCCTTGGAGGTGTTTTTTTTTTTTTTCTCAAGAGATATTCAGATGCGATTTTAAAAATCCTGATTTGTTCTGTTTTGCATCTTCTTCCTGCTGGGGGATTTTGCTTGAAATACGTTCAAAAGGCGCAGATGATCTTGGGAGTATTTGAAAAATAAATTTAAAATGGCAGTAGAGATCAGTTGCTTTGTTTTTTCTCCTCAGTTTTGAGGCTTTAGGTTTAGTGTTCATTGTGGTATTCCTTCCGGAAAGGGTGAGGGTCAAGGCCTGTGTTTATGAGCTATTTTTCTTATTCCACCAGGTTCTCCTGCGCTGCCCAACAGCATGGTGTATTTCGGAAGCTCTCAGGATGAGGAGGAAGTCGAGGAGGAAGATGATGAGACAGAAGACGTCAAAACAGCCACCAACAATGCTTCATCTTCATGCCAGTCGACCCCCAGGAAAGGAAAAACCCACAAACATGTTCACAACGGGCATGGTAGGTCCACCGTTGAACTTGGATAACAAAAAATCTAAAGCGCCTGGTGAGAGCTGGAAGAGAGCCTCTGCTGAGAAGAGATGAGATGAAGGCAAAGCTCATTCTGGGTGCTTCTCCAGGGCCAGATACTTCATGGGCAAAGGGATTATTAGTATAGTTTAGTGTGGTCCAGGGTGTTCTAGGTGAGCGCAGATACTCTGATGTTGTGGAGATGATGGTAATTCTATAAGAACTGCAGATGAACAGGCGTCGGAACAGGAAAAGACCATATCTACATGGGGATGGTCAAGATTTGGTGAAACAATACCTGTGCCCCCCTTTAATTACTAACGTGATTTTGGCAGGTAGCTATGGTGTAGGAAGAAAACTATCATTCCTCCTATGGAATTGCACATCCATTCTGAAGTGGACTAATTTTGCCCTTGCGTGTATAGTGTGGAGGAGGAGGAGGAGAAAAGGCAGGAGCAAAAGCTTGGGTATCACAGCGAGGAAACTCGTCTTATATGAATAAGTTGGCTATAGAAAGCTCCTAGTGGTTTTTCTTTCTTTCTTCTTCTTCTTCTTTTTTTTTTTTTTTGAGATGGAGTCTCACTCTGTCGCCCAGGCTGGAGCACAGTGGCACGATCTCAGCTCACTGCAAGCTCCACCTCCCAGGTTCATGCCATTCTCCTGCCTCAGCCTCCCGAGTAGCTGGGACTACAGGCACCCGCCACCACATCCAGCTCATTTTTTGTATTTTTAGTAGAGACGGGTTTCACCGTGTTAGCTAGGATGGTCTCAATATCCTGATCTCGTGATCCACCCACCTCAGCCTCCCAAAGTGCTGGGATTACAGGCGTGAGCCACCGTGCCCAGCCGCCTAGTGGTTTTCAATAGAGAAGTGACCTAAATGGAGTTGTGCCCCGAAAACATAAAGCTGGCATCGGTGATGAGGACTTCTTAAAGGGAGATAACTTGAAGAAGGGGAAATGCACAGTGAGGTTGTAATTGTAGGCAATTCCCTGACCAAAGTAACAAGGGTTACTAAACATTGGTTGTCCAGTAGACATTGGAGGATGTAGAA
The DNA here is from genome assembly GCF_037993035.2 of Macaca fascicularis. Lineage (NCBI taxonomy): Eukaryota > Metazoa > Chordata > Mammalia > Primates > Cercopithecidae > Macaca > Macaca fascicularis. Next base: position 157,482,492 of record NC_088378.1, on the reverse strand, counting down.
TAGGTATAAAAATGAGTGATTTCAGAGGCAGCACAGTGGTAGCCCTGAACTAATTGGAATTGCACTGAGTTGGGGAATAAGTGTAAGAAAAGAGGAAAGAAGCTGGGCATGGTGGCCAGCACTTTGGGAGGCCGAGGCAGGTGGGTCACGAGGTCAAGAGATCAAGACCATCCTGGCCAATATGGTGAAACCCCATCTCTACTAAAAATACAAAAAATTAGCTGGGCATGGTGGCATGCACCTCTGTAGTTCCAGCTACTTGAGAGGCTGAGGCAGGAGAACTGCTTGAATCCGGGAGGCGGAGGTTGCAGTGAACCGAGATTGTGCCACTGCACTCCAGCCTGGGCGACAGAGTGAGAGACTCTGTCTCAAAAAAAAAAAAAAAAAAAAAAAGAAGGAAAGAAAGAAAGAGGAGGGAAGCAAAGAGAGTGGGAGTCAGGAGGTATGGCTGTTTTCTGTTGCCCTTCTGTCAGCTACTCCACTAGACTTATTTTACTTAGGACCCACTGAGACCCTGTAAGATAGAGAAGCCTTGCCTACAAATGGCAGAAAATCAGTGCTGTCTGTAAGTGATGGAGGCAAAGGAATGCTGCTCATTTTTCTCCTTGGTGCCTGTGCACTGAACCGTCATTTGCCTTCTGGATTCACTGGGAAGTAGAGGCTCAGGACAAGCACAGCTTAGACATGATTGAAATCTCTGTCTAGCTTTCATTATTGTTGGGCCTTTCCGCTCTGTCCACTTAACAATTGTTCATCTGGCTTGCCTCTTGCTTTTGATTGTGTTTAGGTGACACGTATGCATAGTAGAGGGTGCGATGTCTTTTTAAGGTTTAATTGGGGAGATGGGGTAAATACAAAATGTAACCACATTTTAACCTTGTGGGAAAAGGTTGTTACTTGCAGCTGTAGTCATCAGGGCATCGGGATGGTTGGAAGAGACCTGCATATGTAAATTGGAATACAGGTATTAGTGTAAGATGTAATTTCTAAGGAGGAAGAATACCGCAAACAGAGTGATGCAGAATAATGCCTGTACTTGGGACTGTTGCCTGTTGTTCCGCTAGTGTGGACGTCTACTCTTTGGTGACCTGGAAAGACCCAGGTGAATTTATCTGACGTCTTGATCAGTTGAGTTAATCCCGTGTATACTAGTACAGTTGCACTGGGGTCCCTAACTCCTTTGTTTTCCAGAGTGTTTGGGCTTGATGTAGAGACATGGGATTCACATGCTGATTTTTCTCATGGATTCAGTTTTTAATGTTAATAATCATCATCTGCATGGATCTTAGTTATGTGCAGGGGCAGTGACTATCTGGCAGCACGTTACATGGAGTGTATGAAAGAAGGGGATAGAATGAGGGTGACAGGATAGGCTGAGCTCTCACCTAAAGGAGGGCATAATGATTCTACGTTGACCACTGTCATTGCCACTAGGAGTCAAGGAAAGTGTAACTATCTGTAGATACATATCTGTATGCATTTACACAGATAAACTTCTGAGTTTCAAAAATCTTAGGAGATTCTACTTTTCCATTTTTTATTAAAAAAATTTTTTTAATACTTGTTAATTCAGATATTTCCAGAAACATTGTTGGGATGTTTTTGTCCCCGAATGAATTTTGATGTAGGATAGTGTGTATCCTGGCTGCAGGCTGGGAGGACTAGGTGGAATGAGTGATCTTGGGTAAGCACTGACACACCCACCTCCTACTGCCTTTTCTGAGTTGTGTCCTTGCCCTGCCTCCTGATTCTCTTCCTCCCTGTCTCTTCTGTCGTCCTTTCTTTTACAACAGAGTCACAGCATCAGATAGAGGAGCTGCAGGAAGCATACCCATACCAGCTGGGTTTAGGCAGGGGACTAACTCTACTGAAACTTACAAACCTTTCTGTGCTTCCTTTTCTGAGACTTGTAGATAACCAAACTGAAAGGCCCTTCTCACATCCCTGAGCAGCTGGCTTATAGCTTTAGTTAGATTGACATCATCTGTGATTAGCCCTGTCCCCAGCCTCCAAGCTTCTACCATTTTGATTATGTTGTATTTGAGTTGTGAATGGGTTTTCTTTGGTTTCAACCCAGCAGAGTCCCGGAACTACCATCTTGGGAGAATCCATGAGGCTGTGCAATCTGTTTGCCTTCATTTAAACTTCAGGGGAAGTTTGATGGGGGAATTCTTATAGGCCCAAGAGACCTGTATTTAGATCTGTCCAGACTGCAGTCCTTCCTGCTGTCCCATTCTGTTGTCCGAAGTCCCCAGCCATTTCCCTGTTCAGTCTTGTTAGGCCTGCTGGTTCCTGGAGCAGGCACTCACTTCCTGGCATGTCCTCTGCCATTTAGTTGACTGCTCTTCAGCAGCATCGTAGGGAAGTTTTAATCTTAGTCTGAGGTTTTCTTTTTATTGCTACCCCTGGGCATTTTTTAGATCTTAACCTGGTCAGAAAAATTCCATTTCCTATGGGGTGTTCAAAAGAACAAGCAAGTCAAAGAGACACAAGCATGAAACCAACCCTGCTAGAATTTTTCCTACAGAATTTGTGAGTTTTTAGCAAGTCTGAATACCTGTAAGTGTTAGGAAAGATTTCATGTTTACATGTTCTCGAAATTGCTGTATTTGTAGAGGATTTGGAGAGAGCTCAAACTCATTTTATTGTGATAAGTGCTGAAACATAATCATAGAATCTTTGCCATATTAACAATGGTGAATGATGTTAACCATTTATGGAGTTACCTTTTCTGTCCTAAATCAAATAAGATTAACTTCTGTGTAAATGAGAAAAATGTAAGCCCCTGTGCTTACCTAAGCGTTCTGGAAGATAGCACAGATGAACACGGCAATAGGATCTACCCACAAGGAGCTAATGGGATATGATGTCTCCTGGCACATCTGTCAGAAATGTCGGAAGACAATCAGGTCTATCCGTGTGTTTCTCCTGATGAAATAGGTTTCGGTGTCTCATTCTTGTCATTCTCTGTCACTTGGTGATGCTACCTGGGTGACTTGTATCCCTTGTCTTCTGGTGTGTGTGTGCCGCTCCCCCCCAGCCCTTGTGTCCTGCCACCCAACTCACACCCATATACCAAGGTCCTTAAGGTGGGGTGGTGTGGGGCAGGGGCTGTTGGCTGTAAGCAGCTTAGATACTCCAGTGATCGTTGGGGCTCCGTTAAGAAAGACATTTTGTAGTTTCTGTGTATGTTTATGGGTTTTGTGTATTTGTTGTCCCTTTGTAGGCATCTGAGTACCAAGTCTTTTGTGAAGTCATATGAAAAGAAAAAATCCCCACAAGCCACTACCTGGGATATAGGTCTCTGCGGAGTCCTTCCTGCTGTTGCCACATGGCTTGAATGGCCTTGGAAGGCAAAGAGTAACAATCCACAGGATGTCAGTGATTCCTTCTGACGCCAGTGGAGGGAATGGAATAAAGCCAGCTTAGTAATATACAGGCCCCTTGAAATGCTCCTCCGATTTCAGATGACCCAGGGGAACATGCTGGTTTCATGAAACCAAAGTCAGCTTTGAAGAAAGCTAATGTCAGCCTCAGGTTCAGGCAGTATTGTAGAGAAACACTGAGCTCTCCGTAGCTGGCTAGCTGTGCTACCCAGTCTGTTTTACATCCGCTGTTATATTAAGATGGATGACAAGGAAACAAACTGACGTCAGTTTATTAAAGGAAACACTTGTGACGTTGGGAGTAATCCCTCAGGCAAGAGGTACTAATTGAACGTAAGAGTATTTCTGAAGTTATTGTTTTCAACAGCAGAGAAGGAAATTATTGATCATCTCATCCAAAATTGATGAAAACCAAAGTGTAGCATTCTTTCAAAATTAAACATTCTCAGCTGTGGAATATTCTCATGCCCAACATTGCTACTTCCTCAGCCATTTCTAGATAATGCTGTGTTGCTCAATATGCATATTTGTTGTTATTTTTGTCTGTTCATTTCCTAGGAATGTCTTTGCCACCATTGAACAGTCATCAGGAACTTAGTTGCATGCCTGTTTTTAGCTACTTGTTTTGTTAGCTGTGTGTTCTTGGGCAAGGCATTTACTTAGCTTCTTTGATTCTTAATTTCTACTTCTGTGAAATCAGCATGATAGAGTAGATTAGCATTCATGTGTCCATTCATTGATTCATTTATATCCCAGCATAAGGAAACAATGAAGCTGTATCATGGGCAACAGTAGAGCCATTCAGATCTCTAATGGTGGATGCCAGCCATTGTCATATGTTCAAGGAAAATGACATTTCCAAGATCACTATTCAGCTAGGTGAAGGTTCCCATCTAAAATTTCGTCCCTGTAATCCATTCTTCTTTCCCTGAGATAATAGTGACTTGTCCAGATTAAAATATTTATATTCCATCCTGTCTTCAACCCCATTCACATTGCTGTCTATACTTTGTCTTCATTCTCTTATAACCCTTAGGAAAACTGGTGTACTGTTGCATCCTCTAATCAGAGGTTGAGTTGTTGAAAGTCAGTACCAATCCCAGTCGACACCAGTGGTTTACACAAGAATCCTCCAAGTGGTCCAGACTGCTGGGATCACCTAGAGCTTTTTTTCATGTGTTAATAAATACAGACCAAATTTTGGCAACAGTTCCCATGGCAGCTAAAAGTTCTTTTCTGCAGAAGTTCACTGAGGTCCATATCTCTAAGTTTAGAGCAGAATTCCTAGAAATTTCTTATAATGAGATTTCATTATGGGTATCCGTCAGTCATCAAAGGGAGTATCTATTTAAATGTGACATAAGATAAAATAGGCCGGGCGCGGTGGCTCAAGCCTGTAATCCCAGCACTTTGGGAGGCCGAGACGGGCGGATAACGAGGTCAGGAGATCGAGACCATCCTGGCGAACACGGTGAAACCCCGTCTCTACTAAAAAATACAAAAAAGTAGCCGGGCGAGGCGGCGGGCGCCTGTAGTCCCAGCTACTCGGGAGGCTGAGGCAGAAGAATGGCATAAACCCGGGGGGCGGAGCTTGCAGTGAGCTGAGATCCGGCCACTGCACTCCAGCCCGGGCGACAGAGCCAGACTCCGTCCAAAAAAAAAAAAAAGATAAAATGAAACAGATCTTCCTACAGAGGGTTCCTCACAATAAAAAGGCAAACAGGCACCAGTGCCTTGCAAATATAATCAAGCTTGGAGCTCTGCAGGTGCTGTCAGAAAAGAGGTTAGCAATTTTCTGAACCTGAAAAAGGCATCTTCTGAACAGACAGAGGAAAGAGACTCAGACAGAGGAAAGAGTCCTGGAGAGCACCACATCTCAGGCCACATCAGGTGCTGTGGAACTGCCAGGGAGGCCCAGATCCTGGCTCAGCCCTGGAACTAGCATTTTCTCTTGCATAATTGCCTACCACCTGTTCTTCAACATAAACCCACTAGCCCCACATTGTGCCACCAGACAAGGCACCTGAGCCAGACTGTGCTGTACCTGTGACCTCAGGAAGCTGTGATGCTCTGCCCTTACCCCTGTTCCCTGATTTTTGAGTGCTCTTGGTGAATAGAAGCACAACATAAGGTGTGCTTTAGATGAAAATAAGTTCTCTGGCTGCATGGAAAGAACAGTTTGGATATAGTTAAGAAGGTGAGCTCAGTCTTCCTTCCTCACACCTCAGTTATACTCCCTCATTTTTAGAAAACATTAAAATGTAGAGGCAGATGATCTTCATGTCCTTTTGGTTCCTGACTTGGGTGAAGAAGGCGCAGGTGTGAAAATAGGTTTTCTAGCAGGAAGAACCTGGGTGAGGGCACCACGATTGTGTATTCAAGCAGCTGCTCAGAATTGTTGAATCTTTCACAAGAGAAAGGGGAGAGCAAGCTGGTTTTTTTGTGATTCTCCATTACAGGGTATTTCTCTTATCAGATTTGTGCTTTTCCCTATTCTATATGCTCGAGCTGTTGAGGCGTGTCAGGAAATCTAGCAACATCTGTATCCTCCCCAGAGGGATCACCCCTGCTGAAATGTGGAGAAATAAACACACAGAAAACAAAGTGTGGAAAACTGGTGCTTTACTACCAAGGCGAATTTGGCCAAAATTTTAATTAGGCCACACTTCAAGGAGAACAGCTTTATTTCAACTGCTAGCTAAAGAACCTAGAACCCAGACTGCCAGGGGTGTCCTGTTTCATCTTGTTTCTCCACAATCAGAGGAGGAGAGTGGCTCCGGGCATGGAGCCAGGACATCTGGCCTCATGGCAGAGGTGGCAGGAGAGGACACACACACCATCCACAGTGTCCTGCCATCAGCTTCCACATGGGCCTGAGGCCGTACTCCTCTTCCTTGGAGCAGGAGTCCTGATGCCAGTAGTTTCCTGCAAGAGCCTGCTGTCCCCAGGCAGATGTTTTGTTTTGCAAACATTACACAGGACTCTAATGTGCTCATTTATAATCCACTGAACATCCTAATGGAAATGGATTTGTTTATTAAAATACATAATCTGAAATGATTTGGACAGCATCACATGAGCTTTTAACCTTGGGTTAGCACTCAAGGGTTACAATAACAATGCTTCCAGCAACTTCTATTTCAATAGCACATCAGAGTTTCAAAATACTCGTACATATACAGAATCTCAAATGATTCTAAAAATAGAGCCCTTAGGTAATGACTGTTTGGAAACCAAACAACACAATCAAAACACTGCTTTGTGGCTATTTATATTACAAGTTGATATTTGAAATGCCTAGATTTTTCTTAAGCTCTCATAATTGGTTATTTTTTCCAGGGGGTAAGTGAGGTAGACTAGAAGAATTAATAAATGCCTTTGGAATGAATTTGCCTTGGCTTTTCTCAGTCCTTTGTGGAGGAGACCTTGGTGAAGGCTTGTTGCTAAATCAGCTGCATATATATTTTTTAAATGCTTTTTATTACTTAAAAAATGGAAGGAAGAAGAGTGGCTATTGTTTCTTTTGTGCACATCTTTTTCTGAAGAGGGATATTTCTCAGAAGACTTTTTAAACAACATGTCATTGGCCTCCCAGCTGGAATGATTTAATTGCTTTTAGATTCACACCGGGGGCATGTTGTGTAAGGGCCAAAAAGCAATCATTTGGATGAGTTTATCACATTTCTGCTCTGTGGTTGCCTTTGAGGGGCATCGAGCCCTCTCTTTGTCTGGGGTGGTTTGGGGGGCGCCGTACATCAGGGTCAGGAGCTCGCCATAGCCCTGCTATGTTCAGTGGGGACAGAAACTCCCTAACAGACAAATGCTTTTTTTTTTCTTTCCCCCCCAATCGCAGTTCTCATGTGATATCCTTTTTACCTCTTTTTAACCTCTGGTAGCTCCATTTTTCCTGTTGAGGCAAGTGACTATTCCAAAAGGTTGGAATATGGGATGTGAGTTTTTTTTGTTTTATTTTGTTTTTAGAGCAGTAATGCATGTGGAAACCAATTATGCAATGTATGTTTCTAACCACCCCCTTTACACATTTAGGGCAGTGTTCCTTAGAGGCCATTTGGTAGAATGGTTCAGAGCATCATGATTCCAGCACTGACACACTTGTGCCTGCAACCTTAGAATGTTTGTTTTAGTTTTCTTATCTCTAAAGAAGAGATGATAGGTTTTGGTAAGAACTAAGTGAATTGATATATGTTACAACAGTTAATGTTGGAAACTGCCATGTTGCATATTATTAACGTAATGTGATTGAAAAGATCCGGTGCCGGGAACAACCTTATAATTGCTAAGAAAACCCGAGAAAGTTTATGTATCTCATATGCCTGGGACACGATAAGGACTGTCAAAGAGTCAGCTATTACCCTTGAGTGCTGTGACTTTATCAACCTCACCAGAACTGTGTTGTGAGCTGTTTCTGTGTGGTAGAAGGTCTTGTGTCAGGATTATCATTCCTGTGTCAGGATTATCATTCTTTCTCTGTTTCTTCTTGCTTTGCTAAAGTATTTGTTCCACTGGCCACGTAGGGCCTTAGGGGGATATAGGTACACCCTTCGGGACAGCTGGTCCGTGCCCCATGAGTTCAGTGTTGGGGGATGCATAGCCCTGCCTTTGTAATTCTTTCTGTGACAGGCAGCTAGAAGATGGTGTACCTGGTGGTGGAAGAGAAGCTCCTGGCTCTGATACCTCTTTCTAGCCTTGTGTCTGGCTGGTTATTTAGCCTCTTTAAGCTTTAGTTTTCCTCCTTTGTAAAATTATATTATTAATACCTGACTCAAAATGCTGCTTGGTGTTGTTGGGGAGGATATGTGAGGGTGGGGACACTACTCTTAGGCATGGATGCAGATAGAGAGGGCTGACTGTGTTTTTTTCGTGCTAATGTTTTTACTTTGAAAACGACCAAGTTGCCTATGACTTGTATAATCAATTGTGTCAATGGGATGCATTCTGATCTAACTGCATGTGCATATTCAAGGGTGTTTCTCTCTCAGTGTGTAGTAAACAGTCACAGATTCCTTCCTCAAATCCAAAGGTGAGCCAGAATTCTTATCACTGACTTCAGATGTGGTTGGCCTGTTATAAATCCTTATTTTTGGAATTTAAGTGTTTTGTTTTTGTTGAGATGGAGTCTGGCTCTTGTCACCCAGGCTGAAGTGCAGTGGTGTGATCTCAGCTTATTGCAATCTCCGCCTCCCGGGTTCAAGCGATTCTCCTGCCTCAGCCTCCTGAGTAGCTGGGATTACAAGTGCCCACCACCACACCTGGCTAATTTTTGTACTTTTAGTAGAGATGGCATTTTTACCACGTTGGCCAGGTGGCTCTCCCGAGCTCAGGTGATCCGCCTGCCTCCGCCTCCCAAAGTGTTGAGATTACAGGCATGAGCCACTGTGCCTGGCCGGATTTAGGGTTTTATGAAACCCAAAACTGCAGAAACATTTTATTCGTTTGTTCTTTAGGAGTTAACGCTGTCCTTTTCTGAGTGTAACCTGCAGTTCTGTGCTCTTTCCTTGATTCTTGCCAGTGATAAAGCATGAGACCCTTGCAGACCAACTTCCCATTGCCCCATAAGGCCATTTGTCCAGATGTTCCTCCCTTGCCATTAACACTAACATTTTAGAGCGGCTGATGCCCACACAGGCCGTGGGGCTAGTAATCATCAGGTCTGCTGTCCTTTCCTCAGTGCCTTTTGGGGCCAAGAGGGCCAAGAAGCCATTTTTCAATGACAAAAACCATTCATCCTGATTTATGGTCTTTCTGTTGTCCTGACCTTTATATTCTCATAAAGATCTTAAGGCCTTTTAATCTTTAGTGTCGTATGTTAGCAGGAATGTATGTAAGAAATTTGCGTAAAGGGCAGTTATATCCAAGTCTGTTGTTTTATCACTGCATATAATGCATTCACACTTGTAGATCATGAAGAGAGTGGCAACCAAGTGGTAATTGGTGAGAAAAATATTACAGAATTTAAGTTCTTCTGTAGAAAAGGAAGAAGATGTGATTGGCTTTAAACATTCTATTTCCAGGTTTCTGTTATAATTGTGATCAAAGTGAAAGAGATTTCATTGTGTGAACGTTCCAGAAGGGTTTTACAAAGCCTGTAAACCAGTAGAATTTGCTTATGATACTGGAGTTTCGGAGTACAGAGCCAGCTGAAGGTTCCGTCTCTTGCATCCCAGGTTGACGTTTGCTCCCTGTGCGAGTGAGCTGCTGGCTGGAGGCAAGGTGATAATGGGGCTTTTGCTCACCTAAGCTGTGTTCTTGCAGCTTTCCCTAGTTTTCCGCGGATGCTGTAGCTAAGTTAGTGCGCTGTTTTGGCCCAGGGCAAACCGGGTTACAGCACTCACACATGCTACATTAAAATCCATTTGAACTGTTGGCACAGGTTGGCAGACATTCCATTGTTTTCAGACAATAGTGACTCAAAGTTGAACTGGCTCCAGGGAGCAAGTGTGGCTTTTGTACAGTAACAGGGATTTAATGCCAGCCAATTGATGGAGTCTGTGTCTTGCCCAAGTAAGGGATGCCTTGTAATGACATGAAGCGTACATTTAAATATCTGGCTTGAGATCAGAAACTTGCGGTGGATCTCTCTTCCCTTGCTTAACACATTTCTTCTTTATTTACAGTGACTCTCTTTCTCTCTTTTTTTTTTCCCCTTTCATTTGTTTTGGGGTGTGGACAGGAAGAAGGTATTTTAATTTGGGGGTTAATTCGGTCCCATCTTCAGGGTCTTCTGTTCATTCTTTTCCTTTGTTGCCTTGCTAGCAGATGTTTCAGCTGACTTTCTGTAATGGTCCTTGTCTAGATTTTTCTCTTTCAAGGAGGTTAGGCCTTCCGAACTGTATTATTTTAGCTCATACATTGCATAATCCCAGGATATCTTATAACTTTTGCTGGATGCCAAGTAAGGACTCCTGTTTCATACACATCTAATAATCTAATAATACACATCAGGATTCCCTCTTGTGTTTGGATGAGGTGCCTTTATTAGCATGGGTAATTGGCAAGATAGGGGCATCTGGTTCTGGGTGGCGCTTGCAGACAGGTAAAAGTAGAAGGCCAGCTTTGTCAGCTTTCTCTAAAAATTTTTTTTTTTTTCACGTGTGGATCTTTGCCATTGCAGCAAGAGCTTTCGAAAAGATCATCCTTCTTATATTTGCATAACTCCTTTCTCTGAAGAACGCAAAGCACTTACATACTTTATTCAAAATACTTCAGCAAGTCCTGGAGGGCGAATAAGAGGAAGCAGCCAGCTGGTCTATAGTTCAGGGAATTGAGGCCCAAATGGGGTTGGTGAGCAGAACTAGAAATCAAAATCAAGAGTGTGCATGGAGTGAGGGTATTAAAAACCTTACGATCAGTTTTTCAGACCTTCCGTGAGGGTCTCTTCAGGAAACTTGTGTCAGCTTCTAAATATGCGAACAAAGCTTTTGGGGAACGTTGTTTAGGACAAGCTCCCTGGAGGTATAGATGTGAATTCCCCTAGGAAAGTGTAGCTCTCCACCTTTCAAATTGTTACAGGATTGCTGTTAAATATGTTTCTAAAGTAACTTCTTTTGCCCATATCTTTTTCATCCCTCACTGGGAGCAAATCTTACCTTCTCAGGGATGAGGTGACCCTAAATCAAAATAACAGCCTTTGGATTTAAAGATTTTGCCTGCCGTGGTGTGAAAACACTTTTCTATAGGCCGTTTAACTTTCAGAGTATGTGTATACAAATCAATATATTTGTCTGTGTTCATTAATGTAAAGCTATTTGTATCTGAGCACAATACAATTTCCTAATATGGTTCACAGTGATGAATGCTTTTTTTCTCTCCTTAAAGAAACTAGTCCAATTATTTCTTTTAATTGGGGACGGTGTGTGGAGGACTTCTATACATCGAACTTTCTGTCTTTTTCTCTCTTATGTTCACAGGGTTTAATCTTTCCCTGTGAGAGTGAATATTTTTTTCCTTTCCTCTTCTCTCCCTTTCTCGAATCTTACAAATTAAGACAAAAGATAATTACTTGGAGGAGTAAAACTGGCAGGTTCCCACGACACTTAAAATTAATGAGCTGTTGAGTACAAAATATACCCTGTCTTTGGCTCTGTCGGTGTTGCCCAGTCCTCCCCCTGCCCCCTTTACTTCCCGTTTAACACATGATTTGACTTTCTGGCTTTGTTTGCCATTTGGGCATATCGCTGCTCTAAAACAGCATGATGGTTACAAAAAGTGGGTTTACTTGAAAACGTTCTCTTTGTTTGCAAATCAAAGTTAATTTGATTCAGTTTTTAATTTCTGTATGTTTGAAAACTCTTCTGTTTCCAGATATCTTATAAAAATATTGTTTAGTAGAGTATCTTGCTGAAGTCCTCAGGGCAGCCAGTTTGGTTCATTATGTAACTTTCACCTGCTTCCCTCACCCCTCCGGTTCCCCTTTCCTAAAATCCTAGTATTTTAGGATTGTTTTGCTGTCCATAGTATTTTCCTGAGCAGTAGGTTTTGTGACCTCAAAATAACAACCAAAGAGTTGTGCATCTGGTTTCAGGTACGGATACTGCAAAGAAGGATCTGTTTTTTTCAGATCAGAAAGATACTGCTGGCTAACCACTGTTACACTCTGGGACTGTCTGTGAAAGTCCCAGCTTAGCAACTGGCCTTGCCCTGCCAAGTGATGTATCACTGTAATGAAAAATAATCATCGTCTAAAACCAAACACTTATTAAGAGTTACATTATTTGACCTTTTTGTTAATCTCGTTAATGTCTTACTAAGTAGGATACAGCCATATTATGATTGCTTCTGTATTCATCTTTTGAGTGTTGCAGTACATAGTTTGGTTGATGTATATGAAGAAAATCAGCTTGGGATAGACATGTATGTACATGGGAAACGGCCTTCATAGATGATTTCAGTACTTGATAGGATAGCAGGCTCTACAAGTGGTAGTTTCCTACAGGTCATTTCCTCTGGGAATCTGTATCTTTATCAGTGAACTTTTCATACTGTTAGATGAATATCCGTTGGTTTGTCTTTTTCTTTGAATGAACCTTTAACCCATGCGCTATTTTCTAGCATAGCCTGTGTTGTTCATTTGAAAATAATGGTTCACTGAGTTCTTGTTAGCATCTTTGGTAATGAACAAGGGTACATCGTCAAAGAATCTCTGTCAAACTCATGATGGCAGATACTGGTTTTCTGAAGTTCTAATTTTTGCCTGAAAGCATGAATTCTGTCATTAGCAGCAATGACTATTAGTTACTTGCCTTGAATAGACAGGCTTGCTTTGTTCGTTTTTGGAAAAACCTAGTAACTAAGTGAAAACTACAAATAACGAAGTCCGAAGAACTATATTGCGTTGGTCCTTCTTGAAGTAAAAATAACATCCTATGAAAAAAAGGGGCTAGCCCCAAAACTTACACAGTCACACAAGTGCTTTTCCCTAGAGATGATCATTGTATTTCTGTATATAGGAGAAGTGCTTTATGTATAATAGCATTTTGTCACACAAGGTATATGTGCTAAGGGGCCATGATTCAGTCATACTCACTGTTTATATGACTTTATCAAGGTCATTCTTAAGTGAAACTGGCTCTCTTTTTTAACTGCTACTAATCCATGGTAGCAGGGATGAAATGCATATTAGATTAGTGTACAGTAGTTTGGTGCCATTGCCTTTGTTTATGCTAAGGTACCGGTGATTTCACCTGTATTTAAAAAATATATTTTGTTGAGATATAATTCACACATCATAGAATATACCCATTAAATGTACTGTAGCATGTATCAGTACTTCATTTCCTTTTTATGGCTAATACTTCATTGTCTAGATATACCACTTTATGCTTATCTAAATAAGTATCATGTGGATCTTCGGGGATTTCCCCCAATTTTTAACAATTAGTAATAATTCTGCTATGAATATTTGTGTACAAGTTTTTATGTGGACATATTTTTTATTTCCCTTGTGTACATTCCTGGAAATGGAATTGGTGGGTCATATGGGAACTCCTATGTTTCTCCTTTTGAGGAACTATCTGAAAAGGAGGAACCATTTTGCATTTCTGCCAGCAGTGTGTGAGGGTTACAGTGTCTCTACATCCTTGCAATCAGTCGTCATTATCCATCTTTACGGTATGATGATCATCCTAGTCGATACAAAGTGGTGTATCTCATTGTAGTTTTGAGTTGCGTGTCCGTTATAGTTAGCCTACCATTTTTCGTGCCTTCAGTGAAGATGTCTCCCCACTGTAAAGGCAAATAATGTCTTTGTATTATTATGAAATAGCTTCGACCCTAGCAGATCTCCTGCAAGGGTTTCTAGGTCCACTTAAAGGGTCTGGAAATCTCCGTTGAAATCCACTGATCTGGCCACGTGTCACCGGTGGAAAACCGGGAGGTGTGTTCAGTGTTCTCCTTTGAGATCCACTGATCTGGCCACGTGTCACCGGTGGAAAACCGGGAGGTGTGTTCAGTGTTCTCCTTTGAGATCCACTGATCTGGCCACGTGTCACCGATGGAAAACTGGGAGGTGTGTTCAGTGTTCTCCTTTGAGATCCACTGATCTGGCCACGTGTCACCGGTGGAAAACCGGGAGGTGTGTTCAGTGTTGTTCTCCTTTGAGATCCACTGATCTGGCCACGTGTCACCGGTGGAAAACCGGAAGGTGTGTTCAGTGTTCTCCTTTGAGATCCACTGATCTGGCCACGTGTCACCGATGGAAAACTGGGAGGTGTGTTCAGTGTTGTTCTCCTTTGAGATCCACTGATCTGGCCACATGTCACCAGTGGAAAACCCGGAGGTGTGTTCAGTGTTGTTCTTTGCGATCCACTGATCTGGCCACGTGTCACCGGTGGAAAACCGGGAGGTGTGTTCAGTGTTGTTCTCCTTTGAGATCCACTGATCTGGCCACGTGTCACCGGTGGAAAACCGGGAGGTGTGTTCAGTGTTGTTCTCCTTTGAGATCCACTGATCTGGCCACGTGTCACCGGTGGAAAACCGGGAGGTGTGTTCAGTGTTGTTCTCCTTTGAGATCCACTGATCTGGCCATGCGTCACTGGTGGAAAACCGGGAGGTGTGTTCAGTGTTGTTCTCCTTTGAGATCCATTGATCTGGCCACACGTCACCGGTGGAAAACCCGGAGGTGTGTTCAGTGTTGTTCTTTGAGATCCACTGATCTGGCCACGTGTCACCGGTGGAAAACCGGGAGGTGTGTTCAGTGTTGTTCTCCTTTGAGATCCACTGATCTGGCCATGTGTCACCGGTGGAAAACCGGGAGGTGTGTTCAGTGTTCTCCTTTGAGATCCACTGATCTGGCCATGCGTCACCGGTGGAATTCTCCTTTGAGATCCACTGATCTGGCCACGCATCACCGGTGGAAAACCGGGAGGTGTGTTCCGTGTTGTATTTCTTTTTGCTCAGGCAGGTGATTTGCTGCTCCTCTTTTTCCCATGAAAGTGACACTGGCAAGCGTTAGGAGGCACCTGGCTGCGCTGGACTTTGTCCCCAGACTCTGATTCATGGTCTGGCATGAGTCGGAGATGTAACAGGCATGGTCAGTGTGGACTAGTTAATGACCCAGAGGAGTAGGAGGTTGTATTGGGTCTTACTGAGACCAGCGTTTGTCTGCATTGAAGGCCTTCTTTATACTCTGCAGGGAGGGATATGAAGCAATTGAGATTTGCCCACAATCTGATTGTGCAGTAACCTGAGATGACGCTTTTAAACATGCAGTAATAATGTCTCCCAAATACTGTGTGCCTACTAAACCCCAGACATTGTGGTACATGTTCTACCTACAGGAACATCTGCTATCCCCAGTCTGTAGATAGGAAAACTAAGGATTAGATAACTTGCCCAGCTGCAAACAACAGAGCTGGGAATGAGCTGCAGATACTGTTTTGAAGGGTGGCAAACCTATACAATAATATTTTGTTAACTGAATAAAGAGAAGTAATTATAGAACTGGTGCTTCTTCATAGCAGGCCTCACCTTGAGACATGTCTTAATGGCAGGAGAAAGCACAGAGAAGTATGGAGGAGTATTGGAGATTTAAAAAAAAAAAAAAACCAGTTACTTCCTGTGTTATATTTTAATAAGCTGTGTTCACTGCTTTAGAAAATTGGTGAACAGTCAAGAATTGCCTAGATTCATGTTCCCTTGGCTTGATTTTTAATCACATTGAAGTATGACTTCTTACGGATGTTGCTTTTAATTTGTCTTGAAAGCTAGCACAGATACTGCCAGCTTGGGCATGATTGATGGTTTCTGACAATGGGTAGTTACTTAGACTTAGAATAAATGCCAACCATTTGAAACTCTCCATTTTCTCTGTAACTGAGAGTATCCAGTAGAATCTTGTACAACATCGGATTGTATCCCGTATTTTGACGTGGCCTGGTCTTTCCTTCAGTATTTTAAAATCTATTCATCACTGGTGCTGGAACAAACTTTGAGATAAAGGTTCGCAACTGACAATCCATACAGGGAAAATGTGAAATCTCCATCTTATACCATGACAATTGGACTAAAGAATTAAATCCAAGCAGTTTAATTATAAAACAATTAGAAGGAAACTTAGAAGATTATTTCACCATTTGAAAGCATGGGTGGTGGAATGAAGAAATGTTGATGAAAGGGTGCATGCAAAGTTGGTTCGAGGGGAGGAAGAAAATCTGTAGATCTGGACAGCCTTGTGACTGGTCACTAATAATGTAGTGTATACTCCACAGTTGCTTATCTTAAATATTCTTAGCACAAAAGTGTATAAGGAGATTGGATATGGTAATTAGCTTGATATAATCACTTTATACCTCTATTAAAAGGTCATATACTGTAAACATACCATTTTAATTGTTATACTTTAATAAAACTGGGAGAAAATGTACAGAAGGATACGTTAAGCATTAAAGTAAGAAACTGAAATTTGTTAGCAGATTTGGCACCACAGCAAATGGAAAAGTAAATGGCAACAGAACGATATTTGCAGTTTATAGGGCATTAATGTAATTTAAAGGACTCCTAAAATTCAATGTGAGATTGAATGGTGGGGAAAAGGGAGTCTTCAAAAAGGACAGATAGGTAAGATGTTTTTCAGCTGTGTAGAGGAGGAAAGATTTGATTTCTCCTTCTGCAAGCCAATAGGAAGAGATTTACAGTTCAAAGGAGGAACAGTTTTCCCTTTCATCTGCTGCTGTGGGGGTGGGGGATTCTGCCTCAAGTTCTGCAAGTCCTGGTTGGGGTGGGGATGGCCTGGAGTTGCTCCAGTGAGTGCCGGATGGATGAGTGGACACAGTAACCTTTTGAAAACTCCCTCCAGCAGGATGATGGCTAAAAGATCACTATAGCTTCCCCTTGCTGATCTGCCTAAAGCAACCCAGGAGCAGGGTTTGCTTCCTCCTTCCCTGAAGAAACAGGCCCTGTCTGGACTGTTTGTGGGGAGTCTAGGCCTGTGGGTTCCAGAGAAATGGATGTGAAAGGCTCGTTTATTCCATGGGGAGGGGCGGTAAAGCAGAAGGATAAACCCATAACATTGGTATTTCTGATTTTCTGTAGAAACCCCGAGCATCCCTGTTCTCTTTTTGAAGTCTCTGCCTCGTGTGTAGGAAGCACCATGCACTCTGGAAATTCTCACTTGTAGCCACCTGGGGTTTGGGGAGGGATGGGGTGGGCTTGGGAGGCAGGCTGACTTCATGTGCCAGGGATAGGTGGCATGGCCTGTGCCAGGCACTTACCCCCTCCATCTGTAAGTGTCCTGTCCAGTAGGGTTGTTCTGATGATTCAGAGGCTCAGTGTACTTCAGGGCTTTAGCATAGTTCACCTGGCTTATAGGAAGCACTTAAGAAATATTAGCTATTAGCTTTTATTGCTGTTGTTGAATTTAGGAATAGAAAATGGATCTGGCTCAAAGCTCCATCACCCCTTTCTTCATCTCTGTTGTCACTGATATGTCAGATCAAGCAGCTCTGCCCCCAACCCACGCATGGCAGTAGCTCTCTGGCCTCAAAAAATGCATCTCTTTTAAATCTGAGAATAGACTTTCTTTTTTCTTTTCTTTTCTTTTTTTTTCTCTTCTCTTCTCTTTCTTTTCTTTTCCTTCCTTCCTCCCTTCCCTCCCTCCCTCCCTTCCCTCTCTCCCTTCCCTCTCTCCCTTCCTTTTGTCACTCTCTGTCACCCAGGCTGGAGTGCAGTGCCGTGATCTAAGCTCACTGCAAGCTCCGTCTCCCGGGTTCACACCATTCTCCTGCCTCAGGTGCCCGCCGCCATGCCCGGCTATATATATATATATATATTTGTGTATATATATATATTTTTTTGTATTTTTGTAGAGATGGGGTTTCACCATGTTAGCCAGGATGGTCTCAGTCTCCTGACCTCATGATCCACCCGCTCTGGCCTCCCAAAGTGCTGGGGTTACAGGCGTGAGCCACGGTACCCAGCTGAGAATATACTTCCTTATTCTGGATCCCCTGTCTTTATATTCCAGGTGGTCATGTTCTTGGAATGAGACTGTGTTAAAAGTTTAAGTTCTTTTTCGTCAGGCATGATGTTGATACTTTGAGGGGTGCTGGAGTTTTCTGGTAGGGAGTTTTTAAAGAATGGATTTTTCCATTGTTTTAGCTAAAGCACAAAATTCTTAATGGTTAGGGTTTTAAATTTAATTTTGTCTCTTGATGTTTAGGCTTCTTCCCATCATCTGCGTTCAGGTGCTGGCTGTTTTTTGAGACCATCTGACATTTGATGGTTGATTCTTTTTGACTTCAGGGAGTAGAGGTGTATTAGTCCATTCTTTATAGCAGTACCTTTATAGGTATTGCTATAAAGATAGTACCTGAGACTGGGTAATTTATAAAGGAAAGAGGTTAAAGGAACTCACAGGCTGGGGAGGTCTCAGGAAACTTACAGTCATTGGGGACGGCGAAGGGGAAACAAAGCACATCTTACGTGGCAGCAGGAATGAATAGAGCGTGAGGTGGGAAACACTTTTAAACCATCAAATCTCATGAGAATGCACTTGCTATCGCGAGAACAGCATGGGGAAAACTGCCTCCATGATCCAGTCACCTCCTTCCAGCTCCCTCCCTCACACATGGGGATTACAGCTGGACATGAGATTTGGGTGGGGACACAGAGCCAAACCATATCAGTAGTTTGCGTGGTAGTGGTCAAGGTAGTTACTTTTTTCTTGTTTTCTCCTTCCTTTCTAGTTTTCAATGGTTCCAGCAGGTCAACACGGGAGAAGGAACCTGTTCAAAAACACAAAAGCAAAGAGGCCACTCCCGCGAAGGAGAAGCACAGCGATCACCGAGCTGACAGCCGCCGGGAGCAGGCTTCAGCGAACCACCCCGCAGCGGCCCCCTCCACGGGTTCCTCGGCCAAGGGGCCCGCTGCCAACCATCACCACCCCCCTCTGCATCGGTCGGCTCAGGACTTACGGAAACAGGTAAAGTCCGGCAGGGGTGCCCACATGTGTGCCAGACCCCAGTTTCCCACTTCACTTCACCAAGCTCAAAATTCATCTTCAGAGGGCTCAAGAAGCAGGAAGTGATGCTCAGAAGCAAGACAGGGAGAGACAGAGCACACGTTTGCACGGGCTGCAGGCGCCTGCACCTTTTGTTCTGTGAAGATCCATCAGCTGGATTTGCATTCATCCCGGGGTGCCAGTGCATTCACCAACTGCATTCACCCAGAAAGGGCACTCACTTCCTTACTTAAGCCTTCTCCCTCCCACCCACCCACCCTGGGCTCCACATGAGCGGTAGAGTGGCAGGGAACATGTTTTTCTCAGGTTAGGTTTTGAAATAGGCCTGCAAATGGCATAGTTCTGTTAGTGGATGATCCTGGTCTACTTTTCCTTTTTTTTTGATGTGACAAGTTACCATTTCACCACCTGGCCTTTGAAGCAGAATATGTGCATGCTGTGTGCACTGCCGAGCAGTCTGTGGAATTGGGTGTGGCTGGGTGGCACCTCTTCCACTGAAGGCATTTGAGTCCCAGGCCGTAGCATCCACAGAGTGCAGGTAGATGCCACCCTGACCACCTCCTTGCCCCTGCCTGTCCCGCCCTGCCCCCCTTGGCCCCCTGGCCCCCAAGAGGGCCACAGATAAATGCCAGTCCTGGTCAGGCAGTTTTGAAGAATCCCTCAGGGCTTGGCCATTATTGCTGTCCAGATGTTCCCATTCCTGGATATTGATTTCTCACAACCCTAGGGATGAGTAGTGGGGATAAAGGCAGGTTCCTGCATGCACACAGCTGAGGGCTTGTCCCCCGGACAGGTGGCATTTCACTGATTCCTCGTGCTCCTGTTCCCCACTCCATTTTAACATCCGCTGAGTCATGGGATCATGGATGAGCTTTCCTCACAGAGTTAAACATACAGTGTTAAAATCTTCCCCAGAAAAACTGGAGGCTCTGATCCTTAAAGTAGCTTCAGAGGAAGTTATGGAGGGGATAGAAGGGATTTCCTGGCTGGCCGTGTTGCAGAGTGACTAGCATGGTCATTGTGTACATGGTTATTGTGGTGTGAACATACTTGACTTCATCTTGTGGTGGAGGTGGTCTTTCTCATTCTTGGTGATGTTGTGGATATTTCTCTCTGAATGTGAACATGTGACTGTAGTCACACACAGGCAGACAGGTATGTGTGCATGCACACGTGAACCTTTACCTAGCAAATAGTATGCAGTTGGTGGGGAGGTGGGCATGGCAAGAATCATCACCACATTGATGTTTTCACAGTCCACACACACCTAGCACGTATTAAACACTGGCCACTGTTGCCAAAACAGACCTCAGTTTTCCCAGAGGCAACAGCCATGGTGTGGAATTGGGCCATATCATGCGCTCACCTGGTGTCTGTCAACCGTTGGACCCCCGATTGTCAGCACTGGAGGCACAAAGCCCAGGGACGCACCGAGCTTTGGTCCTGGGTCTGTGATTCTTCACTCCTGTTCCTAATGCTTTTGGTCTGAGGGAGACGTGTACAGAACTCTGCAACCTAAGGTTTTTGCTCATGAAAGAGAACAGAATTAGAAGCAACCCAGAGAGAAAGAAAGACAGTGATTACACCATGTGACTGCATCCTGTTTTCCCAGGATCCTAGAGTAGGGTTAAGTTGATTGTTTGTTTTTGTTTATCTTCTATTCATCCCACTTTGCTTTTTTGAGTTTTTTGAGTTTACTTGTGGTAAAATTCTAATGGGCCACATCAGAACTTAAGGCCATATCCAGGTGAGCTTCCAGATCTTGCCTTTCTGCCCTGAGAACCCATCATCGGGATGGCGAGGCAGGAATGAAGGGTGGCAGAGGACCTGAGTCATGTACATGTGACTGTTCACATTCTCATGCACGGACAGACATGGGTGCACACACCCTCTTGCGCGGTCACGAACGGGGGTGCGTGGGATACGCCTGTCGTCTCAGCTGGTCAGAGCTCACTCTCAGCACTTGCCCTTCATTCAGTTCAAGGTTTCCCTTTGTTAAGGGGATGAGAGGAATTAGCACAGTTGGACAGCGTAAAGAGCTGAGGAGGAACAGCAAGTACCGCCTTAGCCTGGGATGGCCCTGCCTGCCTCCGTGCTCCATGGCATGTTTGTGTGACCTGTTCCCTGTGCAGGATCTGAGATGCAGGAAAGAGGTCCTGGGGTGCCTCTCACACAGCAGTCCTCTGAGTTAGTGCAGGAAGCTCAGCTGCTTCCAGGGCTCAGGGTAGAGTCCTTGCAGGTAACGCCATATGCTCATGCAGGGCAGGGATCCTCTCCTGTCACCCTTTCCCCACTTTCTCCCTCTTCCCTCTCCTCCTGCCTCCCTGTTCCAGTCTAACCAGCCCAGATGGGATGACCCATGGCTCCAGATTCTAATTTGGCTGTGACCCTGACCTTCAATGAGTCTTGAGATGTGATATTTAACCTTCCTGGGCCCTGTTATTCTTTTGGAGCCAGTCTTACGAACTCCTTGCACAGGGACATTGTGAGAAATAAAAGGAAAATTTTCAAACCTCCAGATCCTATTAGTTAAATACTCTGAAAATAAGGTCAATAAAAGCAAATTGTAGATTCCCTTGTGACTGCTTGATGCAAATGATTAGACTGTGACCTTTCATCTTTTCAACTGCATGAAAGATGTGGGCCCAGAGGATACTCTGATCTTTCATTTCAAATATGATATTTAGGGGTTTTTTTTGGTTATTGTTCAGCTTAAAAGAAAGCATAAATGAGACTGTATGAAATGTGGAGGGATATAATTTTTAGGGGGTGCTGCTGAGAAGTCCCTTTGCCCTGCTTGCTCTAATGAACTGTGTAGGGGCACACACCTGTCTGCCGAGTCTAAAACCACTTCCCCTCCTGCATACTGGGTAATACTGTCTGATAGTGTGTGCCATTTATGGAGTCCCTAGAACCTGAGAGTTAGAACACACCAGTGCATACACCTTTTTCTTGGTGAGAGGGCTCTGACCGACCGTTTACTCTCGATAATACCAAATGAGCTGTCTTTGTCATGGAATGCATGTGCCTGTAAAACATTGCAGTTGTCACGGGCTGGGATTGCCCCTGGGTAATAATTTGGTTGTCTGGTAAAGGGTCTCGCCAAGGAGCAAATGGTGTTTTTCTGTTGCTTTCCTGCAGTAGTACATCTGCTTACATGCGGTGACAGAAAGTAACAAGTTTAGGGGATGGTGCAACAAACGAGCTTTATTCCTAGCAAGGGTTTTGAAGTATTAGTTTTCCAAGAGAGTCATGAGCAGGTTTTATACTTGTGTAGAAATCTGTGTGGTTTATAAGCCAGGATATTGGACCAGATGTGGCCACATGTGATTCTCATTTCTTATGCTGAGGCTGAGTGTGAGAAGAAAATGATCAACTGGCTCATCCGCGGGTTTTGCAGGACCTTACACTGAGCTAGGCCACCGTCACTGAAGAGGTTTTCATATGAAAATGGACAGGCGTTGCAGAAAAGTCCTGCCTTGGTAAGATTCAGAGAGGGCCAAGGAATTGAGAATATTCTTTTAAAGTTCTGGAAAATACGACTGTCGAGAAGGAAACCTAGAAAATCGTATTAGTTTTTAAAAATGTTTAAGGTTTTCTTCTCATGACATCATTTTGTCATTTGAACTGCACTTGCTGGTGGTGTGGTATTTGTGACTCACTTACATTGCCTTCAATGGGAGGAGAGGTTGTAGGTACATCTAGATTTCCTGGTAGAACCCAGGCATCTCTTTAGAGCATGTTCCCCTTGGCCTTGGATAGAAGGCTCCTGCCCACGTGCTGCTGCGGTCAGTGTTTGAGCAGGCTGCTCCTCCCCTTCCATAACTCACTGTCTGTCCAGTGCATTTTGCTTCTGTTCAGGCTCTTTGTTTTTGATTCAAGTTTGAAAGTGCAAATGGACTATACCCAGCCACCAACTGTTTCTCTCTCTGGGCTCTGGCTCTGTTTTGAAAGGCTGGCAGAGGCCTCGGCTCAACGGCTCCCTCTCGTGGGAAAGAAGAGCGTGCCAGTGAATCTGAGGTTGAACTGAGGACAGCATCGTAATCTTGAGCGACTACAACATTTTTGCTTAGTTAACCAAAAACATCAGAGTCATTTCTCATCTTCTGCTCTGCCTTGGAACTGCATGTTTCTCCTTTTCATCTGTCATCATATTGAGTTGATTTAAATATTGTGTGTGTAGATGGTGAGGTGGAGAAAAACCAATAAGGGTGGAGGGGAGGGATTTTATATTCTTAAAGCAAGCACACAGAGTGTGGACCGGGTACAGTTTTTTAAGATGGAATTTCCATTATTAAAAACAAAGGTAGGAACGTTTGATGTCCCAGGCTTTCATATCTCTCACCTTATATCCCTTGTGCAAGAAGAATGAGATATTGTTGCAAGTACTCATCTGGCTGAATGTAACTTGAAAATGCTCTCAACCTTGCCTGTTAAATTGAAACCATTCTTTTATGACTAGGAGGGGTTGCTCTAATACCTCATGGCCGTGTGCCTGGGATCAAAGACACGAGCGACGGATGGCTGTGGGTCAAGGAGCACAGGCTGCAGACACCTCACTTTCTGCAGAGCTGCGTTGGGGGTAGGGGGCAATGGGCCGAGAAGCCAGAAATCCACAACAGAGCTGAGAGAAGGAGCAGCTTCAAGCGCCGCTCAGCTGAAATGTATTGTCATTCAGTGGAGGGCCCTGCTGTAGCCCACCACGGCGCTAATTCCTCAGCGAGCTCAGATGACTTCTTGTGTGTGCTCTTACGTGGAATCCCTCAGGACGGGCAGCAGTGACCTTCCTTGTAGTGCACTGGCTGCATAACTGGGGTTTTAATTGATACAGATAGAGGTGGGTGGGGGGAGACCTTCCATAGCAAGGTAAGACAATGCCTTCCTCCATTCTTTTGTTTTCTTTTGTACTGATTAAGCGTTGGCTCCTTAGAGACAAGTCCAGGCCAAGAAAAGGGGTATCTTTTTGTTAGATTGGTGGGTCCTGGGTTTCCCCACAACGGTGGTGCTGGCTGAGTTGTTGGTTCTGTTTTATTTCTCCCTTTTAGGACACATGGAGCAGCTTGAGGGGGCAGACTGCTTTGCGTGTTAGCTTGTCAGCTCCTCTGTGGCCTCTCGTGGTGGGCCTAGAACACGGACCCTCCGGGTGTCGAGGGGGAAGACAGCCAGTAACACTTGCCCTTTTCAGTCTTTGTAATTTATTTGTTTGAACTTCGCTGTTCTGTGTTGTGGGTGAGATCCGTCTAGTCGTTGAGCTTGTTACATGGGCGTGCATGTGTGATATCTGGGTGGATACTGTTGAAGATAACTGTTATAATAGTAAGAAGGAAAATAGTGCAACTCATTTTCTTATAAAGCAAGTTATTTGAATGTACACCTTGCCAATAATTCAGTATTTAGTTTTTCAGAAAGATGTAAATAAGGTGTTCCTTTTGCCATTGAAGATAGTGATATATAGAATTCAGCTGTGTAGAAAATTTACTTCCCTGTAGCATTGCTAGCCATGAACTCAGGTGCCCCCGAGAAGCCAGAATGGATGGAACCAAAGGCCGTACACTCTTACTTCAGATAGAATATGAGAGACATAGCGCTCTGGCATTTGCACAGGGGTGTTAGGGAAGGGCAGGGTGCATGGATTTGCGGCAACACAGCCATCTGGGGCTTTTAAACACCAATTAGTACAGAATCTAGAGGGAAGGGCTTTACATTATTTTGAAGCTCCCCCAAGGGTTTTAGGGGTGACAGGTTTGGAAAACAGTGAACTAAACCTCAGCGAGTAGTGGTGGCTGACGCCTGAACCTCACAGGAGTTGGTTATGTCTGGCACCGTCTGGAGTTTGCCATTTTGACTGGCGATTCCCCATCTGTAGGAAGAGATGATCACAGTTGCATCGTGTAGTCAGTCTCCTTAAGGAGACTCTTGTGCTGGGAATGGGGGTGAAACAGACTGCACGCCTACAGGTTAACAGGAGACTGAGCCAACTGTAGAGGTGTTGTCTTCCACTGTCTGAACCCGAGATAGAGCCCTTCACTGAGGTTCCTGACCCTACCCCCGCCCCCGGCTTTGTTGCTGGAAATAAAGATCAGCCCCAGCTGGAGTTTACTGTTTGCTTTTGTTTTTCTAAATGTTTTGTCTTGTTTTGGTTTTAGTGGAAGCATTTGAAAGAACAATTAAAACTAGGAGATTTGCATTCCTCACTATACCTCCTCTTGCAGATTAATGGCATTTACCAGGGAATATTTCTGTCTGTTCTTACCCCTGGTTTTATAAGTCTATTTTAAATTTATCATTGCCAGGTGCTTTTTTCCTCTCCAAAAGGGTTTCCCATTATTTATTCCAGACCCTGTCTGGCAGTCCCACTTTTTTTTAATAGGGTGACTCCTGGTTTAGGAGCCTGAGTGTGATTGCTGGGCCTTCCCTTCTGCCTCTTCATGGGGCCTGAGATCCTGGCTCCAAGAATGAGGTCTCCCTGGGGCTGGCTTCTAAGAGATGATGTCCTACCAAGAATTTGTGGCTTTGATTGGACTGTATTTAACTGGTGGCATATAGAGAAATACAGGTCTTAGTGGCTTCTTTCCATTTCGATTTTTATAAACTTCACTGATACCTCATTCAGTGCTTCCAAGCGCGGTCCCAGGTCAGCGCACAGCATCACCTGGGACCTGGTTAGAAACGCACATTCTCAGCCCCATCCCAGACCCTCTGACTTGGACGCTGTGCGGGTAGGGCCCAGTGATCTGTTTACATCAGCCCTGTAGGGGATGCTGAGAGCCGCTGGTTTGGATGCCTTTGGGAAGTTTCATCCCACACCCCACCCCCACTTGAGGTAACTGCTTATTCCTGGGCCAGGCTTAGGTTTAGTACAAAGGTCACTAAGACTCATTACCTGCCATCTGGGGACCTTCGTCCCCATGTGAGGGCAGCCTGCACAGCCTTGTGGTGGCACTGGTGTTTCAGTGCCCTCTTGGCCATCACTGCGTGAGGCCAGCTCTCCTGACCAGGAGGTTCAGGCTCCCCCGACCCTGGCATCTTCCTCTCAGGGGCTATTGGGGAGAAGAGGGGGCTCATGTTTCTGTTCCGTGTTTCTCAGTAATTGTGTGATTTTTAGGCTTCTTCCTTTGGAGATGGTGGTGGTTATAAAACCCTGAAGTCCCTGACTTTAAACTCATATCATAGGTGGAAAGTAATGCCCAAGTTGTTAAGTGGTGGGTCAGTGGCTACATCGTGACACGGAGAAGACATCTCCTCAAAACCAGCATGTCCGGCAGCAGCCCATTGGGGTCCCTTCATCATTCTTGTTTGAAGCCTGTGCATTTATGGTGTCTGCCATTGTCGCTCCCCATTTTCTGTGACATTTGTGTGTCCCAGGATTACCGTGGCGTCCAAGCTGTAAGACTGCCTCTGTTTGCCCAGGTCCCATAGAACCCAATGGAAAGTTTGTCCAGGGTGGGAAAATATGTGGGAAAGTTTGTAAAGGTTGGGAAAATATAGGAAGCACGTGTGCAGATGAGGGTTGGCATGTGTTGCTCACCAGTGAGGTCGGGGCATCCCTCTTCCATCCAGCCTGTTCCTGTCCAGGGCTTGTCTCCACAAGGAAAGCAGACGGCAGCTGCTGACAGTTTGCAGCCACACCTCCGGGCCCGGCCTGCCACCCGGAGCCAAACCACATGGGCACTGCTGTTCTTTTCCTTCCATAGTATTTTTGTTTTCCTTCTTTTTTTAGCCACATAGATTTCTAAATCCTGTGGGCAGGTCGTGCTGCTATGTGGAGCACAGAAATAGCAGACATGACTTTTCTTGGAACAGGGGTGTGTGTGTGTGTCTGGCTCCACTTCCCCCAAGGAAGCAGGATCTTGCTGTCATCAACTCTTAGAAGCTCAGGACAGGTGATTGTCTGGCACGTGGGGAGGTCTTCATTGTGAAACACCAGATTTCCTGGAAGAGCCATGAGAACGTGAAAATACACACAGGAAACCCGGCTAGGAAGTGCCTGGGGCAGGCTGCATACTTTTGTGAAGAAGGATAGGTGTATAGTGGATTCCGAAAGTGGACATCGCTGCTTAATTCTTGGATGTGTATTTTGCTTCTCTTTGCTGGCATTTCCACATCTCTTCTTATCACAAACAGGCTGCTGGTGTTCTGTTCATCCCCAGCACCCAGGGCCCTTTCTCACGGGTGGGCCCGTCGTTTTCGTGGCATGTACTAATTCTGCATTTTTTTCCGCCTCTGCTTCTGCTGCTCCACAGGTTTCTAAGGTAAATGGAGTCACTCGAATGTCATCTCTGGGTGCGGGTGCAACCAGTGCCAAAAAGATGCGCGAGGTCAGACCTTCACCATCCAAAACTGTGAAGTACACTGCCACGGTGACGAAGGGGGCTGTCACATACACCAAAGCCAAGAGAGAACTGGTCAAGGACACCAAACCCAATCACCACAAGCCCAGTTCCGCTGTCAACCACACAATCTCAGGGAAAACTGAAAGTAGCAATGCAAAAACCCGCAAACAGGTGCTATCCCTCGGGGGGGCGTCCAAGTCCACCGGGCCCGCCGTCAATGGCCTCAAGGTCAGTGGCAGGTTGAACCCAAAGTCATGCACTAAGGAGGTTGGGGGGCGGCAGCTGCGGGAGGGCCTGCAGCTGCGGGAGGGGCTGCGGAACTCCAAGAGGAGACTGGAAGAGGCACACCAGGCGGAGAAGCCACAGTCGCCCCCCAAGAAGATGAAAGGGGCGGCTGGCCCCGCAGAAGGCCCTGGTAAGAAGGCCCCGGCCGAGAAAGGTCTGCTGAATGGACACGTGAAGAAGGAAGTGCCGGAGCGCAGTCTGGAGAGGAATCGGCCGAAGCGGGCCACAGCCGGGAAGAGCACGCCAGGCAGACAAGCACATGGCAAGGCGGACGGCGCCTCCTGTGAAAATCGTTCTACCTCGCAACCGGAGTCCGTGCACAAGCCGCAGGACTCGGGCAAGGCCGAGAAGGGCGGCGGCAAGGCCGGGTGGGCGGCCATGGACGAGATCCCCGTCCTTAGGCCCTCCGCCAAGGAGTTCCACGACCCGCTCATCTACATCGAGTCGGTCCGCGCTCAGGTGGAGAAGTTCGGGATGTGCAGGGTGATCCCCCCTCCAGACTGGCGGCCCGAGTGCAAGCTCAACGATGAGATGCGGTTTGTCACGCAGATTCAGCACATCCACAAGCTGGGCCGGCGCTGGGGCCCCAACGTGCAGCGGCTGGCCTGCATCAAGAAGCACCTCAAATCTCAGGGCATCACCATGGACGAGCTCCCGCTCATAGGTAGGTCTGGGCTAGGGGGTGGGGGGAGTGTCCCTGCCTGCCCCAGATCCCTGCAGTTCCCTCACAGTCTTCACGTTCTCTTCCCTTGCAGAAGCTCCAGTTCGGCTCCCCTGTCTCGGGAGTAGTGGGCTTCTCAGCTCATTCCCCCTGCAGCCCTTCTTCCCAGGTCCTGGGCGTTGGTGGCAGGACAAGAATGGTATTGAGCTTGGATCTGGGGTGGGCCCCTTGCATCCCCTGGGCTGTCAACTTCTACCCACAACTGCTGGAGTCAGAGCAGGGGCCAGGGGGTCAGTGGGGAACGCTGCCCCTCTGGATTCTGCTAGACTGCCACTGCAAAGCGCCACTGACTGTTGAACTTACAACAGACCTTCCTCACAGTTCTGGAGGCTGGAAGCCCAAGGTCTAGGGGCCGGCAGGGTTGGTTTCTCCCAGGGCCTTCCTCCTTGGCTTGTGGATGGCTGTTTTCTCCCTGTGTCCTCACAGGGTCCTACCTCTGTGTGTGTCTGTGTCTTTGGATTAGGGCCCATCCTACTGACCTCATTCTAACATAATTACCCCTTTGAAGACCCTGTCTCCAAATTCATTCATGTCCTGAGGTACTGGGGGTCAGGGCTTCAACATATGAATTTGGAGGGTGCACCATGCAGCCCATAGCCCTCTAGGGTCCTGCAGGACATTTTTTATCCTGCTCAGCCTTGTCTCTTCTTCTTCTTTGTTTTTCCTTGAGCTTCAGTTTCTCTGGCGATGTTGTCAAGGCCACAGGTCAGGGGATCTGTTGACATTTTTTCTGAGACCAGGTGCAGCTCTGGCTGGGGCTGTTGCAGACTTGTCACAGTGGATCCTTAGCGAATGCATATTTGGGCTGTCATGTAGACCCTTGCTCCTCGGGGTGGGCTGCAGGCAGAGACTCCTCTTGGGTTCCCCTGTAGCTCTCCTTCCCTGTCATCCTCTCTTGAGTCCTGGCACTGGGGACACAGGGCGAGAATGAACCTGCCCTGTTAAGGCTAAGTGGGTTCTGTGCAGTGAGGTGCATCCAGGTAAGGTTGCAACCCCCATTAGTCTAGACCCATGGGAGGAAACAGGCCACACCTCCATTTTGGAGATCCTGAATTTTCAAAGGCATGGAGACATGTAGCCATCATTTAAGCGTCAGGGATTTGGCAGCAAGATAGGCTTCCAGGCAGGATGGAGGTTCAGTGGTTCCCCTCAGCAGGTGCCTGCTAGGGCTGATGCCTGAGTAACAGTCACCTTAACTTGCAGGAGTTGTTGGTTTGTGCTCTGCTGTTGGGAATGGCACGTGACAGGCAGCAGTGCAGGGAGCAGACTTTGCACACGCGTGCACCCACGCCTGCTGACCACGTCCCGTGACTGCTTGGGACATGGTGACTGAGTCAGTGATGGAACCGCACTGAGTCCTCCTGCTTTTGGAGACCTGCAGACAGGAGGGAAACATTCTGAGTTTCCCTACTCTGCTAGGTGGATCATGGAGCCTCGAGAGCACACTTGACATCGTAGCGACAGCCCCTTTTGTTTAGAGTAGGTTTTTCTTTACCCTTGACTCCCATACCCTGGGACAGAAGCCATACGGTGCCTCCCTGTGCTGTGCTTGTTGCCGTCTCCCAGAAGTCTAAGGCATCTGACGTTCTGTCCGAGGGGTACTGACTTGCTTACGACCCAGCAAGACCTCAGGGCTGGGGGTCTGAGCTCAGCCATCTGACAGTGGTAGAAACTTAATAACTTTGAAGTAATAGCCTGAAATCCACCCCAGCGGATGTGCCTTCTGCCTCTGTGCAGGTTCACTTCCACCGTAGGCCCCAGGGAGCCGCTGTGCCGCTGGTGGGAGTTGGGTGGGGAAGGGGCTTGGCCATGTAGCTGCCTCAAGGCCCTGAATGGGAGTGATCACAGTGGGTGAGGATTCCATGAAGAGTTCTTGCAAGCGCTGTGTGATTTTCGGGTGCTCTTGCATTATAATCTACTTAGAGTGAAATATGAAAGTGTGGATTTCCTCCCTTCTCTGACCTGTGTTCTGAGTCACACGTACGGTGGAGGACTTGTTCTGGTTGGGGACTGGTTTTGGTGCCTACCTCTGTAAGTTGAGACCGGGCCCACCTGCCCTGGAGGGAAGAACTCCCGATTGTCAGCCGGAGACCCACCTTGAGTCCCACCTGGGACTCTGGGAGTCTGTGGGACCTGGAGTGAGTTGTGGAGTCTCTGGTCTTAGGTCCCTCCTGTGAAGGTTGGGGACAGTTTCCTCATTGATGTTACCCCCACCCCCTGTTCTCCACAACCACATCAGCCCACTGTCCTGCCACTTAGTGTGAGTGGAATTCAGGCTCTGTGTCCCCATCCCTGGTCTTGCTGATGTGCCGGGAACTCGCTCTCTTGTGTGTGCTCTGTCTGCCGAGGTGGTTCAGACGCTTCACCTGGTGGGTCCGGCCATGCTTGGTGTGTGCAGGGACCCTGCCTGGACTGGATCCATGCACACTTTGCCTTTTATTACTTAAAAACAATATTACTTAAAAACAACATATCCCCACAGTCTAAAGATTTAAAATGTTATTAATTTATACTCTGTTTGGCATTTTGTTGATGATTATTTTGGAAAATCCCTCCCGCCCCCCTTTCTTTATTTGGCCCGACAAAGGTTGCTTTTTCCATTCCCATCTAGAAAAGCCACCGGGCGTGCATTAAAACCTGTCCAGGTTTGATGCGCATTTGCGCTGGTCTGTGACCTGATCAGGAAGGGCACTGAGCACCAGCTTACACACTGAGAAGCAGCCCACTGTCTGGATGGGCGAGGGATGAGGCTAAGGCACAGATGTACTGCCCTGTGTCCTCACATGGGTGTTGCTCTTTGCTCTGGAAATCCGGCGGGATTGAAAATAAACTAACTTTGTGTGAGTGGGTGGATGGGTGGAGTGAGTGGGTGGGTGGGATTTGGGAGTTGGTAGCAAGTATGTGTGAAAGCTATTCCAGGTGACACTGGGCTGTGGGTGCAGCCAGGACCCCTGCCCGCTCCTCACTGGGGAGCTGGTCTTCTCATGACACCTGCCTCCATGTGAGAAGGCATGCGCCAGTACATGGCACACTGTGATGTTCCTCCCTGTATGTCCGTTTGGCTAGCTCGCTTCCTCTTCAGCCAAGCCCCAGCTTAAATGCTGCCTCCTCAGATGCTCCCCACCTAAAATGGTAGTCCCTTTTTCCACGTGGCCATAGCATATGGCCGTGACCCATCATTGTGTAACGCCCCCGTCTCTGTAGACTGGAAGCCTGCTGTTCGCCGCTCTCTCCCCAGAGCCTGTCAGAGTCCTGGCTCATAGTAGGAGTTCAAGAATTACAGGTTGAATGAGGAACATCTTGTTCGTGTCCCTTTCACTGACTGTCCCGTTTTATCCCCTTCGCCGTCCCAGGGGGCTGCGAGCTCGACCTGGCCTGCTTTTTCCGGCTGATTAATGAGATGGGCGGAATGCAGCAAGTGACTGACCTCAAAAAATGGAACAAACTAGCAGACATGCTGCGCATCCCCAGAACTGCCCAGGACCGGCTGGCCAAGCTGCAGGAGGCCTACTGCCAGTACCTGCTCTCCTATGACTCCCTGTCCCCTGAGGAGCACCGGCGGCTGGAGAAGGAAGTGCTGATGGAAAAGGAGATCTTGGAGAAGCGCAAGGGACCGCTGGAAGGCCACACAGAGAATGACCACCACAAGTTCCACCCTCTGCCCCGCTTCGAGCCCAAAAATGGGCTCATCCATGGCGTGGCCCCCAGGAACGGCTTCCGCAGCAAGCTCAAGGAGGTGGGCCAGGCCCAGCTGAAGACCGGCCGGCGGCGACTCTTCGCTCAGGAAAAAGAAGTGGTCAAGGAGGAGGAGGAGGACAAAGGCGTCCTCAATGACTTCCACAAGTGCATCTATAAGGTAGGGGCCTCCGTAGAGCAGCCAACCCCAGCTGCAGGAGTGCGGGAGGAATGAGAGAGGAAGTGGGGCATGCTGTGCACTGGACGGCGCGTTCTCTGACTCCCTGGTGTCATGAAGGAGGGGCGGGCCACTGTGCTGGGTGAGGGTGTTGACTTAGTCCACTTGTGCTGCTGAACTACTACAGACTGGGGAATTTGTAATGAACAGAAATGCATTGGCTCATGGTTGTAGAGCCTGGGAAGTCCAATATCAAGGAACCTAGTGAGGGCCTTCTGGGTGCATTGATGGAACATTGATGCAAGGTGGGGCAGCAAGAGACCCGGTGAGGGAGGGGAAGTCCACTCCACGAAGACACCACGAGTCTCTTCCTGCCCTTCCAGGGCCTCGGGTTTCCTTTTCATTAACTGGCTTGCGTGTGCATGTTGCGTGCAGGGATATGCCAGGGATAAGTACCTGGGCTGCGTGCTTTGTTTCCCCTGCATCCCCAGTTCTGTCTCATCCTGGTACTTGACAGCTGCCCAAACCCAGCTGAACTTTTCACTGGCTGGACCCTCAGTGGACACTGCTCGCTTGTTTTCTCTGCCTCCTCATTTCCATCTGCTCACCTCACTGCCAGCCCAGCGTTGCCAGGTCCTCTCTGTGGAGGGCTATCCCTGATAAAGCCATCAAAATGAATCTCACCATTCACACGCTGTGGAGGGAAGAGTTGGGGATAAACCAGCAAACTGAAACGCGCAGCGTTTCCCCATCTCCGCCAGGTCTCACTGCAGCACAGTCATCCTGAGGAGACTCACCCCTCCAAGAAGCAAGGGAGGCAGAGTCCGTGGCTCTCCTCTTGGCAGCCCTCCCAGCTGGCCTGGCTCTGAAGCAAGGCTTGGGGCTTCCTCCCTTCTCCAGCCTGCCAGTGGGTAGCGGAGCACCTGGGGCCCAGCTGGCCGAGCCCAGCTAAGTTGCAGTCTCTGCTGAATTGCCTGGCACGTGCGTGTCCTCTGCGGTTCCAGCTCTGGATTCGCTGGGAGGGAAGTGTTCTCTGCTCCAGCCCTCATGATCCTGGTGGGGGCGTGTGGCTAGTGGGTTTCTGCTGCACTGGGAACTGGCTGTTGGTTATCGCTAAGCTCTGCCATACCCTCAGGTGCCCATGACTTCCTGACTGCAGGCTCTGGCCTGGCCTTGTAGTTGAGGCAATGCGGGCTTCTGATTCCATCACACATCTTAGAAATACAGAGGAAGAGTTGACTTGACCCCTGGCGTTGCTGCTTCACTTTAAGTCCAGGCCCTGCAGACCCGCCTCAGGCTGCATCTCAAATACTTGCACACTTCTCTGGAAAGAGATACTCAGTTTTTCTGACCTGAGACCCTGAGAGGGTTTGGGTCCCTTTTACCTGAGTGTCCTCTCCCATTGCCTAAGGCTGCCTGGTGGCGATGCGGCGTGGGGGTTGCAGGATGCAGCCTGCCAAGACACAACTGCCTTGTATTTGACTTCATAAATGTTCTTAAGAGAAAGTGTGACCCAGAGACTTTAAGCTCTGGGGAATTTTATTTGGTGTTTCCTGAATGTTTTACTGAGAAGCCTTTGTCAGGTAAAGCCACTCACTCCTGTGACTCTGAATAGCCAACTGGTGAAATGAGAAACTGTCAACGTTTTTACTTTTTACTGAGGAAGGCCAATTCTGTGAGCTTATGTTTGATCCGAAAAAGAGGTTTGGATTTTTAAAAACTCACCCTGTCAAGGATATTTCTAGATTTCATCACGGAAATGTACTGGAGCTCTGCGTGGTAGCCATGGCGACGCCCCCAGGCAGCCATGTGCCCACGGGGTGGGGACCCTGCTTGCGCAACTCTCTGTGGCACTGGTGTCCTGGCTGCTGACTTTTGTGTGCTGGTGTCATCCTCACCTTCGCTCATTGCACTCTGCCTTGGTGCAAAATTCAGTCCCTCCTTGTAGTTACCTTTTTTATGTTATAAGAAGCAAACCATTGGGAGCGGCTTAGAATTTGCATGGAAGTATGTTCCTGTAGTTAGAACCCCATCTAATTCCTTTGCTGTGGGAGAGAAAGGCACAAGCCAGTGTCTCCATACCGACTGCGACTGTGGACCTGACGGCACAAAGCACCTGCTGCTCCCTGTTCTGGCCCTGTCACTTCTACAGGAACGCTGCAGTGTCCAGTGCTCTGCGGGGAGGCCTTCCCTGACCACCCTCCCTCACTCCACATGACACCTGGCGACACCTCCCATCCCATATTTGTGTGGTTGAGGCCTGTGTGTTCCCCAGACTGAATGGAAGCTCCACGAGGCCCAGAGGTGTTGTGTGTTTTTCAGGCACTGCTTTGTCTCCAGCCCCTAGGATTTGGCCTAGTACACAGTAGGTGCTCAGGAGATACTTCTGGACTCAAGTAATACATTTTCCCGGTCAAGAAAGAAACCATAGCAAGGGTCTTAAGACGGCTTCCCTCTGAAAAACGCACCACATTTGGTGTGGTGG